>NC_082350.1:12396573-12996573 GCF_027477595.1 Haemorhous mexicanus | reverse complement strand
GTTTAAGTCTTCTTTTGTTAATTGTTAAAAAATAAAATATCTCTACTAACTTTCAGGCAAGTCCAAGCACCTTCTCTGTCCATTTGATCTTCTCAGAACCAGAGGTACTCATGGAGATGTTAACACTGTAATTGGTGCTGCCTTATAGAAGCACCTGAGACCTACTCCTTCAATTTAGACATCCTTTCTGCACATTGGTAATTACTTCTAATAATCTCATTCCATTAGAAAGAGGCTGCTTATTATTTATTTTTTACTCTAACACATGACAGAAAAACGAGGGTCTTTACTAAATTAATTAATATTTTTTATCTTGAGTCCCATCAAATTACCATGCAAGGCCTTCAGTCTGGCTTCTAACAAAGATAAGTCACAAAGCCATTGCTGCAGGGAAGAGAAGGATACTGTGAGACAGGTGCTCTGTAAAGGATGTCAAATGTCTTTACAGAGCACAAAGCCTTCTAATATGTTGAGATCAAGAACACTGCCTTCAAATAATCAGCCAACTCAAAACTGAAAAGGTCATCAGTTAGAAACATTGCATGTGTTTTATCATCTATCTGTGATAAAGGAGTGGGAGAGAACTACTTCAGGAATTGTGTTAAAACCATCACTCAATCTATTACAAAACTATTGATGCAGTAATGTGTCATTAGTGGCAATTAGTGAGAGGTTAAGTGCTGCATGGTACAGTGATATTGTGCATTAATTGGAAACCACTCTTGAGAAAGAAAATTCTTATGGAATTAGGTTGGTATTTCAGAATACCTAGTCTCTCCTTGAAAAGAAGAGGCCCTTGATAGGACCCCTTGAAAAGAAGAGGTATATTTTTGGTGATTTAATTTCTTTTTTACCAATCCAATTTTAGATATTCTATGTTCAAGCTTGCAGAATAGAGTGGAAGCAGACTTGCAAGAATGAGGCACTCCAGTGATCTAGGAGAGAGAAGGAAGGGCAATTCACTCTGAGACAAGTGGATGGGTGACCAGAGTAAGACTCTGAAATACTCAGCTGGGATCTGACTCATGACAGTCTTCAAGCAGATGCCTTTTATTGCCCTCAAGCAGATGCCTTTTATTTCCATTCTGTACCTACAAAGGAGAGTAGGCAGTAAAAATAATCTGAAAAAAAGTATTATAAGATGCTGAGGACTGTGCACATACCTAAATAGATATTGCAAGCAGAAAAAGCCTGTTAATGTACTTCAGAGGATTGTTCCTTCTGAAGAGAAGAGAAAGAGAAAGAGAAAGAGAAAGAGAAAGAGAAAGAGAAAGAGAAGAGAAGAGAAGAGAAGAGAAGAGAAGAGAAGAGAAGAGAAGAGAAGAGAAGAGAAGAGAAGAGAAGAGAAGAGAAGAGAAGAGAAGAGAAGAGAAGAGAAGCCCTTAGGGGAGAGCTGCAGAGCTAGCAGACTAACAGAGTGATGTTCTGCAGCCTGTGCCAGGGCCCTGCAGAGCAGAGCAGACTGGCACAGTTCAGTCAGTCCCTGCATGAGGACATGAGAACAGTCCTGATGGGGCTGATAAAGGCTCCTCCAGTCCAGCACTCGGGTCCAAATGTTGGCCAAGGAGTGGATATTTGAGAAACAGACAGACAGCAATATTTTTCACAGAATACCCTTCCACAAGGGTGAACTGAAGGTTCCTAAACTGAAAGATGAATCTGAATGACGAGCAAATCATGCCTGTTTCAGACCTAACAAGGCTGTTGTCACTGTTCCTTGCTAAAAAAGGACTGCAGGGCTGTTAGCTCAAGATGAGCCTAAAATGGGCCCAACCTTAGCCCAGATGTTGCCCCAACACCTGGGAAGTTCAGCCTAACAGCACCAAGGTCTCACAGAAATAACACAGCTCTCATGGCAATAATCTCCATGTACCACACCCTAGCCCATAAAACAGGGACAATACTGATGCTGTACCCAACTGATATGAGGTCCCTCAATGTCAGAAACTACAAAGAAATGAGAGAAATTGGATTTTTTTTTGACAGTTTAAAAAAAGGAAACAATCCTTTAAGAAGGTTATAAGATTCAAGTGATGAATCATGTCATGGACCTGCTTCACCTACATTCCATCTGCTGATCTGCCTCTCTGTGCAGCTTGGAACAAGTTGTGCCAGAATATCTCAAAATGAGAAACAAACAAACCTCCCCCTCCAACTGTCATCAGCTGAGAGAGGATTTTCTACTTTGGACTCCTTGTTTAGAATTTCACCACCAGAGTGCCTGTGTTCCAACAACAGCTTTTTCACATTTTATGGTAAGATTGAAGACTGCAAAGTTAGAGGTGCCCCACCCCCAAAAATATATTATGTGTCACATGAGGAAGACACATTTTATTGGATGGCTGATAATGTGCTAAAGGTTCTGGCATTCATGAGTAATTTGGTTATCAAAACTGAAAGCTCACAAGATATTTGCTGGTTTCACATATAACCTGTGCCAACTCTATATAGATATAGATGTATGTACAAAGTGAGGAAATTTATGGGCCTTGTCCTGTGTGATAAGTCTGCTTTTTCAGGGTAGTCTGAACACAACTTTCTGAGAGAGCTCATTTGAGAGATGTGAGTGGGATCCCAGGCTGGGATAAATAAAATTCTGTTTGTATAAATTCCTTGGCTCCCCGGATTGTGTGCTGGAAATTTCCTGGGTTGCTAAACCAGTCAGCCACATCTGGAGAACAGGATCCCAGCTGTCAGCTGAGAGGCAGAGATCCTTTCCTACTCCTCACCTGGAAACTTCCACCCCTCTCTCTCCTGTGCAGACCAGGCACTGCTGCCCTCTGGCCCCATTGCTCCTGCAGCAGCAGTTCTTGCAGTGGGCACAGGAGAGGATGATCCTGGCCCTGAGAGTGCCCACAGCAAGAGCTCTGTGACACTCAGAGCCTTTGCACAACCAGTGAGGCCCTGTCCATCTGAATCAATGAGCAAAAATGCACCAAAGGACATTCAGCCCATGGCAGTCCTCAAAGGCTGGAGAACTTGAGAGCTCTCTCAGCAACTACACGGCCTTTTCTCTCAACTGCTCTTTTTTTCTGTTTTGTTGTTTTGGTTATTTTTATAATCATCAAAGATGGGGATTTAGTCAAAGATCTTTACAAAAACCCAACCAAGCCATCTCTCAGAGCTTAAAAAGTATGAGCCAATTTAGGGGCATTTTATACTGATACACATATATAGGTGACCTACAAGAGTGTTACTTGCACAAACCTTGTGTCATGCCTGACCTAAGACATTAGGAAGAAGTTTTCCAGACTTTTGAAATTTTCCAAGAACTCTGTTGAGAATTCTTCTTGTTCCCTATTAGTTTACAACTGCATTAAATGGTGTTACTATCTAGCTCCTTTGAAAAAAACACATATTATCCTTTAAACAAATAATATATGCTATATAAGCAAATTATATATGCAAATTATAAATACTCCTCTGTTACTTCTGTTTCGTTTGTAGGTTTTCATCATTTTCGTCCACAAGCTCTGAATTTGAAGTTATTCACTTATTACTACAACATCCTTTTTAAGTTTCAAAATTTGGTGTTATTTTCTTCAGACTTGATATATATCTAGCACTTTTACACCAGCTGCTGAACCTCTTTGCCATCCATATCCTGCCAAATATAAAAGAGGTAGATAAACATGGAAGATGAAAATGAAATGGGAACAGATGGGCCCATCTGCAATAATACCTCTGAAAAGACTGAGAGCCTCAAAGAGATTTATAAACCTTCTGGAGTCCAGACATTTGGTGATCTCATAAAATGATCCTGAAAGTGTTTTAAATAAGTAATTGAAAATAACAATTTTATGTGGAATAAAGGAAACTTCTCAAATCAACACTGTACCAACAAAGAGAAAACAATTAAGAGCTCAAAAGATCTTGCAAGTGTACATAACCTGAGTAAGAAAATGGGAGATTCCAGGAAAGGTGTTCTTCAGCCAAGCAAAAAAGAAATTTTTATATGACTGTGACAAGAGGACTTGACTAGCTGATCCAGGTCTGTCCTTAGGATGTGTCAGTTACCAGGTTTTGGGGTTTTTTTTACCAGTCCATAAGTTTTACTGGTCTGGTAAAATTTCCTCCATCAAATCTGTGATATTCTGCCATTTTTGGACTGAATAAAACTGAGCAAGTATTCTTCCATCCTCGTCCTCCTCTTCTTCTCCCTTTAAGTCTTGGTTTTGCTTCTGGATGTGTTAAAGAAGCAGTAGTGCATGAGGTGGTTTTGTCCCTACAAAGATATACCTGCTTATCTGTTACATGCTCATCTCCTTGGTGAAGATGAAGTTGGAGTTTATGGCATTAACAATTCAGGGAGTATCTCCAGCTTATCTCCCCTCTTTCTTCAAAGTTTAGGGCACTGATTTTCTACAGTTGTAATGGCTTTCTTTCTGAAATATCCCTTTTTCTAAGTAGGTTGTCAAACAGCCTAGACAGGGATGATTTCAGCTTGTAAAGTGTTGGCCATGAAATAAGAACAGAAGTAATAAATAATATAATTTGTATAAACTGAATTTAAAATAGCAAGCTCTAGCTCTATGACATTTCACACAGCAAGGACTCATATCTCCAAGGCATTCATGGGTAGTGGATTGATTCACAAAAATCCAAGTCAATTTTCTAGGAATCTAGTAAGAAAATTAAAGCCCATGCCTTTGAAAAGTAGGAGCTGAAGCAGTTGAAAAAATTCCAGGAAATTTCATCAACTGGCTTCTAAACTGTGTGAGATGTAGGAGATGCTCAAAATGGAATTGCTCCAAGGACAGAGGTCCATCCTCTTCAAGCAATGAGCTTGAAACATTTCAAAGCAATAGAAAAAAAAAATATTGTGAGAAGGAAATTTTCTAGGAAATATGATTACAAAACACAATAAATGTTAACAGAGACACTGCTTGTTTATGCAGTAATTACATTTGCAGCAACACATTTTTTGCTTTTCCCAGCATTAACCAAAGTTTTGACCTCAAAGTCGTTAAAAAATCTTGAGAGACTTTGCAAGGAAAAGGAAAGGAAAAAAACAGGACCCAAAGCTCAGCACCACCAAGGGAAAATGAGAGAAGGAACTACCCTGCTGTGAAACAATGACTTATATCCTGTTTCTCCAAAACTGCTTTTTCATTCTGCCATGGAAAGAAATTTTCAGGCTAAAAAACCCCAGATTAACTTAGTCTGCAAGAAACAGCATTTAAAGAGAGAGAAAAGGTTACAGGTTCTCACAAGTCAATGTCTAAAACTTGTTCTGAGAGACAGAATTAATACAAGTGCATTGTTTTCCTTTGCTCTTTCCCATTAAGTCATAGGTGGAGAGGTTTCCTAAAAACAGGTGGTTTCCTGAAAACAACTTGAAAAAATTCCAATATTAGCAGTATGCAGTGTTTTTGAAAGGCTGTGTTCAGCAGCCTTCTGAAATAAGAATTTCACAGGAATTTATAAAACAGGATAAGATGTAGAACTGGGAGTCAAGCAAAAACCATAAATAATCATTATTTGTTTCTCCTCATCTGTTTTAATTCTGTAAACATGATTCTAATATGATTGCCCCAGGCTCAGTGCTCAAGCTGCAGGCTGGGTTCCATTTCAAGGTGCTCTCAGATGAGCAGCAATGCTTCCAAATCAACAAAAGAAGCACAATGTAAATGCCACACAGTCCCTTTATCCTCAATGCAAACCAGGGCAACTTGAGTCCATTAGGACATGGTGAAAACAAACTCCACCATTTTGGTCTGAAACCAATAAACTCAACTGATTTCTGTATTTTTGCTGCCGTTTAAAGATGGATTTAAGTAAAAATAGGAAAGTTTCTTTTCAGAAAACTGATTTGTTTTGATAATTTTGAAATTTCCTCTGCAATTGTATGCCTATTTTGGCTTTATTTTCTTTTCAGGTATTTTGGAAAAGGGACGAATAAAGTTCATCTAATTTAAGTCTAAGTACCCATCTCATAAAAAATATGATTATCTGGGGAGAAAGAGTAGAATAAGGAGGTGACCAGCATAGGGAACTTAAATTCAATTATTGTAATCTATTTTCATGATAATTTGGGTAATTTCTTAGAGAGAGACATTTGAATCTGAAAAGGTATGAAAGAACTAAGAAAGTCTGGAAATTGAAGCTGCATCTAGAAAATGCTACATCCTTTTAATGTGAAGAGATAAAAAATATTTAGAATATATTGTAAGAAAGGAATAGATTTTCAGAACTTCAAATTTTTAATTCTTAATTTTAGGTAGATGTTGTAACACTGATACCTTAAGTATTTAACCTGTAATATAATAAAAGACAGACTCAATGATTACAGCAGACTCTGTAGCTTGAAACTGATCAAATTTTTAGGAGAAATGATTTTGAGATTAGGTCAGGGAGGAAAGTTTTAGTGAAAAAGAGTAAAAATGTACCTACTTCATCTTGAATCAGTTCTAAGTGTGAAAAATTGTTTCTCTAGGCAATATTTTAAGCAAATATTTTGGTAGATACGCAGAATTTGCAGCCATTATTTATTTCTCTCTTGTATCAACAGTGGCAAGGTTCCAAATCTTGTTTTCTTTCCAGCACTTCTGCCACCCTCTCAGCTGGTACAGATCTCCTTTCTTGCCCCCTTCATTTGTGCTTCCCAGGAAGAAAACTCCCAGCTAGTTCACTGAATCCTTGCAAACCACGTTGTGATCCAATCATTTTTATTTCTATAATGCTGAATCATGCAGGGAGCCTCCCATGCAGCATTTATTTGCAGCAAGGAAAAGACCTTAACGTTGCACAGCTATTTGAGCTCTGAGGTTATTTGAAGCATAGTGGAATTAAAATTACTCTCTGCCACAAAAGCCTTCAGTAACTGAGGCATGGAAAAAGGGAGAGGAAATTGAAAAGATGGAAATGCAGGGGGTATTTAAGGCTGAGGCTATCAACTCAAGAGTAAAACAAAATGAATGGAGATAGATAGGGTCAAAATGCAGTTTGATATTTCTGTGCAGCTTAAAGGACAAAGAAAAAGGATTTTTCGGAACTTTTTTCCTTCCAATTCTCCATAAAGTATTCTCTCCCAAATAACCAGATGGTATAGGTTTAGCAGGTGGAAGTGTGGGGATATCTATGAATGCACTTCAAGGTGCTACAACCTCCCTGCCACCAGCAGTGCCTCTGCACAGCCTGCAGGGAACATTAATTTTCTCTTAAAAACAAACAGACATATATCCTGCATTTTAAATTCATAAACCTCATTTAAATTGCATTTTTACATGCAACTTTTCCCTGCACAGAAAGTAAAACCACTTAGTAGGTCGGGGAAGACTGGCAAAGGGCCAGGAAAGCCTGGAAAGGTTCTGCTTCTCCTCCCATTTGCATGTGCCCTGCCTGGATAAACAGAATCTTTGTACCACAACGCTTGCAGGGCCCCAGAGTTCCCTCACAGGTACCCCTGACACCCTCCCAGACAATGGCAGGAGCCAGGGATCCAGTAAAATGGAATAACAGAAGATTTCCTCCTTTCCCACATCAGTCAGTGCATTTCCCACCAGCTTGCTTTTTCTTAAAGTAAATACAACCCTGATTTTTCTCTTTTCCCTGTGCAGAACATGTGTCCTTTAACTCAGGAAAGGAAATGAGAAGGTTATCTCTGAGCCTGTCATACTACAGGCCAGCCTGTCTGACTTACAAGGTCAGAAGATTCAAAAAGGGAGGTTTTTCTTCTCTTTTTCTGAAAGGAAATGGAGTGATAAGTGCTTACTTGATTAAGGCAGTGGATAAGAACATCTATTGTAATTCTTTCCTCTCTTTTCATTTCTTCCTTTGGCTGCACCAGATAAGAATGGAGAACTTTTAGCCTGGCATTGATCCAAGCTTTGAAAGGACTTGCTGATTATGGATAATGTTCTTATTCAAATGAGCAGTCCCCTTGAAGCAAATACTAATGTTGCCTGACTGTAATGAACAGAATTTCATGTGATATTTTAAATGAATTTTTATCACATGAAAATATATTTATATATTCCAGCCTTTAATCTGACTGGATTTTACCATTGACTTCTGCTAAAGAATAATCTACACCACATGAAGTCATCAAGTTAGATACAGTTAAATATCCTTCCCTTAGAAGTATGCTTCCATAAAGAAAATATAAACAGTCACAGAAAAGGGCAAGAAAATTAGGAATTTCAAATTTCATACCTGGGTATGAGTTGAAATCTTTTATTCAATGTATTTGATAGGAGCTTTTTCTCAGTTCAACAATTATAAAAAAAATTTCCCATACAAGTGAGATCCCATAATAAGCAGAATTAATTCTTTTGGGTAGTTTTTAAAGTTATCTTCCACAGTTCTTGAAGTCAGCTAAGGATTCAGAGGTGTCAGCCTGGAAACCACTTGAGTCCCTGAGTCAACCCTGTGACTGTGGCTCATCCTGGTCAGGTCTGAGGGACAGCCAGGACACAACAGCTCAAATGTCCATCCCTCTCCACAGCATCCCAGAACTCACACGTGGCTGGAGTCCAAAATTCATAATATGAGAACAAAGTGAAGCAACCCCACTGGATATAAAGACATAAAAAGGATTTTTTGCCATGACAGGTCATACACCCTAAAGCTGAGTAAGGTTATGAATATAAAATATACTTCGTGTGAACTTCAAATCCTCTGCTAGGAGGTAAAATGAGACAAAAATGGAGCTGCTGACATTTCAGATGAGATGGGAATGGGATAGCAGCTCTGAAAGCTGAGAGATAACTCAAGGAATGCAGAAGAGTCAGCAGCCTGGTACAACACAGTATTTCAAAGACATTATTTTCAGAGCTGAATCAAAGATACAAAACTACAAACCTTCCTTATCTTTCATAGAAAACAATCTCTTGTTAGTCCACGAGGCTATGCAGATCTTTGCATTTCTTACATTGAAATTCATGAAATTCAAGGTGTATTTATAAGGATTTGGCAGGTAGGGTATAGCAGTCTCAGCATACATTAGTTCTGGAGCACCTCAGCTCAGCATGCCCTTCTCAAGCAGCTGAGGGGGGACTGTCCTGGCCACCCCACCCAGATGTCCTGTGCCATCATCCCTCTCTCCTGACAGGAAGCCTATCATGGAATAAATCTTGGAGGTAGCCCTGACTTTCCCAACAAATCTTCTCCAGCTGTTGTAAGCATCCCAACAAGTCATGAATTAGATGGATTCAAATGTTTTTTCAGCATTACTGCCAGGACATAGAATTTCAACTAAAACCAGAGGTTACCTGGTGGATGTATCTATTTATATAAACATCAGTCAAATCAGCTCTGCAATAGTTACCAAGTAGCTCCTAATGCCCACTAAAATCAGGGGTGATCCTCAAATGAGGATTTACGTCTTCCACACTAGATGTCCAGAACTGGATGTATAACAAGCAATTCCTATAAATAATGTCCACATGTCAGGTTTTGCTGCTCTCAATTTTACTGCTCTTCTTTCTTCCAAGAGAGCATGCACCAATTCACACAAATGCTGCAAGAAATTTATCTAGAACTTAGAACATAATTGAGCACTAAGAATACTTCTGCCTGCTACTGACCTCGTAAACTCTATCCATAACTGATGACCAGCATGCTTCTCTACTTGTAAACTCTCACAAAATATGTACTTCACCTGCTTTCTTTCTCTTTTTGAGAAATTCCTCATAATAATTTGCCACAGGGAAAAACAAAGAAACAAAAATTCATGTTTTTATGCCCATTCAAAATACACAGTTTTGTAGAGGCAGTAAAAAAGTGCACATCCGAACTTTTGTCTTATATAGCACAGAAACTAAAGTGATTTCCATGAAGCACAAGCAGAAATCAAAGACCCCAACACCCAAAATAAATTTCTCAGACTCCATTTCCCAGCCTGGTTTCTTTCAAGATGTGTTCCATGGTTAAGTGCTTGTCTCTGACTGAGGGCTCTCCTCCAGTGGGGGCATTTTCAGAAACATTCTCTTCCTTTCTGGTATCTGGTAGGAATTGATGTCAACATTCATCTGTTCCCCTGGGGAAGGCACTGACAGGGCCTCTCTCCTCTGACTGATCAGCTGCTCAAATGCTGCTGAGATTAACTCAGGACACTGAGGGAACTTCCTTCTGTTAAAGCCATCTGTAATTAGGCAACAGTTTCAAGAACTGTAGTCACATACGTGAAAAATCCTCCAGAAAAATGAAAACATTGGTGAGCAATCTAAACTAGTGCTGCTTCTTTTACTTATAGATTATACTGTAGTCTGTGTCAGTGGTTGCAAAAACTATTTCTTGAGTCTTAGCTCTCTTGAAATTCCTTTCTTTGGTACCTAAACAGGTCACCCAGACCAAACAGAATTCCATTTCTCAGACAACCCAGAGCAGGTCCCTAATACATGTGTGGCTACACACAACTATGTGCAAAAGTGATTTCATTTAAATGTAGAATGATTTATTAAGAACTTCCATTTCTAAATCCTGTTGGAATTCAGTCTCTAAACTTTCCATGACTTCTTTCCAGTAAGTTCCCAATCTCTGCATTTACTGGTAAAGGCAGCATTCAATCATGCTGATGTTGCACAAGTACTGCACTGAGCATCAGACAGATGTATTACCTGTGTGTGCATATGAAAATATTAATGGGAAGAGTATTATCAAAGTTCACAGAAAAGAGTTTATATCTTTTTGCAATACTGCATACTAAATACTCTTATAATGCACCACACATACAAAATCAATTCTAGCATTTATAAAGGTCTAAGAAAAGTAGAATGAGGCAATTTGAGCTGTAGAAACAGTAGAAGATTTTTCTTCTTACACTCTACACTAGGATCAAACTTTTGAAAGAAATATCATCCTTTAGGTTACATGACATTGCAAGGATATCATAAACTGGTTTTTGTTTGTTTTTGTTTTTCTAATGGGGGCAGTAATGCTGAAGTAGATGGAAAGGGATTTTTTTCCTATTTTTCCTTTCTGTCTTGCCTTGAGTGCAGCAACAGCAACTGCATTGATGTACAATGATACACTTGACATCCTCACATTAATAATTGGTGACTCTGCTCATTTTCCCCAAGGCCTGCTGGGTAAATCCCCTGAGGTCAAGTTATTTTTATAGAGGCTCTCAGTAGGAGGGAGGGCTCTCCACACCCTCTTTCAAATTCACAGTGTGCTGGCACATCACAGCTCTTTCCCAGAGATGGGACAATAATCAGCACTGCAGGATCTGCAAAAATCAGAGCGATATTTTAGCTGTCCCCAGAAGCCCAAGCAAGAGGTACCCACTACATGGATCTGAACCTCCACCCATCTTTTCTGCAGCCAAGGGAGTTCAGAAAAATGTCCAAGTCTAACCTGAATCTGGCAGCTGTTCAAAAAACAATAGTACCGACCAAGAAACTCAGCTGTGGTATTTTTAATTTGAAAATAAGCCAAGTAAAAAAATTCCCTGAATACCTCACCAACAGGATGAAAGGTGAAAAGCTATAGAGCCAGGACTAGCTGAAATGTTTCTTTAGCTAAGTCCCAAAGACTCCTTCATATTTGTTATCTCTTCCACTTTTATATTTTAGCTTTTTTTTTTTTTTAACAGATGTACAGCTGGGCTGAGAGTTCACATCTACATGAGAGAAGCACCAGATGTAGAAGTTACTGCATCAAGGTATCAGCAATGTTTCTCTGTCATGTCCTGTGGTCATGGGAGCTTTAATAGATCAGATGGTGACTGTGAAGCGTCCAAGACCCACCTCCCTAAGGAAAAAAAGGGAGAAAAAATAGATGCATGTGTTCCCATGTATGCAAAGAAATTAACAACCAATAAGGGAAATAAAGGCAAGAGTGATTATCCAAAGTTTAGCCTAATTTTCATTATAACTGAAACCATTGCAGTAACACTGGCCCTGTTGAGGGGTTGGCTTTTTTTTTCCCCTGTAAAGATTTACAATGCTCTGATAAATTAAAAATTTTTGAAAAATACTGGTTTACAGAACTCCTAAGTATCAGTGGAAGCTGATATTGGTTCTACAACTCTTGGTAGTTTTAAATCATTCCTAAGTTATCATTTCAAAGGAAACTGCAACTAACTTAGAGAATTTATTATTTTTACTCAAAACTTAATCTCTGGGCACAGACATTTCCTTTTCTCTCTGTCCTACATTGCTTTGTCCCCTCCTCCTTCAGAGGGTCTTTGTATTTTAGAGGATATCTGAAGGTTCCTTGGCTATTCTGTTTACAGTGTTATTTTGCAGAACTCTAATTACAAATGTATTTAACATTCTGAGTTTAGAATTTGAGCCTTCTGACAAATTACTAATCATGGATATAAGAAGCTCAGAAATAAGGAACAAAAAGCTTATTGTGGCCATAGCCTTGTTAATTTCTGTTATTCAGCAACTATGTGTGTTGACAGGAATACTAACACAAATCATGTAATGGGAAAATTTCTGCATGGGAACTTCTTTTCCTGAGTGACATCTAGATTAACAGAGCCCCTCTTGCTTCTCTGAGCTGGGCATCAACTTCCCTTCAGCCCATTTTGTTGAAACAACAAATCAATGTCAACTTTCTTCACCCACTGATCTGGCCTCCTCTAATCTATTTATTGGAAAGGAAATAAGAAACTAAATACTTTACATCATATTATTTAGAAGGAAAACAATAAATTTGATAAATTTAATATGCATTAAAAAAAAAAACCAAAAACCTCCAAACCCACAACTCTAAGATCCCATAGACTTATATAGGGAAACCCTGGTTTTCTTATTCTCTCCCTTGATACTGAACAAAGAGAATATAAAATTCTTTTATCTTTCCAGTCACCGTGCTGAGCATTTCAAACCTTAGAAAGATTTTTACTTATTGGCAAAGAAAATAAATGTATAGAAAGCTGTTCCTAAAGCACAATTATTTAATCTTACTTAATTCTCTGGCAAAAGAAAAAGAGAAGGGGAAAAAAGGGAAATAAGTTAAAATGAAAAGACCTTTCCAGAAACTTGAAAGATCTATAGGCAATTGATGTTCAATTAGAGTTTCCCACACTGACTGTTCCATTACACCTTAAGAGCATTTTCTCCTGCCTGTACTGCTCATGAACATGTCAGTGAACAGGATTCTAAGCCTTATCCAAATTTCCAGTTCAGCACAGCGACTGCTTCTCCTCAGAGCCTGAGCTTTCCATCAAAGGGGAAAATCAAATCCCTTTGATGCTATTAGTTCTCTCTAAATCCATTTGGCTGTTTCTTATAGCCTTATTAGACTCAGAAGTATCTGGTCATTGCTAACCTTTTTGCAAAGACAGAAGAGGGGCTTAGAGCTCCTCTCCCTTGCATTTACACCCTGATGAATTGAGACCCTGACTAATTTCACTCTTCTCTTTTTCACCTAAAGTGTTTGTAGATCCTCTTCCTTTCCTTACTCCTAGTAAGTATCAATGCACTCAGCATTTTATCTTGGCTGGTTTTTAACCCAGAGGGCTTTGATAGCCTTTGAGAACCAACTGCTCTTATTTCCATTTGTGTGTGTCTCCTTTTGTACCAAAGATCCCAATGCTACACAGCCAAATTACCTTTCCTTTCCTTCTACATTCCTCTGATTTGGACAGTTGGCTCTTTTGCCACTATGACCTGAGGTTTCAGATTCACTTATGCAGACACTTCTGTGCCATCAGTGATTCTTGGTTTGTCAGTTTTTCTAATAAAGCCCTCCTGCAGTACTGCCTGTGCACTCAGCAGCAGCAGCAGTTTGGGCTGGGAGAGCTGCAGAGCCCACCAGACATTCTGAACAAGCCTTCAGACAGCTGTGCTTCAAATCCCTCCTGGAATGATAATTTCACCTGGGAAGCCATGCAATTTGTGACATTTTCAATTCTCACTAAAAGCACAGGCATATTATGATACTATGTGGAAATGAAAATTCCTACTAAAAGCATATTGCAGGCCCAGCTAATCACTCCTGTCAGGGCCCTGCTGCACTTTGCATCTAAACTCCAGACTAATTAACAGTCTCTGCCAGCTGCAGGTTTGGAACAAGGTACAAATACTATTTATTTTCTACTAATTTGAGTAATTTGGATTGCTATTGTTCAATAACTGCAAATCATGCAGACCCTTGAAGCCAAACAAAAGCAGTTGGCTACCAACAGCAATGACCCCTGCTAATTCCTGTTTTTTCTTCCTTATTACTAATACAAAACCTACTGGGATGGATGACCATTATCACCAGACACATATAGACATGGACCATTTTTTGACAGTGGCTTTTATAGTCAGGATTTCAGGACTAGGAGTAATAAAACAAAGATGATTCAGGAACATATGTTAGCTGTTATTTTAATGCAAACATTTTGAATATGTGAGACATATATTTGGTGTTCATACACTGACAACAGCAGACTCTCAGATGTAAAAAGATATGAAGCAATTTAGTCCATTGAAGATGCTCTGCTGCATAGAGCTGCTCAGATGGGACTCAGCAGAGATGGTTTCTGTTATGCCAGTGATTTACTCTGTAACCTGCTGTTGTATTATTTCTTTCCACTCACTGACTTTGATTAAGGGAAAAGGATTACTTCTGCCTGTGAATTTGTGCAGCACAGGATCTTTCATTCAAAATAAGACCCTGATCCTAGAGAAAACAAAACAATAAAAAAAAACTCATCAAAAACATCCCCAACCATACAAAAATATCCATTCTATACAGCCATACAGCATTACTGGTTGTGAGCTGATAGAGCCATGGTAGGTGCTGTATCTACAAGGCACAATAAATAGGAGAAATCCAGTTCTGTCCATAGCAATGCTTCAGCACTGCTAGAAATCCATGCCTTAGCTAAAGCACCAGCTTCTGTCTGTGTTGTGTTGAAAAGCAACAATTACAGTCATCTAATTGACCTGATCCAAGTGCAGTTCTGGAGCTAACATATACAAAATATCATCACCCAATCTATTAGGGCAGCATTGACATTTGCAGGAATTGCTTTCTGAAGATAAAGATGAAACAAATTTGGGATTGATTTAAGTATTCAAAAAGGTTTTATTCACTGGTTTTACACTGTAGCAACTGTCATTTCTGAAAGCCATATGGATTTAAATTGATTTGAAATAGAGTTCTTATTTAATTATCTGGCACAATTGCAGTTTATGAAACTTACTGATTACTGTGAGAGGCTCTCTGTGGCAAAAGCTTAGAGCAAAGAGAGAAGGAAGTCAACAGATGAGAGGAGGATTGTTAATAGGCTGATGAAGACGCACAAGGCTAAATCACCAAGGAGTGTGTTTTGAAGTTCTTGTGCATTTCCAGATTGGCTAAGGATTAAGAGCTTTATGCAAAATAGAGATTGAATAATTTCTAGGAAAATGAAATCATTTAGACTTCAAAGTGAAGCAGCAAACTTAAAACCATAAAGCTGTGGAAGAAATGATGCTCTTAAAGAGCAAACTATTACAGCACTTTCAGAACATGCAGAAGTCTAAACTTGTATGATCTCCTCTGCCCAGGGGGATGCAAAAATGCCTTCTTCAGTCTGCACCTCTCAGAGGCACTGATGTAGTGTGCTCTGGTCCTGGCACCCTTTCTCCTGACTTATTTTCACACAAGGGCATCAACAGCACTGGGATAGGGGAGAAAGACCCCCATGCCAGCACATCCAAAGAAGATTTCATATAAGGATGTGTGGAAGGGGGGAGGGGGGAAAGGCAGCACTATTTATGGATTTCCTCCCCAGGTTAATGGTTGGCCTCATCAATATTCTCAGGATGATACTGTACCTAATTCTGCAAATCTGCTCTGAAAGACATCCTAAATTTTGAGCCTCTCAGTGTTTTAAATGATACAAAACCTGGTTGGGATTTTTTCTGGATAAGACAAATCAGTCTCAGTCACAAGATGTTCAGCTTTGACACAACTGAGGTAGCTTAGGACATCAAAAAAAATTAAATTCTAGGTATCCACAGAAACTCTTATGCCATAAGAGAGTCAGGTGAAACTCTGGGGTAATGCAGCAAGTTGGTGGAATTGGCAGAACCACAGTTCTGGAGTTGCTGGCTAAATTTCAGTCATCTTCAGGTGATGCAGAAACACTTGCAATCAAGCTGTAAATGTAGTGACTGAGAGCTGAGCCCTAGAGCACATGTGGCACCACAGTTTCTAAAATCACACCCATACCCACTGGGGCTGGATGCCTTAGTGAAAAGCATAAAGTTGCTCACAAGTGCATAAGAGAGAGCAGACATTTGTATCAGATATGTTTCTGACCAGCTTTCAGATGGTCAAATCCTACAGCATTTTTGAGGTCTGAAGGAATTTTTCTGAGCCAGCACCTGCAGTATTTGGTTCTGAAGAATTAAATACATTTCTGGCTATGGAACAAAACTCTACTAAACTATAAGATATACTTGGCCAACTAAAAATGTAAACTCAGAGGCCTGAGAAGTATCAAATTTGCTCTGGCAATATTTAATTCTACAAAAACTCCTCCACAAACCATGTGTCTGTGGTTGTTTTTGCTTCAGGCTATGTTGCCTCCTTCCAGTTTGAGGAGATAAGAAATAATTGTCATTTTTCAGCCATCACTGGAAGCAGTCCCTAATACATAAGGCCATGGTATTCAGACTGATGCTTATTCCTGGGAAAAATAATGAATCCAAATGTGTCTCCCTTCAGCTATTCCTCATTATAAATGAGGGAACAGGAAAGATACTGCTGCTTGCTGTTTGAAGGGATAAGACATTGGGTTTAACAGCAATAGGACAAACCTTAATATCCTTTTATTTCTCTGTTTATTTCCAGAAGGAGGGGGAGGAATTGGGCTGAAAATGGCTTTCTAGATCAGTGTGGTAAGCTTACCTGATTCTGTGAGCTTCATAGCAAAAATTTCTACAAACTTTGTTTCTACAATCTGAAATACACACCTTGGGGTAGCAAAGCACTGGAGGTGTTTGTTGGTTAGGCAAACTGAGGAGCTTATCCAAAAAAATCAGACTTCCTTCTGAGGAAAAACTAAGAAAACTAGGGATGTAATTTTACCAAACTTCAAGTTATCATGAGCAAGATAAAACATGTTATTTTGACATTTTTGTACGAATTCAGAAAAAAAACCATAATACAAACCAAACCTCATTTTAAACAACTAAAATTTTGCAAGATTGGTTTCCCTTTGATCACAGAGTATTGTTTCAAAGACAGTTCAGCAGAAATGCTGTTTGGTTGAATTTGTACTAAAATTCTGCCCTTTCCATGATTTGCAGTGAGCTAAATTACAAAAGAGACAACTTCAATGTAATGAAAACTAGGCTCCACTTTGAAGAAACTCATTGCAGAAAGTGAGGTAAACTCAAGTTCTCAGATTTTTAACAAAGCCAAATAAGGTAAATATTTTCCAGAGTTGTTCTGCAAGGGTCAAATGAAATTATTTTTGACCATCTCAAGTTCATCTGTCGCTGGTAAAATAAAATGGGCTTTTGTAAATCACTCTCTTGCAACCACTCATAAATAAAGGGTACAGCTCCATAAATCTGCATCCCTTATATGCCCTCTGCAGTTTTATGCCTAAATTAAAAAGTCAGAATCTATTTCATATTGTCAAATGGATCTTTAGCAAGTGGGATTTGTTTTCATATTGTTGTACCTGGTAAGCATAGTGAATACATGAGATTTTTCACTAAATTAAATGAAAAGATTATTGCTTTTGCCCTAAGCAGACATTACAGAACATGCCCAGGAAGATAAATGTAGAGCACAAAACATAGCAGAAGATTGAGCACTTCTCAAAACCAAATTGAAGGCAGGAGGCAGCAAATTGGATTTTCTTTTACAATAACATGCAGTTCACATTCGACTACTGTAATGAATATTATAATGTGTGCTTTCTAATATAATGTCTAGTGATGCATTTCTAGAACTATTTCTCTAAGCCTAAGGATATTCTTGTTATATCATGGCTCAGTACATAGTAATGATAAGTTTGTTCAGTTCGCTGCATAGCCTTTAGGATATCTTCTTCAGAAGAAAGGAAAATATTAATCTCTAGATTTCCCTTTCAGTTAAAATGATTCAAAGCTATGAAACTCAGCAGATTTACAATGTCTTCACATTGTCCAGCTCCCAAATATCTATGGTTGCCTTGAGAACCAGCACAAGCACTATAAACAAGCATCAAATCCTTCCCAAAGCTTAGAAAAAACACCAAATTCTGTGGCTGCAAACCCAGCTTGGAAATGATGAGCCCAAACCATCTTGATTCTTCTAATTTTTCATAAAATTTAGATGATGGATTATTAGCACACTCGTGACTCAGTGCTTCCTGCTGCACAGAACAGTGGCTCTGGGCTGAGAATGCAGTCCCAGATGGGCAGGTGACTCCAAGTGACATTGCCAGGAAGGTCACTCTTTGACCCAGACCTGAGCCCCATCCTACATGAGACAATATGTTTAACATTTATGAGAGAATCTTTTTTTGTTGTGTTTATAGATGATGGAAAGGGGCCGGTGTGTGCAGTGCATGGAGCATGAAGAAATGGAAACAGGGAAATAAAGATTTTTTTTATACTGGATATTAAACTTTACTATATATTTCAAAAGAGAGAAGAACAGGCAAAAAAAGCAATAATGTGAAATGAGACAGGATCGTGTGGGTGAGAAGGGATGCTTGGTTGTCATAACAGAGCAATACCTTCCTGCACAATTCAGATCTTCAGGGAACATTTCTTGCTGAATTTAGCTTAAAAATAAAGCAATCAGAAAATACTGATATGCTGAGCCTCAAAGTGATAAAAAATGTACATGGATGCCAGCCTTGGGGATTACTGTATGTGTTCTATCAGACAACAGCTGAAAACAAGTTGTATATTGTGCTGTCTAAATGGTATTTAAAATGAAGAAGCCAAGGAGCTCTGCTATTACCATGCAGTCAGGAAGAGTGATGGGGCTGCCTGATGGTTCAAGGGCACCCATAAAGTGCTTCTTTAACAGAAGCAAGCTCATGTAGTGAAACAAAAGATAATCACTTTTGGGGCTCTAGTCAGAGGAAATTTAAAACTTGATTGGAAAAGTTATAAATATCTTGCATTTTTTAAACTCTTATCAGGGAAGAAAGGATTTGATATTTAAGTATATAATAATTTCTAGTAATTATGAAAGAAATAGAAGAGTTCCTTGCCTCATTTTAATCTGTTTTTTTTTTCCCAAAGAAGATTCTACATTTCTTCAACATAAGGAGGCCTGAGGTAGGAGTGGTGGCCCAAATCCACGTAAAAACTCAGATTTTTTTTTTTTAACTTGAAATACATAGAAAATACCTGCAGTACTGTCAAAATAAGCCCAATGTTTCTGTCTTGGAGAAAATTCTGAAATTATTAATATTCTGTGCGATATCCAATGTTTGCTCACCATTCCACATCTTTCCTGACAATAACTTTTACTGACTCCTGTGGATTATTCAGGTCTCATGTTTAGATTGTCAGAAATCTGGTGACTAGGACTTGACAGTTTCCATGAGTTCCAAGCTTCAGAGCAGCTTCTTTTCTAATAATAGTGATTAGTTACTGCAGTTATACCTAGTGCTAATCCTTCTTTGGAGCTAATCTGATAATGTGTCATTATTTATTTATTAGCTATTGATCATAGGATTTATGAAGTACAAGAACTCAACCAAAATAATGTTTATTTTCAAAAAATCTACATTAGCATGAAGATTACAGACAGATGGAGTTCCTGGGAAACACATTTAATGCTATCACTTTTTTCCATGTAGATGATCCCTTGATTGAATTGAGAAGTCCATTATCAACCCCAAAAAAAGGCAGCTACCATCAGCTGTATTTCTGAGAACACAGTGAGTAACAGCAATGTACCTTCCAGAAACTGAAGAAAGAATAGGAAAAAAAAAACCCACATCTTGAAAATGCCAAATCCCTGAAGACTTGGAAGGTGGCATCATGATGAAATCATCTTCCCTTAAAAGTTAGAGTTGATGGGCTATAAAAGAGAGCACCTAGTCAGGAGCCAAATGGAGCCCAGGGACAATGAGAGGCAGCACTGAGCCACTGCTGCTGATCTTCAAGGCTACCCTGGAATTTCAAAGGAGGATGGCAAAAAGGAAAGGACAACTCACAAAAAAAATTATGATTGGAAGGTGGCAATTTTCTATATTCATACTAGGCTTTTTTTTCAAGTCATGACTGGTAAAAAAATGAAAGATTTTCACAGGTAACACTAGTTTGTATGCAATAAACCCCAGCTTATTTAATACATAATTTTTGCTTATACACTTACAATTGCATTTATCATAGATGTTCTCTTACTGTTGCTACTATGGTAAAGAGAATTCCAGACAACTTGAGTGCCATTAGCAGATTAATGAATGGAAATATGGAAAGATTAACATAGGAAAAAAATATTATTTTAAAACTTTAAAAGCTTAAACATCTTCAGAACATCAAAAACTGAATCAGAGACATCCTTTTCACAAGAGTTCCTGATTTTAGGAGAGACTCAAAGTCAAAAAACCCTCCTAAGTTAAAATCTTAGTGTTTAAGAAAAATAAAAATACCTAATACAAATATATGCACTAGAAAACATCAGTATAAGGCAGCACAAATGTGTTAACTCCTTTGCTGTTATAATTTGGGGGCATGGACTTGTACAGGTGAGAAGTGCTTTTCTATTCCCATTCATAATGTGGTGATGCCTTTTGCAGTGAGCTAAGGAGCAGGATTTTCCTATTGAACTTTTGAACCCTTTAAAATGAAATTTGTGCTACAGAGCAGACAAGATGTTTGGGTTTTGACCAAGCAAATAAGCTTGGTCAGCATTCAGAAATCACAAACCAAACCAGATCAGGACACTGGAAAAAAATCCACCCTTTAAATCCAGTAGGAATGAAACATATTTCCCTAGCACGTTCCAAGATACTACTGGTGTAAAAAATAATCAGATTCTGAACATCATATATTTGTTCAAAGACATAAATGAATGCCTTATTTTGTAAAAATTCTGTCAATAAGAATAAAAAGAAAAATGGAAAAGGATAGAATACTAATATACAGCAGAAAAAGTTAAACCCTTTAATTTCTTGTTAGACATAACAGATGCCTGAAGCTCGTGCTGTTGTGTTTAAGCAAAGCTGATTTGCTAGTCTGTAACTCAATATTAAGCTGCAGATTAGTTTTGCAGTTTATTGTACATAATAAGCTTCTGAATTTAACCACATCTATTTGGAAGAGATGGAGGTGATATTACTTTTTAGCACTTAGGAGTTCCAATTTCCTCCAAAGCCAATGGTGATGAATGCCATCACTCTCCTGCCTTAGGAACGCAAAACTCAGACTTTGCTGATGAACTTGAGAACTTTCTAAGATATTTGGAGGCCACCTACAGAGAATCTGTGCTTGCCCTTGAGCAATAAACCTCAAGGAGGTACCACAGTGAGGAACAGAAACTTCAGCACCTGAGAATTCTGTCCTTTACAGAAGTTGTGGGACCAAAATTACACACAGAGGCATAGAAAAAGGGGCATGGGAGCTGACCATTAAATGGACATAGAAACAGCAAAGTATTTCAGGCTAAGTTTCATAGCATTCAGGGAATACTGATTGTGAGTGTTTGCACTAAGATGAGTGAGGGATGAATGAGTAAGGCTGTAAAAAATTGCAGTTTTAAAAGACTTATTTCCACGTGCCTCCTCTCTGATGGTATCATAGGAAATCCCTTTAGACTAACCCTGGAAACAAGGAAACACTGCATGTACACAGAGCACAACTTTTCCATTCCTGCCTCCAAGGTCATCCTCACCATGAGCTGGGAATTCCAAGGCTGCTTTTGCCCTCTGTCCCTGTGATCCTTGAGCCATCCTCCTTCCCCAGCCCTGTGGAAAGAGGCTGACCTCTGCTCTGCTTCAGGGAGAGCAGTGATTTACCCAGCCTTTTCTCTAAGCTGCTGGTAGCAATCCCAGCCTGGCAGAGCTCAGAGCTTCTGTTGGAAACCAGCTCTTTGATGTGGTAAAGCTCTATGGGGTATGAGAAGAGATTTGATAAGCTTTTACATATTTTTAAAATGTGCAGTAAGAGAACTAAGAAGATACAACAAGGCACTCAGGTCTTGCACAGCCCTCCCACCACGACCACTGAGAAGCTTTGTCTCTTTTAGAGCCAATAATGTCAGCAGATCTGCCTCAGGAGTTGCTTTTTCCCCTGCAGCCTTCATCTGCCACTGCAGTAGGCCTAATCAATAACCCTGCAAGAGGGAGAGAGATTTCAATGTGTTCAAAGGACTTTGCTCAGAACTCCTTTTTTTTTTTTGTACCAGCATCCCAGCTGAAAGTACCAGTACATGCCTATTTTGCTCATCATAGTTTTGTAAGTTACAGTAGCCTGAGGCAGTTCTTCCCTCCTCCCTCCTCCTCAAATGGAATTAATTCAGCCACGGGGTTTTGCAGCATCTGATCAATATTTACTTAGCAAGACAATTTTAAGAAGAACAAAAATATTCTTTTTCGTGCTCTGGCCTCCTTTCTTTAAACTTGCCAAAATATCTGTCTTGGTCTGAAGCAAGATGTAAAGATTTTAATGAGGAAAGGGAAGTAATAGAATTGGAATTGATTCATTTTGAAATGTTCACAGTTATTCAGACTACAGCTCACACCAAATAGGGTTCATATCCAAAATAAAGGTTTTCCTTACCAAGCTGTAAAATCACTCACAAAAGTGTTGAAAATTTATCTCCTGGAATATATATTTAAATTCAACTGCTTTTTTACAAATTGCTTGTGGCAAAAAATGTGATGGCAAACAGTTGCAATGAGTTATTAAATGTTCCTTTTTCGTTTTTGTATTAGATCTCCTGTATGCACATATTAAGTCCTTCAAATACATTTCTGCTAGATAACACCAGTTAGAATAGTACAGGCAACCTGTGCACCACCAGAAAGTTTGCTGATGACACCAAGCTGTGTGGTCAGCGTGCTGGAGGCAGGGATGCCATCCAGAGGGACCAGGCAGGCTGGAGAGGTGGCCCTGGTGTGGCCCTCATGAAGTTCAGTGAGGCTGAGTGCAAGGTTCTGCAGCTGGGTCAGGGCAATCCCAAGCTGAGGCTGGGCAGAGAAGGGGGTGAAGAGCAGCCCTGAGGAGCAGCACTTGGGGTGCTGGGGAGGAGAAGCTCAACACGACCCAGCCACGAGCACTCCCAGCCCAGAGAGACAAACGTGCCCTGGGCTGCAACCTCCAGGGCAGGGAGGGGGCTCTGCCCCTCTGCTCTGCTCAGAGCCCACTGCAGGGCTGTGCCCAGCTCTGGAATTCCCAGCACAAGAAGGACATGGAGCAAGTCCAGAGGAAGTCACAAAGGTGATGGTGATGCTCCACTGCAGGGAGACAGGCTGAGGGAGCTGGGCTTACTCAGCCTGGAGAGGAGAAGACTCCAGGGAGACCTTGGAGCCCCTTGCTGGAGTAGCTGAAGGGTACAACAAGAGTTGAGGGAATATTTACCAGGGTGTGTAGTGGCCAGAAAAAGGAGAATGGCTTTAAACTCACAATAAAGACAGACATTAAAAGTGGAGTAGAGCATGAACTTCTAACAAACTTATTTTGGGCATCTGGAATCATTTCCTGAAGACCAGCTTGTTTTAAATGCAAAAAGAGCATCTGCAGAACATCAGCAACAGTCCTCACACACTCCAAGTTCACGAGGCCATGAAGCACTGAGATGTTATAAGAAAAGTGCTGAAAAACACAAGCCCCAAAGACATAAAGCCTGCTTTCCTGTAGACACAAGGGAGAAGTGACTGTTATTGAAACCTTTTTTTAATCTCCCTAGAGATATATTTCTCAAAGAAACTGGGGATTTGTTGAATTATGTCTTATGCTGTCACAGGCCTCATAGATTTTTTGCATCTTATTGCTTTTAATAAACTGTTCTGCTACATTGCTATAACAAATCTCTTTCAGAATAAGGGGATTTTTATGTAAGGTTTATTGGAACTGAAATGAAGACCTAAAGTCACAACACAACAAATAATTTTTATTTCTAGAATTATGTAATTAGAAAGAAGACTTCATTTCAGTTAGTTGTCATCCATATTTTTTCCCCTTCTTTCCCAGCTTCTTTCCTAAAACTGAGAATGCAATATAATTGGAAACATTAGTAAATAACTGCTTAAAAATAGAGTTTTTGAAAAGCTTTTAGTCAGGAATTTTCTGAAACCACAACTGCAAGTAAGAGATAAAATGGGAAAGCACTACAATACAGGACATCATTATCTGATTTGCAATCAGTGGCTAAAAAAGGTAGAAGCCTCTACACTTATTTCCTTCATATACATAAACCATGATCAGTGTTAAAAATGCTAGAAAATGTATAGGCACATAAAAGTACATCTCTAAACACTCCTGTACCTAGATACAGTTACATCTCTTAAAACAGCAGTGTATTCCTTTCCTGCAAGAGAGGGACTGAAGTGAAGGTGTCACTTTTGGAATATTCAGTCACTGTGGAACATGCTCAGTCATAAATCCTGTCACCACTGAGGTGGCATTTAATTGTGTTTTAAATGTCTGTGGTTAAAATGACTCTGTTAGTATATGAGAATATAACTGTTGTCTTGCAGAAAAATGACTGATCTCTCCATACCCAGTTGGTGCTGCTACTGTGTATTATGTTAGTCTGTTTCTTCCTGTAGAAGAAATTTTTAAAAATATTTCTTTCCACTTGAGACTTTCAATTTGAAACTTGTTTTGTTCTATCCTCCCTCCTTCTGCCTTCATTGACCTGACACACTGAACCAGACAAAAGCACTGTTGACTCACTCTCATTAAGAAATTGCCCACTCCTCTCAGATTCCCAGAACAGAATGACAGCAAAAGAGAAGAACAAAGCAATGGAAAGGAGATTAAAGGTAGATCTGTTCCTCTCCATCTGTCAGTGACAAAAGCAAGGAAAGAAGGCCATACTCCCCAGCTTGGGCAAACCTAGGATGCAAATAACATTCATGATCTGTTTTAGCAGAGCCAGATTAAATTGTAGCATCACCTAAATTGTATTTTCCAGACTGTAGATTTATCAGACAACTAAAGTACAAGGTTTTACATTTTTATAATTCACTAAATTTCAAAACTATAAATTAAAAATATGGGGAATCTGATCTTTGGAGTTGAAACAGTTCTTGATGCCAAGGGTAAACTCTTGTTTAGAGTATAGAGCTTTACCCCACTCATATATGAACTATATAAAACAGTAATAAGAATATTTACACTGTACAATATGTCCAGCAAAACCAAAATTCTTCTTTAGATTTTATTTTCTAGAGAGCCACTATTAAGCTAAGAAAGAAGAAATTAGTTTACTAACAGCAAGATTTTCTGTTAAATTCAACAACCTGGGTGACACAATTTAAATTTTGCAGTTATAGAAAATTCACAGAAAAATCCTCCCCAATGTTAGTCACTGTTCAATAGTTAGAAATGATTGTTTTTGCTAATGTAAACATGTTTTGCATTATTTCCAAGCTCTAACACTCAAGTGCTTAGTTGATGAGAACTTTACACAAAAAATCTGAATGGTTACCACCCAAGTAGGATGAGGTGTGTATTGTGTGACTGGGTTAACGTTGGACAGATAAATACTAAGATTTTCTTAAGTCTGCCATCTGGAAGTGGCATTCAGAATACCTTTACACATCAAGTGCTGTCAGTGCAAGAGTAAGAATTCGTTAGTAGGCAGGTGAAACCTCACTTTATTGCTGAATTTTATTATCAAGAGTCAGAGTAACCCTCACTCCCGAGACACAAATTCACTCTCTTGAGATTCCCAGAAATACTTTACCTCCAAACTGCATTTTAACAAGGGAACAGAAGCCTGAGAAAGGCAAATTATCTGAGAATCAGTTCCATTACTTACACCTGAGCAGATCCTCCTGATAGTTCAGTTCCCGGTCCAAAGAAAACAACTTGAAGCTAAGCCAAAGCTGCAGGTAGCTATTGCTGTTTCCCTGCACAGCACCTGCTTCAAGCACAAGGGAATTGGTTTGCTTTGTATTTGATTACAATGAACTTGACTTTGCTTCATTATTAAAGTGTGTTTGGGGGAAAAGTAATTTCATGTGGGTTTGGTAAACACTTGTCCCCCCTTAAGGGACTGGGAGACCTTATAGCACACAATTCTCTGTCAAACACTCTGGAAAGTTGTTTCTGTGCCTGCTAGACCTGCTTGGAGACTGATTGTACAAGCTGGCAGACTCAGTGGGAGGCTTAGGTCTTAGATTTGCCAGGCAATAGGAAAAGCTGATTTTGTAAACAAGAAACAGGAAGCAGAGCCCGAAGTCAGAGACCCCAGGAACTCAGGACAGATGTACCTTCCTACAGAGACAGTTCTCAGTGCATATATGTCTTTGCTAGTTCTTAGTTATATTATTATTACTGCTACTGAGGTTTATGTTTAAAAAGGCTGGAAAAACCACTCTGTTTTGATGTTAAAGGGATGCAAAATTCTCTCAGCACAAATCTCAAATGCTTCATTTTCTAGAGCATCTCCTGGTAGTTATTCTGGGTCAGCAGATGATTTTTGCTACCCCAGTGAAATGAGCCATAAACCACTGAAAGCTGTGTTTGCATAAATTCCACAGGGGCTTCTCCAAGCTGAAGCTTGCCAGTGTTTTGTGAGTAGAACATGCTCAACATGACAACACAGCAGCAAGTAGAATAAATCCTGTGCTTGACCTGTAAAAGATGAGGCCAAATTCCAGATGTACTGATATCTTTCACTTCTGACAGGTGAAACATTTAATCTGGAGCTTAAATACAGTCTTTTATATACATCTGATAAATAGACTGTGGTATTTGGTATTAATTTTCTTTCCTTTTTCTTCCCAATACTTTGTTGTTAAATTTAATTTTTGGTCTATTATATGAGCAGGTGTACATGCTGACTTTGAATTATCTTTTAAATTGGTCTCATATTTCTATTTTCTTCTAGGAGGAAGAAATTTGATCTTTCTGGTTATGTTCTGATATTAAAAGATCTTTGATATTTTCCTGATTTAGGCATCCAAGGAATATTTGTAGTGACAGAATTCTTTCTGGTTAGATGTCACATGCTGAAAATTATTCTTAGTATTAGAAATAGCTAATAGCTTACAATCCAGGTGACAACTCAAATTACTATTTTAGCAAACAACTATGAACTCTTGCAGCATTACCTGACTGAAAGATAAGTAAATAATTAGATTCAGTTCTGAGAGAGAGTTCTTCCCCACAGAACTTATCTGTACTGTTATCTCCCACCATAATAGCTCAGCAAAAGAACTGTTTGCACAAGTGATAATCTAAATGCAGACATTGCCTCTGACCAATTTAGCTGGAGATGGAAATGTTTCTAAACAAAATCTAATAGCAATAATCTCATATTTTGGCTTTCACTGTGTTCTAGCCAATTTCTTCCCCTTCTGGATTTGTTATTGGTTGGAAAGTTATCACATTGACACATGGGAAAGGTGTCCAGCTACCAGGGTCATTGTTCAAGAGTTGCTTTATTAGGATATGTTTACAATCTGACAGCATTTAGTGCAAAATGCAAGTTTTACTTATGGAATCCTGGCAAAAAACAGGGTTAAAATGCCCCTGTAGAGCTGATGTGGATCATCCCTTTGTGCCAGGGCAGGATCAGCAGGGGTGTTTACACTGAGACAGAAATCTCTCTGGCCCAGCTGCTGCTGTTTGCCCTTGGAGTCTGCAGGCAGTAACTCAGTGCTGCCCTGCGAGGGGACACAGTCCCAGCCAGCACCTAGCCCTTCCTCAGAGGAGAAATCCAGCCAGCAGCCCAGACCTGCTCTTCTCAGGAGGAGCTCACTCAGCACCTGGGCTGCACACCCACACTTTCTGAATTCCTGCTCAGACCTGCCACTAAGGACCTTCAGCAGTGAGGATTTAACGAGCCCCAAATGCAGCCTAGGCTGGTGTTTCTCTTCAGATGGTTTCCTCTAACACATTTCTTGCCACAAGGCAGAATTCTTTCCCTTGGCCTGCCCATCACAGGCATAAAGAAGAGCTCTCTCTGAAGCCTTTTTAGGAGCCCTTCCCTTCCCAGGCCATGGTTCTCTAAGCCTCCTCTGGACCTCCCCAACAACAGCAGCCAGTCTAAAACGCTGCACCTCGTGTGAGCTCTTCCAGCTCATCCATCAGAGCTGATGGATTTTTGCTCTCCCCATTGCAATGATTGTTCACTCCTGTTTATAACCCATTATTTGGCTGATTCTGCAGAGCTTTGGGCAGACAGCTGGCTCCTTGCCTGCAGCAAATCTTCCCCCAGTTTAGACTTCTAATCCTATTCTCTTCATCCAAGTGCAAAATACGGTCTGTTGTGTGGGGTTTGTGGTTTTTATTTTTTTTCTTTTACTGAAGTGTCAGCCCCTAAGCCATTCCAGAACAATTCTGTTTTCTTAGACTTTGCTGTAAATCTTAACTTTGAGGGTTTTCTTACTCATCAGAAAGCAGCTTCAATCTTTGCCCCAAATGCAGCCATCTTTCAATGCTGTAATATATGTGCAATTTCTTAATTAGGAAGAGTCGAGAAGGCCAAAAATAATCAGGGAAAAAATCAATAAATTAAGAATTAGATAGTAAATACGTAAATACTGCTATTCAGCCTCTCTCCTACAGCCTCATCAAGCCTTCCTTCACAAGCCTAAGAAATGTAGAAAGAATTATAAAGCAATTTCTTTTTGACTCCCCTTCACTCTTCCTAACTTTCACTAAACCCCTTACCTTTCAGAAATAATTGGGGCAATTAATCAGCAAGTTGCAAATATATCCATGCTGGTTATCTAAAAAGAAACTTAGTATTTTGCAAGGAAAAAGTGTTATTTCACACACAGATGGAAACAAAGAAAGAAATGGGAATTCTAGGCAAGGTGTTCCTTCACAACACATGCAATATTTCTTGGTTTGCTGATTAGTCTTGTCACTAATGCAGTACTTGGGACAGCCATTATCTGTGACCAATTCTGAAGAGATTTGAGCAAACAATTAAGCTCAACACATGTCAAAAGCTGTTTAATACATTTGTTTTGGTGATAGATGAAGCATCCTTCTGCCCCCCCAGTTACAGAAGACATCTGAATTCCTGTTCCACCACCTGGTGAAAGGGCTCGGACACAGCTGCCACAGAACTGGTTTCACTTGGGGGAAAAACACAACCCCAAATTCAAAGAAGCACACAAAAAGGAAAAATCTTTCAGCTTGGTCAGTTTGGAGCCTCTGGGTGTGAAACCACAGGAAAAGTCAGCATTTAGAGAGAAAACAGTGCTTATTTCAGAGCAGCTCTTGAGGTTCGTGTTATTTGAATATGGGACTCTGACTTTGCATATACCCATCTTAACACAAGGACCATTGGTTTTCTAAATAACAATTTCCCTCACCAAAACAAAAGTTCCTCTATAAAGGAATGATCTGGAGAAAATGCTGGACCTCAGTAACATTGTGAAATTCTGCCATGGACAGACAGTTCCACAGACAAGCCTATACATGAGATGTTTCTGCTCCCTTTCCCTGCTTGGGTGTTTTAGTGGACTCAAGGAAATCTTAAAGAGTGATAAAGCAGTAGGGGAAAAGAGTGAAAGAGGGGATCTATGAGCAGTTTTAGTCTTAGTTTTATTGAACATGCTGAAAATCCAATTTTCTGTTAGCAAACTTTCTTTTAAAGTCTAAAAGCAATGAAAAGAGGGTACTTCTGAAAGGTTATGCCATTAGGGAAGAAAAATTGAGAGTCATGAATTAACTCTAAATGCTGCAGCTTTAACTATGGAAGAGCATTTACTGTGCACAGGACTGGCAGTTTCATGCACATTCAATACCCCACTGCAGAAAAGACTCTGTAATTACAACCTAAATTGTAGCTCTCAGCATTAGGAAATACATAAGGTTTCACAAAAGACCTTGGTCTATCTTTATACCTTCTCTGGAGCTTTCAAAAACACCAGTAGGATTTGCAACTCAAGAAGAAATTCAAAAAAGGTCTCCAAAGGGAAAAAATATGCAGCCAATAGGAAAACTACAAACAAACTGCATATCTTTTTCTTTTAAGCTCTTTAAACTGCCCATGAACATGCAGGTTAAGGAAATAACTACTTATAGACATGACTAAATATAAAACATAAAGTCAGTCCTGAATCTACCAACTCTAATCTAACTGTAATGTTAAAATCATGATATATTTCTAATTTCTCTGTGGAGGTGTTCAAAAAATATGGTAATGTTACTCAAAAAAAAAAAAAAAAAGCTGGTTTGAGTGGGTGTGATGCAGGGGACACAGGGATATTTTAAATTGTTTTTTGGCCCTTATTCCAATCCTTGTGCTTTCCTTGTGATTTGCCTTGTGAAAAGGTGTATACATTCAGGGTCATAAGAAAAGGAATGATTTATAGTCCAGATTCTTAATTTTCCAGTTCATTACCAAGTGCTCATTTAATTTAGTACCTTATTTTCCTCTGGCCAATGCATTAGCCTTAGTGTTTCCAATGTTATATAAGTATACCATAATACCCACTGAACATTAGAAACAACTATGTGCAATCTTTCTGAAAATCAACTCATTACAAATAACGCACAGTTTCCGGGTATATAAAAATAGAAAAGATGAAAAACACACTCAATATCCATTAATCTACTGGAAAAGCATATATCTTTCCATCCAGAGAATTGAAATTACCCATTTCAGGCTTTAAAGAATACTACAGAATTTCAAAAACAATTGGAGTACATTAAAATGAATTTTTCTCTTTTGGATTTCTATTTTCAATAGGAAGAATTATTTGTTCACTAACTGCTGGCGTTCTGGATACATCAGCTCACTGGTAATGTCATTATATCACAATAAACCATATGAACATATATTTAAAATAGAAGGAACTGGCAAAAGAAATTTAAATTCCAGCTAGGAAAATTTGACCTCTTTTAATTACTTCAGTGGAGAGTGAGCTCTCTGATGATAATAATGTGTCAGGTAATGTCAGATAAAAAATTATTATGAACCTTGTGCCTCAAGTAATTAATCTGCTTTGATATCAGCTGCCAATAAATGTCACCACTGTCCTAAAGAGCCACATTCTGGACTTTTATGACATAGTGGGATATGTGCACAGATGAAGAATGAGCTTTATATTCCAGAGTCCTATTTACAGACAGATTTACCCCCAAATCCACCCTAAATTCATATTACTAATCCTAAAATATTAATGATCTACAGGACCAGCTTGCTAAAAATTACTCAAGAAAAAGCTTTCAAAGAAACACACAAAAAGAAAAATATGTGCCAGATATTGGAATTGCCATATTATACAATCAGAAAAAGGTAATTACCTTGAATATTTTAAGAGACGGTTTAATAAAAATACAAAGACAACATGACACCAACATGATGCAGCTGAAAAAAAACACAGTGGAAATATTGTTATAATAACAGGGAAATAGCAGATAAGTTATCTCTCAATACAGTCAAAGTATGTTCAAGCAAATGGGAAATTAACTAATATTATAATTTAAGGGGAAAGGGGCACTAAAAATTAAGGGGAAAAAACCCTACAAAACAAGTCAAATCTCTTGGAATCCTGTCCACAAGTTAAAATTACAGTCTGATGTTCATTTTCCATCTCAGTGCATGCTGTAGTCAACAACCTTTGCAAAATTTAGACAATTACGTCCTTTCAGAGGCCAAGAAAGTGCTTAATCCAATTCCTGAATCTTTCTCTTCTTTATAATAACTCATCATGGATCCAGGACTGAAATACAAGTTCCAAACCACATTTCTCCTGCAGAAGTACTGTACAGAAACTGGCTCCTCTTCCATTTATCCTATGGAAGTTCCTGCAAATTACCTTTACAAATCTCAGCTGTGGCTAATACACAGCAGTCAGAGAGGAAATTCATGTGGTGTGATAGTTCCAAAACATAACAGATTTTATGCCATGACTACTATCTGGGTTACATCCACAACCCAATTAAAACTGTAGGTCAAACCCCACCCATCTAATATTTTCTCACTGCAGATATTGATGAACTAATGGAAATACCTTGCACAAGCTGCAGAAGCTGAATATGGCAGTGATGCATTCTCTTTAGGAATTGCATTTTCTTTAGGAAATGCATGACTGTGATCAAATCCTGAGGGCAAACCGACCTGGATAACCAACGCTGCAGCAATGAGGAAACTTCACACTCACCTAGACAGGATGCAATGCATGCAGCTGGGCTGCACTGGGGCCAGTGGAGCCCAGCCCAGAGCACTCTGGAGCACAGGGCAGGGCTCCTGTCTCCTCTGTTCTCACAGCTGAATATCTGGGATAAATATTATAGAGGAAATAGTGCTCCTCATCTGGAGCACTTCCTTCATCCTCTCAATCACTGCACTTCAAAGTTAAAACCAGTAAAAAGTTGGAGAGTTCATGTCAACTGCCACCAGTTTCTTTTCTGTTGTTCAGTTATGAACAACATTTGTTGTTCCTGATGTGACAGTGAATGGCTCTCTGATGTCTTCTTGTTTTCACCATAAATCTCTGGCTCTCTTTTCTCATCACTAGATATCAGCTTCTACTTCCAACTACTCCATCAGCACGTCCCAGGGAATTGATGGTTCAAGCAGCATTCAGCATGTTCCCTTTCAGACCCCTTCTGCATGCACTACAGACTCTGCCACTGAGCAGGTGTATGACTTCACAAAAAGTGTGTGCTTGACTGTTCTGTTTTGGTTTTTTTTTTAAATGGTAGGAAACAATCTTTAAAAAAAAAAGCATTTTCCTGAAATGAATATGTAAATATGAACTAGCAACTGATAGACTTGTGTAATGGGAAACTCCTGAGCTAAATTCATATGATGGCAGAAGGGAGGTGTGTTTTTAAAATCTAGTTGAATCACAGGATAACTTAGGTTATTTAGGCCAACCCTTGTTCAAAAGAGATGATGTTTCTCACAGCTTTGTCCTGACAGGTTTTAAACACCTCCAAGCTACAAATCTTGTTCCTTCCAGAGTCTGCACAAGGCTCTTTTGCTCAAGAGCCCTTCACAAAGACAGACGCCTCCAATAACTCCAGACCTGCCTGTGGTGTAAATGGGGCAGCTCCTTCCATTATGGCACAGACCTCTGATGCAGCTGAACACCAGGAAAGATCTTACTATGTGCAAAATAAAAATCTTATACACATTAGAAGAAAAAGTTGTTGAGAGGCTCCCCTGATGCAATTTTCATGAATTACAAAATTAACCCCAGGCTCTCAACCTCATTCACACCTTGCTACACTTCCATTTTCTCCTAATCTACACTGCTGAACAGAAAACAGAAACAATCATTTAATCAATAAACCATGAACTTTGCCTTCACTGCAAGCAGTCATAGGAAGAATTCAGAACTTTTTTTCAATAAGTCAGTGTGACTCAGACAAAATTCTTATGCCATCACAAATGAATACATAATACTGGTGGCTTTAAAAGACCCATATTAGTCCTGTATTTATATTTTCCCCATATAATAAAAACATTAGGAACAAATTTGGCCTGTTATGTCAGTAGAGAAATATTTTCATTTCACCTTTCATGTCTGAAGATGATAACTTTTCTGAGCTGTTACTGAAGTGTATGCCTACAATACCATTTTGGACACTACAGATATAGTTTCTAAGAAGAGAATCAAAACTGCTCAGCATGTCATATTTTAATACTTTTGGGGTACATTAATCTGACTGATAGCACTGTGAAATAGCTTTTTTTTTTTCCTTAGCAGGAATAGACCATTTGTATGTATTTATGATTGGCTCCATTCCAAAGCTGCTGAGGTTTTATGTTCCCTCAGTTACTGCCATAGTTATGGTTTATAGATCTGTTTGGTGAAACTTAGGGAAATATTCTTTCCATAGAGTGACAGCTGCTGTAATGCCAACAAACCTAGAAATTGTTACTTCCATCCATCATCATAAAACTGATATGCCCTGAACCATTTGATATCATACAGGTTGTGACTGGGGCTTCTTCAGTGCTGCCAAATTGCTTAAAATGCACTTGCAGGTCACTGGCAGGTGACCCAAGGTGTTTACACCCCAACAACCATGAAAAAATGCAATTAGAGGATTATGTGGGAGGGTAGGAAGAGGTACATGCTTGGCTAATAAAGATGAAACAATCAGTGGGTGAAGAGAAAAAAAATAAAGACCACTTAAAAACCGTTCAAAGAAAATGGGAAGATGATGCAAAGAGTAGCACTTCAGTGCAGATATAGGAAAACACAGAGACATACAGATACAATCAATAAAGCACTGCAGGCAGAGACTACATGATGAAAGAATAATGTAATCAAGGAAATATTCAAAGGAACAAGTGATCAACCTGAAAGAATAGATACAGAAAAGCATTCTGTTTAGCAATCTGTGAAATGGGATTTGATAAAGCACATATAAGGAGATTGAAGCAGTTCATGGAAATGCAGCAATAAAATGAAAGGTTTCTTTTAGTATTGGTTTTTTGTTTAGTAGACAGGAAGAAGTGCATTTTGGAGCTGTTTTGTGGTCAAAGTGAATCCACATGCTGATGATAGTGTGCAGCAGAGTATGCGCATTCCTTCAAATTTTAGTGAATTAAAAATGGAGCAAACCTCCATTGCTAAATGGCTGAAAAGGAGAAAATGTGTAGATAAATCACAGCTCTCACCAGTAACATGAACTGGACAAGGACTCAAATTCCATTTTGCAGGAAAAAATTCCAAGACAATGTTTTATAGGTAATGTAAAGAAAAGGATGGGAATCAAGCAAGATTGGACATGCTTTTGAAATATAATAAAGGAATTTCAATTTGTGGATTTCATTGCTCATAATAGCAAATTTCCTAGTAACCTTGGCAGATGTTGCTTACTGCTAGAATTAATACACTTTGTGAGAACTGCAAATGCAAACCTCAAACTAGTTCAAGTATGCCATACAGTGGATATTTCCTCTGACAGAGGTAATCTATGTTTTCTATCACTTAAGGCCTTGTGGCCTTGTTCTAACTTGCTTTTTTTTAATTTGCAGACCATCATTCTGTGCTTAGAGACAAGAAAAAAATTAAGTGGCTTTTTTGGGAAAGTACTGAAAGAATATGTTTGGCTGAACTCAAACACCCATTGATGTACTCAGCTATGTGATTGTTTCAAGTTAAGCAAAACTTACAGCACTTCTTGAATTAGATTTGTTAATCATATGATGGTTATTAAAGCTGTTATAGCCAGTACAGCATGCTTGCAAGCAGAGATAAAAAGATCCAAGTGTAGTACTATTATCAACATAAAGGAAAACTCCAACCATTTTGCTCCCTCTTTTTCTTGGAAAGGATAAAATGGATCATGGATATGGAGGTCTCATACCATTAAACCACTATTTTCAAGTATATTCTATCCTACAAAATCCAGTTTCTATAGCCCTTTGTATGTTCTTATTCATCGTTCATATACTCTACAATCCATTCTGAATGATTATTTATCAAATAAATTTACACTTATACCACTAGTATATAACATTATCATTACAGTCTCAATCTTGTCAAGCATTAATCTTACAGATAAATGTAAGTTTATTTTCAAAAAATCTGACTTTGCTAACACCACTAAAGAAGTTATATGTACAAATGTTAGTTCCTGAAATGACACACTTGTCAAGCCAAAACTGGCATGCCATAAAATTAATTATTCTTCTGATTAACAGAGAAAAAAAGCAAATGAGGAAGTGAAAAAGTGCAGCACTGATTCCTCAATGCCCATGTAAATAAGTTCATATTCTATCATCCTTTCCCTGTCCCTGAATAGAAAAGAAATGAAGGCTAATTGTTCACAAAAAGTAAGGAGTTTTACTTTCTTAAGAGGGTCTCATCAACAAGAAGGTTTGTGTGCCTGTAATATTTTTATGATTAGTTCCATCTAGAGAGAAATTAACATTATGGTTACTCCCAATCAAATTGGAAAAAATAAAATATTATTCTTGAAAGTTTATTGCCTTGTTAATTGCCAAGTAACTGGAACATACTGTTTGGAACCAGTGAAAAGAGAGAATATCCCAACCTTGGCTCTTGGCTTGAAGGAAGACAGTTCTCATTTTCCTAAGGAGCTGAGGGAGGAGAGCAGAGAAGTTAGAGAAAACATTACTTTCTTCCTTCTCCTGTTGTCAGAATTTGGATCCCATGTGCTGCTGGTACAGACAGGGTCAATTTCTCTCCCTCCCACCCAAGCAATGGAAGTGGAAGTGGAATTATGGCTCACTGGGGACTGAAAGGAGCAAGCCAGGCTGCTGCAGGTATGGAGAAAATGGCCCAGTTCTCAGTGCTCTGCCTGAAGCCACAATGAAATCTGGAAGCACCTCCCCTCTGCTTACCAGATCCATTTTGTTCTTTGTGAGGATAAATTTCAGATGGGAGGGAAATGAATTCCCACTGCATTATTGCATTTGTTATTCTAGCATGCATTAAAAATTTGCAATAAAAATTGTAAGGAGGTAAATGAAATATTGATACAGCACCCAATATATGTCATAAGGCAGAGGTTCCTTTTTTAAAATATTATTTTTCTGTGAATGCAGTCAGTGATGTTTCTCAGTTTATCAGAGACTGCTCTTTGAAATGTAAATGACACTGCAGGGACTGAGGAGTTTTTTGCTGACAACTCTTCTTCTATAATATATCTTGGATGTAATGTTTAAAAACCACTAAAATATGGAATACTGTGAAGATCACCACTTGGTTTACATGGCATTGTACGTTACACAGAGGTGTTAGATTTCAAAAGGCTGATGAAATATAAATAGGTGTAACATAGAGTTTAAAAAGAGTTGCTTTATATGAGCAAAAGAATTTATAATTTGCAAAGCAAGAAACAAAAGCATTTGCAACATACACTGATGAACACTCCCCATTCTCTAGGTTATCCAGATTCATTCTCTTTTTGTCAGGCAATATGTAAAATTATGACAAAACCTCCAATAAATAAATAACCTGTGTCATAGAGGCCCTTTGGACAGGCAATACCCACTGGGAGGCCGTGTTAAAGGGTTTTAATTATTGCTGTTATTCTCTGCTCCTTTGAAGTGTGGTGGTGGTCTTTGAGATGCTTGGACCAAGAGCAGAGAGAGAAATCATGACAGAAGTGTGCAGCAGAGATCATAAAAGGTGTTTGACTTGAGATTAGCTCATTTTATGTGCTAAGAAAAATAGAACTTCTTCCTGGATTTTAGACTATCTTGAATAACTTTGACTAATTTGGCACTGATGGTTTTGGAAAGTGGATATTGTTCTCTCTTGTGCTATACTTTTCTCCCTTTAAAATAGTCCTTTATGGAATGATGATTATGTTCAGTTCTGTCTTTATCCTGTATGTCTTCTTTTAGCAGAACATCTGAGGCAATTATTGTCTAAAGGCATAATAGTCTAAAGGGACTTTTTCTATTTCAGACATCTCAAATGGTTTTATTTTGTTTAGTCATTATGCCTCCCATTCCTAGAGAATGAGAGCTACTATAAAATTGGCAACTCCAATACAAAATTCATACAAAGCTTTCTTTTCTCTCTTGCTTCTGCTATAACTAAATGTGGTTTTGATGAGAAAGGTATTTCCACAAATAATGCCTACCAGAAAGCTGGCTGGGCATAATAGAATTGCTTGAATTACTATTGCAGGACTTAAATTTTATACAGCCAAGGATCATTTTAATTTCAGTCTTTCAGCCATTTGGTTTTTTTTTCCTAAGCAGCAACAATAACCTCCCTATAGAGATTGTACTACAGGACAGCATAAGCTCTATTTTTGCAGAATCTGTAAATATGTAGCTTGGTCTCCTGCCAGCAAATGAAGCAAACAACAGTGCTAGAGCTTACTCGAGTCGTTTGATAGACACTTAGGGCTGCAGTGGGTTTTCAAGCAGGATACAAATGTTTGCTTTAGTCTTCAGCTGAACTCCTGTAATCTCCCCTCTGCCTTCTTGACTCCATTTCATTAATATAATTAGACATAGGCACTTTTTTTTTCCTGTGAGGATTCTATTGTTATTTCTGTACTGGAAAGAGTGAGAACCAAAGAACCCAAGGGAACCAAAGAAAGGTTCTTCTAGAGGATTGTTTGTACTTCACGGGATGTTGGACAAGATATGCCTTACATGGGAGACTCCTTGATGGTAGCACAACTACTTCAGGACTCTAAATACTTCCAGTAGTAGCCCCAAGAACAGCAACCGAGATGTAGAGAGTAATTCTGGGTTTACATGGTTCCAGCTTTTTTTAGGTAAGGATCTTAGCTGAGGCAGCCTATTTCCCCACTCAGATTTTTGCAGCTTTGAATAGCCTGATATCTTCTCTTGTAAAATTCCTCCAACACACACACACACACACACACCCTCTCACAACCCCCACACTCACCCTGCTTGGTGCCTATTTCTTTGCAGCTTGGTTTTCCTTCATAAGACACATTGGAAACATGTCTGACTGCAAATAACAAAATACTTACTCTTTCATCTGTATTCCCTCTGCCACTTTTCATTACAGAATTCCTTCATTTAAGGATAAAAGGGAACTGCTTGAAACAGCTGAGGTTATTTTATGGCATTGTTCTTTTGTCTGTTGCCTGTCTCACCCTAAGGGCTGGACCCATTCATCCTTTCTAACTCTGCGGGCAAGCTTGAGGTTTCTGCTTTCAGAATAACCCTGGCATGTCACAAAGCCACAGAACTTCTGCACAGATACATGAGAAGTGAAAGTCAATAAAGTGCTCAACAGCAGCTGCAATTTACTGAGAATCCTTTGCCCTGTAGGCAATCCCTTGTGGAAGGGTGGACTCCATGTGATTTTCTGATAAACAAAAATCGACATCAATGTCTTGGTAGTGCAATTGAACAATTTCCCTTTCACTGCAGATGATACTCTGTGGTTCTGATTATTTTCTTGTTTCTTTTGCCACTTGTAAATGGGACAGCAATGGTAAGGTGGAAAAGCAAAGGTAATGTGAAAAGTTCCCAGTACTTAAATCCTAATAGTTAGCAAGGTTGGAAATAGGGTTTTCTTTTTTTAAAAAAACACAACAAACAAACAAACGAACAAAAAAAAAACACGAACAAAAAAAATCCATTCTACTGGAAACATATTCATTTCCAAAACTGGTTTTATCCCTTTTTTGTTCCAGTGAACTTCCTGATGGAAAATGCAATGAGGCAGTATTTGAGAAGGGCCAATTTCATTGATGCAGGTCATAAAGGATATTCCCTTTATATTTATTGTGCAAGTTTGGGATATTTTTTATACATAATGTTGGTTTTATTAATTTGTTTCTGTGACTGAAAATTTTAAAAAATATTTTAATTTCAAAAATTATCTTAAATCAAAAGAACAATGAAAAATCATTCAAGAAAAAAATTATCAGTTTAAAATTATATCAACACAGAAAAAAATCAAGTTGTTTTTGTTTTTTTGGGGGGAATTTTTTTTTTAATATAAGATTCACAGATTGGTCCTCTAAATTATTTTAGTACTCATAGTAAGACTTATACAGGACAAAAAAAATAACCCAACCCTTAGGCCCTATACCTCTTGGTGCAAGTAATCAAAGCTTGTTTTGAAAGCAAAACTTTTTTTCATGCAGCAAGTTTAAAAAGACTTTATAAAATGAGATTGTTTCATGTGTCTTTCCTTGACTTTTATCTGAAAGCTAGCCTTGAAAACTGCCAATGGGTGTCAGCAATTCTGATATAGTGCAATGGTCTGCATTGAGATATTTTGCAAAGATTGCATGAAGCTGAGACATCCTTTCATAAGAAAATGCAAACCAAGGGTAAATTGCAATTTTCCAGATGGAAGAATATATTTGACACCAAGGAAATTTACTCCTTGATGGTCATTATGAATGACATTTTTAACATCCAGGTTAAAATAATGTGGCTTTTACGTAACATTGATCAAGAGAGCAAAAAGGTCTGACTGAAGCAAGCTTGAGAAAGAGAATTTCCAGCATGATAATGGATCCTTGCCCTCCTGAGGTACTGGAGTTACAGAATCCTAGTCCCAAAAATGTCACTGAAAGAAAAACTCGCAATGATTTCAATAGAATTTAGATATAAATCAAGGAATTTCTGTGGCTTAAATGTGTTAATGTATTAGGACAGACAAGTGTTCCTAGGGAAAGCTAGGATAAAAGAATTGATTGAAAATTGCATCCAGAAAATTGTTCTGCATTTCATTTTATCTCCAGCATGCTGAATAAAAAAACAGAGAAAAAATACAAGACAGAGGGAAATTAAAAAAAAAAAAGGGCCTTTTGCAATGCTATCAACTTGATTGTACAAATAAAATAGAAATTAGATTCATTTTCTATTGTTTTATCTAAGCTTGGTTTTATCTGTTATAATTGATGTAAGTCATTAAAAATGCATATAATGAATACATTAATACTGACAATCTTCCATCTTTGTATTGCAACAGGCAGTGAAAGACACATTGGTCCTTTTCACTGAAGTTCTAATGAATAAAGAATACTACTTCAATACAGAAAGATTAATAAAGATGTAGAATGGCATCCCATATAAAATCCATATTTTACTATTTAATCACACAGCATAAGCTCAGCTGGTTATGGCAGTTCTCGTGTTGTATCGCACAGGTATTACCAGGGTAGCTAAAAAGATTTAGAAAAATCACAGTATTGCTAATTTGGACATAACCATTAGTGACTATGGCTTTATTACTATGGTTGAAAAGCCAGACAAGAGCTGGGATTTATCATATTTATTAGGAGGAAAGAGTAATTTCCCTGCTTTTTTGTTAACACAGCGGTGCTCAGTCAAACAGCACTTGCTTTTGAAGTAAAATACATCAAATCACTTTCTATATAGAGGGAGATAATATCTGGCAGTTAGTAAAAGACAGACAAAAGAGTATAACTCAGCAGAGAGAGAGGACATAGATCAGACCAAGGAGAAAATAAAAGTTGAAGGAAGAAAAAAAGGAAATAAGAAAAAGAGACCAAGGAAGAAAACACCAAAATAAAAATTATGTTTTGAGGCCCACTTCTACAGAAGCAGAAATATGATTTTATACTTAAAATATTAGACTTGCCAGCAGTCTAAAAACTCTGAAGACATAACTCAAAACGTGCCTGGGTAGAAACCTGGAGTGCATATTACCTCTACTCCTCACCTGCCACAGTCCAAGAAGATTTTTAAAGAGGGCAAGAAGCAGCTCTGTGTGTGACAGATAAAGCCTTTTTGTCTTGCAAAGCACAGAAAAGCAGCAGCTGCTTTTACAAACACATCATTTGTGAGAGAGAGAGCTGAACTGCATAATCAGCATCTCGAGACCACTGGAATGCTAATTAAACCCCAACCACCAAACAGGCATTCCTGACCCACCTGTTGATGGGAAGCATTCTTCCTGAAATTTATTTCATGTCTTGTGGTGGATATTTGTCATAAATTGCATCAGCTCTTCTCCTGGACTATAATCTTACCCTTCCCCAATGTGCTGAAACAAATCACACCCCCACTGGCTTAGAGGCCCCATAATTACAGATGTGTGGGGTAACCCATTCAGCCTGAAGATACAGCAACTGGGAACTCTGTCTTGCTGATGTTTTAAAAGCTAAAAGAAGGCTTAAAGCTGTATGCAGGCCATTTGAACAAGTGAAATCAACATTGGATGCTTTTTTTTTACATAAGTGGATATTACAAATCAAAGTATTTTTGCACACACATTCCTCCAGTCAATATGCCTACAAAGAGGGCCATATCTCCTGGCCATCACTAGAAATCTTGGGCAGGGACACTTGGGCAAGGCCAAATTTGACCAGCAGCTTTTTAAGGGTTGTTCCAGGGACATGTCAGGTTTCCAACTTCACAGTATTAAACTTTAAAATAAAGATGGAAATTGGGAGGATTATAAAGAAAATAGCAGGCAGAATAAACATTTATCTACTTGTTTTGGGGTTTTTTTGCAAAATAACTTATATAACCTATTTATAAGAAAGGAAAAAAAAAATAGGAGGAAAGGAGAGAAAAAGATGGAGGTGATCCAATAACTGAAATATTTTCAGGACTTCCAGAATGTTTAATAAGAGCCTGTTGCAATTTACATCGAGATGTGGAAAATTCAATACGGTTTGCACCTCCCAGAATTCTGGAGCTGCCAGCTCTGAAGGAATGGGGCACATAAATAATGTATTTCCTGTTATTCTTGGTCTGCAGCTGATCTCCTACTGAGCACTAAGAGTTTTAGAGCCCTAGGAGACAGCTGGTGCTGTCTAGCGTGTTTGACTGATTTTGTGAGCAGAGAATGAAAGGCATAAAAAGCAAAATAAGAATCTAAGACTCAAGATGTATTTCCTCCTGAAAGAAAACTTGGAAGGTTACAAAGCTGTGCAAGAAGGCACAATTAAGAGTAATCTGTTCTAAAGAATTATATTATTTAAAAAGTCTCAAGTAGATTGGATAGAAATCCAAACATGGAGCTGTCTCTGTTAACAAACTGGATGGTGCAGTTAGTAACCCATAATACTTTGCATTTCAACCTAAGTGTCAGAAAGCTAATGGCTGTCAAAGATTTGCCTCACTTGAGACTGTGCACCTCAAATGTGATGCCATCCAGGATTCAGGTGCAGTTTTGTGAGGCTGAATTTGGACTGCTCTCCAACCCAGGCTGCAGGGATAAAGGTTTCCAGTTCTGGGTAGGTTTTCTGGAGAGGGCACTGAACCCATGGGTGGCTCTGCTCTCTCCAAAGAGCTATTCAGAGTGCAACTGGAAAGCCCCATTCCTGTTCTCCAACAAGTGGGCCAGCTGCAGGAAAAAACATTCCTCCAGCTGCTTTCTCATCCCTCTGCAAACCATTTATTCTCTTTGTAGGGTTCTCTCTTGAAGCAAATTAAACTCCCTAAGCCAGAAGTACCCAGTAGAAGGGCTTGCATCTGATGGTTCCTATTTACAAAGACAGGCCACCAACATGCAGTCATGGCAGTGTCCAAACACAAACAATTGGGCTGAACATGTTCCTCTTCTCAGAGGCTTCCTTAATTTGACCTGTAAGAAGGCTAGAGATTAATGATGAATTTTTACTCATCCAGAAAATCTAAAAAACAGAATTCCCACAGATGAACTTCCTCTACATATGTTTAGAAATGAAATTCCTTTCTTAAAACAATTTTCTGACCAACTCACGACTCCTCCAAGACACCAAGAGAGATGAGGGTTGAAACGACTGCATTTTACAAGTACTCAGTGAGATAATACAGAAATTAAATCACTGCATCCCCTCAACTAACAGGTTTCAAAATAAAGCCATTGTAATTATGCCACCATCAACAGAAGTTCCAGCAAACTCACACCACCTCTATGTAACAGCTGATTTGGCAGAAACCCCTCAAAACATGTCTTAGCTTGAAAAGTATTTTCCAGAACTGAAGAAAATGAGACAGAAACTGCTGCTTCTATTTAGCCCTGAACAGAGCTAAAATGTATAAATCATGGTTCATGAAAGAAATATGGGGAGGAGAATTTCTCTTCACCACACATGATGAATCCTGGGCAGGTAGCCTTCAAAAGATGCACATATTGCTATCACAGTGAGAAAATTCCAGTGGAAATCAATTTCACACTCTTTATAGGCCACTGTAATCAGCCAGGAAATGAATTAGCATAGACCAGAGGAAAAGGTGCTATCAAACAGGGTCTTGATCCAGTGGAGCACTTAATCTTATGCTTAATAGTAAGCACCTGAGCTGTTCCATTAAGTCACATATGCACAAATCAAACTTGGCCTGGAACTAAAAATAACTGAAATAATTTCTACCAAGTTATCTGTTGTACTCAGTGTTTTCTTCTATTCAGGTTGCCAATGAAAATATTCTCATTTTTCAAACTACCTTAAATTATTTAGCATATACTTGCCTATTTCTGCCACTAGTGCTTGGGCCGGATGCCATTCACAGTACAGGAAGTTGTCATGCAAATCTTGATCCATCATATAATATTTACAAATAATGAGGCATACTTTCTTTTCAATGACAAGTATCGATTTTAGAATAAAGTTTTTGTTTTGCATATGTTAACAAATTCAAAATCCTCTAATATCTAAATGACAATTTCTTTCTCTGAAGAAAGTGCCTTAGTCATTATACATATTTGGAAAAGTGGAATAAAGGCAATCAAAGCATAATAATTTTCTTTTATCTGGGCAGCTAGTCCGATGTACTTTTTTTTCCAAATACTATTTACAAACCCTCTACATATGCTCTTGGTTAATACACCAATAATTGAAACAGATTTCAGAGACAAACTTTGAAAATAAATGCTGTCCCAAAATACAGTCCCAAAATTAGAAAAACAAATAAATATTGACAACTGAGCATGAAAAAAACTTAGAAATACCAAAACAAACTTCAAATTTTCAATATAGCTAGAAAAAAATGCCAGTTTGAAACATGAATAGGAGGAAAAATAAGATTAGACAGTCCTGGGACTTGTTTCGGAATCATTGAGCTTTAATCAGTAACTTGTACCTTCCCCAGAAGCCAGACAAGTAACTTGCAGATAAAATAGTGTTATAGTACAGAGAGGTCAGCCCTCCACCACACAGAGTTAGGTTAAAGCCATTTTTATTCCACCTAAGGTGATTCAAGCCTTCTGAGCAATTTAATCTGACTGCTCCAAGGGGCAGAGCCTTGACAAGGGAAGGTAAAACGGGAGCAGAAATGACAGAGGGGAAAGGAAGACAAACCCAAAAAGGCAGGACTGTGGCAGGGTGGGAAGTGAGGAGTGCTCTTGGCACTGATGCACCAGGACAAAACACCAGCTACCACTAATACAGGTGATTCAGTATTACATTCCTGCATAAAATTCTGTCAGGACACCTATAGGGAATGAATTATAGCTGGAAAATTATGCTATCAACATGTCACCACTTGCATTCAAATTCACCTGTTACTTCTAATAGCATAATTTCATATTTAAGATTATGCACATTTAGAGAATGCACTAAAATGTGAATAATACCAACATACATTTTTCCTATTTACTTTCTATTACTCCATAATCACCTTCCAAAACCAGCATTTAAACATCCACAACTTAAAGAGATTGCAGACTCCTTCTAAATTGAAGTTCAGAGCTTACACATATTGTGAATTACCTAAAACATTGACCTACATTACCTTACCAGAGAAAAAAAACAAACAACCACCAAAAAATATCTTGAATATAAAGGGAAAGCCAAAGCAGTTCCAGCTGTTGTAATCAATTTCCATTTGCAGAGGGATTAGAAAGCTTTATTTAAGGGACTGCAGCTCACATTCATCCCACAGATGGGAACTAAGGGGCTCTTTCAGCAGAGTACTCAGGGAAATATTTCTCTTCATGCTTGCCAAGTTTGTTCTATGTAAACTCTAATGGCATTATTTCTGACTTCACAGGCTCATACTCCCATAGAAGGCATCAAGAAGAAAAAAATCCTTTCAGATTAATAAAAATTGTATCAAGCTGAACATAGCCCTTGTGTTATAGGTTTGCTCTGCATATACTTGATGTAACTGAAAATAGTTTTGGACATTAAAAAGCCCCTCATCTTCTAATGAATTTTGTATTAATTCCTTTCTTTAAGTAATTCAACATTAAAGCCTTTTAGAACTATGAATAATAGAAAAGATGTGCAGTTTTAAACTATATGTGAGCTAAAGAGATGAAGTTATCCCAATCATCTTTTTTATTTTTTTTGGAACAGACAATAATACATTGTGGGATACAAAGACACATTTGCATGCTAAGCTAAAGATGGTTTCTCCCTCCTCTCATAAAAGTTTGCAGTTCATTTCACTTTTAAAAAGTAAATGACGAAATAATTTTTTGCTGCTAGCAACACTGTCACTGCTGTTGGAGTGCTAGTTGGCTGACTGAGTGACCAACAATATTCACCATCTATCTGAGCAAAAAAACCCATGAGTTCCATTTTAATGCTGTTTGTCTCTAAGGCTACTTAGAGGCTACTTCAGGACCCCCAAGAGCCAGCACAGAGACTCAGAAAAGGTAACCTATTTCTGAATACTCTGAAGATTTCTATATTTTTAAGCATTCATCCATAAAATGCACTGGGCTAGCCTTCACAACTCATCATTTTTGTAACTATGGTCAAATGGAGACATTAAGGTTTTTTTCCAAAACCAGAAACCTTTGGCAGCCCACTCCAGACAGCCAGTAAAGGAATTAACATTAGACTGCTCACAAATGAGATTTTACTTATTGTACTACACACTGCAGACTTATTAACCTCATCTAAAAAAAATCACCTGCAAGAAGAAGAAAAGAAAAATCTGAATATGCAGCAAACTAAATCAGAATGCTCATCCCCTACTAATTTCAGGCATATTTTACTGCAAACAAATGTGACAGCAGTGCACATGAGAAATGCCCACTTCCAATTGCTGACACAAGAGGTGCCCTTGCCCCAGCTCCAGATCAGGATTTCTGCTAATGGTATCGGCAATATTTTGCTAGTCAAAGAAAATGAGTCAACACTTGAAAGGAAGAGATAAAAGAGCTAAAAAGATATCAGTCTGGAGGCCCATACTCAAGGCTCCAAGCTGGTTGCCCTCATTCTTTTTGCTTGGCCAGACACAGAAATCTCCAGCTACAGAAGCAGCTGCCTTTGGCTGAATGTCTGCTGGGGGGAGGTTTTTGATGTGACACAGAAATGGCTGTGGTACAAAACATGAGCACCAGCTACTTGGAAATGAGACCAAACACAGCCAGGATGCTCTTTGTGCTATCTGCAGACTGGTCTCACCTCTAATCCAACTTCTGGTTTAAATATCTGCAAACCTTAGATCTCTTCCCAACAGACTGATTTTAATTTGGAGTCTGACCATGGCAGAGATTGCACTTCTTCTCATGAACTTTAACCTCCTGTGACAGAATTGAGCCCATTTGCTGACAGAAAGGTTTCTGTGAAGGACTCTAGAGATGAACAAACAGAGGAGATGTTACTGGATGACCTGATTACAGGAGGATGCTGAGAAAATTTTTGGCCAGGATTTTAGAACATGCCAAACTTTGAGTATGCCTAATCTCCAGCCATTTTAGCTATGTATAATGGAAGCATAGTTGGGCCTGCATTAGGCTGTCTTGAAATAATTGCACTTGAAGGAATTAAGTCTTTAAAAAGAAAATAGAAGTCAGCAATTAAATTCTCAGTTGAAAGGTCAGATGAGTGAAGCACTTACAATCACAGCAAGAGGTCTACAGACATTTAGGCAATAATGGAAACATAAAAGAGAAATTTAGAGATTCAGAGAGGAGCCTGGGAGACCTCCTTTGCCACTGATTTTTGCTGCTGAGACAATGGGATCAGAGCAGCAGCTTCAGAAACTGTTATACTCAGTAATCACAGATCTTCAGGGGAAAAAAGGGATAAGCAAGAAACCATTTGCTGAACACAACTCTGAATTTGTCTCTGAACATGAAAAAGCAAAGGATTCTCCTCCACAGCTCAGAACAGCCAGAAAAAGAAATGAGCTAGAAGAAAAGGTGAAGAGGGGCTTAAAAGCATTTAAGGATTTTAATTGTCCTAACAGCACTAACACCTAAGAGGGAGTTGCCACAATGCTTCCATGCTGGATTGCCTTGCAGAAACAAAGAAACAAAAAGGAGATGAATAAGTAGAATTATTGTTCACCTGCTCACAGACTGATATCTTTTGTCTTCCTTCCTACAGTTTCAGTTTCTCCTTAACAGCTGAATGAAATCTAGTCAGAAATTCTCAAAATCATTCACATGGCACCAAGGGCCACACTTGAGTAAATTGTTGTGCTGACCACGTGAGATGAGAGAGTGAGGATTAGTTTGTGAAACGTTTTGTACAAGTACTGAAAACCAAACCAAAAAACTCTTCCATTAAAAAAAAAAAAAAGAAAGAAAGAAAAAGAAAAAAAAAAGCTGAGGAAATAAATTTGTGGAGCATGCTAACAAAAGTAGTGGAAGCAATACAAAGAACTCAGTCCTGTGATGTAGAGTAACCAGTTTGGAAGTAAATTAAATTGGAATATTCTTATTTGTTATAACACATGTTTCATCTGCACCTTTACTTTTAAGATTTTAGAGCTTTTGTTTTTATTGAAACTCAACAAACTGATTGTACAAGTACTCACAAGCTGCCTGCACAAATTTATGCCAACTCAGCTGTACAGGGAAATCAGGGCAAGGCTGAAGTACAACTGCTCAAAAAGAATGGGAAGAGAAATAAAAAATAATATGTGCTTATTTCTTATTCAGCATTCTTCCTCATAAAAATCTCTCTCCTTACAAATGCAAAAGGACCACAGCTAGATAAATTCTGCAGAAAGCAACTTTAGAACAATATGTAAAATCACTCTTTATAATTTATGTACTCACTGTATCTGCACAGAAAAAGGTTATCTAAGCAAGCTGAGAATTAATTCCAGAAGATTTAACAAAGTTGTTTCTGTACAAAAGTGCAAGCAAAACTTTTAAGAGATCCACATTTTTATGTCATTTCTTCCCAGGGATTCTCAGAAAGTAAAACTGTAAACTGGGATGAACTTCTCAATCCTCTTGTCAAAGAAAGATTTTTAAAAGTGGAAAAAAGAAAATGTATTTTAATATTTTCCCTTGCAGTCAAGTTCAGATAGCAGTTATCACAGCCAGCTGATTTAGTAATCCAGACGCTTAAATACTATATTTCAAGCCATTAAAATTTATTAATTTTTATGTTACAATTGAAGGGGGAATATTTCTTAGGTTTTTCTTCAAGCTTTCTTCCCCCTTTATGGTTCAAAAATAAAAATATGCTAAAAAGGGGAAATTTCCTTTCTTTTTTATGAAAAATAAAGTGATCAAAACAACTGATTCTACAAGCTGGTTCATGAAAACTAAAGATGCTAAGGCTAACAATAAAGTAACAAAATTCAGTAGTAGGACTGGTATTGAGAAGTTATTACACGAATATGTCTTTGGAAGGACTAAATGCTGTTTTCTCAGATGAGTAAGATTTTCAAGTTCTATCAGTTTTTTTATCTCTGATTTGTCCTTCTGGAAATTGTTCATAATTTCACTGAAAATCATATCCTTTTATAAAATGCTTCAAGAGCTTAGAGCAACATTTGCATGTTCTATTTAATTCTCTGATTTCCTCCAAGCTATTTCTGTTGAGGTAAATTACATTTCTAGGGAGCCACACAGGCTTAGTCTTCACAATCTTTAGGCTTTTTCAATAATGTTACACTTTGAATGACATACTTGAAAAAAATATTAGAATAGGGTACCATAAGAAATATCATTCCATGTGAAGAAACAATAAGACAATGTGCATTTGTTTTGGCTCTGCTCCTGAACAGCAGTTATGCCAGTATTTAATACTACATTGCTAACCCAAAGCAAGATTGAAAACCCTACTGTTGTGGAAATTGACATTAAATTTTCCACTTCTTTTCTGAGAAAGTCTTATCAAACAAAAAGTAATGGCATATAAGGCAGATCTCTTTATTTCCCCTCCTGCTTGAATATGACAATCCAAAGGTAAAAATCCACTCCCACTGTGCCTTGAACAGAGGTGCTTATCTACAGCTAAAACCACATCTATGGATAGAAAAGATGTTCACAGACTCTCAAATACCACAGGACATTACTAAAAATGCAATGAAATAGAGTCTAAGGACTCTGATTATCAAACTGAACCTCATTTTGCTGCTTCTTGCACAAGGAACAATCAAGCCTGACAAACAGACTTTTAAAGTGAAATATTCACATTGTGGTGGCTCCTGCACGTTGTACTTAGAGCTTCATGCTGTACTTACAGGAACACTGGAGGTGTGTAACAACACAGCACAGCAGACTTATATTTTCTGAAACAATCTACCACGAAACCTACTTGCTAGAATTATTTTTATGCGGCTCTAAGCTATATTGATGAGCATTTTTTTCAATATTGATGTGCAGCATAAGAGCTGGGAAGAGCAGACTTGGCTTTGAATCCCCTTCTTCTCTCACCCCTTTGCTGCACCAAGTGCAGGCAAGCTGTTTATCTGAACCCCAAGCCCTTTGGACAGTCTCAGCTCAACAAACAGATATGATGTATGGGCACTCACACTCCTCCTCATCTGTTGCCATGGCATTTTGCCTGCTCACAAGGTGATTGGACAATTTTGCAGTGAAAGTCAGCACCAAAGATCAAAAGCTCTCCTGTGGAACAGTGCAGCCTCTGCCATCTGTTTTGCATGATGCTTGACAGGTACTGGGAAGAATGGATGAGAAGGCAACGCCATGTCATGCTTTTACCAATTTTTCCTCACTAGCTGACATTTTGTCCCACCTTTCTTCCACCTGCTACTTGAAAAAATGCAGAGAAAAAAACCAAAATTCCAAACAGAAGAGAAAAAACAATCATTCTCCTGTAACTGAAGTAACTCACGGAAGTTGCTAAACAGAGGTCAGTAGATATCATCACACATGTAACATCTGCCAGCATGCTAGGGGAAGCAAAAAAAACCCCAAAATATTACCAAAAAACATAAGAGTTTTCAGCAATAGATGGTGAGTTGTGCACTGATACTCTGTTGTTAACACATACTAAATAATGTTAAATAGTCATGGAGAAAAAAGATTTATTTACAAACAAAAGCAATATTTCTGAAAGAAAAACATTGTGGGGAAAGCAGAAAAGATTCAGCAGCTTCTTATAATCAGATTTCTTGGGAGATAGACTTGAAATACTTTTAAAGAATTTTTAAAAGGACCAAATGAATGGCAACAGATTAAATTAAATGTCAATTTAACTCTAAATTCAGGTACATAAGCAGTTGTCAAATGTTTCCTTCTTATTCATCACTGTAAAAAGATGGAAGGAAGATACTGCCCTTCATTAAAAGATGGAAAGTGGGTTGTCTAAATTGTAACAATTGTAACATTCTAGTTTCCATTTCCTACTGAGTAGGACAAAAACCCACAGATTTCTTTCCTTGTCTCACAGCTCTTACTGTATTCTGCTTTATATGATATCTCATTTGTCTGTATATAAGAATATTACAAAGCAATCCAATTCCATTTGGAAGGCCTTCAACAACAACAGCCTTTCTGAGTATACTCTAACCCAGAGCTGATGAAGATTTCCTATTCATCATTCCTGACCCCTCCAGGTTTCCAAATGGTCTCTCTGCAGGGACTGCCATGAAGGCAGAAATATTTTTCTCACCACAGGCAGTCCCATCGTTGCACCTCCCTAGGTGAGAGTGTTCTGATGTTACTGAAGGATTTGCCTGCACATCAGAGGAGAGAGGCATTCCTTGGGTCCAGAGGAACTCTTACTGCAATGCAGCTGCTCCCAGCAACGTTCAAGACAACAGCTATTATGGTGAAGCTCATATGGATACTCCTCCAAAGAACAGCCTCATTTCTAAATTATTTACACATGTTATTTTCTATTCTCCTTGCTGTTATGCATTTGAATTGCTTTGCTCTCATTTACAGCAGTACACAATATGGCTGAGATTTTAAAAGCCATGAATCCCTCAGGTGGCTTTCAAGATCTAAACCTAATCTCTTAGTTTATGCTCATTTATACAGGGCTTGCAAAGGAAGATGCTCTTTCATTCTAGCAGGCAGTTTATGCAAATTATTTTTTTGTTTTCAGATGCCCATCCTTCAGTACCAACATTAATTAGCAGACTGGTTATTGTGAAGACTGTGTGCAGTTGGTAATTAGAATGGGCAAAAAGGAAATCAGGCTTCCTTTGCCATAGAAATAGCAGACATTATATAATCAATACATTTACTGCAAAATATTTCTGGTGGCACAATATCTTATTTTATATTAATATGATAATCAACGTAGACTGGAAATTTGATTAGTATTCTCACATGAAAAACTGAGGTACATTTCACATTAAACCAATGTCATTAAATGTTTGGCAATACATCCTGAGAAATGCAAACATTAGCCACAGTGTGACCTAAACTGTGAAAAATTTCTTACATTTTTTTCCAAAGATTACAAGAAGAGAATCCTAAGGCTCCTTTGAAGGAAAGATCCTCTTTTTTTTTGTTTTTTTTTTTTTTTTTCCCCAGCAGGTCCAGGAACAAAATGACTGAAAAACCAACTTGCAATAAAAGTACTGCTTCTCAACACCACATAGAATGGCCTCTTTACTAAAACCTTCACTGTGTCCATTGGTTAAATAATAAACATACTATTAGTCACAACTCCCACAACTCAAAGAATAGTGCTTCAGAGAACATTTAACCAGGTAAAAAGTTAAATCTTCTAACAGTAATTGCCATTTAATAGACTTGCTGATTCCAGCAAGGAAAGGTGCATCTTTCTGTTTTGCCACTTCAACTTCATCTACATAAAGAAATGGAGAAAGAATAAAGGAAAACCCTCCTGTGGGCTGCAGCTGATGCAGGTTGCAGGTGTCAGATGGGCACCCTCTGTGACATGATTGGGGTTAACTGGTACCCACTGGCTGTCAGGGCTGGGATTTGAAGGAAAACCCATTCCTTACATCAGCAAGCTGCAAAGCCTGCAGAAGAGCACATCCAGTCCCATACTACCCTCTCTGCTTTACTGCTCCTGTGGGCTTAAGGAGACCATGGACCCTTCATCCTTTCTAAACAATTACTTATCTGCTCCAATCCATGCTGTGTCTTGGAGAATTGTTTCTGGGGTTTTCTGTTTCTATTCCTGACATGCATCATTTAAGCTTGTTACAGTTACTGATCCACTCTATCCTTTCTCCTTTCTTTGAGCTTTAAATCTTGCTACTACAGCTCTGAAATGTTCTCACTTAGTAGTTTTTTGCAGTCATGATTTCCATTCATAGTCCTCAGTATGCATATTTTAACTGTGAATTCTCACCTCAGATACCAATCCCAAGAAAATACAGCGCAATTAAAAAATATATCAAGCATGTGGTCCAGGTTTAGTCAGTTATAGTCAATGTATGTGTCACCCAGCCTTGGGAAGTAGGAATCACTACCAATAGCACACACAAGGTCTCAACATCTATGAAAATGGAAGGCAGTAGCTCTTTTGTTAGAGAGGTCTTAGCAGGTAAATACTAAATTTGGTGGCGATACAATAATGTAAATGAAGATTTTATTAAAACATTTAGCAAAGGCAAATCCAAGAAAAATAGGCAGTGGTTAAGGGGTGGGGGAGGAAAGCAAAATAAAAGCAGTATAATAATTAGGTCATGTAAACGTCTTAACAGTTTTACTCCGTTAAAGTATCTCTGCTAAATCAGACACCATATCCTTGGCATACTGCATTATCCCTGACAGATGGATGGAAGAAGACATTCAGAAAGCCTTACTCTACATGACAGTACCAAACTGATAATATAATCAATACAGCTTCAGGGCACATGAAATTATCTGAGCATATTAGTTAAATGTGACTTCACACATGGAAGTGTGTCAGGGAGACAAGGAGAAAATGAGTGTGATATACATGCCTGCAGATACATATGCTTGCAAAAGCAGACAAGCTGAGAAATAATCTGAATTCCACCAGCTAACACATACATGAACAATTTGAAATAACTATGAAAAGACACACTATTACCATTTCATTTTCCTGAGGTAAGTAGTGTGATTTAGAAGTGCTTAAACTTTTCCCATTAATCTCAATGCAGGAAAAGACAAAACATAAACACTCTGTTTAATAGTGTTTTGTAGTTAAATTCAGAGAGATTACAACATTCATTTGCTTCTACTTTGTCCCTGCACTTCTGAGTCACCACTCCCATTTTTGTACCACGAGTCAAGTTTTCCCTTTTCCATCCATACTGACAATAAAGGTTTTCCACCTCTTCAGCCACACAAGCTGAGTTTCAATCATGAAGCATTTTATAGACCTCACTGATGTGGCAGTGACCATATAAAACGAGCCACATGCATGAATAGGTGTGGATGTGACTCCAGCTGAACCCCCTCTGTCCCTGAGGAAGGAGTCTCCACTCTCATCCCTCGCAGCCATTTGGCCACTGCCCCTCTGTTCCAAACAAAAGGCAGCAGGCCAGCTGGAAGGCTCTCGGGGTTGGGATCCAGCTTCCTGGCTGGCAAAAGCACACACACTTGTAGCTGATATTTTGGATGGAGGCATTCTCCAGCCCTCATGTTGGAACATGATACATTAAGATATTCCAGATATGCTGGAGAAAAGAGCAGGAGCATGGTTCTCTGTATGTTAGCAACTGACCCTTCAACTGGGAGAGCAAATCCAGGGCTCTGGTCACTGAGCCAAGCCTAATCCTGTGTCTTCCATCACACTGCTACTGTCTCCTCTTGTTCTGAAAAATTACACTGAAAGCAAGTCATATTCAAATGTCTGCATGGACTTTATACCTGTTGCAAAAGCCTACTAAATGGTCTTGCTCATGGCAATGTTTGTATCTCAGTCTTTGAGTGGTGACATTTACAGAAACAGATAAACTATCACAAATAAGAAGAGGCATCTCCTACCAATCACAGATTTTCCTGTGGGCAACACTGACAGTGCAGTAAGTCTTAATTCACTCTGATTTTTTTTTTTAGTTCGCTTTTTGTTTCCACACAGAGCACACTAATTTATTACACCAGAGCTGAAAAATCTCTTTGCAGGTGCTACAAACACAGCAGGGATGTCAGGAGAGAGACTGGAGGTCTAAGGAGGCTGCTCTCCACAATGTTCCAGGCAGCAAGTGGAGGAGGAGATAGATCAGCCCTTTACAGATGCTTTAGTGCTAAACAAAATGCAAAACCAGAAACTCTACTTCAGAGAATAAACGCAAACTGTCAGGGATGATGGGCTGGATGAAGCAAAGCCTTTCTTTCCATTTATAAACCTGGTGATAATCACAATGAGGGGAAAAACACAAGCTGTAGGCAATGGTTATGTGCCTTGTGACTCATTCATAAAAATGGATTCCTGTGCCAGTCACCTGAAGAAATGTGCTTTCTCTTGCTCGTATTCTAGACAAATGACACAGAAGAGTTTCAGGAACTAAATGTGAAACTTAATTTTGAGGAATCAATTACAAACTCAGAGTGGCAATGTTGCAGAAAAACTGGAAGCTCCCTTTCCCAAAAAAAAATGTATGTAGCTTAGATTATCACGTTGTTCAGCAAACTTGAAACTTTTTGATTATGTATTATTTATGGATTAAATCCTGACCACAGGTGGTGGTTGCACATTTATGGAAACAAAATCTTTAACGTTTTCATTTCTGATTTCAAGAGACCTGTGAACATTGTATACAAATTTGTCCTACACAGAATCCTTTCCAGAGGGGAAGCTCCTCACACCCAGTACAAACCTTACTGTAGGCACACTGACAAACCTTGGTCTTTTTTGTTGTGTCAAGTGATAGAATATGAGTAGGAAATACTCTATTAATATTAATTCACGTTCAAGAACACAGAAAAATAGCGGGTTGAACTTACAGCTGTTTTTGTACAGGATACAATGTGACACCCATGAATTCTTTCTATTGTCTCCAACAAGCATTAGATTAAGTTATTTGGAGTCTGTGTATCCAGACTGCCCTGTTGTATCATGAGGAAGAACATCTGAGTGCTAATGGATACCAACATTAGCATTGAAAAAGAGTGAAAAGCACACATAAGGAGCTCCATAAATTTGTTGTAAAACCCATTACTAAATGTTATTTAGCATTTGCTCCTGAGGCTTAATGCTACACTAAATTAATAGTGTTATGGTTCCTATTCCACAGATTGCCTCAAAGTATTACATAAAAGATTAAAACCCACACTATAGCAAAAATGGGAATCCCTTTTAATCACATCAAGAACAACAATCTGTGTTTAATGCCTTCATTGTGTACCTTAAGACCCTAAATTGTAGCCCAAAGCATAATCTGAACATCTTGTTACTTCTTAGGTCAGCATCAACATATATGAATAGCTGCATAGAGGTCTATATATAGTAATTGAAGAATAATAAACATTTAATTCTTAAGAGAGGTTGGACACAGCATAAAAGTCCAGAATATAACATACTCTGATCTGAACATTAACTACAGTCATGTGGCATTGTGCTCTTTAGGGTCACCAAGCAAACTTGTAGGGAAGGATTGTCCCATGGAAGGGGGAAAAGCTTTTCTGTATTGACTTGTGGGGCATGACTAGAGAACTTGTAAACCTTCTGAAGCCTTTGGAGGGATAAGGAAAGAAGACAGCAATATCCAGGAATTAGACTCTGAAGCATTCAGGCAGCCTCAGTGAAAACACATCACAACCCCTCCTCGATTCCACTTCAGCGATACTTTTATTTCTCCAGTGCACCTGAGAGAACTGTCAGGGATTCACAAGGAACCTCTTCATTCAGCCCACCTCCCACTGTCTTGCTGCATGCCAGGGCTATGCCAGCAGAGTTCTCTCTCTAGAATGCATCCCTTCCAAAGCACATCCCCTGCTGCATCTCCAGCTCCAGAGCTAATTAGGTAAGAACTATACCCTGCTCTCTTCAGCATCAGTATTGGGGTGCTGGGCTATCAATCACTGCTCCCTCCTGACTAAAATACCAGTGGTTTGCAAATCTCATTGGAATTACTGCAGGTGCCCCACTAGACAGCACTAAACAAACAAGAGAAAATACCCAAAGACACAAACAAATGAATAAAGTTTTGCAATAGGAATATACACTTTAACAAAGTGAGAGATTTTGCACAAAAATTATATTAAAATGTATTTGTTCCACAAGTAATTTAAACAGCCCTGTTAACTAGGGTTTCACTGCCAAGCAAGACACCCATCAGGAGCACTGCTGTCACTAAAGGTTGTGGCAACCTTTCCAATGTTGCTGTCCTCTTGCAGATTTCCTATGATGTTTAGACCACATTCCTATCAGTATCTTAAATCAGGGATTATGCCACACAGCTGGAGAAGTGCTGGCATTGTTATGGTACAAAGAAGCAAAGTCTGATCAGACCCATGGTGGGGATCAAAGAGACAATTCAGTTACTGTTTAAAACGTCAGCAAAGTGTTTACCCCTTAAAAAATAGATCTGAAGTGCTGCCACAATGTCAAGTATAATTTCTGTGCATAAATCTTATTTCAGTCTAAAACCCAGACTGACACTGAAATTCACAGCTTCCTCTCATGGACATAAATTGGTTGTGATTTCTTGAGTCACTCTGCTTTCCTTGAGCAGAGTCATGGCAGCAATCAAATGGCTCCAAGCTTAACACAGGTTTGGACCTGGTCACCTGCAGCTGCAGGTTTGCAGGGCTCCATGACAGCTGCTCTCCATTCTGACTGTGTCCCTCTCCAACACCTGCTCATGCATCACCATCTAGGTCCAACTCATCTACACTTCATTTTGAAAGTAATTTCAGGTTTTTTCACTCTCAGCTGAGTGATGTCTTGCTTTTACACTGTGCACCATGGTGCACTGTATGAGATTCACTTTTTAATATCACCTAAAAGATATTTTGGTCTTTTAAATCCTAGTTATACAGATTCATATCCTCCAGGTATAAGCACATTGGTGATCCTTAATAAATGCATGCTCTTCTAGTAGTAGGAGTTCTGTAAATTGAGTTAAGGTGCCTTTGAGCTAAGATGTGCTACTCAGTTCCTACTGAGTGGGAATCTCATATCATCTGGCCCATTACATAATAGAAATTTAATTTTTTTCCAATTTATTTCAAACCAGTTCTCAAAGTAATGAAGTTTTCTCTGTCAAGTCCTTCAATCAATTCAACTTCTGTTCACCCCCAAGCAGACAGTCACAATCACATATGAGTCAAAGAAATCCCTTTCTTTCATTTTATTCATCAATGGAGTTATTCTGGATATAGTGGCATGCCTTAGCTTAGATTCCACTCTGAAAAATTTCAGTTGTAGTTTTCTTACATTACATAGGAAAAAGCAGCTAAAAATGCATGTGATTTAACCTCAATACCAATACAGTGTTTGACCTGCAATCATATTTCAGTCCCCAGAAAGCTAAACAGGAGGATGCATTCTGTGTGGTGGAACCCAATAGCCCATGTCAGGTGATCTGAGAGCAAATAAAAGCCAAGAGCCCTGAGGTGATCAGTAACCTTCAGCTCTTCTTATTTAGACATATATCTGATTTTAGGGGGAGGGGAAATAATTTAGGTCTCGAGAGGCTTACATGTAATTAGTTTTTAATCCATTTCTACACCCAATGCCTCAGAGGATGATTTCAGCTTTAAATACATCTAATTGGATGTATTTTAATTGAGAAAGCCTACAACATGCATAATAGAACTACCAGGAGTTAAAGTACAGATTTATATTTTAATGTGTTTATATTTAATTTAAAATTGGGTAAACAGGGTTTCACTCCCTGCTGGAGTAAACAGGTGAAACCCAATTATCTTCAAAGGGACTGCTCCCAGTCTGCAGCATATGTGAAAGTTGTGGATGATTAGAGTCTAAGAACACCTGCAAAGTGTCATTATAATGCCAGTGAAATGAAAATATTTCACACTCCTTCTGCAACACCCCTGAAAAGCTCAAGTTGATTGTGGGAGGGGAGGGATAATTGCTTTGCTGTTCTTTCATTTGACTGAACCACTAATCTTGAATTAAATTGTTCATCTTGGATTAAAACATTAAATTTTGATAAAAATATATATTTATTTGAGCAGCAGAAATAAACTGCTTTGATAAATAGTATTACTCCATGGTGGTAATTCTATGTGAAAGCATTTAAGAATACTGGTTGCAGTAAATATTGGAAGTGAAACTGATCTTCTGCAATCCTACACAATGTTTATTTTTTTGACATGGAAGGACATTGCATGCACTCAAGTCCATGCAGTTTCTGGAATTTTTGTGTACCATTTAACGAACTTCTCAAATGGAAAAACCTTTTTATTTGATCAAATATGCAGAAGTTCATTTTCATTTTCACTATCAAGACTATGGATATAATGGAAGCAGAACAGCCGCTTCTCCATCAGAGACATGCAAATATTTTAATTTAATTTCCTGATTATATTGGTTTTTTGCTGATGGGCTTTGATTTTTTATTTTTACACATAATTATATAACCAATTTTGGAATAAAATTTAATTGCATACCAATATTTTCTGCAGCCAATAAGCTTTGTAAAATTATTGACAAAGCTAAGATGCTTTATGACTTTCTGACAAACTGAGACCATGGACTACACACACAGTGCAGCCTAGAAACACAGCAGAGATTGCTGAATCCTTTGTGTACACAGCACATCCAAAAGGCAGCATGGTGCCTTAGCATGGTTTTGCTAATTTTCTATGGTCTTCTCCTGCAGTGTGTATAGAAAGGCTGAGACAACTGTCCAAATGCTAGAAAAGGAACTCTGAGTGCTCCTGATTCCCTTTTAGGCACAGGAAAACACTACAAGCCTAATATGAATACTAGGCAAGCATGAAAATATCCCATCAAAACCCACTGCCAATGCACAGTAATTGTCCCATGGGGAAATCCTTTCCCCAGACTTGCAGGGTAAGGATACACCAGCTGCTCTGCCAGCTGAGAACATCTGCCCCAGCTCTGAGTCCAGTGTAACCACAGCCTTGGGTGTCAGTGCTGACTGCTCCAGACCCTGGCCAGGAGGGCCAGCTCTGACAAAAGCCACACAAGCAGCTTGAGAGCCCACCCCTGTGCATGGCAGGAATGAGCTACTCAGTGAGCACCAACATGATAATGGCTTATTCAGTAAATAAGTCTCCCACAGAGAAAACATATTAAGCAGAGCTGCATAGATGTTTCTAGATTCTTATTACATCTAAAGTTAACACAGGCATTCTTAAATAGAAAACACAATAGCACAACATAGCTTCAGATGCTCTAAAGAGGCTTTTTCATCAGAAATAGGCAACTCCAGTAATTACAATGTGGCATGCTGGTTAGCACAAAGGAGCAGCAGAGGCAACCCTTACTCACTTCCCTGAGGGAGAATCATTATTGTAAAAATATCTGTGTCTGGCAAGAAGTGCAGTTGTTATGCACTGGCACTGAGTTCACTTTGAACTCCAAAGTAATGGCAAAAAGGAGACAAATTCTTAAAAGACAAAAGAATCCAACACCAATTACTGGCAGCAGCTTTGTGAAGAACTTTGTTGAACACAATATCAGAATCTTAACTGAACAAGAATTAGGGTGAAAATTGCCCTGATAAGAAGATCTGAAACTCATCTAGGTACATCAACAAAAATGAAATGAGAAAAAGCAGGTGACTAAAAAATTTGCACAAACTGCAAGAATATTAAAATTTAAATGGTGGATTCTGCTGAAATGGATGTGGTTTGTTATCTAAAGTATTCAGGATATCTGACTGGGGAACTGAAATATTTAAATATTTTACCAGGTTTGAGAAGTTAAACAGAGAACAGCTGATTATCTCCAGTTATCCTTTTGCTCCTAAGCCCACCTTTATGACAGATCTTATTACATATTTATGACTTAATGACATAATGTAAAAATGGGTGTAAGCCCATAGTACTTAAGACCTGGGAGTCAAATCTATGCATATTCTCAGTGCACTCTGCAGGCACAAGATCCTTCCCACAGGAATAAATATCCCAGACCTGTGTCCAGTGATGCTACACCTTTCTCTTGGAAATAGCCAATAAAAGTTTGAACTCTACAGAGTAAAGCTGCACAAGTGGCATGGCACAGGAGCACAGCATTGCCTGATTTTTCAATAGTGGCCCTTGTGAGCATTTTTCACTACACTTTTCTTCTGCTGAGCATCCTTCAATTCTCTGATTGGATTTGCTAGGTTTCTATAAATGTCACTGAATAAATCAGAACACCAGACCACATTCTGTGAATTTTTGCCACCAAATTAACTGCCAGTAATGAGTAGCAGATACTGCTTGTAGCAAAATAGACAGATGGTCAGTTAATCTTAAGCCTTGGCAAAAACCTAAAGGGAATATTACTAAATAATAAAATAAATGAACACATCAAATCAAGCCCTATTTTGAATATGAACATTAAGCTCTCTTCATGCTATTCTTAACCAAATATTATAAGTATATTACACCAAATAAAATTCCCTTGGGAATGATTTTTCTCAAGAATCAGATTGCTCATATTGCTCCAGTAATTGAAAAGTATTACTGATAAAAATATAGAAAACTGGGAGATACTTGAAAGGAAGTCACCTCTTAAATTTAAAATGTTCTCTAAAAATTTATTGGCATGCTGTAAACTGTAAAATTAGACTTAATTACATTTCCAAGACGGTTTGAGGAAAAAAGGAATCTGATATATTAAATATAAAATTTTTGTAAAACCTGAAAACAAAGTGGTTTTTTCATGCTCTCCCAATTCATGGAAATAAAAATTGACAAAAAATACTGAAAAATATCACAATATCACAATTCAAAAAAATTATGCAAGTCCTCTGAAAATGAAATGTTTTTATCTCTTCTCACACTGAGAACAGGGAGAAGCCTGGAACCCATAATTTACAGTACTGATTTGGATAACTGTCCAGCCATATTTACATTAGAAACTTTGAGTGTTGCTTTTCTTTGTTTGAGGAAAAAACACTCTGTGAAAGAGTATGGGAGATGAGATTTCTACCTGGACCAATTCACAGAAAACAAATGTATAATCTCTGTCCTTTCCTACTATAAATGAAAACAGGCACCAACAGGCTTTAAGAAGATGAAATTCTTGAACTGCTCACTGATTTTCTGAAATTCTGAACCCCTTGCTACACATTTAAATTCAGCCAGTGGCTACTGCAGTTGTGTGTTTGTCAGAGGATGTTGCCTTTCAGGCAGATTTACGTATCAAGCAAAAGAGGTGGAGTGGTTTAATCACTTGTTCTGGCCTGCAAGAGATTAATCTGAATTACAGGCTTCCAAGTATCATTTAGCTTCTCAGCTTTCCTGGTGCTGATTACTTTGTAGCACATTTGTGCAAGGAGCTTGTTTTACATTTATTTACAGTACATGAAACCCCGGAAACATGTCTTGTGTTTTTGGAGTCACAAGCCACATGATCTATGGGATGCATAAAACAAAGTTGGAATCTATTTACCACTAAAATGTGCCCTTTAATATAGTCTCAGTATAGGCACATCTCATTTAAAGTCTCTGCACAGAACGACATGAAAGTCTAGAATTAACAAGCAGTTAATTAAAGTGCCAAAGTATATCCATCTAAGAGACAGAAGACTAAATATCCTAAATTAACTTAAGATTTATAAGCAGTTCTTTGCCATTACCCTTTCGAAGCCTGAAGACACAAGTTAGTGCCTGAATCTGCAAATTGGGTAGAGTGTACCAATCTCTCTTCCAGAGTGACTGTTCTATCAGGCAATGAGAAAAAGGTAATCAGACAAAACCAGCTCTTTCAGCTTCTCCAAAACCAGTGCACAAATAAGGTTTGGTCTGTTTAAACAGACACAGCCACTAGAATCCTAATTTCAGAGTGGATTCATTTCAGAGCCATGGCATTTCTGCAATTCATTTCCTAGGGGGTCAGAAACCATAACAATTAACAGGACAAAATAAAAATGGACACCATTTCCCAGATTTTGATCTATAGTCTATTCCATCAGCAGACAACCAGGAAAAAAACCTTATCTCCTCACCTGCATTTGGACTTGTAGAGAAACACACACATCCTAATGGCAAAACTGAAATAACCTACTTGGCCTTGCACCTGGAAGTGAGTCACTGTTAGAGTGTTACGGGAAAATAGTTGTATAGAACAAGCTACAGCTTTCAGGTTTAATGGCTTTAGGGGAGGCATAGGAGATTTTGCTGTCTGTGAGGAAATCAACCAAGTAAGGATCTGACCAATTTAACTCAAATAAACATAAAAATTATGGTGTTCTGATATGAAAAAAAATTCTAAAGGTAATCAGTATATTGGAATGGGATAAGAAAATTAGATGCACTAGAGAAATTAGATGCATTAGGAAAAAATTCATTTTGGGATTAAGAGAGAAAGTGAAGAAAACTAAAAAACCAAGTTCATTCTATTCTGAGAAGCATCTGCTATACAAAGTTTCCTATGTCCTAGCTGAAGGAAGAAACTTCTCAGTATTGTACAAGTTCAGGCAATACAGGATTAAATACCCAATCCCAGATAATGAAGGCTTAAACATATTTTAGGAGAACAGTTTCTAGCACTGTATTAAAAAATTCAGAATATGTAGTAACAAAATCCAATGAGAAAATGGTTCATGCCCCAAACAAAAGACTAAAGAGGTTGGCCTTTCATACAGCTGAAATGTCAGCAGGAAAAAAAAAAGGAAAAAAGCCAGTATTATAAATGGGTACTATACACCAAATCTGGTGATATTGATGAGGTATGCAAATCACTTTTTGAGACATTGCAGGGTGAAGAACTGGGACCTTGTGTAATAAAGGAAAATGTTCTCTATTATAGAGTGAATAAGAAGACAGAGGAAGTATTACCAGGTATCATAATTTTAGGTTAGCACAGAGAAGATTGAAGTGACACAGCAAAATTGAAGGGGAAAATGAGATCTCTAACACTGATAGGAAAACTAACAACAAGGTTTAAATTGCAGCAAGGAAGATAGAAGACAGGCAGCAGGAAAAGCCTTTTCAAAGTACAGAGAGGCAAGGAATGGAATATATGAAGTCTGTAGAAGTTCTTACAGTGAAGGCTTTCATGGGTAGATTCAGTCTTTACTGACAGACATTTGTAGGCACGCTTGATGATGGACTCATATGGGATTTCTTGTCACCTTGACACCTAATACCTCTATTTCTTTCTAGTTGCCCAGAAATTAACATCTAATTAAATGATTGCACTCTGTAAGCTAAGCAGATAGTTGAAGTCAATAGCATCAAATTTTAAAAGTCTTGCTGTTCATTTATAAATAAAACTATATATGCATTTGTGTGCCTGTATGCAAATACATATATTCACCTCCATGGAAATAAGATGGACCCCAAGAAGGGTCATTGTATCCTTGTCAACCTCACTGGTTTCCTGTAAATTCCAGATAACTTTTCTGAGCCAAAGGGCACATGCTGAGGTGAAGCACTGATAAATTTTCTCTTTTTTTAATTAAATTACTGCATAGGCTTGTCACGGGAAGTTCTTTTTTGTTCACTAACCACCAGTATTGGGAAAAAAACCTGAAGTAATACATGAAATGCCCCCCCAAAAATGCCAACACTTATGCAGATTTCCTCATGTCCTTTTCTTCAACAATGTTTACAGCAAAAACATTAAGAATGCTCTTTTGTAATTGTAACACATTAGAATGTGCATTTGTTGAGACAGCTAAAAATGAAGCTTGTGAATTATTTAGACTGTTTGGAGCCATAAAAAAAAATCCATTTGATTAAATTTCTTAATCAATATAAAAGAAATAATGCAACTACTGGCAACACCTGGCTCAATAATGTTTAAAATAGTCTGTAAAGGGCTTGCCTGGCACATGAACTGCACTTCTGCCAGCATGAGTTATGGCCACAAGGACAGCACTGAACTCTCTAAGGCATATCTTAGTTGTTTAATATAAAAGGCACCCCAAATATCTGTCTTAAATGTGGGGGACACCAGTCTGGGGTGTCTCCTGACCATGCCAGCTTTGCAAACGCTAATGCCCCCCTCCCCAGGAGTTTGTCATCTTTGCCCAGGGCTGCCTTTATAGCTTTGGCAAAGTACCAGGGGGTGGCTGCACCCAGCTGCCCTCACAGGGTGCATCCCTCTGGCTGAGCAATCACAGCTGCCCTGGGAATGGGGGTGAGAAAGGCAGGGGGTGTCCCTCAAGTACAGGGGATATTCCTCAAGTACAGGGGATGTTCCTCAAGTGCAGGGGGTGTTCCTCAAAGGCAGGGGATGTTTCCCAAGTGCAGGTCTCTCTTACTCTGGCCACTGACTGAGATTTAACAGCTGGCACAAAAGGCATGGAAAGACATTCTTACCAAGAACTTTTTCTATTCCAGCCAGTGCAAGAAAAGCTCAAAAGCATTGAGGCTAGTTTTTGCCATCTTCACATTAATTTTCCTTCCTTGCAGCAGTGTTTCCCAGTGTTTGTGTATCCACCCCTGTCATACAGACTGACTTCACACAACAGGCATTCCCTGCTCTACAGCAAAATCCAGATTAGAGTTTTCCATGAGAAATCCCCGATGACTGGTACTGAAACAATCAGTTTAATAAAACAATGTCTCAGACATCTCTTCTTCCTCTAAAAACAGCAGTACAAATATTTGGGAAACTTGGTGGGTGTTCTGACTGTAGAAGAAAACTGTGGGAAGAAAAAGACTGAGAGAAACTGGCAAATATGATTAATAAAAGTTTATGAAATAAATAATGCCTAAGGGTTAGCTGCTGCAAAGATAAATTGCCCCTAGAGGAGACAGATTCAAGTTATGGAGAAATGAGCTATCACTTTTGGATAGCTTAATTTATAAAAGAAACAAACTTCTGAGCCTAGAATTATTTATAGAGAGATATTACAAGAAATACGTCTCAGCTGTTAATAATCATGAAAGAGAACAAGGAGGTGTAATGGTCAGTTATCTATCAAGAGATTAAGTGGGGGATATGTATCTTCTTTTTTTTTCAAATCACCAGATTTTCACACACTAGTTGTACAAAAAGAATTTAAAAGGTTGGAATATTGATTCTCCTAGAATTGGTCACGTTATCATATACAGTCCTGATGGCAGTATGTCATTTTTGGAAGAATGCTGCAGTGTGTAGTGGAGCAATGCCAATGAGATCTGTGAAAATTACCTGAAATGCACATTTCCAAAGGCTGTTGATAATAATAAGATACTCCCCTAGTCAAAGTGAACCCTGAAAGCAATATGCTGTGGAACAGGCACAATGCTTTTAATCTCTAAAGCATCTCAGTGAAAGGTGCCCTTTGCTCTTTGACATGAAACAGCTCTCCCAGACACAGGGAGGAGTGCAGAGCCCTTAGCAAGGCAAGAACCTCCCTCAGACCAAAACACTGCTGGCCTTACTTTCTTTTACATGAGAACCAAAGCCCAGGGTGCTCAGATACTTTCTCTGGAGCACTGCACAGCCCCCAAAGCCCCTGGTTCTTTCTCCTCAACGTGCCCAAAGTGGAATTGCAGTTCCATAATGAGATGATGCTGTCCTTGCGTGTGCACGTTTCATTTTGTGGCACAGATGGCCAGGGACAGAGGCTTTGTTAAAAGAATACAAAACAACCCCAGCAGGGCAGTGCATTTTGGGGAATCCACTCACAAGCAGCATGGTGAAATGCTGTTTGGATGGTGAGAAGAGTCACCATTGCAGTGGTCCAGCTGGATCAGGAGAGACTCCCTGAGCCTTCCAGAACCTCAGCCCTTCTGGCTGTGGGAGCATGCTGCTGTGGAGGGTGATCTGATCTAAGATCATGAACAGCAGCTCCTGCTAACTCCTCAGGCCATCACTCACCACAGCTTTCCTTCCCTGCTTCTCAGCTCCCTCCCTCTTGAGGAGGTCGCACTCCCAAGTGAAATGAGGATAAATTTCCTCCAAGACACCAGAGGTCTCCCCCTTTTCTCCCAGAGCCTGGCAGAGGCTGAGGTGGGCAGGGTGGGATGCCCTGGGGCTCTGCAGGGCTCTCACAGCCTGGGCTGCTGGGGGACACCACCACCAATGGTGGCTTCTGAACACACCCTGTGAATAAAAAATGGATTCAGCTCTTTGGTCTGTTGCATTTTGGAACATTTAATTTCTTAATGCATTAAAAATAAAACAATGACTAGCTGACAAGTTATTTTAGCATAATTGCCTAAGGTTATTACCACTCTGTCTGACAAAATTAGGGAAAAGTGTAATCATTGCTGAAGGGCAAAAGCAGTCAAATTACAGAAAGCTGGTGATAGCAAGTTAGTTCATGATAAAAATGTTAAACTGAATTATTTTGTAATACTCTTTCCCTAATAATTCATGATCAATTTCAAAACATAATGTGCCAGTATCTGTCCATATGAAAACACAAAAATTGGGAACATAATACCAGAACACAGATGTCATGGTAGAGGACTTCACTGACCTTTAAGTAATAAAAGCACAGCCTTTTACTTTAATAGACCTTGGCATTATTATAATTCTGTCCTGGTTAACCACAACATGTGAGTTATTACAGATTTTATTCAGGTCAGCCATGTTAGGATCAGGATTTTAAAACAACCACAGAGAACTTCAGCAGATTACACAAATCATATACAGGATTTGATAGGTCTGAATAGCAAAAATAATTACTGAGTCCTTTTAAAGGAAAGGTGAATGCAAAGTGTGAATGCAGTGATTATATTAAAGACAAAGAATAAAAATGTTTGAGAATTATATTTTGAGCTCCTTGAAGTAAATCTTCTTTCCACTTTGAAAGCAAGATGACTAGATTAAGGCACATCACAGATGAAGCACCTTGCTAAGCAGGCAGCCTCCAACCAGTCATCTCTGCATTGCACACTCTTTCATGGCATCAAAAAGCAGCTGCAAATACACATACTAAAGAGAATCACAGCCACAATCTTTAGCATATTAATATGTCTTGTGTGATGCATTAGGAAGGCAAAAGTTCAGCTCTCAGCCAGCTCAAACACATTCTTGTTATTTACAGTTCCTGGTGTTACCATTTGCCACACCAAACAGCCCTACTGGAAGCAGCCCTCCCAGTGACTAGAAAATTGAAGTAACTTTTAATCTTGGCCCCCACCCCACCAAGGGTTGCATTAATGGCTTGCTTAGATTAGCCTGCTGTGCAGCATCACAACCCAGCACCACCTCTGCCAAACTCTGCTGCCACTGAGTGCTGAGAAACACCCTTGCTAACTGATGCATGAAGGGAGCAGGGAAAAAAACCATTCTGACACAGAAAAAATCCATCCAGCACATATCTTTTGCTTCTGGAAGGTAAACACCACCATGTTCTCATGGATGAGAGAATCCTTTTAGTGTGAGTGCAGTGAAGCTAAGCAATAAAACAGGATTTGGCACTTTGCTTTTCTGAAAACCCAGTATTTCTACTAAATCAACACAACTAGTGCATGCACAGGTTACACAGGTGATTAGGAGGATCTCAGCCTGGGTCAGTAAACTCAGTGTGCTACCAAATTAAAGATGAGGTGAGGAGAAGTGTTGACATTTGTGGCAGATTGGGAAGCCTGGGTAGTGTTGCAAACTCTGATTCTGTTGCACCTAAGTTGTCACCATGACACACACAGCAAAATACTCCTCTGTTTGCAGCAACAGCTCCTGCTAGATGAGGCATGGTATGTAAACTGCTCATCATCCCTTTGGGCTGGACACCCTTCAGCAGGAGTACTGGAATTGTTCCACCAGAAAACTCCTGCAAAAGCTATGTTAGTTAAGCACATGTTAAATGTTAAATGTAAAATGGAGTTTAAAGCAGGATTCAGCAAAGATTTCATATCATACCTTAAAAATGAAGACTGTGCAGCTAAACTAGCTGGTGAAAGAGTCATAAATTATCCATTAAACTATCTGTCTGACAAAAAACCCCAAACCAACAATAAAAGATCATTTATGGTAAGTGCTTCCTACTTAAATGTTATCTATTACCTCTGTGATTTTACAGTCTGAAAATATTTCTTATATACCTCCAGTACTTCAATATCCCTTTTAATAATCTTTTTAAAGTACCAAGAAGGAAACAAAGTGCAGTAAATTTGAATTAATGAGCAGGAGAGTGTAGAAACACCTATCAAGCTGCACAACACTGCCCTTTCAGAAGCAATCCTGCATCACTGCATATTTTGCACAGCCACAGAAATCTTTGCTGCATGTAAGATCTTTTACTTGTATTGCTGTCCACACCACATCCTGCCCTTGGAGAAGGAGACTCAGTGAAAAGAGAAACAACTCTGAAAAACTTCAGATTAGAAACACTGTACATACAGTCCTAAAATTCATATACTGCAGGTATCTGAAAGAACCATCCTCCTCCTCCTCTCCTTCCACGTTGGCAGGATCTAGATGGAAACCTCTCCTAATCTTCACACCCAATCCAAGTAGAGCCCTGCTACAGATGCCACTTTCATTCAACCCCTCACACTTCAGTGTTTGCCCAGAATATATCCCATGTTTTATTCCTATAATGACCATTCTTTTTTTGCTAGATACATGTAATAATTCAACTGCATTTCCAGTAGGCAACAGTGAATTCTGTAGAGTTAAGCCACAAAGACCAGACCTTGAACCACATCTCATCACTTCCCTCAACATCTCCATTTTTTCCTTCACTCTCTTCACATCATACCTATATTTTATTGACTTTTGAAAAACCCAGCCTGAATAGCAGTATACTCTTGAAGCTATTATCAGAAACAATGTCAATTATCACCAAAACAATGAAAAGGTATTAGAAAAACTATCCCTCATAAAGAGGTCATTGTAAGGAATTTAAAAATGAACTTACAACTGCAATATTGAAAAACTGTTAGAAAGCTTATTACACCAGTGTACAAATACCAATATACAGATTTATCTCCCCATTACTTTTTTATCTGCTGTCTCTCATCTCTAAATTCAAGTTCTTAGGACCAGAACTTGAATATGCAGTAGAGAATCTGGAAAAGGACACCCATACTCACTAATATTAAGATATAAGCATAATCAGCAGATGCTCAGGGAACATTCTCCTGACAAAAACATGCAAGAGGGTGGCCCAAGCAATCCCCACTTCAGCAAAGCAATTAAAAAGTAACAAAAATCTTCCAGTTCATACTGACCACTGACTCACAACTGGAAAGGAAAAAGGGAGGGTTTAAAACTTATTTTCCTTATCATCAGGTCACACAAAATAGACAGAGAACAGTTCTTGCATAAAAAAAAAAAATATACAACCATACTTATTATGGGACAAGGAATTTGATCACTGACAAAATAAGAAATGGTTCAGGGCAAGACTCCCCAGATTAAAAATAAATTAAAAGAAAAATGAAACAAACCACACAAATCTTAAGACTATATTTTTTTGATATCATAGAAGATGGTAGCAATTCTTGCCATAATGAAAATTTATGATTTCCATATATATGTAAGTCATATATTTATGACTTACAGTTTCTTAAACAATTTCTCTTTGATAATAAAGCCCAACTGTTTTGCATAAGTCTGTGGTATATTTGCTAACAAAGTTGGTGTGTAACAGGCAATTATTACTGCAGGGACAAGACCTAATACCCATTACAAGAGAATTTCAAACACTGGATAACTGGTTTGATAACTGTCTTCCCAAAAAGAATGTTAATGCCATCACTTCCAGAAAAAAATTAACTGCCTGAAAAATCCCTGGTTTACTTCATTGGGTAGCCTGAGAAATCCATCAGCACAGCATGCCAGCATCACAGAAAATTAATGTACCATATATTAAAATGAGAGACCAGAGTATGTTTAAATTTAATTAAATAGCCATGTTTCTAGTAACTCCAAACAAAAACTATTTTTTATTTTGCAGTCACTGACAGAAAAACACTCAGACATGCATGTGAAAATGCATAACAAAGCAGCAAACAACATATGTTGGCTTTAAATTAGCTGATTATCTCCCCAGCTTTTCTTTCTCTGGCACAGAAGACTCAACTAGCTAGAGCTGAACTCTCCTCTGTATTCAGCATTTTCCATGGGACACCCTGGAATGGTTCCCACTGCTTTAGCTCTCACTTATGTGTGACTCCCATGGTGCTTAGTTCCTCTGTAGATGGTAGGACATGTTCATTGGGGTAGAGTTCAGAGCTCTAGGGTTCAGTTCAGAGAGCACGTGTGCAACTAATCCCTGAACACCTTGAAGATGCAAAAAGAATTCATTCTGAAGAAATCATTTTGTATCCCAAAGCTTCCTGTGTATTCTCTCATTGAAATTATGGAATGTAGCAAGACTAGATTTGTGGAACAGAGAACAAAGAACCATGGAAAATGAGTTTCTTGGTTTATGTGTTTAACAAATCCAAATGTGTTTTCATACACTGCAGGCCCTCATCATAGATGAATATTGCACAAAAATGAACCTGAAATAGGTTCATTTTCCTACTCACATTTTGCTGTCAGCCACCTTCAGCCTGCCTTGGCCTTACTTCTCCATCTCTTCTCCTAAATGAAATATGGAGGAAATTATGCTAATTTAGTATCTCTAAAACGTTATACAACAGAACTAGAGACAAAATTAGGTTTCTATACTCACTGTTATCAACCACAGGCATCAAAGTCACAAAAGCTGCAGTATTTAAAAATATTGCTGCAATCATTTGTTTACATGTGGCTTTGCATATTACAAAATTTTCATATTGGAAAAAAGAACAAAGTTCTCATATTCTTATTTGTTCATAGGGGTAAGACTAATGCACATAGAAAACCTCTGAACTATATGGAAGTGGATGAGCTGTTCCTAATGCAGTTTATCACTATGTGATGGCCATGACCTCCAGATATAAAATACAATTCTTTCAATAACTGCATTAATGGTGCTTTAAGATGCCTAGGGTGAATTTTTTTAGTTGTCTCTTAAAAGAAAAGAATTAAGATACTTTCACATAAAATAATTTTCCATATTCCACATGATGAGAATCCAAAGTCCTGCCAAAATTAACCTTCATTTCTCCCTATCTTCCAAGCAACATATTTTGAAAGATTACAGCTCTCCTTAGCATTACTTGGTATAATCAGAAAACCTTTGGGCTCAGTTCTTGACTCCTAACCAGAAATAATGCTAACACTGAATGCATGAGTTAAAGATATACTAGGTTAAATGCATGTCTTATTACTAAAAAATATTTGTGGGAAAATTAACATTTTATGCATGATAATTAAAAATTAAGTTTTCTCTTCAATTGCCCATGCATGTCACTAAATTAAATTAGAAGGAAGACTCAGAAAATGTGAACTGACAGCATTTCATTGATTTTGTAAGTTAATGTTCAAAGCCAGTACCTAAGTATCAGGTCAGTTGGTCTGTCATCCCTACTAGTGAAACAATAACAATGCTTACAGGACTGTACAAAGATAACACAAATTCCTCCTTCACCCTATTGTCTCACCCAAATGACAACTTCTGAATAAGATGCTTTTTTAAACAATTGCAGGTTAACACCTCTTCCAGCCTTTTTAGAAACATTAGTTTTTCTTCAGAGATTTCAATTTAGCAAGACTGAAACAAGTAAATAAATTGACATAATAATATTGAAAGCAAGCAGTGCTCCTTGCAAACTAAGGAAGAAACTGTGCAGTTCCACTGTTCCACAATTAAACCATCAATAATATTAAAATATTCCTATGCTATATCTGGATTTAAAAAATCCTAACAAATTTTAACCAGTTCTAGGCACCATATTAAAATATTATGAATTTCTAGTGAAAAACCATAATAAAAGGAAAAAAAAAAACTGAAAAATGAACTTAAGTGTTATTAAAATAATTTTAACTTAGAAATGCGTCTCTGCCAAGAGCTTCATCTTTCAGAATCATGCTTTAGTATTTCAGTGGCTTCAGCTTACTTATTGTCTACATCAAAACACAGTGTCAGAAGAGCTCACGGGTCAAGGTTTTCCCATTCCTATTTTAAAATTATACTCAACTTTATAGCTGTACCAATGGCTTTTATATTCTAATGAGCATCAGGCTTCTGTTTGTAACATATCAGGTATAGGGGAGATGATAAAGGGGATTGAAACTTTTAGTTACAGCAACATATGTTTAGCCAAAAATATATTATGCTGCCATAATATAAAAAATACCTCAGAACCTTTATATAATTCCTCAAAAGTCCACAAGCTCATCTTTGCACCTGTACCTGAAAAATCTCAAAATGTAAATTTCTGTTTCCTGTTAGAATGCTTTTCTGCTTGATTTTGAGTTTTAAAGGATAAGAAGCCATACTCTAAAATCTCAGATGAGGCCCCTCCTGTCCTCTTTGTATTTTGCTTAAGCAAAACTCTGCTGATCTCATTCTGTTGTAGCTTTTAGTCTGTTTGCATATTTCTTACTTTTAACTGTAAAAATGTGTCACATCTTTAGAACATGTTCTAACCTACATTTCTTACTCATTCCAAAGTAGCTATGCATTTCATTTTCCAAAGTAAATACAAAATAAATTAAACAGCACTGGCAACTACACAATGGGAATGATGAAGCACGTGATAATTATCCTTCACCAAAATTACTGCAATGACATTCAAAAATGAAGTTTCAAATGAGAATTATTCCATTATAAATATCAAATGTATATAGGATCACTGAGAAAACACGTACATCTTGTTTAGTTATTTTAAATAAAATTATACACAAATAATGCCAGACCTATGGGATAATTCATGCCTTTACCCTAAATTAGGTCACACCAAACACACAAAAGCTCTTTATATGAAACATGCAGAGCTAGAGCTTACTTTCCTTTGGTCATAATACAAAGTGCCTGTAGACTTGTTTTTCTGGTCAATCTAACAAAGCTAAAATCATTGGTCAGTGCAGTCCAACCTGCCTTGCCCTGGCTATGGTTTTCTGTCACTGGGAGGGTCAGTGGTGCATGGGCAAGAGCAGCTGAAACATTTCACATTGACTCAGAAGAGCTGCAGGTGTAGAAGCACCTCCTTCAAATTAAAATTTGACTGAAATTCCATTAGTGCTAACTTCATTAGAATAGCAAAGAAACAGGAAGGTGGCAAAAAGTCTACAGAACAGCACAACTTATATATATACACCTTGCAAGTGGCTTTTCACAGTTACAAAAAGCTTAATAACACCCTAGTTACAGTAATTACATGGTCTTTCTGTTAACATTGCTCCAACATATTTAATTTAATTTGAATAAAACAAATTGGTTTTGTTAGAACTAACAAAGACCGTGGTGGATCGTTTCCATGATCGTATTGCAGGTGGTATCTTGGGGTAATCTTACTTAATTTTTATATGAATAGGTTTTAGGATGGTTGTTACTTCAACCAAATCTTCTGTCATTAAGTGTAAAATGCTGGACAATGTCATTAGTGCAATTAATTAAGCAGCTAATGCATTGTGAGGAGGATATTCAATTATACCTCCCTGGAATTGCATACCATGGGTGTCATAACCAGGTCAGTTTGAAATGCCTGTATCTGTCATTACAACACCACTCAGTGCAACAGAGAGTCTGAACTAAATCATCCAGTGACTATTCAGGCACTAATTTCCTATTTCAGCCTTGTCTGACACATACACAAATATTATTTCTCAATTTCCTCCTTGAATGTTCATCCCATGTGAACATGAGCAGCAGACAAGGCACAATGCTGGCTTGCAATAAAAAGTGTGGCTACATTTAAATGCAATCTTCACCAAGAGAGAACTATTAGCTAGAACTATCTAAAGGTAGAAAACTTTAGATACTTTCTGTCAGTTTTCAGACAAGCAGGTTAGCTGAATGTGTTCATCAAAACTACTTTATAAATCTATGAGACTTTAAATGTTTATTTCACACATTTTCCAAAAATTATTAGAAACCACAAGAAGTCAGAAATTGCAGAATTTTTAAATGACAGCATGAAGATCAAAGTGGTTGAAGACATGAAAAGATTTAAATATGTGTTGAATGGAAGAAATGTGGGTTGCAATCACCACAGTAAATATTTCTAAATAACATTCAGGAAACTGATTTAGCAATGACATTTAAGCTTTTAGAGATTATGCTGAATTACAAAATTGATTTCTGCTTTGTGTGCTGTTTTCTAAGACTGCCTGAGTAGAAGCAGTGGGTTTAGGTTTTCTGGTATAAACTTCTTCCACCCCAAATATTCTGCCAGTAGAATCTGATAGTGTTTGTGATTGAAAGGTAGCTCCAAGAAACTTTGGAATGTGTTTATTTCATTTCAATAATTGACTGCTAACCATCCCTAGTACACCCAATAAACATCCTGACCCAATTTATAGCTATATTTTAAGATTTATTGCCTAAAATTTTCAGATTCAGCATAGGACAGAAAAAAACATTCTAACATCTAAAATACAAATTTAAAATATAAACCCCTACCCCATAGACCAACAATTTTGTCTTTTTATTGTTAATTTATTCCACCATTTATCTCATTTTAAACAAAGTGGGTACCAGAGTGTCAGCAGAGTGGAAGAATAGTGCAATGGCAGCTTTGCATTCTGCTGCTACCAAACTTTAGAGAGTAACATGTAACTCATCAAGGCTCTGGCTTTAATGACAGGGGGAAAGGAAAGAGTTGACTTCAATCAATTCAAAACTGATTTTTATTTCCTTCTATAAATGGTTTCATATTTCAACTAGATAGTGTTCTAAACTGTACAGTGGCAACTTTGAAATATCTGAATGTTTTGGAGCTCTTCAAATGCAAAATGTCCTACCCAGATACTTACTTCTCAGGAGTACATGACATTTTCAGTTACCATGCTTCCTGGTCTCTAATTCTGTTTATACAGCTGTTTATACACTCCTGAATTCAGTGACCATGAAATTTTCCCCCTGATTTAAGAAAAAGAGGTATTGTTACCATCTTACCATATGCTGATTTCAATAGGTGCAAAGACATGGCAATATTTCTTACTTTCCCCAGCTTTTTCTAGAATATTGCCAGACAAAGATTTATTTTTACTTTTTCTCTTACATTTCAACACTATCAAAGACTGAGATAACCTGATGTGCTGAATCTGAATTTACCCTCTCAAAAGCACAGTTTAATTATACTGGAATTCCAGTGACCTGTATATTTATCAAGTTCCTCTGCACTCAGCATGCAGATCAGCACAGCAAGTACTTGAGGTTGGTACAATCAGAATTACCAGGAGATCTTTAATTAAAATGTGATCTCCTGATTCCCATGGTTGTTATGGCAACTCAGGCTAAATAAAATAATCTGAGTGATACCACAGCAGCACTCTTTGTTGTTTTTAATGTAGGATTATGATTGCAATCACTATATTAACAACTGGGCTTACTTTATTAGCATGATTTATTTCTTCTTGGGAATACAGCCTTAGGGATACATTTTATGCTTCTTATGCTCCAAGCAGACAGAATTCATTAAATCCAGTCTCTAATGTCAAACATGTTCCTGCCATGTAACTGACCTCAAGATACTGAGTCTGCTGGGGTTCTGACAGCACAAGAGGATATTTTTAATATGATTCTGATATTCTGTCTCCTCCTGCATATATTTGAAAAGAACTGAGTATCATAGCAAGCATCTTTTATAAAAGTTATAGTAAAAAATTAATGCCAATCTTTAAAAAATAGACCACATAAATGTTAGATTTTTGGTTTTTTGTGTAATCATGCCACTCCATTGTGCCTTTGATGCTGGGTGACAATTCTCACTTCCGCACAAGAGACTTAAAAATAGAGATGAAGCTGAATTTTACTTAATTCTTTATCCAGAGGGAACTAAATGGCAGCTTCTGTGAATAATAAAGAGAAATGCATGACATGCAACTTAGTGCTGGAGGAACAGTGCAAATGAAACTCAGTGCTTTATAATGAAGTTACATAATTAGCAGCTCACAGCAGGAGAGATGAACAAGAAGGATGAAGCTGCACCATAACATCCAAAATTAAAGCCTGAGCTGTTCATGGCAGAGTTGCTTCTCTTGGATTCAAAGGAATGTGAATTCCCTCCAAAGCTATAACTAAAACCACCATAGAGGAATTGTTAGGAATGACATAGGTTTCATTTTCTCCTAAGGTTCAATCTATGTTTTGCTGTTCTTTAACCCTGAAGAATATTAGAGGTTGTTCTAATATACGCCCAAGTATAAACAGTGCAGATCACTCTGTCAGCAACCACCAAATCATAAAGAACAGTATCCATAACTGAGAAAACAAAATATTGCAGGTGAGTTCCAAAACATTGCCAGTCCTTTGAACAGCTTTTGATAGGTGACAACATATTTGTCACTAAAGTAGCACTGCACACAGTCAAAACTGACACACCAATGATGTTACTTACTGGTGATCACTTACTGAGGGATATCTTAGTTTGGTTGTCAAGGTCATTCATTACTCTTTTGCTGGTACAAAATGTAGGCAACTAATGAAGCCCATATGAACTAGAATAGAGTGGGACATGAAGATTCACATCCTTTTCAGAAGGAAGCAGAATACTGCAAACAGGGTATCAAATATGTAACAAATACTAATAATAAGACTTCAATAAGAAAAAGCTACATTCAAAGGAATATTTTCCAGAGCAGAATCAAAATGTAGCTCCTGGTAAACAATATTTATCAAAAAAAAAAAAAAAAAAAAAAAGGAACCTTTTTCTAAATGTCACCATATGTATTTTTAGGTGCCTGTTAGTACCAATTATATGAAATTACAAGTTATTAAGTCAAATGAGATTTTCCTGCTATTCTATTCTTTTGCAATGTTATCTCCTCTGTACTTCATTCAACTACAGTCAATCCAAACTAAGTTTAAAATAGAAGCAAATGGCTGTTCCCTCCCTGTGTTTCTGAATGGTTTGGAGTATACATATACCATGTTTTGAAAAATGATTCACACAGAAATGTCACATTAGCACAAGTAATACATTAATTGAGATGTCGTCACCTCGTCCCACGGATGCAAAAGTGCCATGCAGCAAATTGTTTTCTGTAGGAAGTACACTCACCAGCTCTAAGCAGCTCATTTAGAGAGTTCAGGAATTAAAATAACCTACTTCTTTAATCTAATTGATCGGCTAGATTTTACCTTCCACATTGTTGTATTGGAAATACCTAAGCAGACCAAAATGCAAACACAGGTGTGTCTCTGCAAACACGCTCTTTCGGTTTCCAAGAACTTTCAAGAAAGATTAATTTTCAAAATACACTTTTCTCTTCTGTTAAAATCATTGTTTTATGATTATTTGCATCCACCGAAAACATGGATAGTTGACAAAAACACAGATCAAGGAATTGCATACATATTGGATTGCTACGCCTCTGTGCAATCCATCATGATCTGAACACTACATCAAATCCTTCAACCTCTTCCAGTGCTGCAGGAAAGGACAGGGCAGCCAAGGAAGAAACAAATGGATGCTTTTCAGTATGGCCTGCACAGCTCATAACTTGGAATATCTGAAGAAATTACTCCACTGTGTTTCTAGAAAAAGAACAAAAAGAATTAAAGAGAAAAAAACCGAACCTTGAAAAAACTGGCTCTAATGGAAGGTATGGACTTGCATCTAAGGGTAGAGGAAAATAAACTATGAAGTTTTGTATGCATAAGATTTAAAATGAATCTAGTAAGCATGACATTAAAATGGGTAGAATTTGCTTTGGAGAGAAGAAGAGAAGCAGAGAGCTCAAAAAGATGAGTTACTGGAAATTAAACCTACTTCTCCAATGCTGATTTTGGACATCCAATGTAGATCTCCAAAGAAATGCAAACAGAAGTCAATTCATGCTCTTCTGAGATAAAAGGGAGCTTTGCCAATGAGATGAAGTCCACAGCCAGCAGAAAAATCAAATATTTACAGAGAAAGGCTTAAGCTGTTCTGCCAGAGCCAGCTTCAGTAGGAGTAACTTAATTGATGTTAATAGTGCTTTAGCTGACAACTCAGCAAACTCTGACATGAAACTGTGTCATCTGTGTGTGTATGAGGATTTCAACATTTTCATTCTATCCCCTTCAGCTGCTCACATTTCTGCTCTGAATATTACTCTCTTAATCTCTTTAAATCTGTGACTTCTTTTTTGCATAATAAATTAAAAGCCAGCTGTAATGTGATAAGACCCTTTTTTTCCTTTGACAAAATGAAACTTAGGAATATGCCAATACTAGGTGAAACCTTTTGTTCCTTAAAATTTCTGTAGACAAATTGCCTACTGCAAAAAAAAAAAAAAAAAAAAAAAAAAAATTGCCTGCTGCTCACCAGGCTTCTCATTCTGAATATCTTTTAAATTCTCACTGACAGGTGACTTCATCAATGTCACTATAAGAATGCCACTCAGTCTCATTTTAAAAAATGAAAGGGAAAAAAAATCAATATTCTCTTCATACTTTCTTTAGTCAACAATTTTCGGAAGCTAAATCTCCACGCTTAGTGTTCCAGCCTCCTTCTGATTAATAGCTTAAAAGTATTCAAGGAAAAGTGTCCAAATGCCCTCAAGTTAAGTTTGGATATACTTGGGCATTGAATGAGCTGGTACTAAACCAACTACATAGAGAGCTGCTTTGGGTTTATTTTACAGTGTGAGTCGCACTTAAGATCAAGCCACGGGGAAGAACTGAGTGTTTTGGCTTCATGGAGGGCAGCAGACATCCTCTGACAGATATTGAATTATCTTTGAGCTGGAGACAAATAAATGTTCCAAATGAGTGCTTACCTGATTTATCAGACAATATAAAGAAAGTGTTATAATTTTCACAATGTCTAACATGTAGCTGTGTCAGTATTCTAAAGTCATGGGAGTTCTTATCTTTTAAAACTTTCATTTATTTGTTTAATTGGAGCAGTTTTAGAAGCAGAAGTCCTGTTTGTCAGTGCTGACCTCAAAACATCAAAAAGGAAAAACCTGACAACATTACTGAAACCATGACTGAATATATCTCATTACTCAGAAAAACAGAACATAAATTAGAAATTGAAAAGATGCAGAAACAATTTAACTTTATACAAGTAAAAAAAAACAGTCCTAACATTCTTATAGGTTTTAAGAAATACCCCTTATGTAGCAGTCCTAAAAGCTTGGCCCATTCTCATATACCACAGCTTGCAAGGATTTAAGAACTTTCTCCTGCTTATGAGAATCTCTGAATGAGTGTGATAAAACACAACTCTGCTCTAAAACACTGCATTATGGTAGAGCCCTGCTTCAGCACCTACTCACTACTAAATAACTGCCTTAGAAATGAGGTAACTATGGTTTTAATTGCCTCCACTTTGCCTTTTTTGGGGGTAGTAAAAATAGGAAAGGTAATTCCCCTACAGAATTGTTAAGTGGGCTATGTTTTGATAAAATCCTGCTCCCCTGATCATACCAACATGTGCATAATTCCCTCTGCAGTCTTAGTACTTGCTTTGAGTTTAGAGTTCAAACTTAGTTACACAGAAGAATTTCAGTCAGAAGTTTATTTCTCCATAAAATAATTTAATTTCTGTTTAATTGAGGCCGCAGAGTACATGTCATCAAATTCATTTAGTTAAGAGCAAAATACAAGGAAAGAAATTGATTTGACAAGCTAATGGTTTTCTGAGAAACATATACAGCTGCCCTTAAGAGCCTTTTGTCACTGGTCTTTTATTTGAATCCCCCTAGATGAGGAAGAGGCTGTCTGGATATTTCCAAGTCGTTACAACTTATGATTTTCTTTTGTAAACTCAGTGGGTCCATTTCTGTAAAGAATGTCACATGTCTAGTTCACCATGACATGTTAACAAAAATAGTTCCTTCAACATTTTAAGCCTGTTTTAAAAAGAGCAGTAGTATTAACAAATGGGTTCTGTGATGCTTTATATAATTCTCAAGCTAATTCAGTCTGCATGTTTGATGCAGAGGTGATGTATCCCTGAATCAGGTTTGCAAAGTGCAAGGCAGTGAATGTCACAGGAAGAGAAATAAGCAAAGAATTCATGCTACACCACGGGCAGTGGCACTGTTGGCATGGCTGATGGTTCAAAAGTACATTTTGCTTGCTATTATTTCATGTTTATGATTCTGCTTCGTTGTATAGTGACAGAGAAATTCCACAGGTATCCTACAACTTCTTAAGGAGTATTAATCCAGCTGTGTATTCCTTGTTCCTTTCAAAAGACCTTTAAATATTAATATTGCAACAACAGAGGGGCAGAATTCCCCTCTCTTGATACACCCACCTTGCCTCTCTTAAGGCCACCACTTTTGTGATGGTTACAGCCCTCTCAGAAACTAAAAAACCAAGAAGTTTGGAAATGGCAAACTCAGATTGGTATTTCATGGCCCAGTATAATCCAGTGCAGGAAACTGATGCAAAACTTACTTTTATTTCTATTCTGGGACTGGGCACTCCCAGTGCAGCAGTTTCAACCTGTAAATAAGAATTAAGGATTCACTGCAACAGAAAGGGAACGTGGGGGCATTGTGATCCTACAGTGATCTGCCTTAGGTGGTCACCTGTGGCTGGGAGGGGAGCAGGGACCTTCTCCAGTGTCCCCAAGAGTAGATGTGTCTGCATTCCTTCACAATAAATAGATAAAGCAATGCTAAGAATGTGTAGTGTTCCCTCCATAGCTGTAAAATTCATAGTACACCGCTCCCACCCCCAAATTTTGCTATGCTATTTCAACTTATAGATTTTCTGCTGTTATGTCTAACCTGAATTCTGTCGCAGGAAAAAAAAAGTCAAACCATACGTTCACATAGAGCTGCTAAAATCTCTCAGCTGATAGGTGCTTTAAAATATTCTCTAATTTCCATATAGCTCTGAATGGGAAAAATCTTCAAAATTAATAATTCATTGTAGAATGACATTAGCTTGATTGTAAAATACAAATTTTCTTCTGCCTAAATGCAGTGATTCCTGGGGAGTGTTATGCACTTTTAGATTAATGTCAGCTCTTCACCTCTTCCTGACTCCGACTTTTTTCCCTTTGTCCTGGAGCTGTACCTGCCTCTCAAAGTACTGAGCTGCAGCTTCTAACACCACCTCCTGCTTGATTGATTTATGCAATTTTCTTCTCTTTTACTTGGTAATAAATCTTTGCAAAGAACAGTACTCTAGCCACTGACCAAAACTGCCACCTTCTCCATAATCACATGTGTTCAGTTACTAAGATATCTTAGAAACACAACACACAACAAAGGATAAAGAGGCCTTTAAGTGAAATAATAGCAATAATAATTCCAGTATATATGTCAGGTAGCTGAGAGCAATAAAAAGAATAAATCTCAAATTGTCATAATCCATTCATGCTGTGCCTTAGCTGGGACAACTGTCAATCCTCCACCCCAAATCATAGACTATTGTTTAAAAGAGGCACTGCTTCCCAGGTGAACCAAAAGTCATAAAATCAGGAAATGAAATGCATTTCATCACAGGCCAAATCGTAGAAAAGACAGGAGGAATACCTAGGGGAATGCAGTCACTGTTTGAGACTTAGAAATCTCCAGGCATTTTCCCCTTCCCTTCCAAAATCCAAGTGGAGCTAGGAGAGGATTGACAACAATGAAATAACTTCTGGATTACTTTTGGGTTTCATTAAATTGATATTCTACAACATAATGATCCCATTTTCAAAGATAACTCTCCTAATTTTTTTTTCTTTTAATATCATTCATTCTGGGGTTATTTTGCAGTGCATAAGCTGGAAACACCAGGATGTTCTCAAAATGTAGAGCACTGCCAGGTGGATGTGCTGGAACATTCTTATTGCACAAGGGCAGCAAAACACTTGATTCTGGCTAATTGCAAATGTGCAGAGGCAGGCTATAATGTCTCCAGTCCTCCATAATGCAGTATTATTTCATGCAGGATGGTCATGTTTGACTGTAACGCGGCTGTATCCAGCACATGATGCCACTGTATCACACAGACACTCACCTGGATCTGCTGTATGGATTTTCACTATCTCTCTTCTGCTGGAATACAGTTTTTCAGACCCTTGCCAAATATTTTTCCGCCACATCTTGAGAAGTGTTTGGTGTCATGCTGCAGTTTCAGAGACAGCAGCAGATGCGACAAAACCCTGGGGGTAATCCAGCATGGCTTTCCATAGGTTTGGATTGCAAAGTTAAAGTTCTTGCTGTTTTTATGACAGTAATGTTTCTCATTAAGTAGTCAGACAGTCCATGAAATCACTGCAAAAGTGTTTTTGTATGACATCCTAGTATTTAAAAATTCCTGATTATATAGGAAAGAGCTACTCTATTGGCTACAAAAATGTACGGCTTGCTGCAGAGGCCTGCACTGTTACAGGCAGTAAACTGAAGAGAGTTATGCATAAACTTGCAAAGAAAGATCAGATACTATTGTTTCAAGAGACAGTAGAAATATCTCAGTAAATAACTCTATCACTTTCATTTGATACATGCTTCTTTTGGGATCTGCTACTGCACAGATCTTCCTGGGAGCAGTGGCCAAACTTCTTTCTCCCCTTCAGGACACTATTTCAAGCAGGCAGTTTAATTACTGCCTGCATTGACTAGTTTTCTGCAGGGTAGATGCACTCTGCAGTTGGTTTAGGAATACTGAGCCTTTGGCAAAGAGCAAGCATAAAATTATCTTTGGAATCTTGCCCCTGGAAAGTATTTCTAGATACCTGAAGCAGACAACTGACAGCTTTATCAAAACTTGGGAATTTGCCATGATATAAGTATTGGAATTACTGAGGCTGTCCCTAAAATGCATGGCATTTCTGATGGGTAGATAAAAAATGGGAGTACAAAAATTAAGCCAGGCACTCATTTCTTTTGAAAGTACATTCTTCAATAACTGTCAACATATTAAAGTTGTCAAGTGTGTTAGAGGACAACTTTCAGGGAGTTACTAAGATATGCTTTACATCCACTGATGGTTTTCTTCTCTTGTTAAGCTCTTCATCACTGAAAAGAAATATTTTTGCATTCATTGCTTGCTAGAATTACAGAAAGAGTGATTTCCTAAAATTTAACCAAGAACTCTCTCATGACAGAGTCTGTAGCCACCTTAGCTCCCCCCCTAGCAGTGTGGAGGTAACTTGGAAGGTGGGAAGTGTCAGCAGCTCAGTGACTACCCAGGACAGCTCCACCAGGTCACCACATGGGTGGAGTTCACAGCTGAAAAACCCTGCACACAGTCATGCTGGCAGGGCCCAGGGGCTCCCATGAGCACCATGGCACAGAGAACACTCAGCATCTGCACTAGGCATGCCTGTCTCCACCAAAGGCAAGATCAGGGATCTCAGCACATCCAGTTCCGTTACTTGATTTCTACAGGGTCTTCTTTAGAGCTGTCATTAAGCTATCAAAGCCACCTGGAGCCAATTAGTTATGTAAATTATATTTCAAAAATATGCTAATAACAAAGTTACATCTGGCTTTAATAATGCTACAGGACAAAAAGTTATCTCCTACTTTGGTCTTTCATCTCCCTTCACTAAACAGTTTTATAGTTAAAGAATTACTCAAGCTTCTCTGAAAGAATTCATTATCTGCACCACATAGGATGCTCTGCATCCTGTTATCTTTTCTAGACATTCTTTTTCTTTCCCTAAACCAGCTATCATGTAGCCATACCTGTAATGTTTTTGTGTTAAGATCACCACACCCTCATTTTAAATACTTAACCTCAAAAGGGAATTTAGACATTCAGTGTGCCATTAAATAGTATAATATACTGATTTTTCTTGTTTCTCTGCATGACAGCCTATTAATTATTATTGTTTATTTGCTATCAAACAGTTACCAAAAAAAAAAAAAAAACAGCTTTGGTAACATGACTGAGGCCAACAGCTTTTTGGGAAAAAGAATCTTGAGCTTTCTATTTTATTAGATGTCCACTAATGCCACATATGTCCTCTAAAATTTATCTGCTTTCATAGAAAGTGACAATTACACAGATGCTGGAGTGTTTCAGTATCTCAGAATCCTTGTGTTACAGTTGCTCCCTCACTCCTCCTCTGCTTTGTTTCCCATGGCTGCAGGGTCCCCGTGCTGACCCCACTCACACAAGGAGACAAGGGGAGCACTCTTTGCCCATGTGAGCACAAGCTTGCTCAAAGATGCCCTGATAGAGACAAAGACACTCACCAATCTAATTTTGGTGTTACCTCTAAGCTCCAGATGTCAGTGCCCTCACAAAATCACGAGTTGAGTTTAAATAATGTTCAGCACCACCTTAGAAGCTAACAGGAATTACATTCAGTCCTCAACAGAAAGGTTTAATACAAGCTCAAATATTGCTTTTGTTGTTTGCTTTGCATTTTGCATCCAAATGCAGAGAGTCAAACCCTTCAGGCAAAGCTTTTCCATTAAATGATAGATATATTGAAAAGAATAAATGCAATGCTGCTGTATTTTCTTTTGTAGACGACATGCCATATTTAATCAGTTTGCTTCCCATGCCTGCCTGATTTGATAAGGAATGATAGCTACTGAAGGTAGCTGATAGCAAGTGGCACAGATTATAGTATCCAAGCTACACTTTCTTTAAAACTCAACCAAAAAACACCTTATCAGAAATATTATCTGTCATGAAATAGTTTTATATTAAAAAAATCAAAACTATGATCAATCAGCAGCTAGCAAATATAAATGATTTGAATCAATAAGGTTTAATTCACCATTTGTTATGAGAAATAAAGATAGTCTCAATTGACAAGAGAATATCCTCAAAATAAAAAAAAAGAGCATTCTTCTGCCTAAAGACTTACGATGACACAAACCAGAAGCTGAGTAAATTCTGGAAAACTGATTATTGTTGTGAGCATTGTTCACAGTATTGTAAGGGGTTTGACTAATTACCATTTATTTCCACTGGAATAGCCTCCAGGACCTGATACCATGCCAACACAAGTTTAAGGAGAGGTACAAATTCACTTAAATTAGTTTGGCATCAAGAGTATATCTCTGATTTCAGCAGAGAAATATAGCTACACATAGAACCATAACATAGTTCCCTTCATCTAGAAAGTCACATTCCTAATACCATGGATATGCTTTGAAAGTAATTTATCTCAAAACTAACCCCATCAGTCCCTTTTCCTCCTTGCCACAACTATGTTTATAGTTAGAAAAATGGACAATGATGATGAAAACAAATGGATTCAAACACATATCTAACTCTTATTTGGACCAAGGCCCCACACCCCATCAATGAGAAGAGGTGCATTACACTGAGCTCAGACTGTGCTCAAACAAGACCTCACCTCTGCCCTCAAAACAAAACAAAAAAAAAGTTCCAGAATTCCATGTTCTTTCATCAGTTGCTTCAGAATACATCTCCTTTAAATTTTCTGTTTGATATCAAAGGGCTGGAACAAAGAAACCACAGTTAAATTAATATTTTTACTGACTGAGAAGGTGTTGCTTCTGTCTAAAGATATATCCATAAATACAAAGAGAATTGTGAAATGCCTGAACTTCTTACATTAGTTAAGATGGAGCTGAAAACAGCTCAAATAAACTCAGAATTAGGCCCAGTGAGTCAATAAAACCTGAACTTTTAGATGAAAAGATTCTTGATATGACTGAGATTGTTAAAAGAAGCACCATCAGATCTTGTCTTTCTCAACTGAAATCTAGAATAACTTTGCCAAGAGGAGAAGTTTCAGATCTGGTTCTGACAAATACACCCCACAGAATTCTATTAATTTGCAAATTTCAGATTGGAAATTACTTTTACTTGATCAAACAAATAAAGCCCCAACATTTGTACAAATTAGTAGAAGTTTTTCTGCTCTTTAATGATATATGTTATGTCTTGAAATCTTTTTTTCTGAATAGTTTTTTCTTTGCTTCCTTCCTTTTCTACCCAGACAGAGATCTTAGGACCTTCCTCAGTCCCAAGGGCAAAGCTCCTGTCCCTGCACTTGTCTTGACTTTGGGACCATGGCTCCAAAGAGCTGCAGCCACGTGGAGATGTGCCCCAGAATGTTTTACAACTGGAACTTCTCGAGGTAGGAAGTTTGTATGTGCCATGTACAACTTCCACCACTAGTTCAGGTTGGCAGATGACAACAAATGCCAGTGCATTAAAAGCTTACTAGAAATTCACATTTAGCACTCAGAACTACTTAGGAAGTCACTGATTTACAGCCCTGCAGTGATGCAGAAAGTCTTCTGCTGGTCCAGCCCAATGCAAATGACTGGTCTTTAATAAAGGTGGTCTTTATTTAGTACATGCTGGAGCCCAGCTGCCAAAAATGATAAACAGTTCCAGCCAGATGATGATTTACTGCTCCTGTGCAGCTGTGAGCATCAGGTACAGAAATGTAGCATGCAGAAAATGTAAAATCAGAAAGGTGCCATTGCTCTAGTCCTAGCAAAAGAACTACTCCTGTTATTTCAGAAGACTGCTGCCATTAAAGTAATTAAACACTGACAATTTCTTTCACTCCCTATTTAAGATGACTGAAGTTAGATTATATTACAACCTCCTCTCTCTCCCTGTGCAGTATAACTCCCATTCACAAATAAATCTTGAAAACATAATTGATTATCCAGGACAATTCTAGCTTTCATTTTCAGTTAGGAGCTCAGGTGGCAGACTGGGCAATGCTGATGAATGCTAAACAGCCTGTGACTGATTTCACACGAATACTCTGCCAACCCTCTAACACAATGAAGTACATTGAAAGTGGAAAGTACAAAATCTATTTTAAATTATATGAACACTGTGCACTGGGAGAAAAAAATCAACCAATTAATTTCTAACTCCATCAAAAGCTAATTTCCTTTAAATTTTTATCTTTTTGACAACAGCATTACTCTAAAATCCAAAAAAATCCAAACCTATTTAATCAGATTGCAGAAATACTTTCCTAGTAGGTAATTTTCTTATGTCCAGGTAAGCCTTAAAATTTCATGATCAGCTGTGAAATATTTCCCCAACGTCGTGTGAGTGCCACTTCCACAGACATATCAAACATTTAACTCTTTCAAGATAATCCTGACTATTGTAAATTTAGGCTTGCAGTACATTTAGGAGTCTATGTGGAAAATCTTGAGGTTATGAGTTGCTCAGACAACCTGAACAGAAACAAGCAATTTGTAATAACTTTAGGATAGTTCAATGAAGTGGGTTCTACTAATCTTGAAATGAAGTGCTGAAATACCTGGTGGGATAAATGCAGCTAACACACTATTAACAATTTACTTTTTCCATTTAATGCTAAATTTCCTTATTTTCATTTTTTTCCTTCCCACAAGGGAAAAATAGGATGAAATTTTCTGCAAAAATATTAATTCCAAGACACTTTATTTCGGTGAATATGCAAATGACCTTTTCAATGTTTTATTTTGACAGGTTGAAAATCTACCCTTTATTTTTTTCCTCCAGCTACACAAAGGAATACCTAAGCCAAACAATAAAAATACATATCCATTTCAGCAGTGTTTTATGAATAAAAATCAAAAACCTAGGATTCCCCAAAAGCATTTGAGTTTCTTCCAGTTAGCAGTCTCCAATGGAAAACATTTCTCTCTAGTTTGAAAAGCTTTTCAAAGATTGTCAGAAATATGAAGAACCAGTGAGCTCATTGAGATGGAAGACCTATATGGAAATGTATTCCCTGACAGACAGGAGCAAAGATATCCCTGTTTTCTTGGTGCTGCAAGACTGAAAGCAAATCTAAAGCAAATTCCATAATGGGAAAAAAAAAATGGTAAAAGGTTGCTGGCTACAGCAAAAGGTGGAAAAGAGAAGGTAATAATAAGAATACAAGTAAATATTTGTTTTAAAGTATTACTTTAAGACAGTCTTTGTGTAGAGAAAAGTAGGGCAGAACAAAATTGAATATTAATATTGCAAAAGAGAACAAGTCCATTACAATGAAGAGAATATGTATACTATTTTTTTTCTTTTCCTGAAATGATCTGTGTTCAGATAAAGCTTCATAAACCTAGACTGAGGCAACAAGGTGCTTAAGACTACCACAAAGGGAGATGTGAGACCACAAGAGCTCTCCTCCAATGACTACTAAAACCAAAGGGAGATTGCTGACCTCTAAATACAGATTAGGACTCAAGAACTACCTCAAAAGTGCATATTAAGTACATTCTATGTCCCTTAGCTTTTGCTTTATGTTTGGCTTAAATGCACACAAATTTAGAAGGAGGTAGTTTATTCACAGTATTGCCAGCATAATCAGCACTCTCTCCATTATTATAACATTTTTCCTGCCATTGGTGATGGCTCTGTAGGAAAAAATCTCCCATTAAAAAAAATGCAGTGATGATTGGATGGATATAACAGGCTGAGATACAGAAATCTGTTTTCCCTCTCCAGGGCTTTGTACAGTCTGTGTTGAATGAACTGCCTATTTTCAAAAGAGCAAGAAAAAATGAACCAAGATTAAGACCATTGGATGTTTGAAGTGACTGATTAAACTCAATTGAAAATATTGTATGCTTGTACACCCTGTGTGTATGAAATTAGCTTTAAGAGAAAAATGCCATCCTTCCCCATCCCCACCAAAATGATTGTGCATTGAGCTAAGTCTGACAGATTTTACTCTGAGACATCAAGTACTTCCTTAAAGACAGTGGAAATACAGCTCTTATTCTGTGACAGGGAAGGTTAAAGGGAAGCACTCCTTTTTTTGTGTTTGACATTTACAAATAGCAGAAGTCATGCAGTAATGAAATAATAATGAAATTATAAATAGGTTACTCTTCATTTAAATTGCAAAGATGTGCTTTTCTGCCTGCCTCAGAGGTCACACATGTTGGTGTGCAATGACCTACTGAAAATAGCTCCTTAGCAAAAATGGAAAGTTCAGCAGGTAGTTTACTGTCCAGTGAAATCTTCTCTTACAGCCTATGTAATTACACAGTAACAGGTATAACTTCAGTTTTGCAGTGCCTTTTATGCTGCTGTCCCAGCCTGCTTGACTACTGCTAATTAATTCATCTTCCTGACCCCTAAGGGATTAAACAACTTGCCAAAATTAAAAGACAGATGGCACAATGAGCAATAAACTAAAAATATTGATTGAAATGATTGAAACCTCAAACCTAACTCTTTGAGTAATGGGGAGAACCTTCAGACACAGAAGAGAAGAAAATCCATTTCAATCATGTATTTAATATTTAGCTCCTCTTGCTGTTTATTTCTGTGTATGCTAAAAGACATTTCCTCAGAGCTGGGCCTGCTGAATTGCCTTCTGAAATTTCACAAGTGGCAGAGAATTATCTACCCACAGTGGTTGTTCTTCTCAAGTATATGAAACACATTCTCACACAGTATTTAATATTCCATACACAGAACGTGGGATGGATTTTCTATTTTTGGCTGAGTAACAGCTGAGGGGGGGGAAAAAAAAAAAAAAAAGAGAGTTCTGTCTTGGATTACAGAAAAACTGTCCTATAGCAAAGAAGGACCTCACGAGATTTCAGATACTCATTTTCCATTTAATCAGTTCTGACAAAAAAAAAATCAGCAAAATTCCATTCATTGTAATTCAAAATAATTGACCCGTGGGCATAGAGGGGCATTTATTTAAATGTCTAACATTTCTGTAGCTGCTCAAATTAAAATCTTATTTTGAAAGCCTATTTTTCCCTGCTTCCAGTAATATCCCAATGGAGTATTAAAAATAAATTTGGACTTCACTGAGAAAAATAAGACCACTGAAGTATTGTGATTTGCATAATTTAAAAACTATAAAAAACTTCTATAATATCATAGTCATGTTTTCACTTCAAAAAGAGTACTGAATTGTAATATTAAATAAATAAATAATTTAATTTTTATCAGAAATAAAATTTCTTGGATTTAGGATAAGAGAAAACAGTTAAATTCCTTACAGGAAAAAAGCCAAGAAAGATGACCAATGGTCAAAATTCTGGGACCACATGCTGCATATAGTGCCCTCAGTGTTAAAATAATGGCTCTGTCTTCTTTTGTGAGCTGTCTTGCAAATTAGCATCCATTTCTGTAACTTGTCCATGCCATCAGACACTGATACCAACTAATTTCCAAAATTATTTGTGTATCTCCCCACTCTAGCTGGGGTATGTGGATGCTGTTTTCAAGCTGCCATATAGTAGAAAAAGAGAAAGAGAGCAGTGGTGAGAGTTCACCAACTTCAGAGTGTATCCAGCCCTGGCACAGCTCCTCTCCTCACTCACTGCACTCTCTGCTGCACCTCCCTACATGTGGAACAGGGGTAGCAAAGGCTCCTTCTCCCAGATGGAAAGTCTGCTTTATCTATTTCGACTATGAGCTAAGGAGCAGCAGAGGAGCTCTTTTCTCTTGAACTAAGTCATTTATTGCATCACAGCTTTTTCAGCTTTTTTTTCCTTCGCTCTATTTTTTTGTACTTGCCACTGATTCCTGATTCTCATTTCAATTAACAAGCTCTACCTGCAAGTACCACCCTTCTTGTGAGGAAGTTTGGCTGGCCCATCCACCTGGTGGCACTCATGCATCTTTGTAATCTTGAGTTAATTAAAACGTCTTTTTTAAACAAATAATTATAACAGCACTGTCACTAAAACCAAGAGTTTTTCTAGCATTGCTGCAATCTTTACTTTGGAAAGTACAATAGGAGGCACCTCTTCTTTATTCCCTGGGAGCAGAAAGCACCCTCAATCCTGAAATAAACATCTTTTCCATAAGAAGCTATCTATGAAACTCTTTCCATATAGCTCTGCTCCATAAATTCTTACTGTACTCTTGTTCCCTACATCGATATTGCTACTGCCCTGAAAAATCAATCTCCTATTTTTATCCTGTTTGGTGTGTATGCCAAATATTTTAATCTATGATGTTGCATTTACAGGATGTTTAAACTGTGCCACTTGAGTAGACCAACAGCTTCTAAATAAATTAAGAGGTTTCAATTTATATGGACAAGGTTTTCTCTCCAATAAAGAAACAAGCATCATAGTGCTTTGCCTCTTGCCTTGGGATACATTATCACCATAGATTTGACCTTCAAAACTGCTTCATGATAAGTTGCACAGGGAGAGCATGCAAAGGGTCAGGAAGGCTTGATTTATAGGCTAAATTTTATTGTCCTATTTTGAACATATTCAGATACAGTTTTCCTGTTTCTCCATTTCAGTTCTCCAAGTTTACTGAACCCAGCCCCATAATTTCTTTTTGACATCCTCCTGCACACACATTGCCACAGCCTTCAGAACTTCCAAGATTTCTGAAGGTGACTCTGGCATAGTTTCTGTCATCATAGATGAAAGTTGACACTTTTTAGTCCTTTCATATTTCAGTGTCATATTTCCTCCCTAGCCAGATATTCCTCCAGACTTGCTCATTCCTTGCCCGTGCAGTAAAGGTCAGAACTGCAGAGTGCAGCCCCGAGGACTGAATGACCCAAATATGTGGGCACTCACTGAGGCAGCCAAGGTCAGTGGCTAACACAAAATTATTATTATATATGTGCAGAACACCCTCTCGAAGCAGGACAAAACCTGACCCAAGAACTGGCAGAGGCTGGGTCCTGCTCAGGGCAAACAGAGCAGTGGTACAGTGGGGCCACACAGCCATGGCAGCTGCCTGAGCTCTGCTCATCAACATCTCAAACTTCCTGAGGTAGCTGAGAGCAGAAATGCATAAAACAAACACAGACAGCTTTCCCTTCACTCAGGCTGAGGTGAACCTCTTGTATATTGTGTTTCAGTGAAGAACTCATACTTTCTGAAACATCTTCAACCAAGTCTCCCTATTTTGCATTGAACATTTCATGTTATAGACTACACAGATTTTAGCTCAAGCTCCTTCAAATTACACATCTTGTGTAGGTTAGAGAAGGGGCTGGAAAGAAGGAATTCAGCAAATACTCTGGCAGAGCATGGCCCTTGAGTAATTAGAGCATAGCCATATCTCAGATCAGCTCCTGCCCTGGCAGGCTCACTGTCAGCAGCATTGCTGGGCTCCCTCGCTCAGGAAGAAAGTTTTCAGTGACTCATCATTTCTCACTGTCTATGAAAAATATGTACATTACTCTGAACATACAGGAGCTTAGCTGGCTGACAAAGAGAAAGATAATAAAAAGATTTTTTCTTTGATGGAAAATTTTATTCTGCAGAGGGCTGCAGGTTTCTTCTTTCTTTCTTGACTTCTCCCTGTCTTTCTCCCTTTTTCCTTGAGCAACAAAATGACAACCTATCTGGCCTCACAAATCTACCAGTGCACACACTTTATTGATTTAAAATTATGGGTGGATAAAATTGTTAAGTACAAAATGAATGTGCCTAGTTAACAGCAGAGATCTCACCAGGGAAACAAGTATTTTAAGAGTTTGCATTTAGAACTTCCTAATAAGAAGAAAAATACAAGGAGGGGTGGAGCTATAATTAATAAGGATAAATAGATGCCTTTTCATACATTTTTCCTCTTGCAACATCTCTTCCTGGCTAGATCACATTCAGGCTGTAGAGATGCACTGTCATGCACTGCAGCATTTGTAAGGTACACCTTGCATTTATAAGCTTATTAACAGTCACAATGGTATTCACTGAATTGTTATTTTTATTGCTATTATTTACCTGCAAGTCTCCTCTTCAGCCACTTGGAATCCTTGAAATCTATTCTGGACTCAGGTACAATATTAGCCCAGATCTGTGACTCCTTTCTTCCACTCATACCTGTGCTAAACTATCCAACTAAGAGTTCTTAATCCTTTTCATTAAACATAAACAAACAAACAAAGAAGACTTATTTAGTCCTGGCATGAGAAATAGTTTGTTTTCATTAAATAAAAATCCAACACTGCTCACTGAAATGAAATATTTCAAGCTTTGACTATACTAAACAAGGGTATTGATTTTTCTAGGTTTTTCTATGGTGAGAGCTCTTGTAAGTGATAGAGACCATTACATCATTCTGGTTTAGCAGTCAGGAACTTTTGTGGAACCTTTCCAAGCTGCTGGCTCTTTTTGTAAACAGTTTGCTTTTAAAAGCACTCAGACATCTTTCATCTATTTACATCTCCAGTGGCAATTTTATTCAATAGCTGAATATAGGTATTGCACATCTGGTATCTATAATCTGGAAGTTATTATCCATCTGGTACTTGCCCTTTTTTTTGTCACTGCATGGAACTCAGTAAGAGTGAAAATCTGCAGGCAAGACTAAGCTAGTAGAGTGTGGGTCACCTTATTCCACATGAAAACAAGCCTCAGGAAGGAGAGTACATTATATATTCATTACTCAAAGAATTTTTTTAACTGTGCGAAGACTTTGGAGTGGTGAAATAGATCTCCATCTATCTGCAACATTAACCTTTGTTAGAGCACATATTAATATGAAAAATGCAGTATTTTAGTTAGAAAGGTCTCATGTAAAAATACAGTCTGTCCTAATTCAGACCAAAAATTTATTTTTAATCAGTTTCATTTGTCAAGTCTGTTGATAAGGCAAGCAAAAATTCAGAGTATGAAAAAAAATCTGACTCATTCTGTAAGCAGAAATATACTCACCATAATGCAGTTATGGGGTGGGGGGGAAGGAGTACAAAATCATTTTTCAAAACTTGTTATAAGTGAATAAATTTGACTTGGGAAAACTGGGATTACTGATATGGCTGCAGAGTGCATTCTCTGCTGCTTTCTTATTTGTACTTCCCAATTAAGTTATATGATAATTTTGGAAAAGGATGAGTAATAATACACAGGTTTCTGTGCCTTTGACTTACAATTAATCCTGCAGAAGTTCCTGTTTGTTCATTTGTAAAGCAAATAAAATTGTGTTCTTCTACAGCTCCTGTCTATTACTGTCAGTGCATATGGAGGAAAATGAAAGGCTGTGACTGCTCCTTTCTATTCCACACAGAGTTAAAGATGTTGCAATGATATTCAGAAAAGGTCTCACCCCAGGGCTGGGTTTCATCTCAGCATTTGAATGTGATGTTGCAACCAGTGAAGGAAAACTGAATCCTACTTTACCCAAAACTTTAAACAATAGCACTTGGAGCATAACTTGGTTAGGAGCCAGGAAGTGTTCCATGCAAAAAATCAATCTTCCATCTAATCAAAATGTTATCTATAAAGAAAGAAGGATAATCTGAGACTAATTAAATTCCAAGTGAAAATAATTGCATTTTAATATGTATTCCCCTTAGGATATTGTCACTTTTTACCACCCTGTTACAATCACAAACCAGAGAGATGCATTTGTGCTGCTAACCTTACCCACCTCAACCCAGGCCCAAAGGATAATTCAAGTACAATGCACATCCACACAGAACAGAGCTATCCAAACAACTTGGGCAGCTTGATCACCATCTGGCCCAATCTGGCTTTAACAGAGATTAATTCTAGGTCATCCAACTCCTTTACTGTTCTCTTTTGATACATTTCCAGTATCAGTACAGGTCCAGTATGAAAAAATTATGGAATTTGAAAGAATGAGCCTTTTACAACAGAAAAAAAAAATTATTCTCCCACAGAAAATACAGCATAAAAGTTTCTGAGATCTAACAAATTCAAATAATGTGACAGACATAAACCTCCCATTGTGCCTGCTGTCATGGCTGGCTATACCCATAGGCAGAGGAAATCTGACAAACCTCAGGTCCAGAGAAGGATTTTTTGAATGCAAGACTCATCTGAAGGACAGATGAGATCTAAATAAAAACAGTACTCTGAAGGATTGTTTCTAAAAATGGGATGGCAGAACCAGACCTCCAAAGAGAGTTTTCATATTTGCAAGCCGCAAAGGGAACCAGACTATCCCAATGGCAAAAATGGGACTTCAGCACCACTGCAGTGGGACTCTGCACCCTTACCAGGGACTTGCCATCCACAAGGGACACATCCCAGCTGCTTCTGAGATTTTTCATTTCCCTGACAAGCATGAAAGTCATCAGGATTGACACTGAAGTAAAATTGGCTCCACCATTGCCAGTGTCTGCCTTTCCATTCCACTCCTCTCCTAGAGAGGATTCCAATTGCTGTCCAAGATGCACAAAAGCAGAAATATCTGCCACTGAGCAATGAGTGAGCACCCACACCAGGAACCACCTGAACAAAAAAGTGCGCTGGTCATGAGTTTTCAGAAAATTCTTTTTCAGAAATCTCCTCCTTGAGTTCTCTACAATTTCCATCCCAGCAGAATTGCCCAGTATCCTACAGTTTTATTTTCCTGCTTCCCAGAAAGTGCTGGATAGGAGAAAAAGGCACTAAAAGAGGAGGGTACTGTGCAATTCTACCAGTACAGAGGAAAGGAGGTGCAGATTCAGGGCTCTCAGGGATTAAAACAGATGTCTAATTTTCAACACACACCAACAACTGTATTAGGTGTCCTCTCACTTTCATACAAAACCCTTAAGATGTCCTTAGAAAACAGATTTTACTACAGCAAAGTACTTGTGTGCCTCTTCAGGTAAAGAGTGATGGAGCCTAGAGATCAAATAGCACAATAAGCACAAATTTCCCTGATTTTGAAATTAATAATTTTATCATTAATCTGGAAAAATAGATGTAATAATGAACAATAATAAATTTAAAGTGTGCTTGCAAAATAAAAACCTACCTTTCACCTAAGCAATTACTGTCTTGCCTACACTGAAGGCTTGTGTGGGCTAAGACTGGCTGGTGCAAACCATGATGATCCTTTGTTTGAATTTAAACTTTTGTAGGCTTAATGAGCTGTCATGTATACATCAAAGCTGGTCAGCATGTTCCTTGAAGTATTTTCCTCTGATTGTGCACTACAAGTTTTAAAACCAATATTCAACATGAAAATATTTCAGCTATTTAACTCAATAAGTAAAACAGAAATATAATCTCCTAGTATAAGCAAACAAGAATTAATCACATTTTTGTCCACTCCAGTATTATAGAAAAGCAGTGTACCCTAAAACCAGTTCAAATGAAACTAAATTTACTTTTTTTTTTTAAGTAAATTCTATAAATTTACTTAGCTAAATTTGTTCTGAGATTCCTATTAGTATCAGACACAGCATGATTGTATGAAAACAAAATTGGTTTGTTCTTTCTGGTATTTATTTGTATAATGCAGATCTCTTCCTCCTGCTGGCTTGCTGTTCTGAAGGCAATGATTTCTTAACATGAGTTAATGAACAATACCTTCTGTTAGGAAAATTTGTAAGACATATTTTAAAGGTGCTTTGAACACCTTCAAGACACAAGTCTTCCAACAAGAACATGGCAGATCTCTCCCCAGGAATGTAAAATTCCTTCCCAATGCCCAACTTCCCACCACCAAAGGGGGCCTTGGCGGGCCCTACAACGACTCCAATCTCCCTTCTGACAACAGATGGCAATATTTTCCTCTCTTTAGAAAACACTGCTAACAGCCCTGGAAATGGTTTATGGCAGAATTCAGATTTCACAGCCTTCTACTGTCTGACTGTGCATACAGCAAATATCAGCAAATGAGGCCTCAAAACTCACACATGAGACATCAGTCCATGGAACAGAAGCTTTATCCATGTGGATGAGAACTTTTGTCATCCACTCCTTAGTAAAATCTTGGCCATTTCTACTGGTTGTAAATGGCAGTGTGCTATTTGAACTAAGCTCAGCCACAGATTTTGTTTAGTTGAGTATGGAACTCGGAAGTCATTTTCAGTGATCACACAAATATTTCTTAATATTAACTTTTCCTTCAATACTATTCATGGAAGTAAGCTGAAATTCCTTAAGGCCTGGAAGCAAGGTCAAAAAATCAGGAATAGACAGATATTTGCTTAAGGATTTGCATAAACAATGCAATGAAAAGTATACCAAAATAGCAGGGAATTTGGGAAATACAAACTGGAAGAGGTTCCTGTGTTCCTGAAGGAACAACAAAGTCAGTGAATAAACCTGGAGACACAATCCTAGGTACTTGATAATCTCAGGAGAAGCTCACAGTTACCCAGGATCATAGCCAAAAAAAACCACATTTAAGTCCAGGTTTTATTCAAGGTGAAGTATTTGGTCATTCTCACCAATAACAAATTACATTGGCCAAGAAGTTTTGCAAGTTTAAGAAATGGAGTTCTGGTTTATAACATTATGCTAGCCCCCCAATACTCAGCCTAATGAACTCACTGTTTCTGGGATAGAGCAAAGAAATATTTAAATACAGTGAATAATATTTAATATCACTGAGTTTTCATTTGAAAAATATATCATTTTTCATTTTTTTTTAACAGTAGAATGAATGAAGGTAAATCTAAATGTTATAAGATATTAGAATTTTATCCCTATATTATTTTAATGTGTAATTCAGTAACCAGGGTAAAGGACCACTTGATATAATGTAACATGAAACAGACCTAACCTGTCAAATCCATTACACTTTAAAAAATATATCATTAACTGGGGATGAGGAAGAAAACTCATCCATTTTAAATGGACAAACATGTTACCAAATGAAATAAACCACTGTAATTGCACACAGTAGAGCCCAAAGGGTTTTGATGCTTTACAGGTTAAAGAGTTCTTGCATGGTTTATTATAGAGAAAAACACCCAAGGGGAAAAAAAAGGATAAAGACCTTGTAGTACAGGAATTCAGAATTTGTGCTATCTCCAGGGGTCCTTAATCCACCAAAAGAATTTTTCCCTCTGAACTCTTAATCTTCCAAAATACAGAGGGGAGAGGAGAAAAGGGTGTGGTATCTTCAGGATGAATCCTTCTCCATTCACTGGGCTGTGTTGGAAGCACGAGTTGCTTTCTGACATGAGTGCTCAAGGTGCATGAAAGTGGCTTCTGGTTTTGGATTTCAAACCAGCAAATTACAGGCTGACATTGACATTTCCTTTCATCTACCTGATCTTCATTTAGATGAGCTTCTATTTTTAATTTTTTAAAAACCCTTATATATGTCAATGTATGATAATTAAAGGGCTTCTCAGACATTTGTGCTATTAGTTTGCTTCATCTAAAACAATTGGGAACTGTTGAAATACATGCATCCGAGACACAAATAACTCATTTGGCAGAGCTTAGTCATTTCAGAGCCTCTCTATTGCTATTCTCTTTTAAATGGTAATTTTATCTAAAGCAATATCAGTTTCATCACTGGACTTCAAAGATTACTTTAAATTTGGCATTTTTTTGTAGGCAGAACTCCAACATTAGAAGCAACGTGTCCAGACTCTGCATCAGCAGCAGGCAACGGGCTTTGCTGAAAGGTCTAGACTGGGACAACAATTCAGATGTTTTAAAAGCTTATTATCTTTCTAAAAATGAAAATAATTTATCATTTCCTTACAATTCAACCATAGTAGCTGCAGAGGAAAGATTTCAGGGTTTTTTAATTACCTTCAGTATCCAAATAGCTAGTTTTCAGATTCTATTACTCTTTTTGATTAAAGCAGGTCTGCTGCTGAACAAAATTGTAAACATACCCATTGATTGCAAGATGAGTTAGTGCTAGATGGTTTTATAGCAAGTCTGTATGATCAAAAATTCCTTGTCAAATGCATTGGTTTTGCTCATGTTTACATTTCATTCAGCAGTCTTTATGAAAAGTTTACAATCTTGTGACTCCATAGATTTGACTCAATCATCTGACAAGGTACTCCACAAGACACCCAAATTTGCATATCCCTGTTCCATAATCTCTGTTCTTATTCTAAAGCTCTGCAGTGCAATTTACACACTAGAAATAGCAGCAAAGAGAACTTGAAGTCTGTTGGCATTCTCTTGTGGCATCCACACAGTTTTGTGTTTTATTTCATCAAGTCTCATGGGACACACAATCAGGCTGAGGCAATATTTCAGCTCAATGTCTTCAAAAGCAAGGGACTGAGGAGAAGGTTTGTTAAAATCAGTGCAAAGGCAGTAAGAAAAGAGAAGAACTGAACCAAGAACTTTGCACTGTTATTACCTGTATCCTCAACAATTTCAAAGTATACAACTTCATTCTGCACATCCTAAATGAGTTCAGAAATTACCTTGGATGTAGTTTTTAGAGCCAAATTATTGGGTACCACTTCAGGGTCTAAAGTGATCTCAGAGTCCAAAACCATCTGCCTGCTTTCCTCTGCTTTTGGAAAGGTTTCTGTACAATCACCATTAAACTGCTATTCATTAAAAGCTATTAAGGAACTTTTTGATGTGAATGAGAACCCACTGCCAGTAAAGCCTTTTGGCTGTTGACAATGGAAAGTATTCTTTAGAGACATGACCAGATTCCCTGCATGCTCTGAGAAAATATTTGGATGTCTTTTCTTATTTGAAAGCAGATGGAAGAATCAAATTAGCTCAGGTTACCATGTTAAAGTTGGCAGATTCTATATCAGGCAGCAAATAAGATAAATCTAGATTTGAATAAGACAAGGATGTAAATGGTAGACATTTATATATGTATCAAAGATTTACAAGCTGCTGCTAGAAAAATTTTCAATTCCCTTCTCTTCTTTCAAATTCCACCAAATACCCAGTTTTACTGATGTCTGAAATATGTGTTTTTATTAAAACAGGTCTGCTACTGAATAAAACTGTAAACATGTCCATTGATTGCACAAGTTAGGGCTAGACAAGTATTGCTGCTTATCCCTTTTTTATGCTCATGTTATTGAGGATACCATTTGACAGGTTTAATTGACTCTGTAGAGAGGGCAAGATCATAACTTGAAGATATAAAAGTTTATGGCATTTTATCAAAGCACAAAGAAAACCTAATCGTGTCTAAATGAGATTCAGTAAAGCAGCCTACTATTTCCCAAAAAATATTTTTAATTTGATCATTTAGCACACAGGTTGAAGAATCGACTTCTACAGTTTGTGATGCTGCTTCACAAAATGTGTTTTCCATGTAGAAGGGGATGCATCAAACCCCATAAAAATTTATTTAAATATTTTTTTATGTATCCCAGAACCTGAAGGTCACAGAACGTAATGTGAGTTTTTGTGACAGGATCCCAAACATACACAATCCTACCAGGAGAGGAATAAAAAGTCATATGGGAAACTTTTCCAACACTGAAAACCACTGTTATATGTGAAAAGAATATTCCCCCCCGCAGCATGAGTGTGAGAACAAGGCACTTCCACATACAACAGAGCAAAAGATCTGCTCTGGGCTTAAAACAGCAAACATGTAATTTCTGAAATGAAATCTTTGTGTTACCATTAACACCTATCTGAAACAAGGATCTCTCTGGTTTTCCACATATAAATAATTCTCGTTGCAGTTGTTTTGCTGCAAGTAAACAAGAAAAGCTCGTGGTGAATGTTAGTTCAGCATGTCCTGTGAGCACTGGCTATAGGCTCAGGCTCTGTGCTGGCTGAAAACCAAACCCCCTCAATGGAAAAGCACAACTGATCATATTCATGAATCTGAGGGATGGCAGCTTAACATAAAGGTGTGAACTCAAAGACTTTGTAGCACAAGACACCACCCCCTCAGCACAAGTTTAATCAAGACACCACCCTGAATTAAACCACAACTCTGGTATGATGGCTGGACTAAAACAAAAAGCTTTTGAATGACATGCTCCTGAGCAAAGCTTCTGTTTCAGCAGTGAACATTATCCTGCAAAAATATTTTTTTAACCAGAATATTTTCAGAACAGTTCCAGTTTAGGTATCTTGACAGTCTAGACAAGAAACCAAACAGTTTCTTGCATCAAGTGCCACTTGTCATGATACATAACTCTCTTCAATATACGAGCTAAAGGAAAAGAAGGTGCTATTTTTAGGGTCTCACAGCACTTGAACCATGAGAGAATAAGTTTGGCAGGGTTTTGTAGCAGCCAAGCTACTCTCAGTGTAGGGAGGGAAGATCAATATGAAGAGAGATCCTCCTGCTTTCAGGATCAGTAAGAGTACAAAAGATAGTGAAACAAGCAATTTTGAGGAGCAGTGACTAAGTCCTCACTTCTCAATAATTTTACCACTAAATTTATGAGCCATATGACAGTACTCTAAATTAATTTTAGAGCAACCCATAGATGATATATAGGTGATGGGATAGCCCTACCTTGTCTCAGATGATTAATTGCCATACTTATTTTGCTACAAGAAGCAATGTTACTACTCTGAAATAATAAACAAGGTCAATCCCATATCCATTCTCTATTGAAAACCATGCACATGATCATCACAGATGAATACTCTCCCAAACTGTAAAACTAAGCAATCACTTACAATTTCATGTTTTGTTATATAGGTCCTTCTTCTCATCTCTCTCTAAAAATAAGCAGACAAAATAGATGACAAACTAAGCAATTGATTTAAAATTCATTGGCACACAAAAGGTATCAGACAAAGAAACAGTTGAAAAGTTCATCCTCATTTGAAGAAAAGATTTTTTAGGATAGCTGTTCTTCAAATATAACCACCCTTTGTCAAGCCCAACATATTCTGATTGAAAAAACCACCATCTCTTATATTCTTCTTTACAGCTTAGCCATCCTGACTCTGACTACAGCAAGACCCTCCAGTCTGTCTCTGGCTGCTGCCTATTCCTGCTGGAATATGACTGCAAGTACTTCCTTGCTGCCTCTGACCACAGGCTTTCACCTGGCTCAACTACAGCTGCAGGCTCCAGGAGCAGGCTCTACCTCCATCAGACCCAGACTGACCTCACAGATCTCCTGCAGCAGCAACTCCTGTCCTTGTTTCATTCTTCTTTGTGTCTCTCTGGCTTGTCCCTTCTTCCCCAGGGCTCCTCTACCTACTCCAGGCCAGCCAACCCACCCTTTTTATCACACTTATCTTCATTAGTCACAGCTGTGACCCATTAAGGCCAAGGCTGTTCTTCTTCTTTGGTAATTAGTACAGCTGTGACTTATCAGGGCTGAGGTCACTTGTAAGCCTTTCTTCTACACCTGCACTCCCCCACCCTGAAAAATGGAGAAAGGACTCAAAAAAATTTCAATTAGACTTTGCCTGAGTAACATCAAAGGTGTCATAATCATAATATGGTTTGCAACAGAAGGATAAACAAGCATGGATTTTAAATTTTATGTGTGCATCTGAATTGAGCAGCTGCTTATATGATATAACTTTTTAAATTAGTATAAATACAATCCCATGTGTGGACAGATGTTGATTTAACTTGGAATCAGCAAACCAATCTGCTTAGCCAAAACTCTCAGAAACACTATTTCAATTAGTCTATCCTTCAGTGTTTTCAAAACACCTGTTTTGAAAAGCATTTCAGTGCAGGGCTATACATACAGCTATAGCTATATTCTCCTCCAAAACCACTTCATTTCGTATCCATAAAGTTGGTTACAAAAGAACACATTCCACCTATCACTTCTAAAACAAGAATTTAAATAATACCTTTCTAAGGAAAACAATTGAACCAGAAACTCACATTGAAAAATATGAGCAAAGCCAAACCTCTAGCATACAGCACTGCTGAATCCAAATTTCACCACTCCATCATCCTTAGAAATAATGTAGAGAAGCAGAATAAAATTTGCCAGTCAATAAATATTTTTCAGTATTCGAATAAGTATGGAAACCACATTATCAGAATCTAAAATAACAAGGGTAAAATAAAATTAATATAATAAAATTACATCGGTTTCTTATATGCACCTGTGAGAGGAAATTATTTTGCCATAAGACAGATGATTCTCTTAATAATTTGATAAAAGGGCTTTTCCCCTCATTTTTCACCATTAATGTCACAGCATAAGCATATTACAAAAATCTTAATTTAAAAATACTTCATCTGACATCTAGGAATGAGAAAAAAGCAATCCTATTATATTTCCTCCTTTTACTGAGAAAGTTCTCTGAGAACTGAAAGTTCAGTTCCTTTACATCAGAAAGACCTCTGAGAATCAGTCCAGGGATTTAAATTTAATAGTTATACTACAGCCACTATGCCTTTCACTGAATAAGACCATACCAGAAACCAAGATATCTGACCACTTCCTTTTTCAGAAGACATCCAGCCACGAGTAGGTACAACTACAGTAAATGAAAAATAACAAACCAAAGCAAATGGAGTTATGTAAAACAAATAAACAGTTGAAAAGTTTTCCCTCATTTGAAGAAAAAGCTTTTTGAGATAGTTGTTATTCAAATAAAGGCACCTTTCGTCAATTCCAGCATATTTAGAATGAAAAAAAGATGCTAGACTGCATTTAAAATGAAGTTTCATCTATTCCAAAAACTTCCTACCTGAACAGTCAAGTGTAAAAGTTTCTGGTTTGAACTGCCAGTAACCAAAAGACCTGGCCAATTAAAAGATTTTCACACAGTCCTCAGAATTTCTCTGAGCACAAGCCTTCAGCAAAGGGCATCTTTCCCTCTGCTGGGGTTGTGTGTAAAAGAGCAGCATCTACCTAAGGAGCAGCTGAAATTTCTCTTTATTCTACAACACGACAACATGCTGCTTCTTACAGATCTGATTAGAAAAATACCAGGAAATTCATTGTTCTCTTACAAGCCTCCATAGCTATGCCATCATCTGCTAGATGCTACCAACTGGTGTCATCAGCATGAGGCTGGGAAAGCCTGCTGGCTTGTTTGAACTCTGTTGTGGCCCTTCTGTTTTCTTTTGGGTGGCTTTCAAAAGCTCCCATCTCCTTTAGGCAAGTGCTCAGCATTTGCAGGGCAGGAAATCCTTCTGCATGTATCCAGCACAGGCAGCAGCTGAGGGAGCCCCACCAGCTGAGGAAAGCTGGATGATGGAGCAGTGAAACACAGGGGTTTGTACAACTGTTTCAAATGTATTCTGCATGTGGAATATTCCAAGTTGGTTTATCAAGAACTTTGGAATGTATTCTGAAGTACAGCTCTGCTCCCAATTCCAGAGATTCACATCCTGCTCGTTTCTACCGAGGCACTGTAGTACATTCAGGGGCAAGGCAGGGCAAAAGATACTCCATGTCTGTCTGCTTCCTCCTCATCACTCTGAATCTGGCCACTGTGCCTCTCAACAGGCACATAAACAAACAAACAAACAAGCTGCTGCCCTCAGAAGCTGCTAAAGAAAATGTGTCTCCAATGTTTTGATGTATTTTTCACTCTAAGCACAGAGTTGTTTCAACAAAACCCCAAATCACCTGAATCTTTTTGTTCTCAAAAGCAGAGGTCAAAATCATGAGTAAGCAGAAATGGTAACAGATGTTGACATTTTAGCATTTGGCCGTGACAAAATCTATATAAATAGGAACTGAAGAAATTTAACTGGCTGTGGTGGCCCAGACAGACTCGGGAGCCAGAGCTCCTGAAGCCAAATCCTTGGAGAGGAAGGGTCTGTCCCTCCAACAAAGTAAGCAAAGGCTGCAGATTGAGTTGCTGGAGATAGAGCCCAAGGCCCTCACGTTCTGGGCCTGTATTAACAGTCTCATCATACTGTGGATGTCACTGAATTTAATTAAAAGGGGTATCAGAAGTCCAGTCTATTTTTTATATTTTAAAAGCTCAGGCAATAGTGTCAAAACCCCAGAGAAGCCAAATTAGACATAAAACCCTCTTAGGTCAATGAAATCACCCAAAAGTAAATCTTGCACTTAGACTAGATTTTCATGGATATGTTAATTCATTCAATCTGCAGCTCAGCCAGCTTACATTAAACACCATTTTCACAAGTAACAGGTTTTTTCCCTGTTAAAGAAATTATATGCACCCAATTTAAAATAAAACTGATATGACAGGCCTTTATAGAATTAATTAATGTCACATCTTAGAGAGAAAGGTGAATGAGGGAGCATTTTAAGCCAGAAAAAAAAATATATTTTGTTTCAGACAATCAGAGTTGTTGTTATGACCGCATAACACAAACATGCAAACAGAAATTCCTAATAAGCACAGAAAAAATAGCAAGTGTCATAGCCATAATTGGACAACAACCTACTTTTGGAAAATACATTTAAGGTAATTGGGCAAGAAACATTTTTATTGCACTGCTCTAAGCATTTATCTAGTTTGTGAGATATTCCAAGAGACCTTGTTCTCAAAAATGTTAGAAAACCATTCCTACTGGAATTATTTCTATTCATACACACTTAACTCGCTCAGATCATGGGCTGCACAAAGACTTTCTTTTAAACTTGAGATCTTTGTAAGTGCACATTCTGAGAGCTTTTCCCTGACAAGGCACTGACTCCTCATATGGCCAAATTTTTGGGTTGGATTAGAAAACCTACTCTGCAGCCAGAGCACTGAACTGATTCTGTGAAAGAGCATTTATTACAGCAGTCTGTGCAAGAGTGAAAGCTCTTCACCCCCACTTGCTTTGGGTTTTGGTAAAGCCAGCCCTGTTCTGACATGCTCCATGCACAGCAGCTTTGCAGATCTACCAGGACTGTTGTCATGGCCATGGTGCCCCCAGGGTATGTGCCTCAAGGAAGGCAAACTTCGGGGGCAGAGGTTTAATCTCCACCAGGCTGACAGACATCTTGCAGGGGAAGAAACACCTTCCAGGAACAAAAACCTTTCTGAAACAGAATTAATCATCTTCTAAACTGAATGTGAGCAGTAAGACATGGGACTGAACTCACCACTTCAGACACCTGAAAGAAAAGCCAGTTGACATCTGGGGCAACTTAAACAGTGCTAGAAAATTCTGATGATTTCACTGATTTTTGAACCAAGCTCAAGGCACAAAAATACAACATCCTTCTGCAGTGTGGAACTGGCTTTTAAAGTGAGGTTCATGTATAGAGATCTTTGTTCTCCCTCTTTTACCCAACAGCTGGAAGTGCAGAGCCATGAGAGTGGAGACCTGGGGCCCAAACTGTTGTGCAAGCTGGGATGTGTGCCCAAACTGTTGTGCAAGCTGGGATGTGTGCCCAAACTGTTGTGCAAGCTGGGATGTGTGCCCAAACTGTTGTGCAAGCTGGGATGTGTGCAGCCCTGGCTGGACTGAGTAAATTCTTTAGGGAAAGCATTCAAACTGGAGGCTGTAAGACCAGTCAGCAGTTGAACATGTCTCCTGAGTGTGCAAGTTTTGGATCTAGGAAATAATGGATTTTCTGGTATAATTTCACCTGGGTGTTCCCTTTCTTTATTAAAACCAAAGCACAGATGTTGCATATTCTGAAACCTCTGTGGTGGGAAAAAAAAATAAAAAAATTCTAAACTTCATCCCATAGGCTGTCTTTCAATGTATGTTTATACTGGAATGAGCTCCCCACAATTCCAAAGTTACAAACCCTGTTTGCTGAAGACCAGATATCAGGGGGTTTTCTCCTCATAGGGAGAGAAAAAATAACTTCAGATAACTAGAATAAACAGCCAGAGCTTCCCCATACATTTTTTTCTAGGGTATGGTACACAGTACTAACTTTTTTAAACATACCAGAAATAAGACCTAAGAAACAGCAGAAAATTGGCACGTTTGTTTTTACAGACATAAGAACTGTACTATGATTAATCCAAACTGCTTATAGTTCTTTTTTAGCTGCTCTCTTTCACACAGAAATATTGTGAAGCTATACCTAATCATACCTAAACAGTGTGTTGCTGTTTGTTTGGGGCTGCTGGAAAGAGAATTATGCTTGTTTTTCCAAAGGCACTAGAGATCTTCCATATTCAACTCATCTCTTATATTCTGCTTTTGTAGGTCTGTGGAGGCATTACCAGAGGGAAATAATAATGGAAATTAGAAATGAAGCAGACTGCTAAAAACAAAATTAAAGACCTCCGAGAAATTACAGTCTTCAAATTTGATTTTTTTTAAACTGACAGCCTGCTGAAACTCAGAGAAAGATAAACACATTATGTTCAACTTCTGGATATCTGCCTTACAGTGACAAGAAAATATCCTTATTTCAATAAAATGCACTTTAGAAAAAGGGAATAAGAAACTGAATGTAAGGATGGCTGCAAATAAAACAATTTCAAAGGCTTTGACATCAAACAGTTTATTATCATCTGCTTTATAATTGCATCTGCTAGATTTCTAATCTATCAGAAATAGAGAGATTCTGAGCTTCTCATGGGAACAGTCAGGTCTTAATGAGAAATGCAGATGTGAAAGTTAAGCTCTTGCTTATCAGGAAAGAGTGAGGGAGTGGGGGAAGGAGATGGTGATCTTGCAAGATTGAAAAGAATTCTACTACAGAGAGTTCTCTTTCCATGTGCAAAAAAACCCCAAAAAATTCTGAATCAGTTTCATTAAAAAAAGAATACCTGGTTTAAACAGCTTTCAGTCCAATTTTAAGAAAAACTGAATGAAAAACAAACACAAAGACAAAAACTGGCTAGTGACAAGAAGAAGCCTTGGCACGCTTTGCATTTAACACTGTCAAAACTATTTTAACCAGGACAGTAAAAACATGTAGCTTTACAGCAGTGTCTGATAGGAATTAATGAGGTGTTTTGCATATTAATTTTCCAAGAATATGCAGAAGCAGCACAAGAAGAAAAATATGTGTTTGTGGTTTTAACAAGGAATAACCTGGGCTAACAGGAACTGGCTGAAACAAGACAGGAGAAAAATCTTTGTAGAGGAAAGTGGCACCAAAAGCAAATACAAGAAAAGAATTTGGCATTTTCATACCCATGGACAGTTGCAGTGAATTGGTTTCTGCAATGGAGATGGAAGAGGACAGGGCCTGGATATTGCAAGTCAGAGATGAGGGGTGATATGCACAATGTGACCTAAAGAGCCAGCACAAGGCAGGGGCTCCTGCACAGCCAAAGTGGAAATCATGAAAATGAGAACCTGGTGGTGAGGAAGAAGGGTCCTGGGACTGTGCTGAACAGACACTGGCTGTACATGGGCAGGGGGAGACAAGGACATGCGGCTGTGAGTCTGCCAGCAGCCCAGGGAGGGACAGCAGGTGACCTTGTGCTCTGGGACAGCTCTGCCAGACGTGGTCTGTGTAAGGAGAAGTGGCTGAACCTGCATGAATGAAGCTTTGTAACTAGTTCTTCTCTTTAGGGTTTCAGTGAAATCAAGAGGCAGGAACTGACTGCACTGTCTGCAGATAAACAGTAATGGCACTGCTGGAGAAGCTTAGAAACACAAGATGAATTTTGGATACTTGAGTGGGCCATGAGGCTTTATTGAGCAGCATCCTCATTGTACTGATGGTGGCAATAAAAAAATAGCAGAGAGTTTCAGGAGAATGATAAGGGAGGGAAAGTCAGGGACACGGGAGAGATTTTGAGATGAATTAGATGAAGGTCACTGGGGTATTGGTGAGGATAAGATCAGACACTGTGCAGGCAAGAAACTTCTACATCCAATGCCAAGAGATAAAAGGCAGAGTTGTGAGAGGGGAAGGGAAGGCAAGCCAAGGGCTGGGGTAAAGTCAGATCATTTATAGTCAGTTTTCTCAGAAAGAGCACATGAAAAGGGAGAAATGGAAAATGGATGTGATTAGAATTGAAAGGCTGTGAGAAGGAATTGTCTAATCTGCTTGAAAGAAAAGTGAGCTGTAAGACAAAGCCAGAGAACTGCATTGTTTCCCCCAATAAAGGCTGGTGGGCTCGATCTGGTAAATCAGCCTTTGTCTCAATTCTCTGGTGGTAGTGTTTAATCTCAAGTAATTATCATTGCTTTGCATCTCCCCTAACTAAAACAATAGAACAGTGAATAGGAGGACATTTTAAGGAATTCATCAATTCAAATATGCATCATTTAGACAGAATCTCTTCGTTTCTGCTTTTCTTTGAAATAAATCCCCATGACTTTTGTTTTTCCCTAGCTGTATTTTACTTAACCTTGCACAAGCTATTTAATGTATATTAAATATAATTTTTTAAGTATACCGTGAGTCATACCAAGATGTCACATCATTGCAGAGTCAATGCAGAACCAATATATTCTATAGCTCCTAACCAGGTCAATAGAAACTCATAGATTATTTTTTTAAAAAATGATGAGGGATTTTTTTATATATATATATCAAAATGAAGAAAGGAAGAGATTAAAATGCAGTGCAATGCTTAACACATGATGCCAAGAAATTTTTAAGCAATTAAGAATAATGTCTTTTGCATTATAGTAGAATTTTTTGTTTAACTGTTTGGATGAATTTCTATTTTCATCCTTAATGTAAAACTCATGCAGCAAATTTAATTATTTTGCTGTTTATTTAACTGTCTTTTAAATTCTATTTGTCAAAAATTACTCTGCTGTAATTACTTATCTTTCTCCTTACTAAAGCTAGGCAAAAAAATATTGTTAGATACTAGCTTATATCAAAAATCTAAACACCAATACATCATAATGGAAACCAAAGGAATAACTTGAAAACATATCAGCAATTCTTTATTCTCTGTTCATCAATTACAGGAAATAATGGCAAAATTTCCATTAGTGTGTGTTTTCTATGAAATCTAGGAGTATAATATAACAAGCAAGTGTAGAATATAAAAAACTCTTATCAGCCTGATTTCTTGTCTGTGGTTTGGTAAATACATTTCTTTCGCCCTTCTAAAGTGCAAACTCAGAATTCATGCTAAATGTAATGTTTATTAAACCTTTTTTTTTAATTTTTCCCCCACAAGTATGAGAATTTCAAATACATCAGTGAATTTATTTATGTTTGTTTTTTATATAGGCAGGAGTTAAAAATCACAGGTTATCACAGGCTGGAATGATCCTTATGAGTTCTACAGGATTATCAGCAGTGTGGAATTTCATCTTAAATGTCTATGAGGCAAGGAAGAGAAATTCCATCAAAAATACAGAATACAGGATTTGTCCACCTCAAACCCCTTAAAATATGGTCAAGTTTTTGCAATTAGGGCCAAGAACAATATTACCAGCTATAAAGCTCATCTTTCCTTATGAGAGGACAAAAAGTGAGTGGAACATATCAATAGTGATGCTGGGAAAAAAACACCTCTAGACAGAACTGGATGGATTATTTCCATGACCTCTATAAAAAGTCATTTCTGCTTTCACACAGGGAGAAAAGTAGCTTCGAGTGGGGCAAATCCAGTTTTATTTAAACTATTTCACATTTGCTGCACTGATTCAGCTGAAGTCAATGCAGGCTGTTAGCACAAACAAAATGCTTGTAGGTGTTTCTTCTGTGGCAAAAGTTGGGCACACTGCATTACAAATCCTATTTTCACTGCTTGTAGTTCTTTGCAGGGATACTAAACCTTGCAAGTCAACTCCAGTACATGAAAGTTACCTACACTCATGATTCACATTCTATTTTTAGCTATAAAATATAAGAATATAAATTGGAAATCTCAAAAGCGTCCAGTGGTGATTTAGCTCTGCTGTCTTTAAATTCAGTCTTCTAATTCCCAGTGGACAAAATAAAGTTAGTTAAATCCAAAGCAATTGCAAAAATCTACTCAAATGTTATTAAGTGCATGGTTACTCACTAGATCAAAGGAGTTTTTAAAACAATCCTTAGGAGAAATGGGTCAGCTTATTCTTTCATGAAAAATCCTAGAAAATACACACTGGTCCCTACTGCATGGAGAGATACCAGGTTCATGTGTTTGTACATTCTGGGGAAATGGGCCTTGTTTGACTAAATTTAGCAGCTTTTTCCCATGTGCTACTCTTGTAAATGAAAACACAATCCTTGCAGGCAGTCTCACAATTTCCCTTTGTCATGATCTTAAAGATCTCTATACAATTCCTATGAAGGACCAAACACCAATATTCCCTATTTATGGTCCCTGATGTCTGTTTGATGAGTGAGGTTTTTTCTCCTTCAAGGAGACCAAACTAGCACAACCCTACAGTGTATGTATGTAAGGGGCATGGAGGCCAATTGCCAGGAAATGCATTATCATGAACAGCTTTTTCAATTATTGCCCCTGCTGGTTTCAACCAGAATTGGAACTCCTTCTTTTGGAATGCACCTGTACACGAGAAAAGGAAAGCTCTGCTTTGTACCAGTCATCTTGGAGTCTCTCTCTTTCTAACTTGTAGATTTAATATTTCAGACAGAGATTTTCTCCAATGATATTCACTTGATTTACATTGCTTAAGTATCTTTCAGGCCTGTGTAACTATCAGAAAAAGTGCAAGGTCAAAATTTAACTTTTGCAGTAGTTAAAAGTTTCAGGGGAAATAAGTTTTTTCACTGTTACTCTGAGGGCTAAGGAAAATCAGAATCCACATTTGAACAGCACAAGCTATTCCACCTTGAATACCCCTAAATTTTGTCTGAAGAAGCCAAATCTCTGCTGACAGCAGTAGGGTTTCTGTGCAGACAGACCACCCCGGTGCCCCACCACACAGCCCAGGCAGGGATTAACTGGAAATCCATTATGAAACCTGTATAAAACACACTGCAACAATTCCAGGGTGAGTAAGGCTCCCCAGTGCACAAAGCTGTCCCTATCCTCTGCTGGCTTCTGGAAGCAGTGCACAGGAGTCAGCTCCTTCCCCCCACACCTCAGGGCTCCTGACCCTCCCCTGGCAGCAATGTCTCGGGAGAGAATGTTCCACCAGGAGCTGGAAGGGAGTGACTGACCTCCTAGAGATGGCTGCAGGGCTTGACAAGGTGACGACATCCTGCATCTTTATTTTTATTGCATCAGCTGACTGGAAGAATCATATCTCAAGCATTTAAAATGACCTAAGGTCAAAGGCATGCAAATGTCAAAAATAAAATGTGTTTAAGTGGAGCAAGCAATGTCTCAGTGAATAACTCAATGGACTCTCCTGGATTAACTGAATTATTTTTTCAATTATATCAATATATGTTAGTTGTTAAGAAACAATTTCTAATTTACCTATTTACATTTTTAATTATCTACAGCGGACAAAGAGATTTCACTTTCATCATGTTTTAAATAAATGAAGTATTCTTGTTTTATGAATTACTTGGAAAATACTCCAGATGTTTACTGAATTCCACTTGAATATCACCACAGAAGCTGAAAATTTTCATCTCTCCTGTTCAATACCTTGCTATAACTGTTAATTTTTCTGTGCTTGTCTGTATATAGAGAATTTAAAAGAAATGCTTCACTGCATTCACAAAAGAACTGATGAGTATAATCTTGAATATAAAGCAAATGAAAAGTTGAAAGAGGCAAAAGCAAAAAGTTCTACAAATGAATGAATTTAAAATTTATTTTATGCATTTACTGCAACGCCACAAAAAAATTCCCACTTCCTTGTGGATGGTTTTTATTCTCTACCTTCATCTTTTTAAAAAGATTGTTCTTCAGCTGTGATGCTTTGACTGTGAAAATACTAACAAAAAGCAATTCCACCCAAACAAAACCTATGAAAAAGTACTGACAACCTTTAAAAATGCAAGAAATAGAATTTTCTTTTCAAGAAAAGGTATTCAGAAAAAGAAAAGAATCCAGAAGTGCTATTTTCCTTCTTTCTGTTCCTTTTCTTTCTGTAGTAAAAATGTTTTCGTAGTTTTGACCTTCTATACTCATATGTTCTTTCATTTTCCTTTTTTTGAAAACTCTCCAATATGGCTGCACTTAAAGCATCATCGAGTTTCTTTATTTGACACACCTTTCATTTCTCATTAAAAAGCAAACTGAAAAGATTGTCAAAACTCTTGCTCTTGATGAAAAGGGGTGGTTAGAGTTATCAACTAATTTGGAAAGTTTCTTGCATCTGGGCTTTTCAGTTTCTTCAATACAAACTAAGCATTATCAGCTGTGCAAAACCAAAACATTTCCTGGATAACTGCAAACAAACCAAGGTTTCCAAGCTGGTTCTGGCATGCCAAATGTCCTCAGGACCCATGGCTAGATCCAGATGTGCAGTGAAATGAATCTTCCCTTCATTAATAACTTCATTTTTTGTACCTTTATCAGCTTACAGAATATGCAAATAACTAACAAATATAATGGGACACCTAATTAAAATTTTAAAAAAATTAGGGGATAAACAGATAATGTACTTTGAAAGGTATATGAATGAGAAATAAAGCCAACTTCAGAAGATTTCTTGTCCCATTTAGTCATGTATAGCTGCTTTGGGAAAAAACTTTGAAGTGTCTATTCTGCCAGTGGAAGGAAAAAATATTTTGTTTCATCGTTTATTTATACTTTTAGATGGGGAGCTGGAATTATTTTTCAGTAAGCATTGGCAGAGGAAACAAACTTGATAACATTACTGTTCTTGCCATCTGCACATACTTCACACATTGTCATATAGAGTCACTTGGATGGGAAAACAAACAGAAAATTGCAGAGTTCTGTGTGTTATGTAAAACGCTCTGCCTGTCAGTACAATTCAAGAGTGCCCTCACCTACACTGAAGGAAAGATGTTAATCTAAATTTGACAGAAGTGTCTGCAAGAGGTTGGGAGGATTATCTGTGAAGTTTAATAGTAGCAGCAGTTTAGGACATATTTAGACCTTCTCACTTGCACGAGGCAAACTTCAGGAGTGGAACGAGCCATCTGCTTCTGCACAGAACGGCCTTTAAAAAGTAATCTTTCTGTCAGGCAGTGCTTGACTCATTCTAAGAACCTTTTCTGATGGGAAACCATCAGTTTATGCCACCTGAGGGTATTGTCTTCCGTGGCTGTCAGAGAAGGAGGCTCACTGTTTTCTCCCAGGTTCCTCTGCAAGCACATTGGCAGCAGCACCTTTGGCAGTCTGCTACCTTTTGCTGGCTTTTCCTGAAATCCACACCTTTCCTTTCCACTACAGCAGTCTGAGGGCTGTCTTACCTTGATTCTGATCCTGCAAAGAGACCAAAGTCAAGCTCATGCTTGAATCTGAACGATTACATCCATTTTACCAGATTCTGGAGCATTCTGGGTGCACTCTGTGGCCAAATCCTTCCTATAACAATGAAAGCTCCCCAGCACAAGATTTCTTTTTTCTCTCTTTCCCTCCACACTCATGAGCAGGCACTGACATCACACTAGGAGAGAAAATTCAGGGTGGGCAGCAGCCCATGGTCATTTCCAGTAGGGTTTCCCATCTGACCAAATGGGGTACAGCAACCCTCTAGCAGGACAGGAGACCCACCTGCCCTGCAGTCCAGGTGCTAGAGCCACTGCTATCAGGGACAGCACATCCCAGAATGTGTTAACTGTGTCACTGCTACAATGATACAGAATTCTTATGGGGGAAAAACCAACAAAACAAAAAACACCAGCAAAAACAACATAAGACCTAAAGTTTTATAGAAACCTTTAAAAAAAGATTATTTTTTGAGAAAAAATAAACATCTTCTCCCACACAAAGGATGTGTCTTATCACTCTCTGCTGTGGTTGTAAAACTGTCAATCAAACCAGATTAAGCCGTATAACATAATAGCTACATATCATTGTTTGATAACAGGCTGGAAGTCATCTGGACTAGTAGTAAAATGCAAAAAAAGAAAGAAAAACCAAAAACCAAAAAAACCCAAAACCACCTCCCCAACATAATCCTTCACAGTGCCATAAAATAGACAAATAGACATTTGAGAAGAGATCATGCAACTGAGATTATTCTTACTCAACAGCACAGTTTTTGTCCTTTCTTTCTGTCTTGAGGTGAAACAAGCTAGCATAACAGGTATTGTGTACAGCACTTAAAATGAACTACCTGTGCATGATGGGGGAAAAACCAGAACAGATGAGGAATGCATTTGAATACTAAGGTAGAGTCACTTCCACCCCAAGCTCTCTTCCCTACAGAAAGATCTGGTATCTTTAATAAAATACATTCCTAGTGGTTAATTGAACACACCTTCCTGCAGCTTGCTTAAGGAAAAAATATCTCAGTAAATCTATCAAGATGATAAAGGAGATACATTTAGAAATCCTGTGATGTGAAAATGCCATCACAGCAACCTTTCAAACAGTACAAGGGACACCTTCTGAAAGAGACACTTGGAAACTTGGGTTCACACAGGAAGATTGCTGCTGTCTGTAGTATCAGCATTCCAAGCTGGAGGGGTTTCCAGTGCTGACACTCCAGTGACAAGTTTGGTTATGGCCAAGTAAGGTGGGGGGAAAGGTAAAAGGCTTTGGGAGGGACACGTTGGATAATCATTTTGTTGGGATTGCACTCAGAGGATGCAAAACAGAAGAAATAGGAAAAATATCAAGAGATAACAGTTTTCATCCTGTGCTTAATGCAGAAATTTCATACATCTTGTAGAAGCTTCCTTGTGTTCCTACACATATTGATCAATGTCCTCTCCTCTGCTGCAGGGGCCACCAAGAGATGTCAAGGCAGCTGTAGATATGAGAACCTCCACAAAGCTGCTTGCTGGAATACCAGCCATGTTCAGGGGGGTTCTCTCCTCCCCTGTGTGTGCAGAGAGGAGGAACCCAGTGCTCTCACTGACAGCTGGGCTCCAGCTCAACAGGGAGAGTGCAGGAGGGAGCCTCAGGCTGAGGCCAAAGCAGCTGAGCACAGGGGCAGCAGCCAGCTCACACACAGACAGGGAGGCTGCACAGCACCTGGCCATGAGGGGGAAACTGGGCAGCTCTCAAAAACTCCTCTCACCTGTAATGGGAGACTGGAAGTGTGTAAAAGCTGAGAAAGGTGAAGGTGACCCTTGCACAAAGTATTTGCCAAATTGCTTCTGCCCAGGTGAATGGAAGAGGAATGTGAAGCCATTCCTGACCATTTGACTGCTTTTAAAATGTCAGACTACTCAGAAAGGCAGCAAGGAACACCTGACATACAAAATTAAGTAATCCAACTATTTGGCCTTGGAGCAGGTGTTACAAACTTTGGTACTTGGAGACAGCCACAAAGGATGTCCAGGTTTTGCAATGGACTTGTGGCATTTCTGTGGATTGCAGCCATAGCCTTACAAGGTGGAATGGTGATGGAAATATTGCAGACACACACAAAGAAAAGAAAGGGAAATGGACAGTCCAGGAACAAACCCCCTATGTTTTAAACCTCATGCTAGATATTGTAAATTTGTAGCTTTTTCAGAGTGAAACTATGGCATTCACAGGTAACATTCCATCATTTTAATCATCAACAATGTAAAGTGAAGCAGAAGCAGGAAAAGAAAGGTAAGACATCTAAATACAGAGGTGATACCTTCCTTTCTTTTGATTTTGTACACTGAAAGGGGCTCACATACTGAAAAGTACATCAGTCCTCTCCACACTTAAATAAAAACATTAGAAGTCTAAGAAATTGTATTAAATGCAAGCTGGGGCCTCAAAAATGAAAATAATTCACTTTTGGACACTTGATTCACCTCAAAGTCAGCAACAACAACAACAAGAAAACATCTCTGTGTTCTTAAACTTTTTATCAATTTAAGACTTTACAGGGATCAGCATCCTGCACTTACAGTAGGTAGCAGAAACTAAATGCTTCCCAGTTAATAGGGAGATACTTTGCAATGCATCAAATTACTGCTGGAATATTAGTTTATTACTTGCATCTACCACACAAGATGAGGGCATGATGTAATCAGGAGGCAAAGCCTTCTCAGGAGAAAAAAAATTATCTGTGTACTTCAGTCTTTAGGCTGTCTCTCATTTCTGGGATAACTCATGTCTTGATGCACTTAGTTGGCTGATCTAATGCAAAACATCTTGTGGAACACAGAGCATATGGCTTGGGAGGTTGAACATGTGTAAGGAAGGAGAAATGAATTCTTCAAAAGTTCAGCTGCAATGAAACTGTCACAAATGATGGACTTCTTATCTATTAAACATGTCACTATTAATGTCAAAACAACTCAAAGATACACTTAAACACAGTGAAAATGCTATGTCCCTTGAACAAAAATCCATGCTTTGATGAATTTAATACATTCATCATAAAGAAGTGTGTTATATACATAAATGCATTTTGTTGGAAAATTAACTTACTCCATTTTTAATATGAGCTATGGATATGATCTTCAAACACCATAAAACTTGTTACTGAATTCCAGCTGCCTTTGCCTCTGCATGTCTTCCCCCACTAGAAAAGAACTCAAAGCATATTCGTACTTCAAACTAGACACTAGTGTTGCACTGTTTCACAAATACAATTTAAACCTCTTACTAACAAAAACAAAGTTATCAAAATATGTTTAAATCCTTATTCCTTACATCCTAAATTTCAAAGAAAAGGTATAAGAGATTGTTAGCAAAGCCAGGAATGGCTACAGAGAACATCTTCAGTTATAGCTACAAATATGGTTTGGAGTGAATGAAAAAACTGATTATGAGCACTAATTCCATTAGCTCTCCTTGCCCATGGTGCCTCTGTTTCTGAAGCAGAAACACATTTTTCCTGGTTTGGCAACAAGTGATATGAGGAGCCTGGCTTTAAGATGAGGTTGGACTGGCTGTAAAAGCAGGACTAACACAGTCATGCCTCCTGTTGTGTTGCCTGATTCCAGAGGAAATGCAGAGAGCCTTTCAGAATCTCTTTAAAGCACTGCAGGACTGGAGAGCTCTGCTGATGCTGCTGTAGAGCGTGTGAGCAGGGAATTTATACATAAAACTTTGAAACAGCAAAATCTTAACCTTTGTGGTAAAGACTAAAAGAAAGCTATGGGCCTACAAGACTGCCATAAAAGTTATGTATTTAATTCTTTTGTGTGGAAAGAAAAAAAAAGAAAAGACCATGTGTGTTTCTGAAAGTACTAATTATTTTGCCAGGTTGAATCACAGCTGAGATGTATCACTGTCATTAACCTCATTGTTAATAGTCTTTTCAATAAATTATCACTGGGTGTTCCTTACAGCCCTTTCAACTTAACATAAAAGAAAATGATCTATCAAATTTAAAGGCTTATGAATGTGAATCTTAACACAGAGATGAGTGAAGCAGCCCTCGGGGGCTACAGCGAGTTGTGGACTAAAATGTAATGGAATCAAAGACAGCTCTATTGCAAGACAGAGGGAAGCACAGCCTGGGAGCTCCTGCTGGGTATGGCCATCACCAGCATCTGTAGCTCACCCTGGGCTGCACAGGAGGAGCAGGATGTGCACACAGAATTTAGGCTTTCAATAGCAATAGACAAAATATTGCACAAATGGTAAATCCACGGTTCAGCCACCTCACCCTTCTGCAATCTCACTCACCTTCAGCCTGGATCTGCTGCCACACAGCCCCTCCTGCCCCAGCCCCACCTCCTCCCGAGCTCCCTTGCTGCCTCCCCCAGGGCTTTCAGCCTCCAGCCTCATGGAAGAACCCGACAAACAAGGCTGTGGCACCTGCATGGAAGCAGGAGGAGGAGAATCGCTGCTCACAGAGGACCACCCCTCTCCTAATCCCGTGGGACTCAGCCTCTGAAGGGGATGCAGGCTTTGCTAGCAAAGACTGTGACAGCACCTGGCCACTGCACACAGTGGGTGCACACAGACAGATCTCAGGTTCTCACAACCATTCTAAGATTCTCAATAATGCCCAATATCATTTTCTCTTTAAGTGCTGCTCTCTTTTAGAAGCTGCTCCTCAAAGCAGATATGGATACTTGCTGATGGCAGGCCACTACAGGGAATGTGGGGAGATTTTGTTGAAATCTTAAATTTATCATTGTTTTTTCTCATAAATGCAGCTATGCCACACACCTTGTTGCTAAAACTATCATTTGAAAAAAAGTCCCCTATCCATTTCATAAGTGCACTTAGTCACATGGAAGGAAAAAAAAGAATGACCTTACTTGGGAGGATGGGGAGGAAATCAATATTTTAAGGGAAGATCAAAAAGGATTCATGTTTTTAATTAGTCTCTTAAGTTCTAATGATAAACTAGTTTTGGATGATTGGAGGAGTCTGCCTTCCTACTCCCTGCATACTAAGATCTCCTTTCAAATATATTCACTTTTATTTTCTGTTTATTTTTGGGCAATACATCAGTACAGTTTGATAAGCTCTATCTTTTCTAAGTTTGTTATTTCCTTAATCCAAATAGAGTTAAAATACAAAAGCCAAGAATTATATGTGCAGACCTGCTGAATTCTGGCATTTTGCAGAGGATAAGTACAAAATGAGAAAAAGAAAAAAAAACCCAAAACCAAAGACCCCCAACTTTTAAGGCAAACACTGAGTCCTCCCTTAATCTAAAATCGTTTCCCAAATCTGCAATTCTTGCAAACTGTGCAATAAAGTGCTCATTGTTGAGCATTGTCCTGCTCACCAGAATGGGAGGAGAGTTTGTTCTGCCGTGGCCAGTATGAAATGCTCACCACGTCACAGGGATGGATTTGGGCTCTGACCTCCTGAGGATTCCCAGGCAAAGCTGCCTTGGGTCTGGCACAGAGTTTTCACTAGGGAAGGGCACCAAGGAAATGCACTCCTCTGCAAAAGAGAGAAATGCAAGTTTCCAGCTATAATTAGACAAGTCATGGAACTTTTAATGAACTGTACTCATTAGTGATACAGCTAACCAAGGCAATTAAACCCTCTTACTATTCTGGTAGCTATAAGACTGATTATGGTGTTCTCTTCTCTTCCCTTTTTTATAATTTTGCTTTTAACAATTAGAGCAGCTGCAGCAACCCAAACTAAAAGAAACAGAGTTTTGTTGAAAGCCAATAAATTCTACTTTGTATTGCATACTGATCTTAATTATGCAAGATATTTTAATTTTTCACAAGGACGCAGCACTAAAAAGAAAAGATAAAAGAAATAAATTATTTCTGGAACATAAAGCAGACAGACTCTAGGTGGCAAAAACAGATAGCAATAAAAATGAGGAATATTTTGAAGTTGGCTTTAAGAAAGATAATTTTTGAACCTGTACTAAGTAAAAACAGGAAAAGAGTGTCTAACAATGATTTAATTTCTTTCTGGCAATACACTAAACAAAGTCTGCTTATTTTCATTTATGAAGTATAAAGTTGTTGTAGTGCCTGCAGAGCAGAAAAAAAACCCCAAACCAACTCTAACTTTATTAAGGTAAAATCATTACTGTTATTTGCAGTTTGGCAGTCCACAGAACCCTGGAATGACATTCAGTCTGTTTCTGCCCTAATGTATGGTAACAACCCTCATCAAGAATTTATAATCTGAGGGCAGGAGGAAATGAAGATATTCATTTTCATTGCTTTACAAAATCACAGTCAAAAATCCAAGATATTAAAGCAAATATTCTCCAAGCTAGGTAGGCACTTAATTCCCCTTGAATAAATTAAACTTTTTAATTTAAGACACATATGTTGCATCTCTGACATGATTCCTCAAGCCTAAAGTGGAAAGGAATTAAGACCTTCTTGTTACATATTTCCTTTTCCATCTACCATTCTAGAGCTAGAAGAATTCAGAGATGGAAATACTCAGACATTTAACATAAAAAAAATTTAAAACATAGTATTTTCTAAGAAGAAAATATAAATGTGCGTTGTTATTATTTCACTGGACACTTTTCTATATTCAGCCACTTTGGGCAGAAAAAATATTGAAAAACTGCATCCAGATAATGAAATTTATAGAAAATACTAATTGAAAGACATGTGAAGTTTGCATATTTTGAGAAATACGAGGCAGAGGTACCCCACACGTGGAACATGTGGAAATGGAGAGTTTGCCAAGTATAAATTCATATTTATTATAATTTATTATCATTATTAAACATCTCAGTTTGCACACTGCCTTAGCATTTGATCTCCTCTTAGTAAGATAGAACAGTATTTTAAATTTAGATTAAAAATGAGGAGTATATTTCAACTAAAAAAACCCAGAGAATACCCACAGATAGGTATATAACAGAGCTAATTATAAACCTCCTCTTAAGATGTAGTGCAGTTTGTTCCCTTCCTGAGGCTTCGGTGTACAGAGATGCACAGAGAGCAGGATGCCTCCTTACAGATATTGTCATCACACTCAAGAAGTTCACAGCAATTAAGAGAGGAAGGCACCAGTTTCAGGCAGAGAGCAGAAGCTCAGCAGCAGAGTCCTGCCTTCACAGGGTGAAGCAGCCTGGAACATTCAGAGGCTTGTGCTGAACACAGATTATTATCTGCAAGAGAAACAGGATCCTTTTGAGACTTTTTTTTCCTGGCTACTATGAAGCAAAAAGATGAGGTGAGGACTCATCAGACCCTTGATCTTTTAACCCACTCAGACAGGGGCTGAGATACTAAAAGTTGAGATAAAAAATTAGCAATAATGTATAATAATATTTAAACAATATTGTGCTATTATTTATCCAGCTGGCAGGGGATCTCAGCTTGTCCATGTGCCAAGTCATTGAAGCACCACTGGACATCCAAGGGCACGTCTGAGGCAACAAAACCTGAGCATTTTCTCAATCAGAAAGGGGAAAACCCACTTCTCCCTCGACTGGAGATGCACTGGAGCATCAGTGCCATGCAGGGCTGCAGTGCTGCACAGGAGTCTGGTGCAGCATAAGATACTGGGGCAAGTTAAAACTACATGCTTCTCCTTCACTAGGGAAACACCATCTTCTCCCTTGGCACTAAAATACAAGGGTTTAGGGATTTTTTTTCTGCCACTCTATTACTATTCTATGTTAGTTTAACAAAGAATTCAGATTCTTTGTTAGTTAAACATAAGTTTAGCACTCACTTTACATCACTCTAAACAAAAACAGTGTTTGGGGACATTTCTAAAATAGAATTCTTTTTCTTAAAGGAAAATTATTCCTTTTTTTTAAAGGAAAAAGAGATTCAGTAATTTTACCACACTTCTGCAATATTTATTTTTTTATTCTAAAATTTAGAATTGTAATGTATTATTCAATATTTTCCTAGCTAGAACTGTACAGAACCAACAGAGAGGCTCCATTTCAAGCATTTTGCTGAACATGTTGGTTATAGCTTTATGTAAATTAATCAACAAGACAGCTATTCTTTTTAGTTTTGGCCACATGTGTATTTTGGCTGAATTTTTTAAGAGATAACAATAGAAAGTGCATCATGTGAGATATGAGGATTTTTTTAATAGCTTGTATCAGAACTAAAGCATTTGCTAATCCAGACACAGACAGGCAAATTTATTCACACAAACACATTTGTATTTTAATTTTTTTTTCCCCAAAGGGCCCTCACAATATGTGAATATTTCATATGTGAAGAATATGAATACTGAGTGTTTAAAACCATAAGCAGGGTACTATAAAATGCCTGAATCTGAACTGAATGTACAGGGATGATTCACACAATCAGCCCTGCTATTGTGCAGTAGATTAATTCCCCTGAAACTCCTGGTACCTACCAACCACTGCACATCCCTTATGAAAAACACATAAGCCTGACACCTCTAAATTTATACTTTATAATCTAAATAATGCCCAGAGTAGGGCTCAAATAGTAATCCCCCAGAAAATACACAGCTGTGCCCTTGTCTAAGGAAGACAGGCCTGAAATACCTTGGGGTAATTAAGAACCAGTGGGTTACCAGGGAATACACATGACAGACAAGAAAATCCAGATCACAAACTGCACCCTTAATGAAAGCCCAACCAAATGGTAATGGCACCTGAACTGTCTTTTTTCCTTAGCTTAGAGAGAAGCTAATACTGAGAGAGAGCAGGCAAATATATATCACCCTCTTTTTTGCTGTGAATAAATGAAAAACCTGATTCTGCCCTACAAATCCATTTAAGAAGCTAAAAAAGAAAACTAAAAGCAACCAAAAATGAAATGTCAAAACCCATGCCATAGATTGAAATAAACAGCCCAAAACCCCCCAGCTGGTGTCTGAGATATCAAAAGCCAGAAAGAAGCAGTACAGGGCTCAGCAGTCCAGGGAGCCACAGCCTGGGACTGTGGCAGTGCCTGGACAAGGTCAGAAGTCACAGCCTGGGGGAAAGGAGTGGCTGAAACCATTCTGCACTCTGCTGAGATCAAGGCCTGGCAGCTGTTCTGGTTTAGGAACTACTGAGGTGTCAGTCCCAGCTACAGGTACCATGGCAGGGTGGTGTGCATGGTACAGAGCTGTTCCTACCTTGGTACCAGTGGCCAGACTCACTCCTTGCAATTTCTTGTCCCTCTGCCCCATCAAGGTTTGCCTGAACCTACACACACATGGTGTTACCTACAGCCAGCTCCCTCTGATGTGACACAAACTTCCCAATGAGAAATTTTCCTGGATATCTCTGCAATACTGCCACAAAAGATCCCAGAAAACACACCAGCCTTGCCCCAGAATTGCTTCTTCAAGTTGAATACTTCTCATGTTGTAGTGTAAAATCAGAGACAGAAGTGTTCATTCATCTGTCATGCAACATAACTGTAAACTTAGAATAAAGATATGCAACATACCATTTTTAATCATGTCTAATTAATACAGAGAAGTCTGAAAAGTCAGAGCAATCACATGTGAAGTTTTCAGAAGTCATTTTCCTTACGCTGCTCCTTTTATTTTCTAAAAATAAGTAGGAAAGGAAATTGTATCACATAGTCAGACATTTTAGATAAAACTTCCTTATTCTGAAAGGTCAGAGATCATCTCACCATTCTTTAAGAGGGGTAGAGTGCTAAATAAGAGAAGAAAGGGTAGGTGGAAGCATGTGCTTCACTTCTCCCAGAGTTCTGAGTGATAAAAATTACATTAGAAAAATTTCTTCATGCAATATTAAGCTGCTGTTCTACACTGAATTGTCATCTGCAGCAGACAGAATTATCTATTAGCTATGATTTTATTACAGAAATTACTTATTACTTCTGTGTTAGCTCAAACAGATCCAACAAGGAACTGCAGTCTATCATCTGATACTGTGGATTTTGCAGCCTTTGGATTACAGCCTTTGAATGATAGCTTGGTGCCATGCTATGATGTGCCTGGATTTTTTACTGCTGTTTGGCTTTCACTGAGTGCACAAGTCTATACTGAGTTTATTTTCTAATCATAAAAATGAAGCTGACATCTTGAAAACAAAGAAAGTTTCATCCTTCTCTTCCTATCTGATGCTAATGATATCTAGTAATGAAAATTGATCTTTAGTAGCCTCTAAGTATTAGTATTTATTATAAATAGGAACAGTGCAAATGACATGACAAAAGAATGGATCACAGTGTTCAAGTCAGGGTGGATATTGAAGAAGGTTTGCATGGATCTTGTGGAAGATAAAATATTGTAATGGCAGCTTCAACTTTGGCATCTAAATCAGACAAATGCACATGCAGACCATGACACACCATGGACCCCAGGCAAGCACATGCCTCAGCAGCAAAGGAGATCAATCATTTCCTCAAAGAACTTCCTCAACAGAAACTTATCTCCCCCAGAGTGCTTGGCCCCCTTTGGCCCTGTGTCACTCCTGGCACCCACCCCTGTCCTGCAGAAATCTCCTGACATCAACCTTTGCAAAACCAACAAATACAAACACTCTCAACTCCTGATTTAAGAAGATGCATTAAGTTTTGCAGGATAACATGAGGCATCTAGCTCAGGAAGTGATGATACACACATCTCACAGCAATAAAGAGCCTTTGATTCTCAGTGCTGCCAAAACAGATCTTCCTGAGCAAATGGAAAGGACTCTTTCAAAATGGGCCCCACACATGTTCAGGAATATTACAGACTGACAGAAATCACATTTGCAGCATTCATACTGCAACCAGTTTGGTTTAAATTATGGATTCATTTGTACTCTAAAAGTATTTTAATCTGTAAGTTTATAGTAAATTATCAATAGTTCATTTTCATTAACATGATAAGTAACAGATGCAAATTCACTTTACTGTAGAACTATTCACACATAAATGCTTTATTTTAGGCTAAAGTGTAGATGGCTTAAAGAGATTTAGGTCAGTTAATAATTTGAGCCAGAATATTAGTGAAGTTTTACTGTACAATTACCAAGTGACTTAAAGTTATTTCTTTTCTTATTATAGCCTGAAAGTTCCTACCTATCATTTCTTTTCCTGTTGCCCTAAATTCTGATAATTTTAATTTCTCTTCAGTTTAATTAAGCTACCCTAGGGCTTAAAAACTCTGAAAGTTTTTCCATTTCATTTTTTTAATAATTAAAACTGATTCAATTTTTTTCAAAGGTCTGATGTTTAAACAGGCAACATTCTCATAAACCCTCAGCTCTGATTGTAATAAGAAATATATTTGTCATCCTTAACTTTGTAATGTATTTGGAATGAACTGTTCATTGCACCACTCTTTCAATTCCTCCAGTCAAAGTAAATCAATGTGTGTTCACAGCTTGAAAAGTGCTGTACTGCAAGGCATACTCATATTAATATGTGTTAAGCTTTCTGGAAGCTAAAACAAAACTGTGGTCCTGATCTGGTTTCTTCACACTTGAGAAAAGTGAAGTTAAAATAGGCAGCTTCTCTAACCATACACCATATCAACACATATTGCATAAGAGGGCTTGCAGAACTTACAAAACTGTTTTAGGAAAAAGTTTCAGATGGAAAATGGAAGCTTCCAACCTTAAAAGAAGAAGTCAGAAAAAAACTGACTTGTTACCTCTTATTCTTAGAAAATAAACTTTGAAAAGTTTTACCCTACCCCTTCATACTCCTGACCAATTTTTTTTTTTTTTCTTTTTGCTGTTCACAGGAAAATGGTTGTTCTGGAAACTCCATGTTTCACCAGTTGCTTCTTTTTTCACAGTGACACACCCTAAGCAGGCACCAAGCACTGAGAAAGGGGAAGTACAAAAGGAAAACAAGAAGCATAAAACTTATAAACCATAGATTTCACTGTCATTGTATTAACAAGATGTAAAATATAGCAGTCTATTTAAGACCCTGACACAGTTCTCAAATAGCTTGCTTTTTGAACAGAGTATAAGAATTCTATATAACCCTGAAATCTTTGCATTGCAGGTGCTGCAGCACAAAATGGTGGCCACACTCTTTTCAGGCAAATCTGTATATATGGGTTCAATATCAATCTTAGCACTGGATCTATATACCTTTCCATTTTGTGTGTAGCCACTCTAGAAGAATGAGAAAATATTTTTAAAAATACCTTGCAAGACAAGTTGACATTTCTTCCGTATTGCAGAAATTCTTTATAAAATATTAACTATTTCCACTGGAAATCTCATTGCTCTCAAGTATACTTTAATATTGATAAGAGCTTTCAAGCAGGGGATGTGATCTTGACATGCTCTCCTTAGCTGGTTTCTTCTGTTCATGCACGTCTATAGTTCCAACCTGTTGGCAGATCTAAATGCCAAGTAGATTACAAGAGATGGCAAACACAAAAGTAGACAGAAATGACCTTGCCATCAGTGAGAGGCAGGAAGAAAGAAATAAGGTAGCAAATTTTCAGTTTGGTGGCTGAAACAAAGAACTAATTCTATCAGCTCTGTCCATCTTAAAGGCAATTACCTTTTTCATCTGAAGTCTGTCTTTTAAGGAAATTGAAATAAATATAACTTCAGTTGAAATGAAATATTTTCACTCAAAAAGTGCAATTAAAACAAGATTCAGGCAACACAATTCTGACCAGACAGAATCCAGGACAGGTTACCTGGTGTTCTAGGTCCTGTTTCTTCAGCTGCCAAACAATTTAAATTTCCTTATTTCATACTCTTAGTTAGGGTCTGTGCAGTGTTTGTGACCAGCACCTACAACACTTTGCACATCAATGGCCCCAGGTTTTGCTTTTGGTTTTAATTTGCAGGCAGCAGCATTTCTGAAGCATTTTCCCAAAGGCTGTGTGAATAAAAAATAAACAGGATTCTTAGTATTCCCCTTTTTTGACAAGCTGAGAAATACTTTAACAACTTGTCCATATGCCAAATCTAAAAATGCATAGGAAAGAAGGAAACAAAGATTAGATAAGAAATATGCAGAAAATGAACCTTATTAATGCTCTGGAGGGAATTTAGAATTTCTTTCTCTCTCTACCCATTACACACATGATTAAATAAACAAGGTCACTTTCTGAAATAAAATACATTACAACGTTAAGGATGGTAAAAACCAAGGGAAAGGTTTCACTGGCTCACACAACAGAGCAGGCTCTCAAGTCACCAGTGATTGATCCTGTACCTAACCACCTCTCTGAAATACCAACCCCTTGCCTTGGAAAAGCTTCTATGCCTTTTTCCATCCTCTTTACCTAGAGGACAAAGAAAGGGTTATGACGGCCGTAAACGCTGAAGATGTAACTCTCGCCTAAGATTCACCATGAGATGGTGGAGCAACTGCACAGAATCTACCTCTGGCTTTGCCTTGTTCGTGGCACTCAGGCTCAGCATTCACCCTTCTGTCCTCCCCCACAGCCACAGAACCTGCCCTGGCATCTCAGTGTGGATGACCAGGACGTTTATTCAAAAAGACAAAGCGAGACACTTTGCTCTTCATCCCCTCACCACACCAGCAGCAGCTTTCTATAAAGAATGAAGCAAGAAGAGGAAAAGCATATATCTTAGTGACATGAGTGATTTATAGCCCCAAGGAGCGATAAAATGATCCATGACTAGAAGTCAGTGTTTTTATTAGAAATGATGATTCCCAGTCATGGTGCTTTTTCGTTGTGTGCATAATTAATGTTAGCTTGTGAAAGCTGCCAATGACGCTCATCACCAGCGGATGTTCTTATAATATATGTGTGGATTTGAATGCATGATGAAGCTTTTCCATCTTTTGGGATTCAAAACAGAAGTTTGTGAATAATGCAAGACTGAAAACCAAAAATAACAAAGAAACTGCTACTCGCCCAGTGAGCAGTAGAGAAAAGAGCACAGAATACAAAGTAAAGTAACCAAAACAGACCCAGACTTTCCTCCAAAAAACAGAATTGTGTGAAGATCTGTTTGGTCTTAGCTTAGAAAATATCTGCAAATGAGAAATTCAAAACTATTCTACTGACAGCTTTGGAAGCAGCAAATTCTCCATTTACTAAGCCATCAAAATGGAGAGAGGCACCACTGGAAGTCTCCACTATGATGTCTGTCTGAACTCTGGCCTTGAAACTGCACCTCTACTGCTGGCAAAGGAGCCACCCATGGGCAGCAGGGACCCAGATTTGGCTCCTGGTGCTGTGGTTGGGACCCAGCAGCTGCTGGTGTGCTCACACGAGGTGTGCCCAGCATGCCCCAGGTTTGGCTCCTGGTGCTGTGGTTGGGATCCACACTTTTTTTTCTTTTTTTGCCTTTGTCTTCTTCTCAAAAATCACCTCTACATGCAAAGTAGCCTTTTCCTCACTTCTTCAGTTTATTTGGAATTTTTTCACTATTTCAAATGCCACAGAAAACCAAACAATATTGACACTCCAAGAGGAGAAATACTGTCAATGGTTATGTTTGCAAGTAGCATTTCTTTTCATTCTGCATAGGGTTTTGGATTTATCAAAATATTTACTTATGGGAACAGCTTTACTCAGTGCCTAGTGGATCACCAATTACACATTAAAGAACAAGTCATAAAATATTGATAAAATCATTAACTACAGTTTTATCCATTTACCATGGCTAAAACCACAAGCTGCTACAATCTTAATTTGATTCCCCAGGAAATAAATTATTTCAAGAACAGTATTTGATTGCTAGAACACTTCCAAAAAAAAAAAAAAAGGAAAAAAAAAAGGAATGAAAAACGTACCTTTCCCCAATTCCAACTTTGTGTTCATGTGTTTGCCTCACCATTACACTCTGGTGTTCTGAACTAAATGTCCCAGACCCAGAGTTTTTAGGCATGCTGTATTCCTGAAATGGCACTGTGGCTAGAGTTGTAGCTCCTCAGAACTATCAGTAATCAGGCTCTTTATCAGATTAGGAAGCACCCTGTGGAATTTTTCTCTTGATGTTCTCAAATGTTACCCCTCTATTCCTTTTATGAGACAATTGGGAGAATGTTGACATGAGGCCAGATATGAAATATTAATTTGGTTCTTCAGACAAAGATTGTAACTTCTTTTCAGAAAGCTACTCTGGTACTTTTTCTTTCTGGAAAAAGTGTTTTTTTCACTCTTCTAGAGATCAGTCTAAATCTCCAACAACTTTTACTTCAGAAGAGAAGCCAGTGGACTTGGAAGCAGAGCTGGCCACTGGCTCTGCCCTCATTATGGGGCACCACTTTTCCAACTTCCCCAGAAAGACTTCCCCAAGCCCAGCACTTAATTAAACAAAAACAAACATACATACAAAGTTATCCTGTAGCTCAAATATACAGCTAAGACCAATAGTGTTAACTAATTTGTCAAACTTGGAGTAAAATCCAAGAAAAGGCATAGCAAAGGTTTAAAGCAAAGTGTCTTTGCCCTGCCTTGGCAGGCTCAGGCCAGAAGGACCCCAGAACTCCCAGAACAGACATCCATGGAGACACAAGCATCCTCACACTTCAAATGAGCTGCCCCACACAACCTGGTGAAAGCCTTCAGGAGCTGTCAATGCAAGCATCATCTTCCTGTATAATTTATACCAGTTTTCCAACCTTGTTTTAAATCTGATTGCAGACTATCAGCACAACTGAGAAGCAGATACTTTGCTCCCCCTGTTGTACTCAAGTTGTTTTTTCTCAGTTGTTTTCCAGAGTTCCTACCAAGTCGTTAATGAGCTGTCAATTACTTGTGCAAATTAAGAGGCAGGCACTGAGAATTAGCAACCAGAAAAGAAACATTTCCTCTAATCTTGTGAAATGCAAGCCTACTTTTAAGGATTCTCTTAAAATTGGTGAATCTTCATCTATATAAGAACAAAAGCTACTTTATATAAGGCAGCTGACCATTTGAAATGTGCCTGCTGTAGTAAAAAAAAAAAGACAGCAAAATACTAACTACAGAGATACAATTTAGCAGCCACATTGATACTAATATTTTGAAGGGGAAAAATGAAAATGTCACTATTGTCCTAGAGAGATCACCATAACCTGATAACCTGGTTGCAGTTCATATCACTGCTGATGACAACCTGTTTACTGAGTTTGTTTTTCATAAACAATTATCAGTTTAGGTCTTTGATCTTTAAAGGAGCTGCCTGTTTTAGCCTCTTGTTCTTGACCCTGCGCGTACCATGTGTCATTTCTCATTTGGTGCTGAGCCACACAAAAACTTCTGAACCTTTAGCACAACCCTTAGGAAGAGATTGTTGGTGGCAGGAATATGACAAGGAAATCTCAGCACCTTCTCAAGCAGATGGAAGGGAAATTTGCTTCATCTGTGCTGGAAAAACCATTGAGTTCTTCTCTCTCCCCCTCTGCCACTTTATCCCCTGCTACTCATTCCCACCCTGCAGTTGTGTGTGGCTACATTCTGAGAGCCTGGAAACCACGATGTGGAAAATGAGAACAATAATAATATTCTAACCATCTTTTTTCATCTCAATCACCAGCTGCCCTTACAAGACAAAATTAGCAATTTTAATCACAGTGACACAGCTTTTAAATCATCCTCTCCAAGAAAAAATAATGATGTTTTTCTAAGTTTTAATTATGCAGAGGGTTACTCTAAAGAGGCTGCAGCAGGATGTTTCATATGCTTAAGTTTAATCACATGCAAAAGTCATTACAAAATCAGAGACTGGTATTTTTGCTGGGAGACCCAACCTTTTCCTATTAAGGGAGGACTGCTTCCCTTTGTCAGTCCTCCTGACTCTCATGGTCTGAGAAAGCTGGATTCACACTGAGCAGACATCTATGGTTATCTAAAAAGCTGCATTGATCTCCAGTGAAATATCAGGGCTTTCGTAGAAGGAGGGGAAGTTAGGTGACTTTCACCAGGTGCTTCCTCTACCAGAGGGTACAGACCAAAGGTCACACACAGATGTCATGAAGAAAAGGCTTAGAACTATAAAAATAAAAAACCGCTAGATCATTATTCTGCTTGAGAGACCAGTACTGACTGAAAAACTCCTATTTTTTGTGAAAATTTTACAAAGATATCTAAAATTTATCAATCAAATTTTGCTGGTCTTTTAATGATGAAAATAAGGACCATCCAGCATAAATGCAGTGAACAGGGTCATGAACATGGGCACTGAGAGCAGGGAAGTTTACATTTTAATTCACATTGCACAGAGACTAGAAGGGCTTTCTGAGCCTGCCCCACTGAAGCTAACAGGCAGACAAGAGATTATTGCCCAGCATCATTTTATCTGCTCATCCTTTGCCCAGCTCCACGTGTGTGAGCTGCAGGGTAATGTACAAGCCACACTGGACACCATCTGCTTGACTGGAGCCCAGAGCCCCACACCAGATGCCAGTCTCTGTTAGGTCAGAAGGCAGTGACTAGAGGTTGTGGCCAAGAGCTCTTTGGGCTTTACATCAGCCCTGTTGTAATGTCTGCTCTGAAAGCTCCAGCTCTCCTGCTGCTAACCCATGTCCTTGCTGGGCAGAGGTGTCCCTGAGAGGGGCTGCAGACCATCCCTGCCCTGCCAGGTGCTGCAGGTTAGGGCTGGAGGAGAAGCTGCCCCTCAGTCTGAGCAGCCACTCCCTGTCTCACCAGTCCAAAAGCCAAAGAATTGCAGCCTCCAGCTCCAGCTCCTTTCCACTGCCTTTCACAAACAAGTCCACTTAAGGAGGACACACAAAATGAATGTCTTTTCACCTCAGGAAGATTTATTTCTCTTGCATCTGCTGAAATCATCTGTTTAGGAACACAGACTCTCCAAAGGAGTGATGAAAGCTTTCAGGTTGCTGGAGTGGGGCCAACTCTGAGAGCCTCTGGTCTGCTACAAAAACTCTAGTACAAAACCCCACAAACACACAACAAAACCCCATCAAACTAAGTAGTGTAGGGAGTGGTGGATTTTCTACTCAGAAGCATAATGCTTTTAATTTCCATTAGCAGTGAAGCTTAGACATGCACACAGAAGATTGGCACAGGAATGTCCAGGAATGGATGCACAGTGGATGAGGGAGCTGCTGGCCCAGCCTGGGTTTGTTACTGTTGTTAAATCCATCCAGCAGTTATGACTGAATTATCTGTATCACAGTCAGACCCAGAGGTCTCAGGTGACATAACTGGAGGCAAGGTAACTTGCCTATGGCAAACAGATGATGAACAGAATTAAAATCCAGGTCTCCTGAGTCTCGGACCAGATCCTTACATTTTTTTTTTCTTCTGATACCATCTGTGATACTTAAGAAGCCAATTACAGTGGGAAAACATTTCAACAAAAAAAGGGAAATTATTATAAGTTGATTTCAGAGATTTTTACTCCTTCTTAGGTTTGGTAAATTTTCCTGAAACTTGGTTGTCTAGAGGGAAAATGACACTTTTGCTTTGTGTTATAGAAACATCATCTGGCAATGGAACATTTACCTAAAAGAAGCCAGAGACACTAAGCAGCATTGCCTCAGAAGGCTGCACATTTAAACTACTTATCAACTAAATTCCCTATTTTAGAAAAGGAAGAAAAAAAATAAAAGAGCTCCTATATTCCTATATAATAGGCTGCACAAAGCCTATATTTGAAATTAAAATATGACGAGAAATTTGCCTGTAAAGAGAATTCCATGCATAAGATGGAAGCATGAAAAATAAATCCACATAAGTTTACTTGTAACCTAAAAATCAGCAGTGATGAAAAAAATTGCTGCATTTTTTGCTGCAAGTTAAATGAGTTTTCTAATTATATTTTCCAGGATAAAGGACATAGATGCTCATTTAAACTGACTTAAAACACAATTATTCTCTAAAAAATTTGTATCTATCTTTTTTTTCTTTGAAAAATTACTAAAATCTAATTACCCACCCCTTGTGTGTCCTCATTCAGCAAAATATCTGTCACAAACCTGTGCCACAGACCACAGACTAAAGAAACTGGATAGTCAGGAGTGTGTGCAGCATCCTCCAAGACACTGACTCACTTTTATGCCCCATTCCTAATATTAATAGTAATTTACATATTCAGCTTTAGCACTTTATTTCTCACAGCAAAGATGGTGGTTTCTCAGGACCTGTTAACACTGGAAAGTATCTTCTGATCCCAAGGTAGAAAAGGTCTGAGCACTGATGTGTTCTGTTGCATAGACTTTTCTCATTCAGAACGTTGACAGGGATAGACAGATTTTAAAGCAGTATAAAAACATGGCTCTAAAGGCAAAACGTTTGAAATAAAAGCAAACAAACATTCTCTTTATTTGCCATCTTTCAATTAGGAGTAAATTCTTGGCCTCACTGAACCTAGGATTTCCTCCAAAGTATTAACAAATATATCTGCAAATTTTCTACTGGCAAGGACCAAAATAAGGAAATCCAGAGTAAAGACATAGAAACATAACTCATAGCAGTTGGCATCTTTCCCTCAACTGACTGGATGCCAGTGAAAGAAATTCCACTGTCAGTTATCATTGTGTAAGAAAAGGAAAAATTCTGCTAACTATTTTTCTGAGCTTACAGCAGTGTCTACCCAGGAATGGAGCCTGAAGTGCTATTCCCTCAAAAATGCCTCATTATGGAAAGGTTTCTACGACAGGAGGCCTTCAGTTCAGTGAAGAACTTTCAGGTGAATTACAATGCACACACAGAACTGAGCTTGATAACTTCCTGTGGAAAAGGCATTCAGAATGAATTTCAGTAGGAAGTTGATTAAATCCCCAGTGTGCCTTTAATGCCATTTCAGAAAAACACACACAGGCTATTCAATGACCTCTAAAGGGAAGTGCATGCCTACAACGCTGGCAAATGCAAATCAAATGAAAAGGACAAATGTCATGGAGATGTATTTTGTAAATGTTAAGTATTATGAGCCTCCTTTTGTACCACAAATAAACTTTATTATGCTACTACACTGCAATCAACTACAACTGCTTTTATGCTGTGAGTAATGGGCAGAATTAAAGAAAGCAGCTGGTGTAGAAGAATTGACCTCTGAAAACAGCTCTGCATTTTTCCTCCCACTATTTATATTATTTTATTTCTGTAGCCTTTGGAAAGAAGCAAACTTAGGACCCAGTCCTAAGTCCAGTTCTCTCTGGTGTGATCAAGTGTCCCTCTGCTTTTGCTTAATGAGCCTCTGTCCCCTGCAGCCCTCCCTGTGCATCAAGATTTGACCTGGCCACCCTCACAGCAGCGTCTCACCCACGTGTGCTCCCACCTTTACACACCCACATGGCAATGAAGCCTCAGAAGCCACACACAGGACACGAGTTTGTGGAAGTGAAGTAAAAAAAAAAAAAAAAAGAAAATTAGTACCAAGTCAAAAATTCCTGTCTAAAATGAATCAAGATATTCCCGTTACATTCCATTCAACACAAGATCATTAGATAGATAATAAAGGTTGTGCTGTGCCCATCAGAGCTGGTGAAAAGCCTCTGACTTCCAGTTCTCCCAGTGCTGCAGGATGCTCAGTGCCAGCACCCCTCTGTATCCCCCACAAAGATACAGAGCATGATCAGCAGAGTCAGCCCAAGGCTTCTGACAACTATATGCCAAATCTGGGGGCCAGGGCTGCTCCAGCCCAGCTGTGGGAATGAAGGATGCCATCCTGTCCTGGGATAATTAGGCAGGAAGCAGCCCCAGAGCTTTGGGTTCTGGGGTGCCCAGCAAAGAGTGAGAGATGCAGTGGCTGTACAGAGAAAGCTGTGCAGAGAAAACTCCTCCTACCCTCAGGGAGCTCTCCAGCAGCAGCACAGGAGTCAGAGCTGCGTCCCCAGAATGGATCACACGTGTTGGTGCCCCAAACAGCCATTCCAGGCAGCTGCCTTCTTTGTTAGCCCTGATTGCAGAAATCCCATGAGCCCTTTGTATCACAACAGAATCCCTTACTCTTCACTGCAAAACTTGCTGGCTCTCAAGTTTGTCATAAACACAGCTGCCTAAACTGAGAATTTCCCTTATTTGCCAATCAGCAGGGAAACCTCGTGCCCAAGCTAAGGCAGTGTCTACACCAGAGTAGCATTTCAAAATACTTGGAAACAATATTCTTATTATTACCTTTATCATTTATGACAGGAAGATCTTTAATATATGGGTGAATTTCCATTTGGAGAAATCAATAGTCTTAAATAATAATGAAGATTTCAGGTCTTTCAATCACAATACAAAATAACCTACTATTAACTTTACAAATGAGAACCAAGTTAAAAGGCTTCTAGCAAATTACCAGTGAATCACCAGAATTTGCTTCAGGCAGAGATATTATTCCTAAATTGTTGCCAGTGATCTATACCTTTAGTGTTTTTTATTGCTAATTTGCACTGGTTTCTCATACTCTTCTTCTAATGGATCATTACAGCAGCCAGATAATTTGTACTGCTGCCAATAACTGTCTCAAGGTAAGACAGTTTAGGTAGAGCAAGAATAATGCACAGCAAGAGCGAGCCTTCGAAAAGAATTCCAAATTAAAGCATTGCTATGGAAAAAACCAGGAACCACTTAACACAATAGAAAGCTACATTTTTAAGTATTGCTTTCAAAACCAAGGCCATCACAGCTGAAATACTACCTTAATAATACACTGTTAAAGGCTTCCTTCTTTAGTTTTTAAAATTCTGTTCACTTTCTTGTATGCCACAAAAGCATACTGGGTCAAGCTGTACTTGAAAACATTGCAAAGTGACACAGGCATTCAGAAGAATTCAATTATAACAGTATGGAAAACAAAACAGAAAGAAAGAAATACATATATACCTCAAACCTTAAATCTTGATATAAAGCTGGTCAGTTATTTAAAGGACAATGATAGCAATAATTTATAGATCAATAAAAAATGATTTAAACCAAACCTAATAAAATCTCAAGATGCATTAGTCACAAGCAGTACTCAATTCATCTTTGGTATGGCATGTTCTTTCTTATCTTTCTTTGACTACACTATGGATTTTTCCTCCCAACAAACCTTCTCAGTCTGTTCCTGGAGGGCAGCTGAGCAGCACTGCAGGGTGTTGATGTGCATACAGCCCATGCAGCTGAGGCAAAGGGCACTGGAGAGGATCCTCCAGGGAGCCAAGCTCAGACTCAACATCACCTCAGGAGCAGACAGCCTGCAACACCTCTGTGCACACACTCCTGGAGTGTCACAGGCATCCCACAAATGGAGCCAATCCAGCTCTCTGCTGAGCACCCTCAGGTGCATGTAAGAACTGGAAGCTTCCTTCCTCATCCTTGGGGTTAAATTTCCCATCTTCCAGCTTCATTCAGCTGGATTTGCACACAGGTAGTGTGATCTTTACAAAAGGCAGACAGCCTCTATTCCTATGATTGTTGTTATAAATGGTTGCTAATTGCCTTAACTGCCCTCTTAGTATCTTCTAATTTTTAAGTTCAAAAGCTTGGTGACATTCTTTAAGGACATATTAAAGTATTTTGACCTTTCCTTGTGATCAGTGAGCTGCAATAGCACCATCTACATGAAGCATAAACTTCCAGTATTAATTGTGCATTTAATGCACAGTATGACTGTCACCTCACTTCCCCTAACTGGTTTAAGGCAGCAGGGAGCACAGGGCACTGAATTTGGGTCACACTCAGGCTGTGTGAATCTGGTCTTCTCTGTACATATTCCTAAGCCAGCACACTGACATGCAGCTGTCAAGGACTCCAAACTCCCTTCTGAAAGATGACACCTCTACAGTGTATTTAAGAGCTCACTGCTGGTGTTGCAGGCAGATTTAAATACATTCTCTTTCCAGGAGTCTGGCATGTTTCTGTGGAGCTCAGTGACAATGTGCTAACTTGTCCTGGGGTGATGTGACCAGAGAAGAGATCAGATCCCAGGAGCAGGCCTGGCAAACAGTGCTGCCACCCTTAAGGATGCAGAGAGGAGCTGGCTGCTGACACAGAGCTAAAATGGGCTGAAAACAGGTCTCTGCCAGGGACAGCTGCCTGGTGACTTGACAGCAACAATTCTTACCTCCTTTCAGTGAAGGAGGCTGAAAACATCAGGAATGTCAGGCTCCAATTTTCCCTGCCCAGTCAGATGCCACAAAAGAAGCTGAACCTCCCAAAGCTGATCCTCCCTTCCAGGATCCTGCTCAATTTAGTTCCATTACTTTAATAACATTTCTACCAACTATGCCTTTATTTTATGTTACTTATCTCCTTAACCTAGGGGGTATATTGTGTTGCTGAACACTAATTTCCCTTTATATGCAGAATTTTCATGAATACTGAGTTTTCTCAGTATTCCTGTTGCGATTTCTTTCTCTGTTTCTAGGAGAACCCTCCCACTGAACTGCAGAATATTTCACCCTCTGTCCCTGTGCAGAACCAGCATTTAAAGCCATTCCCTATAACAAACTGGTACAGAATAACCAGCCAAGATCCCCAGGCCCATCAGAGGGAGAGCAGGGGGTCTGCTTTGTTATTTTAAACACAAAGGAAAACAAGAGTGGAAAAGCATTTGAATCACAGTTTTGGCCCTTGCCAGCTATAGTTGGTTTGTGGAAATAAGAACCTTCTTTTGAGAGGGAGCCCAGTACAGTTACCTGGACGGACGCACAATTTACCCTTTCAATGGAGCAGTGTCTTGAAGAGGTGTGATTGAAGAGTTTGACTTAAAATCTCACTGACATCACAAGTGTTTCCACAAGCTTTTCACATAAGCTAAATGAAGATATGACAGGGAGATTGAAAAGCAATTAACAAAATGGCTAACACACAACAAAAACAAAGGAAGGTTACCTGTGAAAAAAAGGGAAGGGGTGTGGTTTGAATTGTCTCTGAAGGTATGAACAGTGTATTCATAAGTATTTTCCAAAGGGCCACCCTTTGCCTTTATTCCTATCTATTTTGTTTGATATATTGTGCTATCATGGAGCATTCTTCTGACCTTATATCAAATAAACCCATCCACTGCTTACTTTCCCAGGTATCAGCTCTGCAGCAAGGGCCAAACTCAGATGAATGATTTGATAAATGTGCTGGCACTGCAATGTTTTCCACTTTGTGTGCAAAGACAACTGAACTTTTTCCTTATTTAACTCCACTAATTTTAAAACTCCTTTTTACTTTTAATTATGCAGAAATTAGTTTTATTTTCCTCTGAACTAATATTTTTCACAAGGGTAGAAGACGACCTAATTTAAGAATATAGACACATATTCACTTTTTGAGAATAAACTAAAATATGAATATAAATCTTCAATATTATCAAAGCTTATTCAACCCATATATATAAAAATATATAAATATATATATAATTATTATAAAGAAAATCAAAATAATGGGTATGAATTTATTTATGAGTATCAAGTGGAAAATTGTAGCCACTTGAATTTTATCTATTTTGACTCAATTTGCTGGCAAATCCATATGCAAAACATATATTTCTATTGACCTGTTCCTTATAATCCAGTAATAGTTTACCACTAATGAAAACTATTTACTTTGCATTTAACTACAGAAAATTGTTTTGCACCCATTTTTATGTCCTAAACAACTAGGCTATAAGAAGAAAGAGATAGAAGGATCAATACTCCACTCAAGTGATGCATAAATCTGAGTATCACCAAATACTGGAAGTTTGTATGTAGAAATTTCTTACCTCAATAGCAAGATATAAATTACAAGGTGCAAACAGCACTCATGGAGGGTTCAGAAGAACTTTGTGAGGAAAAATTTAAAAAGCAGATCAGGATACAAAAATAACTACTAATCAATTAAGCTTATTGGCTTAGTGAACAAAACGTCTCTTAGAGAAGTGTTATGATGTTCCTTTTAGTAATAAAAGCATTAGAAAAATGAAGCTTCACCTCTGATAGTAAATGACCAAGACCATTCAAGTTTTAATGTGTTCTGTCATAACAAACTTTCTCAATCGTTTGTATTTGCTTTTTTTCCTTAACTACTGGATTTTATTCTAATTATTTCAAGCTGTCTCAGGCAAAACTAATGACAACAATATGGAGGTGAAGTTGTAGCCACTTTACCTGCACTAATACAGTCAACTGTTGTCATCTGGAAAGCTTCTAGATCAGTACCTGAGTAACATCTCAAATTTTAAACAGATTTTAAATTGGTTGGGACTTGCTGAATGTAAAAGAAATCAGGTATGAAGGTTGTTTTCTTTGGAGCTGCAGGTATCTCAAGTGCAGCCTTTAGATAATGTCAGTGAAATTGCAGAGGAAAAAAAAAATTAAAATAAATATACTAGCATGTAGTCTGCAGCTAGCTCACCATTTCCAGCCTAGGGTATTTTCCCTTGTGGCTGCTTGGGAGACAGTTACTTGATGTGAAGAATTCAATATATTGATGGAGGGACTATTTATAAAAGGTTCAACACAAAGGAAGAGGTGTTGCTAAAAGCAGTGAGAGAACTGGCTGCCATCATTTCCAGCATATTCTGATTTGATTTATGAAGCCATGCAAACCAGTCACAGTCTTGGCACAGCTTCTTTCTCTGGCTATACATGTTGCAGGAACTGCCCATCCACAGCTAGGAGCAGAAAACCTGCCAAGGGATGGTTTAATCCTCCTCTTCCTTGCACATTCCCTCTGCCCTGTTCACCTGAGCTCTTCCTGCACAGCAGCCACTCTGCCCTGTGGCACTACCTCAGCTAAAGGGAAACCTTCTTCCACGTGTCCTTGGGAGTCACAAGGCTCACCAAAATCAGAGAACAGCAGGGAGTGAGGAGGGTGAAGGGTGATGACTATCCCTTTGTGATAAACTACTGCAGATACAACTGGATTTGGAATTTAGGCATGTCCCAAAGCTGTATGGCAAAAAAAAAAAAAAAAAAAAGCTGAGACAGGCTCCTGAGGAGCTAACCTTGAAAGAAATCTCTACATTGGTAATTAATTTATGCCAACAAGCTGATTGACTTACTGCCAACACACCACAAACCCAAGGTTAATTGCAGCCAGAGAAGGAGAATTTGGCAGTGAAAGCTGCAGAAAGCAAAATTGTGCTGACAGAACTGTACCATCACCCCAGCACTGAAACCTCTCCTCAATTACTGAATTGAAGGACTGGCTGGGTCTTTCAGAAACAGTCTTTCAGAAACACAAATGTATCAGTCTTTCAGAAACACAATCAGTCTTTCAGAAACACAAATGTAACATTACGAAAAGAAAAAGTTACAATTTAGTTCTTAGACTTGCTGTGTTTTTTAATACTACCTGGTTTAGTATTGCCAGACAGTTCAAAGCATATGGATCCCTTCTATATAATATAGCATTGGAATTAAGCATGGGGATGATTTTACTTTTTTTTTTAAGGTAGTATCCAAATACCTTTCCCTGAACATTTAAATTTTTTTTAAAACTTATATGTTATAAGTTTTTCCAAAGAAAGGATACTGCAGTAATGAACATATTCAGTGACAAGCTCATACATGCTTTTCAGCAAATTGGAATGAGAAATCCCAAAATGTGAATATAAATCATTCAGCTTCACTATATGCATAGAATATTTATTTTGATTTCACTCCAGCTTTCCTTGCACTCTACTTTAATAGAATTTTGCCAGAACATTTACATTTAAAAATGAAAATCCAGATAAAATGCTTCCTCTCAATAGAGCTGTATTTTCAGCCAATGCAAACCTTACCAGTGGGAATCAGAATATGCTCTCCTATGAAAACCATTTTTCTTAATAATATTAAAACTCTTTAATATTGCCATGCAATGAAAAGAGCAAATTATAATTGGTGTCATCACTGGGAGATGAACGTTTTTCTCTTTCCTTTAAGAACTAAGAAATCAATATTTTTTTCTTGCTATTAATTCCCACCTGATCTGGCTTCTGACATTACCATAACACCAAGGCCCTCTATGACTGTAGGAAAGGTGACCAAAACAGTATTTGACCACAAGAAAAAATCAGCATTTCACATGTCATCTGTACTATGAGTCCCTCACCAGCTCCTGATTTTTACATTTTAGATGTTTTTAACTAATGGGTACAACAGACATTTTATTTGTACCTTTTGGTTTTAAACAATTCCCTCTCTACTCTATCTTTGTTTTTACACCACAAATTACAAGCTCAAAATAGTGTACATCATACTGGAAAGTTGAATAAAAGTTCAGACATTCTCTCCACAGGAAGGAGAGTGTTATTCTGTAGTGATTTCTATGTTTATTTCATGACTCCAACATAAAATTTCCATTAGGAAAGGAAAATAAAATACTCAAAAGGCACATATTTAAGATTTTGCTTCTATCCAATCCCCAAGAAGTAGAGTTTTACCAGCCAAAGAATCTTAATTACATCAGAATAACTGTAAAATTAAATTTTTCATCTTTCCAGATACAATAATGTGCAAACACCAAGATGTTTACCCATGTTTCCAAATCAGGGAGGAATTTTAGATGAGGAAGGGAAATATTTGAATGATTTTACTAAAAATGGGAGTGGAGAAGGTAGAGGGTGGTAGTAGAGTGCAATTCACTCCCAGAACATGTAACACTGGTCTGAAAAATGAGCAGGAAAATGGTACCTCCAGAAGAGGTTTTCCTGAGGGAATGGAACAGGAATGCTCAGTAATGGACTGCTGGACCCTGTGCTTACACATGGCCAGGGGCTGCAAGCACCACTTCAGGCAAATTTGAAGCACTGTCAGTTCTGAACACCTGAAAAGTGAAAATTACCATCCATCACTCAAAGTTTTTCTTCAAATAAGAGCCTTTGTTTTCAAAACACATGGGGGTGTTTGCAGTTATTATAAAGCCTATTACAGCTAACATGTAAAACCTTACATACACAAGCTATGTTCTTGTGCAATGTAAATAAGTACAGCTACCCCAGAGGTTCCTAGACTGAAAAACAATCCTGCTGTAACCATCCTTGATATCAGCTAATTATATATTTCTTCCTACAGCTTTTAAGTCACTATAGAATAAATCAGACTTTATAAAGATGATGTCCCTCGGGACTGACTTTCCATTTAATTTATTTATAGCTACACTTTATACTGCAAATGACACTGGGAACCCAGATAAGCTGCTTGGTAGAATTGCTCTCCCATATTAAATTAGCTGCTACCTTTACCTGATTAAAATCTTGCTGCTAAAATAAAAGGCTCAGACAAGTTTGGCTTGTAAGAAGGAATTGAAAAGCATTCTGTGCTAGGAACTAGTGAGGAAATAATGACTACAGCAAAGACTTCTTTTACAGTTTCTGAATGCCTTTGATGCCAAAAGAAATAAAGAAATCTTTACAATGAGTAAGAGAGCTTTCCAAGAAAGCTTTTCATGATTTGAAAGATATAGAGCTGTTCTGGAGATGTTTTGAGCAGGCAGTGAATGCAGGTCTGAAGAAGTGCAAAATGCTTCAGTGTGCTCAGTCCTGGGTTTGCTCGGTGGAGCTTTTGTTTCAGAAAAAAAGTGAGTTCAAAATTGTAGAAAATATTGTACAGAAGTATAATTATGATTGTTTTTTAAACACTGCTCCTATCTGTGATAGCAGCAATTGCAAAGCAAGATTAGTTTGGGATCTTCAAAGAAAACATCTCTGCATTGTCTTGAGAACTTCCAAATACCAAGAAAATGACCATTCTCTCAACTGGCAACCTAAAGCCTGAATCCTGGAGGTAAATGGGGATAAAATGAAAATCTATCACAGACATTTTATAAATTTCTTTTGTTACTTCTGCTTTAATGGGGAGACATAAGTTCATTGACCTTGTCTCTATTTTTTGCTCAGTATCCAGTGAAAAGGTTTTTGGATCTTTGCACTAGTACTCAGTGTTTCTCTAGCGTGAATTTTTCATCTTCCTTTCATTGGATAATCAGTAATTGAACATTTCTTAGAGAGCTGAGACTGTCCTGCTCCGGAACCTCAGACAGCTTCCACATAAATTGCAAATCTAACAAAAGGCTGTAAAAAAAAAGAAATTCATCGGCTGCAAGAAACCTGGGCAAAACTTAAACTAATGTGAGATCCACCTTGGCTTGCCAAGAATAACCAGTGCTGTTTGAGACTGGTTCCAACATGTTTGTCTAAGCCAGGAGCTCAGTGCTGCTCACCCAGGCTTCATGGTTTTAGGCCTCTCAAAAACTTATCAAACAGAACCACCTTCACAGACAGTAACGTGGGTACCAAACTGGTGCTGTTCCTTTCAGTCACAGCCAAATTCTTCCCCCAGCCCACACTGATGAGCAGACTTGGATGATCACCTATTAGTCAGGTGAGGATTTTGTGTTCATCTCTGGTCTTTCAGGTGACAGGCTGGGATCTGGGGCAGTCACTTGCTCTCATCTTCAGTGTTTGTCTGCAACATTTACCAAGCCATGTGTCTTCTGAAGCTGTTAACAGACTTGCACCAAAAGAAAATGCAAGTGAGGGCTGGAAAGCGATTTGCAAAGGTTTTGTTTATTTACTCAGCTATTAGGCTCCAGATGCACTGCTAAGGATTGAGGTCTGTTTCTGCTTTAACTATAAACACCTTCCCCATGCACAACACAGAAATGCCTCATCCAAAAGTTGGAATTAACAGGACATTATTTACTTATTAGTTCAGCAGTTTATTACACTGAAATTTAAATGTACTAATCAGATATTTATTTTGTAATCATGTTACATTAATGCTAATTAGCAATGTATTTATTGCTTCATGGATTACATTTTAATTTAAATGCTCCAGTCAAAATTTTGACATTAAGTTGCACCTACCTACTTAAACAGTCTCTAATATATTGGCTACTTTTAAATACCATTAGATTAATTCAATTTCTTTTTACTGTAAGGGTGAATTTTCTTAAAACATCACCTAGATAACTTTCTAATTTTTATCCTGTGGATTAAGTATTTCCTTCACAACTACAAACATGTAGATATGAACCACCAATATTTTAAATATCTTTTTTTTTTTCCTTCTTCTCTTGCTAGTATAAATTAGAGAAGCAATTTCAGAAAAAAACCCCCAGCATTTTAGGCCAGACCATTAGAATGTACCAACTCACTGCAAACTTCCAAGGAAAATGAATAGATTTAGATGTAATTCACGAGGGATTATACCTGAGATTTAATTATCAACTACTCATCAGCTGCTTTTGTTATAAAGCAAGGAAGGAATAGCCTGCACCTCAAGACACCAACAAAATCGAGCCCCACATATCAAGGGAACTCCCAGCCCAGTTCCTACTGAGCCATGCATGATTGTGGCCAGGTTTCTGGATGTCTGTAGTTCTGAGGGAGATTCAAGCAGTTTTAGGAAAACACAGGTGGAACAACAGAAGAAAAAACTGCAAAAGTAAGCATTCTTCAGTGGAATAATTAGTGTATGACAACTTGAGTGTACATAGGAAAAAATCTAATGTACTTCACAATTCCAACTTTTCAAATATTAACACACTTTGTTGTTATCAACTCCCATAAACTCCTATTCAGGATGGAAAAAACACATGAACAGAGTTTACAGGCAGGACAGAGACAAATGGAGCTCAAGATGCAAACATTCATCATCTTCACGAGGCTGGTTATAAACAACACAGGTCAGAATCTCCTTTTCTCTGCCAGATATGAACATTCAGTTTCATTAACTTCCCAAAGGCAGAGGCACAGTACATCTCTCCTAAGGTATGTGAGATGTTTAGAGGGAAAATGGAAATCTTCAAACTCCAAAGTCTGGATGATTTATTTCATGACCTAATGTCCTTCCCTTAGATGCCAGCATTGAGTCACAAGGTTAGTTTTTTGTTTCTTGAATAACTGGCAGAGCTTTAAATTCATATACCCAATTCAAGGTTTTTCATTTTGCTGTGTTAAGGATTCTCAGTTTCAGTTACAGAATTATCAGAAGCATATTCCAAAGGCATTCTGATGTTAGTGCTCTGTTGAACCTTTTTTATTTTTCAGAAAACAGTAATAATGTCAGGTAAATGTTAAATTCCCCTACCCTTAAGAGCTTATTTAAATACTTTATCAAAAAGAATTAAAGACTTGTTGTTTTCATAAACTAAAATATGAAAAAAACCAAACCAGCTGTCATTTGCTTTACATTTTCTGGTTTATATTTTCACTTAGTGTTTCCAATGTCATTTAGTCTCAACTGAGCCTTCTAAAAGCTCTTCAAGTTTGTCTCAATGCTGCTGAAAATTTTGCGTTACCACAATGCCTAAAATGGTGTATTCAAGGTCATTTATTTGCCAGTGGCAGTGTCTAGAGCAGAGATCAGACACTCAGAATCCCATCCCACTGTTCTCATCTAGAAACATCTCCTGAAAGACAAAGCTCCATTTAAAGGAGCTTGAGGTCGACAGGTCTGAACATTTGTGCAGATGTGTTCTGTGTTTGGCTATTCAAAGCACAGTTTTGGATTCAAATTTAATAGAAAATTCAAACTTAATTAACAAAACAATAGGAGTAGTTTGGATGGGATAGGACCTATAGTTTGCAGTTTTTCTAATAAGCTAATGCACAGAAATGTAGTGCATTTACAGATGATGATGTTGGGACTAAATCTATAGTGCCTCTGTCAGTGCATTTACTGAAGGAAGAGAATGAACAAGAAGAATATTTCCTTAAATGGAAATTATGAGAATTTGGAGATAAAACCGAGAAGGAAAAAATGCCAAAAAATAAACAATAAAAAGAAATCTTAATTACAAAGAAGAAAGTCTTGGAGTCAGCCATGTAGCAGAAGACTCTCAGCATCACAGCAGTAATTCCAGGGATCAGAAGAGAGTATATGATCCTCAAATTATATATTGTCTTGGTAGTAAAAAAATTTTGGAGTTGGATAGCCAGGAAAATATCAAGATTTATAGGAATGCTCACTGTTGCACAGAAAGACATTGAGTAGAAGGACAAGAAATTTGCACTTTCAAATGTGCTTTAGAATTTCTCATTACTGTGCCCAATAGTTTGTTAAGAGAAGAGCTCCTTCAAGCACCAGCTCCCTTGGAGAAGGGCAGGAGAGTGAGGGTGACCCTGACCCAACACAGAGCCAGATGTGCTCACCCACCCAGCACTGAGTGCCCATCCCTGTGCTCCCCTTGCCCTGCTTTGGGACACATCCCCAGCCCTTAACAAACCCTCCTGTACCCTTGGCATGGACCAGGCATTGAGACAATCCATGAGATTCTCCCCCTGCAGTCTCAGGGGCTGAAGGCCACAACCCCAGGTTCTCTGCCAGGGCCAGGGGAGCCAAGGCAGCAGGGCTGGGGCTGGAGGAGCAGCAGGACTCAGCGCAGGCTGCCCAAATTTGAGGAGCTGACTATACCAAAAAGCAGAAGGGAAATAATTAAGCCCATTGCAAGTCTAATTTTGTGAGCTATTCTTTCTTTTTGCTCTTCTGAAAACTGTGCCAGAGTTAATTTATGTCATCTGTGACAAGATGGCCCTTTTTAATGAACTTGCTTTTTTTCGCCTGCAACTGAACTGTGCCCCTCACATTTGGAATGCAGTGTCACATACAGATACTATCACATTTGCCAGAAATATTGCTGCAAGTTTTCTGTGTCATTGCAATGCTTATTTATTCCATCCAAAATTTATTTGAGATACTGACTGAATAAAGTAGCATTTTTCTTTGTCTGACAATTGATTAAAAAGTAATTTACCATCTCCTTTCTTTAGACCTATTTTTTGTATGTCACATTCTGATGTTTTCTCATTCTAAGCACAAGTAAAAGGTCTTTCTGTTCAAACAGGTATTTTCTTGCTTTTGCAAGTATTAACTTGGATTTCAGTATTTATAAGAAATTACTAAATCCTAAATCTTCCTTAAATAAAATTTGTTTTTCATTTACTTTCATAACATAGTCAGTTTTAGACCTTAATGAAAATACTAATTTTTTTTTAATTAAAAAGTAGGTCAGATTTTCATTTCACTGAGAAAGAGGTAGCAGTACACTTTTACCTGCTAATTTACTAAAGTCTACAGAAGTAATAATATAGGAAGAGGTCAGTTCCCACTAGTACTGTATTTTAATTAAATACAGTTATCCCCCAAATTAAATTTTGCCTGCCAGCTGGTTATCATATTTTAAGTTCTTCAAGCAATCACAATTATTTTTAACATACTGTCTTTCACAGTATGTCTCACAGTCCATGTCAATATTCTTAGAAATTACTCCAAGGACAAGAAAAATCCCACTGCTAAATAAAACACAAAGAAAAAGACTTGCATCATGATCCAGTAAACCATGAATAAAAAGGAGTTTAGCTCAGAGCTGAGAATACACTGAACTGAAGAAACCTCAAATATGGTCCAGTTGGTTTCTTTACTACATAAAAGACATTATTGATGTCATTGATTCCTAAAAGCAAAGTAAATTCCCCAACAGCTGAGTACAGCACAGTGTCCAGGCTGAAGCTCTCCTGGAGACAGGAGGATGCACTCACAAAACCTTGGGGAGAGCTCAGGGGCTCCCCAGACCCACCACTGGACCCCTGGCTGCTCTCATCCCCTGCCCTGCTCCCTGCACATCTCCTGTTCCAAAGGCAGCTCCCACAAACTGGGTCAGGCACAGGGCACACACAGATCTCGTTCCCCAGGCTGCACAACCCACGGGCCAGGGCAGTGATTATTCAGTCCTTTATTATATTACAATTGTCTCTGGGTCTTGTTTTGCTTTCTTGTGCTTCATTTGCTTTTTGCTTCATTTAATAGCCAAGGACTTCCTAGAAACACTACAAAATCACAGGGGCTATGTCACATAACTAAACGGACCACATTCACTAAAAATATTTCCTTACACCTACCACTTTTTTGTTTGTGTTCAATCCTCTTCAATTTCTTTCTGCATCATAAAGCTGCAGCAACACTGATGGAGGTCAGTTGAATTTCAGACACTGACTCCACACACAGATAATGGGAGTGAAAGTGCACAGTGGAGTGTCCATTGCTCGTTTCCTATGTGTACAGGGCAAACCCCTCCCAGCTCAAATAGAGCAAGGTGCTTAAGCAGGTGAAGGGAATAGTTAAAATAAGGAGATTTTAACTCTTTTACAAGATAGATGCTTTGCTACATGTTTATATTTTATAATGAGATCCACGTGCACCATGGCAATGTAACCAGTATGAAACTGAGGCAGGTAGAAAAGAAAATTAGATCTGATTTTTGAGAATATGACACGTTGGATATTAGAAGTCTTTATCCACTTTCTAAAATAGGGAGGCTATGAGCCATATTGCATAAATATGATGAAAAACTCAAGAAAAACCTACAGATATTTAAGATTTTTATTATCAACTCATTAAGAAGCAAAATTTAAAGAAGTCTGATATCCCTTGCTCTGGAGTTGAGTTCATAAGCAGAGCTATTTGCACTAACTTTAACTGATGGTTCCTGGCTGCACAGGGTGTTGGTCTGTTTGTATTTCATTTCTTTTTACTTGCAATCAATATGTACGAGATTTGCTATTGTGGGCTGCCTCCATATTCCAGATGGCCTCCCTGAAATATTGGTCCACCTCCTGGTTCCACCTCCCTACAAGATGTTTTAGGAGTTTTGTAGACTATATCAAGCAATGTCTCCAGATAGTTACCAAGTGCTATTTGAAAGCTCAGAAGCTGCAGCCCACCCAGCCACAGAAATGCAGTCAGAGAGCACCAGAGGATAAATGGGGCTCTGCAGGCAAAGTGGTGATTTAGGAAGTCTGCTGAAAAACTTAAGCTGAAATTTATGTGCTTTTAGAGAGCACAGTCTGAAGCTCACAAGAGCTGTGGTTCCAAAAACCTCAGAGCAGAAGAAAGGAGATGTTGGCTCACTGCAAACATTTTGCTCAGCTGGAGCTCTGGCTAGAGCTTACTTTCTTTGCAGTCTGAACATATCAGAGAAAAAAACCTGAGACTAGGATAAAACTTAAGAGTGGGATTTAGCTTCTGTATCCAGCACTTGATACTGCACAGACTGTGCACTACTACAGGCCCACTCATCTCCCTTCACAAGAGTCCAGCCTACACTATATATAAAAATAAATTAATTAATTAATAAGCAACCTTCCAACCCCTCTTATTCCCCTGTCTTCCAAGGGAACCCAAAGATTCTTAACAGCTACCAACTTCCAAAAAAAAAAAAAAGAAAGAAGAAAAAAAGGTTTTTTTTTCACAATCTATCAAGTTCATATGTGAATTAGAACATATCATTCCACAGCAGCTACAGCCCACTAGCCCAAGTGAGCTCAGTCACTGTCTGACAGAGTGAATCTCAAAGATCTCGCCTGATTTGGGTTCATTTTTCAGCTGTCAAAACAGAGGCTATCACTACTGCTGTCAGAATTATCATCTGAGTTTGAAGAAAAATTTTTCTTCTTTCACTGTTCACACCAGTCTGAGCTCTTCCAACACAAGAGCTTTAGAAAAGTCAAGCAGTGTCTTTGGTAGAACAAGCAAATTACATAAAAAGAAACATGGAAACAGTTGGAAACTTTGCAAAGTTTACTTTTGAAATCTCGTTCCACTTGTCACTTAGGAAACACAAGTTCTAAGTCCATTTTCCCCAAATGACAACATTTCACACTCACTGAAGCAGCACAATTTATGCCACAGTATTTAAGGTTGAGAGAAATGAGATTTCAAAAGCTTATTAATTGCTAAAAATATGTATCCAAAGGGAAAAAAATGCAACACAACGCATCAACGTCATTCCAAGTTTTCTGACAGCCTGAAATACAAGCTTTGACTTAGCTGAAATATAATCATACAATGTCAATTAATTGTTCCCCTAGTGATCAAACTTCCAGCCCTTGCATCTGCTGTAAATCCCTGCTAACTCCCAGACTTAACACAGGACCAGAAACCTGAGCTGTCACTTGGCCCGAAAAATGACAGGTTTTGCTTCAGAGAGTGCTTAATATTTTTCCTCTTCAAATTCTATTGCACATTGAATCTGAAAACCAAATAAAGCTGTAAAAGAATCAGCTGTAAAAATAGGTACAAGAGGGGTGTTGTTTTATTTGTATAATATTTGCATGTTTGAATTGCTACTAATCTTTGAAAGTTATCTATTGCCAAGAGCTGTTTTACCTACAGGGAAGATCCCAGGAGAATTGTAAAGACAGGGTAATTTTTTGCAAGTATTTAGTCAATGTAATTATGCAGTGGAAAATAACCTGGTTTCCACCCTCAGTTTGTGTGTGCTTCTTCTTCTTCTAATTCAGGACTTCCTGCAGGAGGTTGTTTTCTTCCTTGCTTTTTCCCCAAAACATTTCTCCTGTATTCTTAAAAAAAAATTATGTATCCTGGAATTCAATATTCATTCAGCAGCACTCACAATTTTACTCCAGAATAGTCATATAAAACCATATTTCTCTTATTTATTCATCTATGGCTATGGCTTTTCCTCCAAAGCCCCAGTAATTGCTAAAAATTTTAGATCCAGTTTTTATTTAATGGAAGCTGAATATAATCTGTTCTGGTGTGACCCAAAGTACAGCGACTTTAATCAGACTTAACGTCTTTATTAAAGTGATTTAATAACCACTTTATTGATTTAATTCACATCAGAAAGCATCTAAAGTTGGCAGACTTAAACCTCTCAGAAGATTACCTTTTTAATTCCAGGAAGAGACCTGACTCCTGGCTAGAAAAGCTCTACTTTACATATACACATGCAGGCTCTGAACCTTTACCCACCCTAGTCTGCATTTTTCCATATGCAGTGAGCCAAATCAGTCATCCATAATACTGGGGAAAAACTTGGTAACAGAAAGGCAGGTTTGTGCTTCAGAGATGCACAGATGAAACCATTAAATACACAACTGGCCTGGGTGAATGAATTCATCCTGCTCAGAAACCTAGTGCCATAGCCAGCATACAGAGGCTCCCAGACACCAGCTCCAGATTTATACATTGCTGGGTCCAAATTCCACTGAAGGAGAAGATGAAGAAGTTTGGGCTTCTATTCAGTGCATGAGTGAATTAAGTACAGTGGTCCCAATTTCAATGGAGATGGTGCAAATTAAAGAAAAAATAGGACAGCAAAGAAAAGAAACTCAGATCTTATCACCTCATTCACCTTTACAATGTGTATGTAACTGCACAGACTTGAAATGGAAGAAGCATCCTAACTAAAAATAACTGAGTTTATATTAATTAGTGAATTTTTCCCTCAGTGAGACAGGCGTGAAAGTAGATGTCAGGTGTCTCTGCTCAACTTCTTTCAAGTAGTGATTGACAAGAATGGTTATGGCTCAACCTGAAGGAATAATTTCAGTAATACTTTACATATCCTCTTCCATATCCAAACACCAATGGTTTTTTATGACTATTAAAACTGTAACATATTAGCACCTTATCATTTGCCTAAAGTGACTATAACCTTATTTTAAGAACCAGTGTGTAGATTGGTAGGTTTTCTGTTCCAGGTACTCTTATTTTTGGGAAAAAAACACAAAGAAGAAAGAGAGAAACTACATTTTGCCTGAGCAAATAATTTTGCATTATCTTGTTGAGAATTCTGCATGTCTCAAAAATCTCATCAAAAGGATGCAGAATGGGAAGAAGAAAAATAATTTCAACCTTCTATAGGAAGGAAAAGCAAAGGAGCAAAGGAGACCATGCTCTTATCTGGATCTACTCTGCATTTTTGACTCTGCTGTAAACTCTGAAGTGATGTGTATTCAGTGGCAGAATCCGAGTTACAGGATGAGTCCCTCCTGCTGGAGCTGCTCTTCAGAGACAAGATTTTACAGCCTGAGACATGGGGCAGGTTCCCACCTCAGCATCCCAGGAGGTGCAGCAGGTTATCTCCCATCTGGAGGCTGGACATACTCACACGTGAACCTTTCACTCCCTTTCCCTATACTGCTATTCCTGGGCTTTATCCTACAAGACTAACAGTTACAAACTCAGAAATTGCAATTCTAGGAATCATTACACAGACCAAACATGGTGACTTGCATATAATATATTTCTCTGGAGCAAAATATAAAAATAAACTTAACAATCAAACAAGCAAACCTCCAAAAAAGCCTTATTCTTTCACAGTTGGGTCAGGATTAATAAAACCCATGTGGATTCTGTGGATCTGGGAAGAGCTTATTCTTATGAAAAATTGATCGAGATAAAATTTATGCTCTGCTGTACCTCAGTAAATCTGCAGACTTTAAGCCATGTCAGTGGAACTGCTGTGGAATATCAGCAGAATAATTAATATGATAGTTTAACTGGGGAGTTTGCTTCAATATAGATCAATTTCCAGACTTATGCATGTAGCATTTCTCACACTGTCATCCATAGATTCTGAAATCAAAATGAAAGATGACACCAGCTAACAAAGCAGCTCCCAATTTATGCAGATATCTTACATCAGTATCAAAGACTTTTTTTTCCAAGAAAGATTATCCTTCTCTCCCTTTAATCCTATCAACATCAGTGTTTCTTACAGTTTTGGTATGTGTCCACCTGTTTGTCTTCAGTGCATTCATGTATTTTTCAAGTAAACCTGTTATTTATCATGACAACTGGAAACTGATCTGGTAAAGTCATCTATGTTCACTCCATGTACTATTTACCCTTTAATTCCTGTCCAAAACACAGATGGAAATTAAAAGAAAAATGTGTTTTCAACAAAGTTTGATTTACAAGACATTCAGTGCACTTTTAAATGCTAAATTTTTCTACGGGAAGCAGTAAACTGCAATAGGCAGCAAAACAGAGTTATGGTACATGCAACAGAAATAAAAATGCAAGTGACTGAATACATATTCACAGAAGTTGAAGCTGGGTAACATTCAGCAACAGAAAAACATCCAGTTTTAGGCATACCCTTGCTATCCTGTCAGTTGATGCACACTTGTTTGAAATAAGGCAAGGAGGTATAAAACAATCTTTTTCCTGAAGGTCTCCAAAAGCATTTCTTGGGGTCAGGGTGGTGCATGGAGACACGTATAGCAAAAGGAGACATACAGCCTGGAAACCTCACTGAAATGAGAAAAATCCCTCATCAATGTTGCCTTGAACTCAAGGCAGCAATAAATATTTGCCGTGGCTTTTGGGGGCCGCAGGAGATGCAGAGGAGGTGATGGCCTGGTTTGGCCACCCTCACCTCCCTTTCCTCCCCAGGCACTGCCAGCACAGCAGCAGCAGCAGGTTCTGCCCTGGGCTGGCTCCCCTGTGCCACTCAAACAAGGCACAAATAGGACAAAAATTCACACTAAACTGTCCCAAACTGCAAGACAAGATTGATCAGAGGCTTTTGTGTCTCCTGCTCCGAGCTGAGGCCCAGTAACACCTGAGCAGGCTTTATGCACTGACACACAGGGATTTCGTGGCTGTGTTTGGGTTGGATTTTTCCCACATGAAGTAGCATATGCTTTGCTAGGTTCTCTCTAAAGTCAGTAGTCCAACACAAAGGTAATGATATTTTGGATTAAATCCAGGACTGGTGGACAAGTCCTCCTCAGATTCTGATTTGCAATGGGAGCGGCTGCCAGGGCCTTGGTGCACCTTCAGACACACACAGTAAAACCACAGCATGGGAGCTGCTGCAGCCCTAACCAGGAAAACCATCAGCATAACACAAACCACAATAGAAACAGAGCTCTATTAACCATAAACTTGGACTTTTTTTTTTTTTTCCAAAGACCAAAAGATTATAAGCAGTTCTATCAAAGGGATAGTAGCTGCCCAATTTTTTCAATCATTTTAATTGCAGGCTAGCATCTATCTTCTTATCCAGCTGTGTAAACTCCATCACTTTGAATCCACAGCATATAATTAATCCAACCACAATAGACTCAGTTTTTTCTACTTATCTTGTTTGTAGGAAGCCAGCCTTTTATTTGCACTATGTTACCTCTGATCCATGAAGTCACCCAAGGGAGATTCTTACTTTTCACCAAATCCCTGCCTCATAATTTTTTCATAATGTCATGATTAAACCTACATGAACCAATGAAAAGAAAAATAAAATCAATAAAAACAACAGGAGAAAAAATAAAATCAAACCTCACATACACAGAAAAAAAAACACGTGAAAGAAACTTCCAGACAAAACCCTAAAAGTATACAATGTACCTAAACTTAGAACCATTTTGACACATTACCTCACCATTCTGTGAGGACTCAAATGGTGGATAATAGACAGGACTCCTCCTCTGGAAATCTTGTTATAAGTTGAGTACCTGAGCGAGGAACTGTAGTGCCCAAACCATTAATCAGGTCAACACTCTCCCTCTCTTAAGGGGGCACAGCAAATTTTGCAGATGATGGAAACCAAATTTAAAGTTGCAATCCATGATAGTCTAGATCATTACATCCAGAAAATTAGTTTCCACTTGTTGATGAACACAAGTCTGCTGTAAACCTTTAATACTTTCTATTAATTTGTGAGTGAATATCACCATAAATGGTTTGGGTTTTTTTTAATGTATTACTTAAACATTGGTTTGCCTAAGAGATGCTTATTGATACAGGGAGGCAAAGTGATACAGATCATGTTCAATTTCTCTCTCACATGGCTGTTCCATGAGATTTAGCAATAATCAGGATATAAATTGTGATGATTTTCTGAATGGGTTTTATTAAATGCATTTTTAATCTTTTTAAAGAGTATATCCCGTATTCCACTGTCATTCCCAATACTGTACCACAAGGCTTGTTCTACACTGTCATATGTGTTGTAAGACTGGTAACAGTAAGCAGTAGAACACATGAAAATTAATTACATCCCATCCAGCAGAAATCAAATATCTCAGATTGAACCATGCAGGGAAGATTTGCTACAAGAGAGAATATCCATTTTTTAGTATTAATCCTTCCCAGGAACTTGTTTACAGAGGAAATTTATTTCAGAACATATGTGAGTTTTACATGCACATCAGCCAACCCAAACAGTCCTTGATATTAGGCCAAGCAGAAAACAAGAGTGATTTTTTGTGAAACTTCCTTTAACCTCAGAAGCTCCCAGCTGGAACAATGACAAAAGTCAGAACAAGGCCCAAATGAGCATCCTGGATCCAAGGTTTGTGAGAAGGGACTTCAGCTTAAGTCCCCTGCAATGGAAGGGGGTCACTGTAATGATTAAAGTATTTGCTATGCAGATGTGCCTGGCTCTCTTGAGGAACTTTACTAATCTTTTTAATTTCCCACGAGCTGTGCCCATTTAGAACAACCAAACAAAAAACCCTGTTAACAGATGAAGTTTTTTAAAGACAGCTCTTACCATTTCTAACTTCTCTCTCTGTATGCCAGAGGCATCAATCATCCTATCAATATTATCAGGTCTCTGCAGAGATGAGATCTAGTTGCAATATGACACTGCACCGAACACTTGACACATGCATTGGTTTCCTGGCTCCCAGTGCATGAGCCTAATGAGCAAGAACCAGCAGCAACTAATCAAACTGGGGTTTCAGGACACATCAGACATTCCAAAGATGCTTGGACAATTAATCACACACTTCCACCCGTTTATATTCCTTATGAATTGCCTTAGATTTGCCCAGGCAATGAGGGACAATGTTTTTCTTGTCACTGAGCAGCTGGTAACCTACAGCCTGGAAGCCAGGCAATGTCTCCACTGTACCTTCTCCCTCTCCCCACCATTCCCTCTGACAGCCCATGCTTACATGTCAGACTACAAGATGGAATTAAGGATTCCAATTCACCCAGAAAAGTATTTTCTACCCTAACCAGCCTAGAGAAACTAGCACAGGATCTTTCCCTAAGTATTTCATTCTTTCCTTGACTTCTTCCCTCTTCCTTTCCCCTGTCACTCAAAACCTACTCAAAACAGAACTGTAGAAGAGAAAAATTATTAAAAAAAGAAAAAAACCCACCAAAGTAAAGCTCTCATCAAACCTTTTTCATGTGTTGATTGAGGAACCTGAAATGTTCTTTTTACGAAGTTGCACAAAACTTCCTCAAGTGATGGATCAGATCATCACACACAATGAGTGTTTCCCATTTGTAATGGGGCTGAGCAAACAGGTGGGCACCAAAGCTTTTCAAACTATGAGGCATTTCAAGTATCAGAAGTGACTCAAGCAACAAGCATTAAGCATCATTCCCTGGATAAAATTTATCCTGTTTTATAGACAAGTGGGAAAATTTGAAACCCGTTTTAAAATTAAACTCTAATACTCATATTAGTACTTTTATAGCCCAATGGAAAAAAAAAAAACTATGTAAATTTATAAACAATTTGGTTTTCTTCTCACATATATTTTAAGCAATTTCTGTCACCTAACCTTTATAGAAAGATTTTGCCCAGTGGAGAAGTAGCTGTGCAGTTTAAATTTCATCTCTTCACTCCATCCTTTTGATGATTTTTTTTTTTTAACATTTAAAGCACTTGAAATAATGCCCATCTTCAGCCTTTTTTTTTGGGTTATAGATGTGATTTGGAATCTCTTTATGTTCCTGCTTTTAAGACATTTATGTTTTAAAGAGTAATCACAGGCAGCAGAGTTTGCCTGATCTAGTGTCACTAATGGAACTGAAATTACTCTCTTTTTTTGCAATTTAGAATTAGTTCCTCCTTTTTTCTTTTCTTTTTTTTTTTAATACAATACATTGTGTGGCTGACAACTGTAAACTAGAAACCATAGGCAATAGAGAGCAGACTTGAGCTTGGACAAAAATCAAATTATCTCTGCTTAACTCTTATCTGGCAACTCCCAGCTCCACCAAACTTTTAAACAGTTTACAGAAATGTATGATAAAAAAAACAGGAAATCAAATATTCATGCCTTTCATGCCTCTATGCAACTCTTCCAGCTCCTAGGATGCTTCTAACATTTCCAAGGAAATGTAGTTTTGTCACTCTACTATCATAAGGTGCTGGCATTATACTTGAAGGTACATCAGGTGAAGTTTCAGATTGCAGCAGAACTTGGAAAACCCATTATATTTTTGCCCCATCAGCCTTGAACTGAAACCATTTTTAGCCAGAACAGTGAGTCAAAAATAACCTTGTACTGCCAAAGTAAAGTTGACTGCCACAAGTCAGAAAAGTATTATAAAAGATACCAGAGTCTCTTGATAAAGTATTTGCTTTTCTATTGCTTCTAGAGGCACCCTCTCATGAATTTCTTTTCTAGGTACACAGAAGAGTGGAAAAGGTACAGGGCAGGGGAACAGACCACTGGCTACCCTGCAAGGACAGCAGCAAAGTCAGGAGGCTGCTCATCCATGGCTAAAGCAGCCCAGGACAAAGGAGGCAACGTCAGAGGAGAAGGACAGAACTGATTTTTCTGCATGGACAAATGGGGAATCTCTTCCTCAAAGCAAGGAAACCAAGCTACTGGGAATTTTGATGGGGTATAGATGAGCTAATTAAAACCCTTCACAGAAAAGTTTTGTGTTGCCCCTGTCGGTTCAGTGAAGAGGATTTCTGATCCATGGCTTAGCTAAGCACAGCTGTTAGCCAGGGGCAGTACAACATCACAAGAGAAAGCAGACTTACAAGCAGAACTATCTGAAGTTATTAAAAGTACAGGGTTAATACTGACAATATGCTTGGGGGCTAAGACACTTCAGCAATCAGCATCATTCCAGTGGATGAATCTAAGCTACAAAATGAAATTATGGGGAGAGGGAAAAAATTCTGTATTTAGTGTAATCCTGAAGGGAGTCCAGAAAGCATATTTCAGTCTGCAGGCTTTTGCTGTTATCATCTCCTTTCACTCATCCTCACACAGCCCTTTGAAAAGCAAAGCACTTAAATACACAAGAATAAATTAGGATGCCTGTGTTTGCAGAAATGCTCTAACCATAAGCCCCTAAAATTTTAGTAATTTAGGTCTGAACACAGGGAATGAGGATAATACTTTGCATAAACCACAACTGTAATTTGCATTCCTCCAAGTGTTTGACATCAGGGGTAGTGTTCAGTTATTAAAGAAGCACCAACAACAAGGTGCAGCCTTATTGCCTAAAATAGTTTGCTAATATTGCAATTGCATTTCTTTTTGTTTTAGCACTATAATAACAAGTATGGCCCTTAGCACAACTGAAGAGAAGAAATGCTGCAGAACTGAACTTAAAGAACGTAACCAAGACTTTGTCTACCAAACTGTTCAGTTCACTTAGAACATGATTTAAAATATTGTCACTGTTTGCCATGACATTTGCAAGGACTGGTTGCAATCACAGCAAGGGCTATCACACCTGAAACATTCCTGCACAATCAAAAATCTTTGCTTTTTCTTTGTTCAGATTACTGGGACTTGACACCACAGCCTCAACTTGGATCTCAACAATGGGTTAGAGAAAGAAGGGCCTGAAAACTCCCCTGATCCCTTCAGTTACAGGAACTTGGCTTTCACCGATGTAAAGGTGATCAAAATCAGCTTGAGAGGAAATGGAATTCATCCTACAGCTACACTCAGAGCTTTTCTTCACATTATCTATGGTGCTCAGAAGCATGAAGAAATAGATACATATATATGCAACATTATACCAAACAGAATAACTAGGAGTTTCATTTTGGTTGGGCTATTATTATGGCAAAATTTAATGGAACATATTCTTCTAAAAAAGGGAGCTACTCATGCAAGAAAAAGGCACAAACACAAAGGTTATATAAAATTGTCAATATTAGTATTCAGTGGTAATTTACACAATATTTTCAGCACCATATTTCCTGTTAGCCAGTTTTTAAGAAAAACATAACAATTCTGATGCATATCAAGATAGCAAAATATTTTCCTGATTAATTATACATCCCTATCTGTACACTGGTCATGCAGCTTTAATGGAAAATATTTAAAACCTTTCCATGAGAATGTAGCACATTCTACTGCTCTCATTAATATTCCAAGCAATTTTCTGCTTGTTGATCAACTTTCTGGTTTAATGAATACCATACAGTGTGGATGGTTGTGTGGATTTTGACAGGTACACATCTCTTGTAAAGACAGCATTTCCCACAAAGAATTCAATGATCTACAATACTGTGCAATTCATTATAGCACTAAAAATTTGAGTAAAGCATTGAAAGAAATCTTACAGAGTATCTTATCTTCTCTTCTCAACAAGGGAAAATAAGAAATTACAGAAAGACTAGATAACTGTAGACCTAAAATTCCTCTCATTACAGTTGAAAATAAGAGTGGGACATTTTAAGTCTCATGTTAAGTTCCAAGAGATAAAATTTTCCCTACCTGAGGCAGACAATGGGGTATTTTTTTTCTTCCCCTTTAAATACTTCTGTTCTAAATGGAAGACCACTGCCACAGCAATGAAATGGCCACTGGGCACACAGAGCAGTAAAAACTTAATGGAGGTTACAGAGCAGTCTGCCTGTAGCCAGTGTCCATAACCTCGGGAGGCAGAGCTGGAGGAGAGGCAGCAGGCACTGCTCCCTGCCTGTCCCCTCAGAGCCCAGCTTTGTCCCCAGGCCAGTGCCAGGCTGTGCCAGCACAGCCACACCCAGCTGTGGCACACCCTTGCAGGCAGATGACATCTGGGGGACAGCAGAGCCAAAACCATAAGGACACATTCTGAGCCCTCCAGCAGCAGACAGTGACACTGGGTTAGCTCAGGCATTTTACTGTACAGGTTAAAACAGAGGTGCCAAAGGGGCCCCAGACCTTTCACTGCTTTGCAGAAATCTCTGGTTTTGTCTTGTTTAATAATCCTTCAGAAACAGCTCTGAGACCCTTGACAAACCAATCCAAGCATGCAAAGAAGACATATGATGACCAGATGGCCCATCCTCCCATCCTTCAGCACCCATATGTTTCAAGTGTATTTTCAGATTGCTGCTAAAGAGTGGGGCTTTGGAGTTGTAAAGATCTTACTTGGCAGGAAGAATCCTTACAGATGTTGGGAAAAATGCTTTCACCACAGACAGATCTCAATTTAGCACACCTTGCATTAAGAATTAAGCTGATTTGCTGCATATCCCTGAGCAAGCAAAAAATTGCAGTTCTCTCTGATGTCCTACTGAAAATACTAATTACGGGGTTTTTTACTTGCTTTTGGGGGAGCAAGTCTAGAGTTTAAACAGTGTTGTTGTGATTGGATTCTTCTGGTTGACCATATTGGATACAATTGATAATATTGAAAAATACTAATAAAATAAATCCTATCAACTTTGGTGATGCCGTTATCTGTAGATTAAAAGCTAAGAAAAAAATCCTCAAACCCCTACCAATGCTTCCAATTTTCTACAAATCACTAAAATCTTTTGAGGCATAGTAAAATAGCATATTTTATTAAGTATCAAACATTATATGAGATTATGAGAATGTAAAAATTTCAGTGAGAATAATTTAAAATATTGTATGCATTTCATAGAATTAAAAGTTCATATTAAAGTTTAAAAATAGTTTATATTTTTATATGTCAGATAAGCTTTTCTGAACTCTCAGATCACAAGTCTGGTAATAGATGATAGCTGAGGCACTGGTGCTCAGAAGTCTGCAGGACTCTTAGGCCACCTGAGATAGCTGAACAAAACAATTACCTTCCATACCTTTTCCTGTACTAGTCCTTTTTCTTGGGTGAGCTGTATTTATTCCTCATCATCACAGCAAGAAATCTCTCATAGACCATAGGATCATTAAATGCTTAAAGATCACTTGTTCCAAGCCCTCTGCCACAGGAGGGGCACTTTCCACTGGACCAGGCTGCTCAAATCCCCATCCAGCCTGGCCTGACCGTGAGGAACATTTGGCATTTGTTGCATAACAGCTTCCCCAGAGTCCCTTCACATAACACACAAACACACAGACTGAATTCCTGAATTCATCCCCACCAACAGAAGCTTTTGTAATTAAAGCTACAAGTACAAGGCAAGATACATTCAGCTATTCCCAATGATTTTATCCATTTTTTGGTGAACTAAGTAAATGAATGAATTATTTCACTGGACCACCATAGCTGTGCCTAGCTCTGTTTGTAGGTGATGAAGAAAACCAGGCAATTTTAGAACATTATGTAGCTGATCACATGGAAGCCTTGAGGGTAATGCTAATTAAATCCTAGTTTTCACTGAGTTTATAGACTAGATCTCCAGCAAGTCCAAAGAGAGCAAAACATGACTAACTCAGCAACTCATCACATCTTGTTTATTTATAAAATCATGTGGCTTAAACTGAAAAATTTCCACTTTAGCAAGCTGAAAATCCAAAAGTAGAAACATATACCCAAGGGTCTGGAAGAGTAAAAGTCTTTGAAAAATCCTATCTTCTAAAGAAGTGCATTTAGGAGCCTCTAAATATTTTTCAGATAGGTCAAAAGCTTAAAATAAAATATGATATGGTAATAGTGGTACAGTTTGCCCTGTCTACTCATGGTGGGCCTATCATGAATAAAAAAGCACAAAAAAAAAACCTAAAAATCCTCTATTCCAGCCTCTAACAGTCAGAAAAATATCGTGGCACTGAAGGAGAAAGAAGCCCAGGAAATACTTGGACAGTGCAGCTTCTGCCCCAAATGACACGAGAGGGGCTCACTAGGAGAATAGAACCTAAGCCATAGCAAACTCCTCTTCCTTTTCCAAAGTGGAATATGCTTGGACATGTGCTAAATCTCTGGAAGACAGTGGGAAAGGGGACAGTCATTGCCCTTCCTCTGGTCATGCACCACATTACCTAACCCCAAAGTGTCATGACTGGCCAGATACAAAATTCAATTATTCCAGAAAGCTATCTATGCCAAGGCTTGAGGAACCATGACTTACAACATTGGCTTCAGCCACTGTCACTGATATGAAATTATGATCTATTTAGACTTACCAATATTCAACTCTATACAAACCAAAATGTTGGTATATATCAATAAACAAACTCGACCTGGCTCCCTCCCATTAAAATGTGCAATTATTTCTATTTGCAGTCTGCAGTGTATTTCCATAACACTCAAATAATACAGCAGATGTTAGTGCCCATAAATCCTCTCTTGTGACTATTCCACTGCCTAATGCTCCAGTTTGCAATATCTAAAAATAATACATTTTGAAAACTATGTTTTTAGTTATAATTAATATATTTATACCTTTCTAAAGGAACCAAAATATAAAGATATATTCTTGTATTCCTAATGAGCTCTTTTAGCCCATTTTAAAATAAAAACAAAGCTATTATATAATATGTTATGGAAATACACATAATGACAATTATCTAAAATATTAAAACTAATATTAGTAAGATATCAGTCTCAAAGACAAAGGAATAAAGTATATTTATCCTCCACTAGGCAAAGAATAGACTAATTGTTCTTAAGTATGAATTTTCAGAAGTGACATGATTTACAATTTTCTACTTTGATTAATAGATTCTGAAGTCAGGAAATGTTAAGTGATTTTTCAAAAAGAAAAATAATTAAAGAATGCATCAAAAAACTATTCATCCCCGTGTCAAAGCACTCCAGGTCACCTCTATTTCTCATGTTAAGTATTCTAGGGATTTAACTATATTACTGCTATAAGAACATCTAACATGATACTTTATATAAAAGAAAAACCTTGTAAACCCTATGATACAAAATGTCCAAAATCAGCAGCAAATTCAGTCTTTACCTCTAATCATACCAGCTTCTTACACAGCAATATATAAGTCCCTACAGAGTGTATATAATACAGAGTAACAGGATTTTTCATGGGGGTCTGACACTCCACACAGTTTTACTGGGAAGATCTCAAATTCTGCCATTTGCCACTGAATTTTCCACAGCTGCATGACAATGGCAACTCTGAGTCCTGCAGAGTTACAGAGCAGGTCAGGCTGGGAGGGACCACAGTGGATCTTCTGGTGCAGTGAGGGAGACTCCACACCCTCTCTGGGCAATCTATTCCAGTGCATGGGCTCCTGCACAGTAAAGTTCTTCCTCATGTTCACGTGGAACTTCCTGGGTATCAGGTTCTGCCCGTTGCCTCTTGTTCTATTGCTCAGCACCACCGAGCAGAGCTTGGTCCTTCTCTGAGCCCTCCCTGCAGAGACTTGGGTACATGGGTGAGATCCCCTCTGAGTCATCTCCTCTTGAGGCTGAGCAGGCCCAGCTCCCTCAGCCTTGCTCAGAAGAGAGATACTCCAATCCCTTCATCATCTGTGCAGCCTCTGCTGGACCTGCTCCAGGAACTCCATGTCTCTCTTGTGTTGAGGAGCCCAGAACTGGACATAGCACTCCAGATGTGCCTCACCCGGGCACATCTGGATCGATTTATCTTCTGTCATATTTACCCCCCTGAAGGGATGGGGCAGTTAGTATAATGTGGATTTTTTCTTTTTTTTTCCCAAGTGCATTTATGATTTTTACTGTGCAATTTAAACTCTCTTATAAGAGTGGAAGAGATATAAAACAAAAAGAAATAAAAAATTCCACCTTCAATGTCATTCCACACTTTCTGCCCAGCAATTCAATTTGTCCTGTCTGTTGACAATGCCACCCGACTTAGAATCTTTAGTAAATTTCAACAGAATACCACGCTTTTTGTGCCAAAGCCATTACTAAAAACATTAAACAAAATTGGTTCCAGGACTGATGTTCAGGAACTCTATTAAATAATCTTTCAATACATTCTGCTTCCTCGTTTTAACATGATTTATTCTGAAGCAGGTTTATCACTCCATTTAATGCTTATTTTCTGGAAAGTGTACAGAAATATAAAATAATTCAATTCAACACCCTGGCTCAAAAAGCACTTGCTTGTGTGTGTAGCCTACAGTTGATGTATTAAATGACAATAAAATGGATAAAACAACCTTACTGCGCTAAAAGTTACTGCCAATATACGACATTGTTAAATTAAAAATTAATTGCCTGAAGAAACACACAGAAATGCATACATGCCTACTTCAAATTTTTTATTTAGGGTTGCTTAATAATTTATGTCTTGAGTAAGAACATGCCTCCTTCAGCAGAAAAATGCTAATTGCATTAAAGAAGAAACAATCCCTGGAGCACAGAAGTGAGCATTACAACTTGTTAGTCAAAAATTAATACTCAGCACTGTATGTCATTTTTATTAACTTACTCTACAGTTGCAATGGCTGCACAATTACATACAACAGTGAACTATTCCCCAAGACTTGAGATAAATTATGAAATTAATTTTTAGTTTAGTAAAATGTTTTGTTACTTCAGTTTCTCTACCAAAGAATGAAGCCCAGAATTAAAAATCATATTTTTCCATATTTTTTGCAGTACTTTTATAATTTCTGCTTTACATGCTACCTACTGTTGTGCTTTCAGTACTGATATCAGTCACAATAACCATTACAGCACAAAACTAATGAAACTGGTTTTGGTGTTTTCCCTCTCTAGCTGAAAAAATGACAGCTTCAGAAAAATATTTCTTTAATTTTGAGTGCATCAGGACTCCTTTTCCAAACTTAGACACTTTCAAGTGCTGCCTTTGTTTAGATGTTTTGGGGAATTTGCCCATGCTCCTCTTTTCTAAATGAAGCAACCTTCATTTAGAAAAAGTTTGCAGAAAACTGCATAAATCACACTGAATTTCTGGCAAAAACTTTCACCTTTGTCACAATTAAGTGATGCACCACATAAAAAAACAAATCAAACCAAAACTAAACAAAAAAAATCGAAAAGAGAACCACTGACAATGGCCATATTGCAGCAGAAAAGTTCTCTTCCTCTGTGCCCAAAACACACACATTTATGTCTTGCTTTACCTCTCGATTTTTGCCACCTTGGCAAAACTGGAGTGTGTACCCAATATGCAGGGTGTGCATCAAGTGCACAGAGCACATGCCACATCAGACACTGTCTGTGAGTCTGACCTCTGCTAGGACTCTGGGAAAGTCTCCTATAAAACTGCACTACAGCAAAACCATCTCAAGGCAAAAAGGTTCTTTTCAGAAACATAGTTGTGGAGGAAAGGACAAAGGACAGAGACTGGAACAGGACAAAGGATGCAACTGGGAGAAAAAGTTGAAAACATACCTCAAGATGAATAACACATAAGCTACACCTAGCTCAAAATAAGCTTCAGAGAACTAAATTTCTGGAGGCTGCAGGTGTTTCCTGAAGGGAAAATACTACTGATTTCTTTTTGTTCTCAGAATTCTTTTTTATTTTCCTGCCTACATATTTGCTGCTGCAGAGGATGAGGTGCCATGAAGACACCAATCCAAGGTGGATCACACCTTCTGGTGGTAAGGATGTCAGCAAGCGAAGATCTAGAAAACAAACTCTGGCTCTGGGGATATGTATTGGCATCTTGTGGTTTCTCACCACCAAGAGCTTTGCAGTTCACCACAGAGCAATGGCACAGCTCTCTGCAAAGAGCTCCCAGCCCAGTGAATACCCTGGGTAAGAGCTGACCAGCACATCCCAGTGGGATTTTGGCTGGGACACCTGCACAGCAGCTCCCTGTGTCCACCACTAGGGCAGAGTGCAGAGCTGTGAACACCTTGCTTACCCAAGAGATGATATTACAGGATGTAATATAATCTAAGTAAATAAACCAGGCAGTCTCTCCAGAGCCACAGTTTTCAGTTCTCCAACAGAAAAAGATGGCTTGGGAAGGAGTGCATCTGATTGTTGCCAAGAAGAGTTGCTCTTTACAGGTAGAATTAAATTTTTTAAAATAGGTAAGGTTTTGCTCAAACTTTCCATAAAATGTCACAGCAACAAAGTTAAACTTGGCCAAAGGCTATGAACAGTGTAAAACATTGTTTTGGTTACTTGGTCAGCCTAGAGATTTTATTTCCCATCAGAACACATTACTGTAGAGAATGTTGACCAAATGAACTCTCTCCTTGTTTGTGTCTCACCTAATTAAGCATTGTAATTATAAACAGCTTCAGGCTGTCATGATTAGACTCCTGTTGATTTTACCACTGTTGTATCACACGGCTCTCTGCTCCGTGTCCAGTCACACAGAGGCTGCACAGAGTCTGTCCTTTAAAACTCCTGACAACTGGGTAGTAGTGGAAGTTTTCAAAACCAGCAAGCTGTGCACACCTAGAACTCATTTCTGATCAATCTTAGCTTTAAAGAAGGCCTAAACTTGGTACTCGTCTGCTTTTTCTTGAGAGCAGAACTTATAGACAACCAAAACATTTCTTTATGAATGTTTGTATTTTTTCAATTGAAAGCAGCTCAAAGCAATTGCTTCCTGATAAATGTCATGAAGTTAGTAAAATAATGATTAAAATTAATATTTCATTTTTTGCATGCATGTCCTTTCTAATTCATTTGCATTTTCACTGCTCTAATTAAGCCCAGTGGCTTTAAAATAAATCAGATATTGATACTGTGCATGTTCTCAGGAGGTTTAAATTCCAAAAAGTGCCATGGTGGTTCTGAAATGGCCCAGTAGGTTTGGTTTTCACAGCCCACCTCAAGCAGGTATGCTCTTTCTCTGCAGTGATATGGTGCAGAGTCAATGAAAACTGCTCATGACCTACCATGAGGTAAGTAGCCAGCAAGGACAGGTCGCACCACAGGGCTACAACCGAGGCTAGCTGTAAAGTTGATACTGTGTTAATCTGAAGGGTAATGCACTGCATTTTCCTTTGACTTTGTATCTGAAACCCCTTTCCATGGACTGCTCTGGGCTCTGCCAGGCATCTCAAATTTATCCCTGCAATTGCTCCCTCTCCTTTCTCCTTCTGTATCACTGAGCATCAATGACCATTTTTCAGTGCTTCCATTTCTTTGCTCACTTTTTGCCAGCTAGAGCATTGGGGAAAAAAACACAGAACAAAAGCCCCAAAACCAAAACCAACAAGCACTGGAGCTTAAGACATGAGGCAGTTTGAAATTATTCCCACTGCAGTAATTCCCAAACATATACCAGCAAACGAGGCAGGAATGCAACAAACACACTCAGTTTTCCTTTCATGCAACATGAGCACATTGTGAGGGTGGTAAATGTACTTGATTTTCTAGTGGTCTTCACTCAATACAATTCCATGTGTATTGGGAGGACTCCCAGCAGAGAGGATGAGACAGTATTGTAGAGGGGTGGCAAAAAGCAAGAAAATAACAACCTGTCTTTCCTCTAATACAGTAGAATGCTACAGAAATGCTTTGAGGATGTCTCAGCATAGATTGTTCTGAACACAGAGTTCTGAATTTTTTACAGAAAGAAGTCCTTTGGGAGAAGAGTTGGTAGGCAGAGTTAGTTCAAACTCAAGATTCAAAAAACCACCAAACCTGAAAATGGTGCTACTTTTTTCTACTCTATCTCTCCTGATATCTCTTTATTCTTTCCAACATGATGTTCAACAGGGAATATTTGTGTCCTAAACTTTAGATCTTTTCAAGACACATGGCACATGTGGGAAAGTCAGTGTAAATTCCTGTTTTCCTAAAGACATAACTTAATTTAAGATACTCTCTCAGCCAGTTAACTACAGAAATTCTTTTGTTTGCATTTTTATAGTGTACATGAAACTTTAATAATATCTTGACCAAATGTTGTTCTTTTTGTTTACTCCTGAAGGCACAGAATTCCCCAGTAAATGAACAAATTCCAGCCTCCCAAAATGCTACAGCTTTTCAGAGTAGAGCAAAGCCTCAGGAAAGCATACACCTATCAATCCACACAGGGAATCATCTGCCAGCCCCACTTCCAGATTTGAAAGACAAACCTTTTGCCTCATTTCCTGACATCTAACCTGGCCAAAGGGGTGGCTTGCAAGGATTGCCAGTGAACAATGGGAAAACAGCACGTCAGGAAAACCAGTGATTTTGCCATGTGGTGGGAAAGAGAGGTACCTATAACCTTTAACTGATCAGAACCGCTAATAAAAATATATATGTGCAAAGAGGACATGAAAAATTCCTGACATGACACATTCTTATAGGTATGGGTTAGAATGACAGCATTATTCCTAAGTGTCTGTATATCATTTATATAACCACGGCCCTGAGACTTCTACACATGCTACATATTTTATAGGAAAATGACTTTTTGGGAGTTAATTTTTTACTATGGAGTTTTGAATTTTATTGGTACTATTTTTCATGCATTGTGGCCTGCAAAATAAGTTCCTGCTAGACTATGATTCTTGTAGCACACACTTTGCAGAAATAAAATAAAGGAGAAAAAATTCACATGTAATAAAACTTTAGAACCTTTTAAAAGTTATCTAATCTAGCTCTACCTTCCATAACCGTGTTATTGCAGTTTTTTATGTCTGCTCTTGTGTGACCAGCCTGGGTTAGCAACAGTAGGATTTTTTAAAAACTATTTTTTTCAAATCCTAATGGCTTTGGCTACTGGCATAAATTCAGAGTTTTCTTCTTCCTTTAGTCAGTATTTATTGAGGAAAAGAGCAATTTAACTCTATCCTGTTCCTGCCATTTCGAGTGGAAGTCAGTTATGCCTAGAAGTTGGCAGCCAGACGACTCCTAAAACCTCAGCACATTCTGATGCTCTCCTTAGTGCTTGACTGATCATCACCTGGCCCAAGGTTCATACTCAAATAATAAATGCATTGAGAGAAGAAACTCAGTCCTCAAACTTTTTTTCACTCAAAAGGAACAATCAGAGCACAGGGGAAGTTTGAGAATTCTGCATCACAAGGCTCCATGTAGTACAGGTACTCCCAGTCCTGAAACAGCTGAGCAGATCCAAGAGCTGTAATTCACATGCAAGAACCAAACACTTAGAGAAAGAATGAGCCCATATTGAATACAATGCCATGAGCAAGAGCTAAGGCAGATCTCACAGATCTCACAGTACTGTCAGGTTCCAACCTCTGACATGCACAACTGGGAGGAAGGGGGTATGAGAAGCTGATAAATATACACATTGTCTAAATTCAACATTCAAGGCTGAAACTGTGCTACTGAACCAAAAATAGATTAGAGATATAAACTAGAGTGTTTCAGCTGAGTATCAAAGGGTTACCAGCAAAAATTAATTACAAATACTGCAGTGACAACAAGATGAGAGAAGTTACTTTTCTAACTTAGGGGAATCTCATTTACTTCTGATCATGCTAGAGAACAGAATCCTTTACAACCATATGACCCAAAATTAAAAGGGCATAAATACATACATACACATAAATAAATATATATATATAAACACTTAAAGCATTTATATAAACATAAAATATATAAATATAAACATATTCCCATGCAAGCTACTCCTTGCCACAGCCTCTCCTAAAAAGAACTCATATCATCTCAACTCTCATGAGTTCAGATAATTTATGCAATAATTTCATGCAGTAGAATTCCCAGAGCAGAGCTCCCCACATGCACATGGAGCAATCCTTCTTCAAGTGCTGTAATACCCTTTGTGAGTCTCAGCATTAAAAATGGCTATATTGGGCTGGTTTCCCTTTATGGCAGCTCCCTGAAAGCACAGAAAGCTGCACTCTGAAGTTGATATCATCTCCCTGAAAACCAACATGGACATAAGGACTACTTGTGCCTGGAGCACATTATTGCTTGTGTTAATATTTTATGTTTATTGACTCTCTGCAAATCACACCATGGAGTGTGTTCTCACTATTGCTGCAGTTTGGTGGGATGAAAAAGAACCATTCTATGGGGGTTATTCTCTGTTTGTTTTACAACAAGGGGTGGCAGGAATTGGAAGCTGTACTTACTGCTCAGTGCTCCAGATGCTTCAGCTGTGAGTGGGTAGGAACAAGACCTCTCTGTCACAGCAGGGAATCCCAGAAGCATCAGAGCTCCCCAGCAGCTGGCACGTTCAGAGCAAATGGATCAGATCACAGTGTAATTGAACACCAAGGCAGTAAAAAGACAAAATGGTTTAGATGACACTGTTAATTTCAGGATCACAAATCCTGCTTGTAAATATTGAATTGAAAGCGCAGTAAAATAGAATTCCCAAACTTTGATTAAGGAAAAGAGTTGTTCAAATTGACTTAAAAGAAGTAAGTCAAGGGTGTTTTGATGCAAAAACATCATGTGGTGCCTGAACCACAGACCAGAGAGCTGGGCTGGAATCATCTTTTTATGCTTGCAAACTGGAGTTTTAAAATACACTGCAAAAGTGACTCTTCACAGAGCCCAGGGATAAGCTGTGGAACTCCTTGCTCCAGACAGAGATGCTAAAGGAAGAGACTGACATGCTCATGAGTGAAAAAATTGAAAAACAACACTAAACTTGGAGGTCACCTTTGGCTCAGGAAATCTCTCAGCAATAAATTGTTTACTGAGTATTCCAGTAAAGTATTACTACAGATATGTTCTGCTCCTATGCCTTCCCCTAGATGCACACTTCAAGCCACTTTGTACTTAGATCAGAGCCTATAAAGATTTTATGTTCTCATGAAAAATAACACAATCAGATTATAGATTTTATAGGTGAAAAATTTCAGTCAGCAAACAGTAAATTCTAACTGAAAATATTTTCTAGAGGCAAGCGTATTCCAAGGGGAGATGTGACAACAGAAAAAGAAAATCTCTTTCTACAATTGATGTAAAAATTGAAATCATAATAAAAGCTGTCTCAAAGATTATTTACATCTCATCTTGGGATCAGTAGAGTCATAGTGCTCTTGATAAATGCACCTGTACTATATGTTGGCCTCATAGTAGAAACTAGAAATAATTCAAAGTTCCAAAACTAAGTTAGAGTGAAATCCAGTTGAAGAATGCTTGCACATTTGACTGCAACTGCCAATTATGCGATGTAATAGTGCTGTGTTCTAGGCATTATTTGGGGACTTAACTCTATGTCCAATATGCACATTCACTATTCATATAAGCAGGTAACAAGTTACACTGCTTTCTTCATGTTTTCATTTGGTTGTTTTTGCCATTCAGCCAAACCAAACTGAGACTGCAAAGCCTGGAGCTCCAGTGATGGTTTTATCAATACATACAACAACAACAAAAAATATATATCAAAGTAATAGACTTACACCACCTATTTAGTGAATATTTCTAGACTTTTTCATTGCCTGCTATTCAGTGGTTACATTGATGAGGCACTGTTGAGTTTTTAGCAAATTAAAAAACTTAGCATTTTCTTGCTTCCATATGAACAAGCTGCATAATAGTACTCCACTAATGAAATGCCAACAAGATCCAATTTTTTGAAAAAAGTACTGCAGTAATTTCCATATTTCATGTTTAAAATCCCTTTTCCCACAGAACACAGAAGGCTTAGAACAGCTCGTGCCTTGGACTTGTATTCTGTTATATTTCACACACTAGAAAAATGTCTGGTTAATGTTTTGGTAGAATAATTCTGGCTGAGGCAAATTTCTCCATTGTTTACACTGCATATGGATTTTACTGGAGTAAGGAATCTCTTGTCCTTTCTTCTTACACTGTTTATTTACTTTCATGAAAACCTGAAAATACTTATGTACTCCAACAGAGCAAATTGAAATATTATTATGTAACATAGTAAAATAAAATGTAAACAGATGCATTTTAATATTATACAATGCAGTATTCTATGGCTCATTAAACCATATTCATTACTAAGCTGGAGCCACAGAAACAATTTTGTAGCTTTAACAATGTACCAGATGTCAGATGTTTGCTGTGTCAGATGGTTTTATTCTTTAGCCACTAGGAATTTACAGTCAAGCTTGCCTCAATAAACACATAAATCTGGTAGCATCTATCAAATTTGCCAGTATTAGTTATAATTAAATTCTGAGACAGTAGTTAGGCCCCATATAATTTTATGCAGAATTTTTTCTAGTTAAAGTTCAAAGTGGGAAATCCTGGGGAGTGAGAATTTTGGTCCAATCAAAACAAATTTTTTCAAATCACTCTCTCTACCTACAAACAAACCTTGTCACCTTGAATGAAAAAAAGGTTAACTTGGAAAAGCACTCAACTGATATGTTCTGCCACTTCTAAGGTATTTCTTCCTTCCACCTCCCCCCATTCTTCCATGCCACAAATCAGAGAGGAAAAGATCCCAAACAACAAACCACAGACATTTATCTCTGAGTTACAGCAACCAGAAAGGACTGCTGGAACCCAAGCTACCAAGTCACAGTAACTGCACCTATTGCAACTTCCAGGCCACTTCTGTGTTTTTTCAAAAGAACTGGAAACACCCTGATCTAGAGGATCTCCTAGTGAGAGAAAAGATCAGTTTGTCTTTGCCATTACTCACATTCAAGCACTGCTGTAGAACCAAATGATCATGTGCTGCCAATGAGCACAATCATCGCTCCTCAGAGGTGGGTTCCAAGAACTGCTGAAGTTGTGTGTACAAACAATTGACCACAGCCAGTTCTAGTCTGTTATTTATGGCCACCCTAATGGTTCCAGGCTTTTTCCAGTCTCCACTGAACAGAGCTGTGCCCTGCTCTCATGTTATCCATCTTAATAAAAGCACTGGAGCTGATAACCTAGAACCTAAATGATTTAGTTTAGCTGCCAGTTCTAATATTAGTCCCATTTTCCACTTGTAAAATTTGGATCTTGCAGCTAACAAACCACTTTTAATCCAGCATCCTGAAATCTCCTGGCTCCACACACTGAAAATGGGAACAGCAGCCTACAACAATGTTAACCTGAATGCAGCTACACCTGATTTCACTTCTACTTGAATTTTCTGCTTTCCAAGTTTAAATACCATGTAGCTTTATGGGAGGTTTTATCAGCACAATATGGTTTTAGGCGTATCCCACTCATTTATATTTTAACTGATTTCAAGGCCATGGATTTATGCCAAGGAGCTAACGTCAAATCACAGCTGCAGAACATCCCAGGCTATCAGAACATCTTTAAACAACAAATCTAAAAGTCAAAGCAAAAAACTCGGTTGTACATCTGGAATCAAGCATAGATCCAAACACATGCACAACTGCTACTCTGCCTTCACTCTCAGTTCAGTGTGAGCTGACTTGAGTTAAATCACTATTTCAGGAAGAAAGTCGGGAGTTTGGTAGTTTATTTTGTTAAGTACATACAGAAAACTTCAACATCTCCTCTTCTTACCAGACCTTTACATTTTTTAATTTAAACTAATTCCAAAGATTTCATAATTCCTGTCTTGATTATCATGACAAGGCATCCTCCTGAGCTCCAGCAGCCACAATAATCAACAGCTTTGTCATAACTGACCACTGGAAAATATTTTCTCCACCCATACACCTGCAAAAGAAATTCCCAGAGAAGTCTGTGCAGCTCAGTGAAGGCAGCTACTGGCAGAGCCTGGAGACAAATATAAGGACCAACAGCAAGGATGGATTTTCCATCTTTGCCATTACATTGAAACCAGCTTGAACTCAGGCCAGACTGAAATAAACATTTTTTTACAGATATGCAAACCAGACATAGAAAAGGTGACTAGACCAGAAGCATTTATAACTTCTCTCCCAATTGAATCTCTTAGATATTTCTTTATCTTTCTAAATCTAACCACAATGCTCATAGACGCTGGTGGCAGTTCTGCAACCTCTGTCCTCACGCTGCATTTACAGAGGAGGATCTGAATCCGAAAACCTTTGCTCCCCATAGGCCTCTAAACCACATGAAAAAACTGACCCTTTCCAGGGATGTACAACCTCTTTTGTGGCTTATCTTTCATCTGGTGGCAGTTTTCAAGCTGCCTGTTGCATAAGTTAATAGCTGCCTCCTCCAGCTTCAGGGTGTCTCATGAGCACAGCCTATTGAAATGGTCATCTGCCTCCTTAGACCCAGACTGTGCTCTCAGTGTGTAAATCATTAGCAACAGATCATTCATAAAAGCTTAAAATAGATGTCTGCCATACCACAAGAAAATAGTCAGACATCAGTGTTAAATACTTCAGTCACCATGCCAGATTGTGAATTGGGGGGCAGAAAATAGCTCTGAAATGGTGCCTTGTTAAGTGCCACTGCTAGACTCAGCACTCAACATTTGGAACCAGGCCAAATTTGATTTAAAAATAAATTTTACTCATCTGATATTCGTCTGCTATGATGCTATGTGGGGATCAGGAAAAAAACCTCCCAAAGCATCACAAAATTGAGAAAAGGCAGTTTGTCTTGAAGTAACTTCAGCCAGAGAAAAAACCTCTTCTGGACTTGCTGCAATTGCACAAACAAAAACTGAGCTCCTTTCTCTGCTCAGGTGAGACCACCTCCATTCAGGGTTGTACTTCCTGATGGCTTTTTGAAGCATATTGACTTAGTTTAAAGAAATCATACTGATTTTTTTTCCCTCCCCTCCTGTTTTCTTTGTGTTTTCTTCTAGTAGACTATTGAGTCAATTCAGGGATATTAACAGATGTGTTGCTCTTTTTAGAACCTGTTCAATGCTCTTTATTGATCCAACAGTTGATGATTACAGTGGTAAAATGCTGTCAAACCATTGATATTCATTATGAAGATGAAGCACCCCACACAGAAAGGATATTTTTCAGATGAGCTTTTAGAATACTAAAATTTCAGGTTAGTTTCCAGTATATGTTATCCATAATTAGAATATCTGATTTATCGATTCATCTTACTATATTTTATTTCCACTTTTAGTCAGACCAGCCTTTCTGTTTCTATAGTTACTGATCTGATTTTCTCTTTCACAAAGGACAACATAAAGAAAATTTACACTTTTTTTTTTTTTTTTTTTTTTTTTTTTTTTTTGGAGGGAGGAGAGCCTGCTCCTTCCCAGAGGCAGAGGGCAGCAGCTTCTTATAGAAGAGAAGTGGGCAGACTGTGGGTCTTGGGCAGCACAAAGCTCCCATCCCAGGGCTCTGGGACACGGCCAATAAAGGGCTGTGCCTGCATGGAAATGTAGGAAAGGCTGCTTAGTGCCACATCTCTTGGCCCAGGGCCACAGCCCAGTTCTCTCCAACTTCTGCATGTGTTTACTGCCACGCACTGATGTGGCCTCAAGGTAACTTCCCTTTCACTGAGAATTCTCAGAGACATACATCTTTCCAGAATGGAGGAATACTTCCTAAAATTAACTCTTCCAAGTCCTTCAAATGGTACAAACTCAAAGAAAGCATTGCTTCACTCCCAGCCTCCATCCTCATGCACTCACTTACTCTGCCCTGACAGTAAAGCAGGCATTAGATGACAAGAGTATTTCTTAGACTTCATCTGAAAAGACTTGCACATTTTCATCAGTGCATATTTTGCAGTGCTTGAATCACAGATTTTCACCCAGAGAATGCACCTGAGCTATTGCAATTTTCTGCACTGATTTCTGTGACCTATATCAAAAAGGTTTTATGTGCTAATTCCTGTGTCAAATCCAATCAAGTGGGAGCTAATCTAGCCAGGATGGAATCTGCAGAAGAAAAATTTTCAGAAGTGATAGAGAATCCATTGTAATTTTTTAGCCACTCACACTTTATGCTTTCCTCAAATTGTGAGGAGGGGAAAAAGAACCAATGCAAACAAACAAAAAAAAAAGGCAAAAAACTCCCAACAAACCAAAGCACAACAAAATTGAAGGATCATAAGTCCTGGCAGCCTAAATACAACATTTAGAGAGGTACATGACATTTTGTCAGCACGATAGAGATTATGTAGCACAAGAGAATAACATCACCACTTGTCAAATCCTTTTTGTCAGTATTCTGTGTTTTAAAAATACTTCATTGTATAAACAGAGAACCTTCAGATAAGACATGAAATAATTCTCCTACAGTTACCCACAGATTGATGAATTAATCACATTAATAAAATACTGGTTTCTTTGAGTCTGACTCTGAAGACTCCATATATTTGTGTCTGACAAGTTCTTCCCCAGATATATCCTTGCTGAATTTTCTCAGGTTCCACTGTACTAAGTGACTTTCCAAAGTACAAAGAAAATCAAGCAGCAGCCCCCAAAACAGTGGTTTGGAATACTCCAAGGTTGTACTGATTTTTTACTGATTTTAAGGAACAATCAACAAATCTGTATTGCAATTCAGATAATGTGCCCTGAAAATGGCATGTGACATGCGTTATGTACGAAAACTTGATAAAATAAAAATATTTAAAATAGATGTTAAATTCTTTTTTACTTAAATGATAATGCCTAAATTGTTGCACAAAACAGGTAAGGAGAATACCTTCTTTGGTAACAACTATGCTGTCACAAACTGTGCTGTTGTATGTGAAAGAGACAACAGGATGAGCTATTTCTGACACTGCCTTCTTTGCTTGCTGAATTTTGTGCTCTAAGTATTAGCTATTGGAAGTGCCATTAATGCTGTCCAGTTTGTCCCAACATCCCTCTCCCATCACACCACAGAAGGTGCTTGAGGAATGAAGAGCTTCATTTCCGTTGTGGATGCTTAAGGTGATATGTCTCAAATGCTTTCCCCATGCTCATGAGTCTCTGGGTTTCCCAAGGCCATACACTTGTGATTTCAGCAAAAAAACTCTACCAGCAATGTGTTTCACAAAAGTACTAATTACTGTGCCTAAACCTCCAGGAACAATTTTTCCTACAATTAAATGGATGCTTCTGTTTGTGACACTGAGAACCCAAGGGCCTTGATTTTACTGGACAGTTAGACCTACCTATGTAGCCTGTTCAAGATCTTTTTTGTACTTTAGCAGATATTACACAAAAAGAAATATTACCTAAGCAGACATCAAAGGAAGGGACTTGCATTCAGAAGTCCTAATTGACTGAAATAAGATATAACTCCTAAGCATGAATTTCTGATAAAACAAAAAATTTTTTTCAGCTGCACATTGCCCTTGACATTGTGCTTGTTGCTAATAGATTAACATGCAGTTTATGTGACCCCGGGTGAAATTTAATTTTCATAATTCACAAATGATGAAAGCCTTGTAAACCACTAGAGAGGAAAAAACTAATTTGCATCCTATTGTGACTTAATGTCATTTTACATTCCATACATTTCTGGCAGAGCTGCTTCAAACAGTTTGTGGATCCCACTGGTTATGTCTGCATTGTAACATATCCCAGGAGGAACTGAAATAATTCTTACAGATCACTGATCAATAATATTAAAGATACCAAGAAGTCCGTGAAAACAAAAACTGACATGAACTGCATTTTTCCAAACACTTATGGCCCAGTTCTGACCTTGGTTACTCAGTTAGCCCAGGAATTTAGCACTCCAAAAGTATCTGTGGTTCAGCTTCCAATGAAGAGCTTACCCAATAAAGTCTGAATGCTTGCTTTGTATGCAGAATCCCAACCCAATTTCTTACAGTGTTACATTTTCGGATGGCACACAAGAAGAAGGTATCTCAATTCTCATTTGTGCTTCCCCCATTAGTTTTTATGATGAATCCCTTTCTTTTACATACTGAAAAAAACGAGAGAGGCTGAATTATAATTCTGATGCACTGAAAAGGACAGAAACACTCAACAGTAGTTTGGAATGTGCTCTCTCCAATCCAAAGGAAAAGTGATGTTTGGTCAAGGCTCAGTTGTGGCACATGCATAGTGGAACACACACAATGGCAAAAGAAAAAGTTTTCATTTTACTTGGATGAGGTGGGAAAGCGTGGGTAAGAATTTACCAGTAATTACTGAGTTTGAGTAATCCTGATTCATGTGGGTCAGAGAAGTTAGGAGTACCTGGTCCTGGCTAGTCTCACTACTTTAAATTTCACTGACAACATGATGAAGATAAGAAATGCAATGGAGATTTATGGATGCTTTTGGAAGGAATTTTTTATTTAACCATGGTGTGAACATCAGCTTAATATTCTGGGGAAAACAAAACCCATACAGAATTATACCAAAAAGTAAGTGCTCCCTTTGGGAACTTAAAACTAGTTCAATTTCAAATTCCATACCACAAAAGCAACCTCAGTGTTTCCAGTTCCATATTTGCTTGGCTATGACACGAGAGAGAGCAGAGGGACTCTGCTTTTTATGACACACTGCTACTTGCTGGCAGTCCATCTTTCCCCAGTGATGGGAAGCCAGAGCTATGGGAGGGAAGGTGGAGATCCTCACACCACCACCTTGCAGTGGTGCAATGCAGGGCACAGCCCTGAGGGTCTGCCACACCCTCTTGTGCTGCCCACAACCCAGAGCTGTTTGGCAACAGCTCTGCCTAAAAACTCAGCCCTGTGAGTTCCTGGTACTCTTGGAGTGTCTGACCTAAATTATCTACAAACCTCCTCACAACACTGGGATAAAATGCAGAAAACAAACCACAGCCTCTTGTTTGAAAACACCAGCTTACATTTTTTTCTGGGCATGTAAAAGACAGTTTCAAAGTATGACACAAAAATTTAGAATATCTGAATATTAGCCACAAACTTTGTTCTGGTGACTCTCTATGGTTTATAAATACTCCCTACAGGCTTTCAGAGATGCTTTTCCTTCTCCATTACCCATTTATCTGACTATTCCTCATTCATTTTAATACTGTGACACTTACTGAAATGATTCTATGCTACATCATCTCTGTTGCAAGCTATTTACTTATTAGTGCACACACATATCCCCGAAGGACAAAGTACTCAAACTGTACAACAAAATGCATAACTCTCTGAAACAAATCAGATCTATGCATGCACTGCAGATAAAGCATCTCTTCAAGAAAATAACAGGTGAAAAAGTGTTCCATACAATTTGTTCTCATCAGAGAGGATTAGAAATAGATTGCTAAACATCCGTGAGACACATGAATGGCGAATGCTGGAAAACAGGGAAGCAGAGAAAGGTGCCAAAAACTTAAGCTCTCCTTTGTTCTTTTCCATTTACAAACTAGCAAGTACACATAAAAACCAGTCATGAATGTTTGATTAGTTTTGATTTACACAAAAGTATCTCTTATATTTCTTTGAAGGGTGCTTGTTTATTTAGTGTTTTTACAGTGGCAAAGCTAACAAAGACTATGCATTAGCTCAGCCTTGTTCTAAATAAAGCTCTACCTGATATAATTTGCAAGGGTGAAACTCACCAGGTTTCCTCATGGTAGCTTTGTATTTTTCTGTCTTGTCTCTCTAATATAGTGGATAACAATATTCCCTGTTTCTTTCCAGTACAGGCTACAGTTATTCATTAGAATTTTTAGAAATGTGTTTTGATTGAACTAGGTTTAAAATAAAAAACACCCTCCTTGCTTAATTTTAATTCATAACTATGTTTCCCAATTAAAACACTGCAAATGTTTCATTCACTTCCATGAGTACTTTGAAATCATTTTTCTATTTCTGAATCACTAATCTCAAATGAAAGGTCATAGAACACTACTTGACATAAAAATGCAGGTGACAGTGCCTTTGTCAAAGGCAGAATTAGGACTTCACTAATAAGATTAAGTAAAGGAATAGTGTGTCAGAAAGGTATGAAGAAATGAGTGTAATTACATTTGAAGAAAATCCATGCGTAGTATGAAAAATCAAAGAAAAATGTAGAGCATCAACCTGAGCAGATAATTTTAACAATTAATAAAAAAGTTCAGGATTTTTGAAGGGATATAAAAATAATACTCTCATATCTTACATATGGAATTAATGCCATATGGGGATGCTATGTATAATGATAGTAGTTTTTAGACTTCTAACAGAAAGAAAGGGAAGAAAATCTAATGCTCTATCAACTTTTTCATAGATATCATTTAAGTGTTTGGAAGCAGAATTATTCCATCAAGATAAAAGGTTACTACAGTAGGCTAAAAGCCTTTGCTTTTATGTCTAGCACTGCTGATTAAGTCCAGAATTGTAACACAGGTGAGCAACTTTCAAGAATTCAAATCTCCAGGCAGCCAGCAAGATCAATTTTCTCTGCTACTAAAATCAGTGAATTAGAAAATATAAAGCAGCATATATAAATAGTTGGGTGTCTTTAGTTGCCATCAGCACCTGCTACACCATAAATTCAGAAGGACCTGCATGGATTTTTGGACATCTGCAGTACTGCAGCATCCCTCTACCACCTGCAGAGGATACAAACCCTGAAGAATAGAACCCAAACAGGTGGAACCACACATTGCATTAGTTGGCAAAGAAAACCTGGTTCAGAAAACATTATTCTGTCAAGAATTTAAGATTTGTAACACTAAATAATGTACAGCAGATGGAATTAGACCATGGAAAGTCTTGAATTGGTGTAATTTCCTGCTACTTTATGTGTCAGTCCATCTGGCTGAACCCCAGGCCCCTATCCAAGTGAGTGCCTGTACATTTAAATCTCCAATTCAGTTGATCAACATAAGGATGGTAATTCATTTTGCCACTCATGAAACACACCCAATGAGAGCAAACCTTTTTCATTTACAAGATGTGAGCTCTTCAGAAGAGCAAGTGTTCCATTTTAATACTAACACTTGATATATGCATTGATCATTGGAAAGTGAAGGTTTCTGTCCCCTCTTTCTAGTCATCAAGAACAATCTACTTGAACTGGTCTTTGCCACACAAGAATATAAATTAATCTACTGCATACCTCTCTGAGCTAAGAATCATTATTGCCACTCCTAAAGCAGCCAAAGTATTTTTTTTAATAAATAATTTTTGCTTATACTTTGATATACAAAAGTTTAGGTTGTTTCCTGATTTATTCTATGAGTAATTTCAGGGGAAAGCCAGGAAATCCTAGCCCTAAATCTAGAGTACTCTTCATTGCTCTACATGTCACTCCTAAACAACACAAGGTGAAAATACAATCAGGCATTTGCCTTGCACCTTTAAAACATGGATAGAAAGGTGAAATAGCTTAGAGAAACACTACATAACAATTTCATATTTTTAACTCCTTTCTCAGCTTGCCACTATACAGACATCAAGGCTGTCTGTATTAATATTATCAATATAATGCACCACAAGGAATTGTTTTACTCACTGTTGGGTTTCTTCCCCAAAGTACTACAATAGCAACAATAGATACTGAAAATTACATCAAATATCAACTCATTATTCATTAGGATATAACAGTGGAATTCTTTTTGTTTATACATATGATCACTTACACAAGCCCAAAGTACATCAAAGGTCTGATTTTACCTGACATCAAAAAAAAAAAAAAAAAAAAGAAAGAAAATAGAAGTTCAAAATCTTCCACTTATTAAAGCACACTGGAGTCTTTGTATGTATAGACAGTCTTAGTAAGCCTTTTGTGAGTAAATTACTGACATGAAGTTTGCCATTTTTATGAGTGAACTTTAAAGAAAACTATCTTACTAGTGGATGACTTCACAGGTTACATCTGTGCCTAACATCAAAGGTAAAAAAATCCTGTGTGACTGATGGTACTGGAACAAATGAATTGTAGATGTAATTCTACTGAAATGAGGATAAAACCTCAATATTTCATTGGCATGTATTTTGATCTTTTCCCCTCATTTTTACTATTCAAAGTTCTTTTTCAATTATTTTCTTTTTTCAAATTCTTTATGCAGAAAAAACTTCATTTCAAACTACAAGAGACCGGTCCATGGTTAGCTCACAACTATTAATCTTTGAAAAGTCAGCACCATATTATGGGTTTGAGTTCTGTATGCATGGAAATACCTAAGTACTTTAATATCAACATGAATATGTGAGCAATTCCAAGTCCTCTTTGGATAAGGGATATATAAGGAATTAAAAATAATGACAAGACAGCAGTGAAATTAAATTATTTTTTGGCACAAGCCTTTACCATAAGGGATAATAAGGATATTTCTATTCCAAGGGCATTTCTTACAGGAATTCACAGTGTGGACTTAAGAGAGATTGAACACTTTACAAAGGAAATAATAGAGCAACCTGAGAAATTCAAGTGCAGTGAATCACCACCATATGGTTCTTGTTCCAATGTTCTGGAAGAAACGAACTATGGAATATCAAAGTTACTGAAGAGCAATTTAATGAACTCAAAAGTATCAGCACTTCTTGAGTTTAGAGGCCCTCTTATTTAACCTGAGTCTTCCATTGGAGACAAAAGAGATCTCAAAATACAGAGCCAGGGGAATAACTTTAGCCTGAAGAAGCTACTTGAGAGTCTAATTAAGCATAAAATAGTGTAATTATATTTTAATTGGCTCAAATTAGAGCGACTTGTGCTAAAAACAATAATGTCTCTGCAACCAATTACTTGTGTTTGAGTAAAGTTAAAAACAGTGGAGAGATGTGACCAACCAGCTCAATAAAAAGCCTGTGGCTTGTCATTCACCCTGTGCACCAGCCCAAGTACCTGCAGAGCCACAAAGAAAAGTGCTACAGGTTTGTTAGTTGTTTTTTGTCTTGGAAAGTGACAGATCACTCATCTTGAGAAATTAGTTAAATGATAGAAAAAAAGTAAATGACAATTCTACGTTGTTAACTTTCATATTTAAATATTTTCAGATCCATTTCAGTTACACCCACTCAATCAGGTGCACATTTATCTCACTTTGTACAGCAAACATTTACCTAGGCAGAAGTGGGATGCGTGGTCAGAAACCAAACCTGTGATATACTGCAGGAAGATCCCACTTCAGTGCTTCAGTGATCAGCACCAATCCATGGGATTTCCTGCAGGTAATGGAATGCCTCCTCCAGGCCTCTTACTGCTCTCTTTTATCCCTTTTCTTTTAATCTGAAGGTGCAAAGCTTCAGCTTACCCTCACCATGCATCCCTTTATCCTCTTGTGTAAATGAATTTTGCCTTGAACTCCCAGGTAGTAACCCATTTTATTCAGAGAAACCTTCAGCTATTCACAGCTCTCACTGCTCTGGCTGGGGTTTTCCTTTACAATGTAATCAGCTTATGCTGTTGACATACTCCATAATTTCATAGACCTTGTGTGCCTTGATATCAACTTATCAAGAAAATACTTTAATCACAGGAGAAGTCTCAGAAATCACTCTCTTAAATGTTTATTCTCCTACATTAAACTATGCAGAGGGAGGGAGAAAATTACTTTGCAGCCAAAAAATTCATGAGGAGTTGAGTGATTGCAGTCTTCCAGAGGCAGCATGAAACAGGCAATTCAGCATTTGCTTTCAAAGGGAATGAATTAACTTACAAAGCTGCTCAGGTACATCTGTGATGTTGACAGGACCAACCTTCCAATTCCAGATTGTAGCTCCTTGAAAACTCATCTGACAAAGTGATCTGGGTTGAGATCTCCCTCATCAATTATCAGCAAGGTGTTTAATATCCCCTGGAGGATGGATAAATGACTTATCATCCTTTTTCTTTCCTCAAAAATTTCAAAGATGATATTTTGAGCTTGATGCTAGAATAACACACTTTAAAATATTTGAAAATTGTGCATTAGAGAGAGAGAGGAAAAAAAGAATTCTGAACAATGAGTTAATTTGCAGGGCTGATGAAATTATAAAGGATGGAATTAATCTAAAGGAGACCAATCTGCTGCTGCTTGTGTTTATTGAAGACCTAGGAAAACAAATAGCCTTATGAGTACCTTATGAAAAGTGTACTAAAATACCAGAAGCCAGGGAATGGAGACCCTATAAAAATGTACATGGAAAAGTTAAAGAAGGGAGAAAGTGAAAACAAACCATTAAAAATATAAAATAGCAGAGATTTTTATGAGACCAGTAGTAAAGGACTAGGGCAGATGTATGAGTCAGGCTACATAAAGCAAAAGTATTTAAATCAATGAAAAGGTCCTGTATGTTGTCATTAAAAGTCTTTACCTGCAGAGGTTCAGTTACAAAAATGTTTGCAATGGAAGGTTACTTAACTGCCTGAGAGCAATTCTAAGGTGCTTTTATAATGCTCTTTAATAACACTAAACCTGCAGGAGAAAAACAGCTCTGCTCATTTGGACCTACACCTTTCTAATATTCTTCTACCTATTTTGTGTGAGCATAACTCATATTAACCTGAAAGACAAAAACCTAATTTACTACACACTGTTAGAGCCTGAGTAGAAGTGAGAGCTGTAACTTCCAAACATCTGGTTTCCATATAGCCACTAAAAGCTTATATTGATCCACTTTGGGTGTATTGGAGTATTCTTCCTGATCTTCAAGGGCTGTTTAAAATGCATGTTGGCATGTCTGCCAGCATCATAATAAAATGAAGTAAGAGGAGAAACAAACTTTTTTTACACTCCAAGATAAAAGAATAAAACCGCCACAACAGTCCACAAGAGGAATCTGACAATTTGTATCTTTTGTACAATTTATAGCAGTACCTGAAATACCCTCAAGAATTTCAATAACTTCATGGGCAGAATTGCCCTTAGGAGGGAAATCAGAGAAGAACAAATATTCTTGAAGGACTGGTGACACTGGCTGGGGCAAAGTTACAATGCCAGGAGAGAAACCCTGGCCCTACTGCAAATAAATAGTCAATTTCCACTGCTTTTGTTAATTTAACATAAAAACTCCATTCCAAAAGCATGAATGGCAGCAGCAGCATGGCACACCCTTGTCAGAAAGAAGCCAGCTTCCCTGTAAAAGTAGTCATTAGGGAAAAATACTCAGCATATAAAAACATTGCCTTTCACTGCAGTTTTGCACTGAAGGTTATACAACATAATTCAAATGTAACATTTAAATCCTCTCAAAAGAGCACAATGATCACCCAACTGTGTCTGTAGCCAACAGCAGCAAAGAGAAAGATCAGTGTGTTATAAATGTTACAGGAAGTTTTTCTGTTGCTGAGAGTTTGACCTATTGAACTTTCTTCTGGAAATCAAATGGCTATTTAAAACAGAAAATATTCTAAGGTTTAGTAGCAATTTCCAAAAATCAATAATCAAATTTATGCCTAAGACTGCGTGGAATCTCAATAAAACTCCTTTTCTGCCCACCATCACTTTCCTGTACTTGGCTACAAATTAGCAAACCACAAAAACCACTACATCCAAATGAAGATCTGCAATCAAGCTATTGAAGTGAGCCGGTCCCAGGGCCTGCCAGGGAATTATCCCAGGGCTGGGACTTGCATGGCTGTCCTTCCATCACCCCTGACCCTTTGTCAGGGAGCACAAACCCCTACCCCAAAGCACACAGAGCTGGGGTCTTGTCCAGGCCCCCCTCTCCAAGCCAAGGCTCACAAGCCACTCACCACAAATTTCAAAATCCAGTCCAGTATTTCCCTTTCCAAAAGGAGGCAGAGAGGAGGAGCACATGGTGAGCAGAAGAACATTTCTTCAGCCATCAATTATTCTGCCAGATGCTGCCCATAGTCCCTGGATGTTTTCCCTCCAAAAAGTGCAGGGCATCAGAGAGCAGCAGTGCCTGGCCACATTCTCTGAATCATAGGGAACAGGATTGAGAGAAAAATCTGACTGAATTCTTTCTCAGTTTAGCTCCACTGTATCCTCCTGTGCAGCACCACTACCATATGACATCACCTGGGAACTAACACTGAAACCAGGAGCTCAACTATTGTAGTATGAAAACAGAAATAACACTTTTAACAAAGATTCTGTACAATGAATGCCATTTATGAACATCCATCTGCAGCTTTTGTAATACCTGGTCTAGAGATTTTTCACAGGACACGAAAGACAATTATAATAGCTTTACAAAATGTACAGTTCAATTTACAAACAGCACAGCTGCTGCTGGGAACTAGCACTGACTGCCCCATGGTCTGCACTGCTCCAGCCCAAACACACAGGCATTTATTACTGTTCACCTTCAGCCAGCACAAAGCCTGGCTTTCTTCTGGTTTGGTTTGAGTTGGTTTTTTCCACCCTCAGGGATGAAACAGCATAAATCAATGGCCCATAATCATCATTGCTCCCACTAAATGGCCAGCAAGGAAACTTTAGCTGGAACCAAGATCACCTTAAAAAGCACCCCTGTGAGCCTCAGCTGACAATTTAGCAGCTTTTTTACTATTCATATTACTCATTAAAACAATCAATTTTTTTGAAACAAACACTCATGAAGTTTACAAAGAGATATCTTTTTGATTTTCAGAATATTTCATAGAAGCTCTAATATTTTTGATGGGTTTAAGCTCAGGCTTTAGAAATCAAAATTTTCCATGTTTTAGTTTGACTCTATAATAAAATATAAAAGCATACTGCCCTGCCAATGCCCCCCCACAAAAAAAAAAAAAAAAAAAAAAAAGAAAAAAAAAATAGAGAAAAAATAAGCAGCCAGTAGACCAAATCTGAGTTCAGATTTTGAAAGAGTTCAATAATCTTTTTCAGTTTTCTTACGTAATGGAGAGGGTTTATTTTAAACTTAAGCATCTCCATTGTCAAAAGAAGTTTTACTAAAAGTGAAAGTGTAGAGATGAAAGAAATAAAAGAAAATTGACTACCAATTTAAACTTCAAACTTCAAATTACTGACTGCAATACATAATAATGTTTAAGAATTTGACTTTCTTTCAAAAAATAGACATCTCAAGAAAACAAAGTAAAGTCAGAATCATGAGCTGCTTTCAAGTGGGAAATGAGAATTAAGAAAACTGCAGTGATATTTTAGCAAAAATTAGATAGTCTGGGGAGGGAAGGGTTTGCAAACAGAAGAACTTTGCATCATTTGGGGATCATATGTCAATTAGGAATTTCTTGCAATTTAATGTAATATACCACACATTGTGACCCATATAACATTAACTAATCATCTTAGTTATTAAAATGAATAATTACAAATGTTAAACCAGTGGCCCTTGTCACTCAAAGAGATAATTGTTTTTTTCCAATCCTGACTAATGCTTACAGAGCTAGATCCAACACTGATGATAGCAGAATTCTGGTCATTATTTCCCCTCCACAGAAAAGAAGCTACTGATGAAACTAGAGAGAAAAGAGGTGTCTGAGCACCAGACTGGGGATACTGACAGAGCAGATTCAGGAATGTCTGTCCCCAGAAAGAGACCTTGACAAAAACTACCAACAAAGAGGAGCGTCAGCAGCTGCTGGCTGTGTGAGTTGTGACAAAAGCAGCAGCAGTAGGTGACCAGGAAGGAAGATGTCAATTAGGGGGAGAAGTGCTGCACAGATGGGTTAGCAAAGTGCAGACACATCAAAATCTGAGGCACTGCCAGAACAATGTCTTTGTTTCAAGTACAAGTTCAAGGCTTAGGAGCAAACTTTTAAAGAGTGACTGTGAAGTGTTCCCTGTCCCAGACCCTCAGCAGCCTGCCTGCCCACTGGTGCAGAACTGCTTCCACTGCTGAAGGGGCTCTGGGAAACACAAGAAGGAAACCTCTGGCACTTCAGAGCCAGAGCAATGGGCAGGAGCACCTGTGGGACACAGCTCAACCGCAGTTATGAATTCAGGAATCAGAAGAGGTAACTGCAAGGTCCGAGCAGGTACAGTGAGATATAAAATTCTGTCTTAATTTGACTGAAAAAGGAAGCTCGGCTTAAATATGCTATATTCTTAGAAAATAACTTGTTGCAGTGAAGGCTAATTGCCTGAGGAAGCCCTGGAAACAAGTGTGTATGTGGGCATGGTCTCAGCAGAAACAGTCTGAAGTCTCTTTACCCTTCCTCTTTGGGTTTCACATGCTGCTCAAAGAACTGCTGAACAGAAAGTATTGCAAGAAGTTTAAAAAGCAGACTAGGAAGAAAGAAGACAGGGCCAGACTTTAGGGACAAAAATATTTGAGATGCAATGACAGAGCTTCGTGTGATTTTTGGATTATCCTCATCTCTCCGGCAGATGTCTCATGGCATGGCAGAAGGAATTAATACTTTGACTTCAGTACAACAAAAAACCCAGAATCATATACAATTCTAGAGATCAAAACTTAGGTTGGAAGGAAGCATTAATCTTTAAAGTCTATATAAAATTGTAAAGCAAGATTTGGGAATCATTCAGGGAGATTCTTAGCAGGCTAAATGCAATCCTTCTGCAAGGTAAACTTACATAACCTGTAATGGAGGAATTTATTCTATGCCATTTATAGCAAAGTTCACATTTGATTTTGAAAACTTCTAAAATTACTTTTCCTGGTCTATCTTCTACTATTAAAAACTCTTTTTCTAAATCCATTGTTTGAAGTACAAGTACAAAGAACTAATGACTTGGGCAATTAAGCATTTGTTTCCTCCTCCTGAGCATTATGTTCATTAGAGATCAAGCCTGAATTTTTTTCTAAAAACATGAACAGAACATGAAAAGAGTTTTAAAACTAGGCAGCCACCTTTTCAGCATTGATATAAACAACACTATTTTTACAGGTCTGATGAGTGACCTCATGGACTGGTTTCATCCAGACCAGCACAGCTCTCCCCCTCGGGAAGCAGCTTTACTGCCTGTGTTCATCTGGTGTTGAACATACATTCACAGACTACCAGCAGATGATCCTGCAGACTCAACACAGCCTGAACTACTGAGTTCTTGTGGTTTTAAACACCCACTGAATGTTACATACAGGGATTTATGTGGATTGGATACACCTTAAAGCCAAAATAATCTTCTCTACACATAGAAAATTATGATTTAGATTTTTAAAGGTGTTTAAGGTGATTTGGCAAAAAAAAAAAAAAAAAAGCACCAAAATCCATCAAGAATTACTCTAATTTTAAATGATTATAAGAATATGATTTTTAATGGAGTAGGTAATCAAAGATAAGTTTAAAATTCCAATATTTCATTTAAGAGCAAAACCAAACCTATACTTTTCGGCTCAAGGGGAAAAAAATAGTGCAGCCCTTTTTATAACAAACTATTGAGAAATTATGCATAATGGAAAAAAGCAAAATCATTCTTGTTGCCAGATATAAACTGACACTGCCCAAAAGCTGTTTTGCATTTGACAAAATGGGGGAGTGGAAAAAGAGAAAAGCCTAGTTTCAGATTCATGGGTCAATTCCAATCAGTCCCAATTCCTTCTTACAGCTTTTAAAAGGTCCTCTGTAATGATGGACAAAACCACTACAGGCTCATTATTTTTACTGTAGTAGAGTACGGATATTAAAATTTATGAGTAAAATAAAATTGTCCCCAGGCCATAGATCTCGCATATAATAGGTGCTCATTCACTGGGTTCTTTTCATATTAATGAATGCAGAAAATACAAGTTAGGCTAAATTACAGGCATATAAATACAGTGAGATTGTTCAGATGGCACATAAACTGCAATGCTACACTCAGAATTATTTTTATTACTAGTACAGAGCACAGATATACATTTCTTCTTGTTGATCGTTTCCTCTTGCTTTTGCCTTTATGTTTGTACTAATTAATCTATATTTAAAATTTCATCAGATGGCACTGCAGTTAGGAAAATGCTATTGATACTTTTTAACAGAAAATTAATTCCTATAATTCTCTGTTTGTATTGCATTCATAACTGGTTTTTGACAGCAGAGCACTTTAAATGCAAGTCCAGGTATTTTGGATATATTCAAATAATACATTCTACCTTATAAAGAGAATCACTCCAGACTAAATTGTATTTCACAACTCCAAGATTTAGAAAGCTATAATTTAGCTTTGATCTTCTCAGAGAAATAAAAAAGTTTTTTTAAAAGTTCCTTTTCAAAATAAGTCTTTATTCACATAGCTAGTGGCTAGGGAGATAAGGCAAACTTTATACACCTACAGAAAGGTCAAAATTTCATTCCTCTCTAAGGAAATGTAGGTAGTTAATTCATTACAGTTTCTTTCCTAAACTTCCTCTTAATGCCTGTATTTGCAACCCCTTTGGAGCTCCTGTCAAATGCTTCATTGCAGGAAAGACCTTAACAGGCAAGATAACTTCTGTATACTGTTTCAACTGGGTATATGTCAGCTGTGTCAAGTTTTAGCCTTAAATACATTTTTAGCAAATAAAGCTGCTGCACAAGCAGTTGCAAGCTATCAGCTTTGTGAAGACCTATAATTAAGACAAAAATTTCAAGGTGGAAATGGGTAAGACTGACATTAGAGCAATAAATCACAACTCTTTCAACTGCTTGACTCATTTTATTTCCCCTACAAGAAATTTTCCCTTTTCTTTCAAATGACTGGAGAATTTAGGAACATTCTAGCTGAGAAAAGAAAGTGTTTCACCACTCATAAGCTTGTAAAGCAAAACTGCTTTGGAATTCAAAGGCTCATATGTTAGCACAAAAGTCTGTTTCATTCATGAAAAATGTATTACTGTAAGTAATAAAGCCCAGGAGCCATCGTACCTGGGAAAGTGAAACATACTAATTCCATTAATCAATGGACAAAATTAGGAAAAATATCAATTTCTGAAGGAAAAAACCTTCAATTCCTAAAAATTTCTGTTTGCTTTAAAAATCAAAGCAGAATTAACACTATTATAAAAACATGTGCATGCTGCCTGGGGCTAAGGCTGGCTCCAAGGAAGAAGCCATGGAGGAAGCCACTTGTGGTGCTTTCATGCTCTCCTCGCACACCTTTGGCAGCGTGCACAGAGCTGTGGGCTTTGTCTTCTTAGAAACCCTAACCCTAGTCAGAAGCCTAACCCTAGGAGGTAAAAGCTGCCTGGGGCTAAGGCTGGCTCCAAGGACAAAGCCATGGAGGAAGCCACTTGTGGCGCTTTCATGCTCTCCTCAGCACACATTTGGCAGTGGCAGCGAGCACAGAGCTGTGGGCTTTGTCTTCTTAATAACCCTAACCCTAGGCAGAGCCCTTACCTGACCACCTCCAACTATTTCTGTACGATTTCAGGGGAGGGATTACAGCTTGGTTTGGTTTGGGGGGGCATTGCTTTTTTATTATTATTATTTTTATAAGAAAGAAAACACAATTAGTTTCAAATCAAGATCCAGCAGCTGAAAGTGAGACTTAGCTCTTCCAGCTGTGTGCAAAAGCCAGAGCCCCTTTACACCCCAGCTTCAGAGAGAGGGTATGCTCCCAACAGATGTACTATTTTAAAACACACCTACAAAGTGCTGCACACACCTCACTGAAACAAAGCACATTTGAGATCCCACTAGTGGATGTGGCCTAAGAAAACAGATGTGGGCCACCATAGAATAAAATGAGAAGAAAAAGAGTAAATTTTACCTTATTTTTGTTTATCCAGTTATGAGATGTGCAGAAAAGAGAGGAGAAATTAACAAGATAAAATAGCAGAAGAAAGCGACAGAGATAATAGTAATATTGCATAAAATAATCTGCATATTCCTGTATGACTGGCACTGTATTATTAAATTGCAGTAAAGTTACATATCATAATATCAGTTATGGTGACATAATAAAGTCAATGGGGGGGAAATACCTCTGTATTTTGTGTTTTGCTTCCAAGAAGAACATTTTCTGAAAGACCACACTTAGAGCTGTGTTCTCCTGTCAAGCAGATGGCAGTCCCAACAAGATGTCACCAGTGTGCACAAGAGCTGTAAGGACTGCCCTCTGAGTAAGCTGGCAGCCCTTACATTCCTTTTATATCTTGTTTACACTTGCAATTGTGTCAAAACTACTCAGACTAAAAGGATTGCTCACAAATTTAAATATTAATGGCATAGTGTAGGAATAAAATTTTGCTGCTTCACTGTTAGGACTTGGCTTGTGTAAAGGGATGGGGTTGGGTTTTATTTGGGTGGTTGTCCAAAGCAGCTTGAATTAAAAGTTCCTTCAGATTCTAAATCATCAGGCTGCAGGGAGCTTTCACTTATGTAACTGCAAACCAGTAACTACTGAACTTATTACAAGAATTGTAATGAATTATTTCAGAAGAGCAAGGCAAACAAATCTCTTTGCATAGGGAGTGCCTCATTCAATCAAAAAACACCAAAAATATAATAAAAAATTAACTGTCCTACCCTAAAAACCCCAAAACCCCACAGCCCAACATATCTAGGGCAGACAGAAGGGGGACCTCAGGATGTGTTATCCCAACTGGGTCCCAGAGGAAAGCATGCCCCATAACCAGACATGGGGGAAGAGGTCTCCTGGCCATGCAGGTAGAATCTAGCCAGTGCTGCAATCTCCCCAACCAGGGGAAGATGGGATTCAAGGAAGATTTTCAAGGCAAATCTTCAGAGTCTGCCTTCTCCACCAGCACAGTCAATACATCCCCTCTATTTTCCACAGAATAAAAAGGCTAGCAAATAGCATCACCCATGTGTGCTCTGAAGGCAAAGCAGTTATGTACGTTCTCAGGGGGACTGGAAGATTTCTGTACACTTGTATGTTTCTGTACTCTTTAGATAGAAGTGCAGGAACTCTATGAGAGGTGCACTTTTTATTTAAAAGGCTATATTGCTTCTCTGTCACCATATGAAAAGAATGGAAGGGTGTGGAATCAACCAAGAATTACAGACTTCATCTCCCCTATTTGATTATATGTCTTTCTTTGTTCTCTGCCCTTTTCCACATTTCTTCTGAGTGCCTTTATTTTTACTAGATGGGCAATTACTTTTTTTTTTAAATCACAACTGCACAATGTCTTTTACTTTTATCTTCCCTTTCTTCACCTCCTCTTTGGTTATCTTTTCACTTTATTCTATTTCTTCCAATTAGTGGGGAAAAACCAACCTGCCAAACTAAGAGGAAAGTACAAAGAAAAAAGAGCAAAGAAGAATACTACTAATGTTTTTGCAGAGAGATAAAGAAAATGCATCATTAAAAATAAACACCAGAAATTTTCATGTAATGACTCTGAAACACAAAAATCCACCAAAAGATCTATATGCACTACTCCAAATACTGGATTTTTTTTTTTTCATATTCTTCCATTCTGTAGGCTTACTCTGTTTTCTTTTAAATCACCGCTACATTTCTCATGGAGATTGTTTTCAGACAGAAGATCTGAACCATACCAGACCGTCCAAGAGAGAAAATTCAAACCAAGACCCCAATACTTCTGTAAATATGAACATCCTTAGGCTTAAAGGACTCTGAAAAAATATCTAGCACTTATAAATAATAGAAAAGCTACATAGCATCCTGAGAAATCATCTGGTCCATCTCACATCTCAAAAAACATCAGACACGGAGACATTTGACACATGCTTTTCTACCTGCTTTGTTAAACCATGTGTGGTGGATAACCCAGACATTCCTGATAGATTATTCCTGTAGACAGAAAATTCCATTCATGTCTGAGATGGGCAGTCCAAGCTACACTATGGAACAAAAGTGGCACAGCAAGCCCTTCCAAACCTTCCAAGGGCAGCCTAGTCCTGAGACCAAAAGTGTCACAGCCATGGTACACATGGCTATGATCTACGGAAGCACATGGACCCCTGGCCAGACTTGCTGCTACAACATCATGGATCAGTGTCCCAGCCAACATTCTGAACATTCTTGACCTTCTTTACTAGGTTAAGTATTCTTTTTTTTTTCATTTTCCAACCTGACATTATTTCTACATCTCCCCTGCTGTCTCTGGCCCCTGGTCTTTCTTGAAGTGCAGTACCAAAATTAGCAGTCCCCTAGCTGAAAGTCTTACCAGCACTCAGATGAAAGAATTCCCTTTGCACCTATCACAGCTTTCCTATCTCTAACACACAAAAGGAATCTATGGTTGCTTTTCTGTTACTAACAAGAAGACACATGACCATTAGAAAATTACTTCTCCCTACCCCAAGATACCTTACAGAGATAAGGAAATAAAAATTAGTGAGAAAAGGAGAGAGAGAGAGACCCACATCAAGTACTGCTTTTCTTTTCATTGAACAACTGATCCATTGCAGACCCACTCATGCATTATGAATGTCCAGATAAGCAGAAGGTTTTCCTCTACAATTTAAGATAGAAGAAACAAGCTTAAGGCAGGTTGGTGCACTCAGCTGCTAAGCTATGCTTAGTTCCCCAAACATTTTAGCAATTCAAAGTTCTCAACTTTTATAAAGGGCTATGACTTCCAAGGTAACTGAAGGCTGAATGGAGACTGATAGATTTATATATGCTGTTTTTCAGCTCTAGTCCTGAGGAAGGCACATCTGCCAGAAAATCACAAATTCAAAGAGGGAAAAGCCTTGGAAAAATTATTTGCCTTCAACTTTACATATCCTGCATACAGACACAACTACAGTCTCAGAGAGAACACTAGCAATTTACGTGAATTGCAAATACCCCACTATTTAATAAATAAAAGATCAATACATCCTGTGAAATCATCCTTGCATCTTGTCTTTTGCTAACCCCTTACCCTTCGAAGCTGACATTACAAAACAGGCTAACTTCTATTTCATCACTTGCATGCAGAAAGGAAGCAGAATCTCTCATTATTATGGACAAGGGGACTCAGTGCAGCTTCAGTATTTAATAAAGTGTGCTCTTTTCTTTCAGGCACAGTAAAAAACATTTCAGCCTTTTTTTTTATTTCCTCCTGCTTTTCTTAACACTTTGTAAAGATTAATGAACACTGCTGTTTATGTACCTTATCCCTGAAGAAGCATGACCTTCAAGGCAGTTATGAAATGGAAGTCAGGAACTCCTCTGTACTCATTAGTTTTATTTTGAGTTAATCTGTTCTGGCTTTCATTGGTAGAGGTTTAGGGCTCTTTTCTAATTGTAGTTAACTATCTGAATACAACTGTTAAGGGGGTTTATTTCCATTACCTTTTACCATGAAGTTGTTCTTTCATAAGCAAACAAACTGAGATCATTCTCATTTCTCAGAGCACACAGAGACTTTTCACATTTCCTGAGTGGGTGCACAGCTGGTGCATCACTCACCAACCATCACAGACAGCAACACTGTAGTAAATTGGTATTAAATTATTCACCAAGCTCTGTGTAAAAGGAAGTTTAAATATCTTTCTGGAAAATGCTATTAATACCTAAAGAACCAGGCATGTGAAGCAAAACCTGCTGAACACATCTCCTTGTACATACCCAACAGATCTAACTAAAATACGATTGTTGTGTTTCAGCAAATGAAGCCCTAAGGTAGCCTAAAACTGAAACTAAGTGTTTTGGATGCTGGCTTTTTCTTTGGTTTTATGGGAAAGTTGTTAAACATACATACAGAGATACATCTATTTAAAGTGTTCAAATTGATATCCTCTGATTTTATGTAAAAATAAAAATTACTCCACTGCTTTTACTACTGCAGTACTAAAGCACAGTAAACTAGCTTTTTTCCTCACTTCTGCAGAATCAGAAAAACCTCTGCACTTTCAATCACATATCAGCATCAGAGGCCAACTTTCAAAATTGCATCTCACAAAAGCAGTGAACTGTTAAAAGCTCTGAAGTATTTTTAAAATCTACAAACATACATACAAGTATATGTTGCCTGAAATTACTACAGCAATAACCACAAAATTAGGATAGCATATAAGATCACATAAATAATACTGCATTTCAGAACACAATTTTAACAACCTAGTTGCAAATTGCAACAGGCTATTTTAATTTCTCTAGATATAATTTTTCCTTTTTAGTACTCCTTCATTGCACAAGCATAAAGTCAATAGGAGAGGTATTACTGCCTCATCCCCTTAGTCCTCCATTCCTCACATTTTGTTTCATAAGTAGAAGCTATCAGGGCCCCTAAGCCAAAATTTCACATTAAACAATAGGAGATACAAGGAAAGAGCTTCATGCAGCCAGTTTTACCCTCACTGCCCCCTCATGTGAGGGGGAATATTTATTCAGTCTGTTATTCCTGAGCTTTCTGGATAACAAGGACTTCATTGCTTTCCTTTGCCATGAGAGATGAGAGCTCATTTTCTGAGAAACTAATTTTGAAATGACTTGTAGCTGCAGTAATTTAAAGCAGGAAGAAAAAAAAAAAAAAACAAGGCCAAGTTATGAATAGGCATTTAGTAATTTCCATTTTCTTTTCAAGATAGATTCCTTTCTTATGCAATGTGAAAGACAGAAAGCAGAGCTCATTGCCACAGTGCAATACCAGCTCGGACTGAGAGCATCACGACTTTGCCCCGGCATTGACAGGAGAGAGACAACACTGCTTATTAGCACAAGTGAGATTCATTACTATAACCAAAGCAGCAGCATCCCCTACTCATAAATCCACAGGTAATCTTACATTGTTATAGCTGCAGTGCCTGGGCTTCCTTTTTGTCACTTATAAAAATAGTTTTTATTACATTCTATTCTGGGTGAAGGTCAAGCGAGAGAGGCAGGATTGGAAAGTGAAGTCTTTTAAAAGGAGACAGCACATAGTGCAGATTCCTTCAAGACAAATTCTCCTGCCTGCAGCATAAACCTTGACCTAGAAGGCCCCAGCACCCTGAGCATTTCAGGGCTTGAAATAGTTTACTCTGTATGCAAGAATTTACAAAAGATGTTTCTGAGCTCAACTGCACAACCATTTGTTCTAATAGATGGAGGTAGAGTTATAGGCTGGTTTGCCTTAGCAGATTCCAACCCTCTGCCATGGGCAGGGACACCTTCCATTTGTCCACATTGCTCAGAGCCCCACCCAACCTGGTCTTGAGCACTTCCAGGGATGGGGCACCCACAGCTCCTCTGAAAAACTGTGGGAATCCACAAAATCAGAGGGTTTTGGGAAAGCTGCAAAAGGCAGGCCTCAGAGACAGCAGAACTGTGATTAGAGCTAAGCAGTAGCCATGAGATAGGTCAGCAGAAAAATTACTTAAAAATTAGAAAAGCAAGGACAAGTAGAACAATGGTCCATGTATTAACGCTTGTCTAGGATAACTTCCTAAGCTGTAGAAAAGTTTATCTAGCAAGATATTAGGAAGTTTGAAGCTTAATAATGGAGCTCTGTGCATTGTGTTTTAAGGCTTACAAGCAGGCATTGTATTCAAAATAAGCAAGCGCTGTCTTAACTAAAGGTACGTGTGCTTATAGTGGTTGGATGGAACCACTGTCAATATGCTTTTGCTTTGTGTGATTGGTCAAAAAAGTTATAAAGTAAGTTGTAACGTTAAGTTCTTTGTCTGCTGCTTGGGATGTGAGCTGCTGGCATCTTCCCATTGTCATGGCCATGTAATGAGACTGATGATGAAAAATAAAAGAGCTCAAGGCACGTTCCAGAGCAGTCCCGTCCCGTTCATGGTTTGTACATAGCCCCTGGCCTCACCACCCTCACTGGAAAGAATTTCTTCCTAATAGAGAATTGCTATCCACTTTCCTTTGGTTCAAAGCCATTACCACTTGGATAGTTCTTTTTCACAGAACACTCTACACTAGGGCTTGCTCTGTGATTGCCAGACTTTGTCTATTAAAGAATGGAAAAATGACTTGACAGGCTATGAAAGACAAAAACTTTCTGTATTGCAGCTCTATTGTTCAGTTTTCTAATTTACAGATCTCAGTAGTAGAAAAGGTAATTCTATTCAAACACATAGAGATGTGTTAAATTGTCTGAAAAAAATGCTAAGTATTCTACGGAGAAAGGGAAAGAGGTGTCTGCTTGTCTTCTGAAATGGTACCTGCTTTTGAAATAGCCACAGAGGGATATTAAGTGAATCAATATAACCAGTACATTTATCTGAAAGAGTGGGGACAGCCAGGGTCATAATTATTACTGATGTGTTGCTAATACATGAAAAAGAGCAAAAGAAAAATGTTGATTGATTGCTATGAATTTCTGGCAGCTGTAGCTTTTGAAGCACCAAATACATTAGCATTGTATTCTAATGTCTTTGATAATTTTTCAGAACTGATGCTTGTCTTCTGAGCAAGGCATATTATTTATTTACAAAGAAGTCACTGGCTGTAAAAAATTAAACATGTAGAAAATAAGCTGACCTCCATTTTTTTCTGCAAAACGACATTTCTTTGAAGGACAAAGGAAGAAATAACTTACACTGTTAGTGAATGATACAAGTCTAATTTCATGTTCATTGTCCAAATACCTTTGCCCTTTACAGGTTATTAACTGTAACAAGCTCCTGGGTGAATTTATTGCATCGTTACCCAGCAACTATTGAATATTTCTAGTAGAAAAAGCTACAGTGAAATAGCAGCTCTGTTAAAAGGAACATTTTTGAAATACAATGTCTGGTTTGTAAGAGTCATTAAATAAGTTTCTTCAGACCAAGTCTTCACATGTACCATGAAGGTTCTCAAGTGCCATAGCTTTGACTGTGCTTACACATTTACATCTTAATATTTTTTTTGCTTAGCCCTATCATTCTCTATGTATAACTGACCATTGAAGAAAGTAAACCAAATTATTTTATTCTTCTCTGATGATTTAGTATTTGTTTCTGCTTGAATACAGAGATTATATTGGATACAAGATGTATAATAGAAACACTATTACAGGGATTGAAGCATTCAGAGCTGAACTGATAGTTATTTTCAAAAATTTCTGCAAGCATCTCAAAAGAAGGAAAAAGAACTATGAGGGAAGCATGACAGGGCCAGATGACCAGCAAGAGTACGTGCTGCAGTCATTGTCATACCTTAAGCATCAAAGATTTCAAGAAATAGCAGTAACTCCAGTTCCTTACACTCAGCAGGGTTAAATGTAGTGGTATTAATTTAAAATCAGCAGAACAACCCCCAGTTAGAGACTTTTTTTTTTACATTGATGAGGACTCTGCATTTGTTTTTGAGATTTGCAATACAAATGCATGATTAGTGTAACAGAACTTTTGAATTATGAATCAATACAAATTTTACCCCAGTACAAAACTAGCAATGTCTCTGTCAGGTTGTTAGCCTTATTGTCACTGAAAGGACCTGTCTGTCCTTATGGCATTGCTGAGTAATATTTGTATCCACATTCTAGGTAATCCAGGCTCTTACATAGCCATTGCTCCGGACCTCTCCTGTGCCAAAACTCAGAATTATCTGACCTTTAATTAATGGTGCTCTAGTTGGAGTGCTTGCCCATTCTGTCTGCAAGAAGGGCAAATGCTTGTAGGCCCTCACTGTCTGCCCATAGTTCTTCCACTATTGATATAAGGATGGACAACTCCCACAATTTATGGTAAGGAAATCTGTATGGCTCATCTTTTTTGAGAAGAAAACAAAATGCCTCCGCAAGGCATTCACATAAATCCTGCACAGGCAGAAAAAGCCAAAACTGGAGCTAGCACTGCTCACAAGGGCACAGTTCCCTGTGTGATTGCCAGTACAAAGACCCAGTAAGCACTCAGGTCTGCAAAACCATCACCACAGCAAAGATTCATCCATGAGGGTGAACAAAGCAACTCTTAGGTAAAGTAACAAGGCAAAGGCTCCAGCTACTGCATAAAAAACCTGCCATTCTTCAAGCTCACCTTTAAGGGCTCTGGAGGGACAATGCCAAAGGAAGATATCTCAGATCTGCCTCTCCAATCTTCACTCTGTAATCAGCAAAGATTTATTTCCGGCTTATGTGGTCTCTGATGCTGGCACAATGAAAAGCAGCAGCATCATCTGAGTGTGACTAATTCACATGCCTCCACCTTAGCACCCACTTACAGCAGTGTCAGAGAGACCCTGGGGTGGGATCCAGACTGTGGCTCCAATTCATGAACTCATATTTTAATCTTGTTGGTACATTCTGAATCTTGTTTAAACATATGAGATTAAACTGTGAGGCTAAACAGACATGCACAAAAGAGACAGAAAAATTTTAATCCAAAATAGGCTTATTTCAGAGGAAGAAACATACATTTTGGCTTGTGGCACAGATTCAGGATAGCTAACATTAAGTTCATGCTTTTTTTCTTTTCTTTTTCTTCTTAAGTTCTGCACAGACATCACCTGTGCTACCTCTCTCTTCAGGAAACCTGATGTGTGCCTAGGTAAAACAAATTCTATAAATTCAGTGCTAACAGCTAAAATTGCCAGCTTCATTGTAATTAGTGTTACGGTGTGATTTTCCATTCCAGCTTGCCTAAGGCATTGCTCAGCCAGGATGGCTCCCTTGCAATAGGAAAACTTGGCTGTCATGGCATGACACCAAACAGTGAGGGCACCCAGCTGCTGACACTGTGACTCCTGGGACAGCACTTGCCAGACTTTGTCACACCCTGGAAATATTTCAGTAGGCACTGAAAACCCCCACCCTGGCAGATTCCAGTGTCCTGTAGGACACAGAGCAGCAAGGCTCAACATGTACAGCCAGAGAAAGGAAACCACACACTTTGCAATGGCTTTGAGGCCTGTCATATGTCTTCCTCTGGCACTAATCAAGATTTGCAAGGTATTTGCCCTCAGCACAGTCCCAGCCAGAGCCCCACAGGAAGCCAGGGCTGGTATCTGCAAATCTATTGCTGCTCCTTCAGAAGTTGCAATATCAAACCACATACCCATCCTGTGAAAAGGATTTTACCTTCCATAGCCTAAAGGACCCTTAAAAAAAATTAAGCCAGCTGTTAAGAAGGTAATTTGCACTGAAAAGTCTATAAGAAGCAGCAGGGAATCAAAAAGAACAACTCTCATTTTCTGCTAGGCTCCTGCCTTCCCCTCTTCAGAGGACAGATTGGAAAGAGCTTCACACCCAAATCACATCCTAGCCTGGTTCTTCCTGGGCATTCTGGCAAAACCCTATGGGACTAGGAATATCTTGCAGGATTTAGACAGATTTAAGCTGCCCTTGGTGCCTTGGTAGTGCTGCAGTATAATATTCAGGAACTTTAATTTACAGCTTATTGAAGTATTCAGGTGTAAATGACAAAACACAAGATAAAAAATAGGGCTCACCTGACTTCTCACAGTGACTACAAGTGGAGGATTAGAGTTTCATAAATAGTCCCATATTTCCCTGTTCTGATGTTCACGGGAAAACATGTCTAAAATGATGCCTGCAGGATCACAAGGTTTATGACATTTTAAGCCAGAATGATCAGTTAAAGAATTGAAAATTTAGGGAGCCAGTCTTCTCCAGGCACTGAGCCCCCTACTTCAATATCAGCAGTAGATCCTTTAGATACAAACAGCCTAAAGCAAAAATTATATTTAGCTTTTATTCAGAAGATATTTTTGTTATTTCTAGCTGTAAGAGTATAGTAGAAATGAAAACATCATGTGTAGAGTTTTATTTGGCTGTTGTTTTGTAGTGGTTTTGTTTTGGCTTTTAAATGTTTAGTTGTTCTTGATTTTTTAAATAATAGAAAATTTTTTAATTTCCAGGAAAGGTTTGATGCTTATTTCATTTGCTCTAATTTTCCATCTTTGCAATGCCTCAAGGCATATCTACAATCTGCAAATTGTTCTCTAAGCGTGGAATAACTTCACCAAAGGCAGCAAACTGTAATTTACATCAGCGTAAGTAAGAGCTAGGTATATCTGCTAGTTTTTAATGGCCTATCCAGCTTATTCTAAATGCTATTAAAATGACAAAGTAAAATAAACCAAAATGAAATGGAGAATTCCTCTGTCTCCATCTGCACATTACAAGCAGATATTCCATAAAATATATTTATCAGCACTGTGACCAGCTATAAAACGTCGTCAGTGTGGAATGTTTATGTACTGTAGCATAGTAAAATTGTCCCCTGTTATCTCTAAATCAGCTTCTGAACAGGTATTGGTGCTTCTTCATCTGCAGGCTTGCTCGAAGGGAAATGTCATTTATGATGTCTGGAATATCATTTTTGCTATGAAGGATGTCACAGTTGAATTGCAGCTTCTCATAAAGGTAAAAATTGCTGGATTTGGTGTTAATAAATCTTAGAGACAGATTACAGCATTATTTACCTTTTTCTTTTTAAAAAAATGGTTAAATTTAAAGTGAACAACTCAAGACCTGTAAACTTCAGTTTGATTAATATAATGTGTCATCTGCATAGTGCAGCTCAAGGAATTCATGCTGTTACCTCATCAGATCTCATAAACAAGAGAGTGCCAGGACCTGTAGCCATCAGTGTGTCCTCACCACACAGTCTGTGTGACTGTCAACTGCATCTTAACATCTGAATTAACTAAGGCAACGTGCAAGGAAAAAGCAAAACCATAACCTAAGTCACTGTCTCGTCATCATTTCCTGACTAAACCAAAGTTTAGGATACATCCAATACTGATCAGATGGAAAAAAATGCATTATAGGCACTCCCTCTCTCCCCAAAGCAAGAACTAAAGTATCAGAGATCAAAAAAACCTCAACTACATAGCAAAATACTCTTCATGATCCTGAACTGGTTTTTGGCAGCGCTGTGTTTTCTCTGGCATTCCCCACACTCTCATTGGGAAAACTAAAATTCAGCAGTAAAGAAAGCAATCTGTGTCATGCAGTTGCATAAACACCAGCTCCACAAAACTAACAAGTTAAAATGCTCTTTAATGCCACATTGACAATGGAAAAAAATTCCAGTAGCAGATCCAGATGCAAGCTGACACCTGAGTTTTCACAGTACATTGAACCCTAGAGACTTTGCATCAATAATTCTTTGGGAAACAAGCATCAAGTTTGTAACTGAATCAAAAATTTTCCCTTTATTTTGTATCTTTTTGAACTAGCAATTGTAAACAAATCTTTTAACTGTCATAACTATAGCAAAACAGAACCTCAATTCTTAAAATTCTTTCAGTCTTGCCTTTTTAAGTCATCTAATGCTTTTAAGTACTAATTTTAAGTCTTAGTAACCTTCCCTCCCCTCCCCACTACTATTCAGTGATGAACAAGATCTTGTTATTCTTTCTTCCTCAGAGCCCTATGGATAGGAATCATTTTAGCCTATATAATCTCCAGTATTTTTCTAGTGTGGTATAATAAGGCCACCTTTGCTTTCTATAGGCATAACAGAAAGTTCTCTAACAGAGAATAATTCTGTGCTAGTAGCAGGAAGATCCAGACACCTTTGATTTAAAGTGAAAGCTGGCATTTCAGAATTAATATCTTCCTTGAAAATTAAGTTTACCCTTGACAATGCATCCATTTATTTCTGTGTAGGGTTTTTTTTGTTTGTTTGTTTGATCATCAAGTAATTTAAATTACAAAAAAATTGTATAATTGAAATAATTTAAAAAATAATAATGTCAGAATTAGTCATATCAGGTTTCCCTTTCTTTCCCAAAACTTTGTTATGTATATATAAACACTCCAATGCCTTGCATCACAGTTGCCCAAGACAGTTCTATTTTAGCTAGGAGGACAAGCTCTGACACAAAACTGCATAAACTAAGAGTAGCAGGGTTAGTAGGTATAGAAAATATAGGGTTTTTAAGGAAGATAAACTAAGACAAAGCTCTGAATTTTCAAAACCTTTCATCACCTTTATTGCCTTAGGTAAGAGCAGATATACAACCACTACTGCTCCCGTTATAGACTTGAGGCACAGTCCTGGGGTAATAGCAATAGTTTATAAAAAATGAGCCTCCTGCATTGTCAAAAAAAAAAAAAAAACCCAAAACAAACTACTTAACCGCCCCCAAAAAATCCCAATCAAACAAACAAAATATTCAGGGTATAGATACAAAAGAGATGTACTTCAGAGAAACCATAATTACAATTTTTTTGCAAATTTTATTTGACTGGCCAAGTGGAAAGATATCTTTTCTAGCTGAACGGAGCTCTTTTTACTCCGCTTTAAAGAAATTGCTTCATTTCTTTTTCAGTCTCACAAAGTAATCAGAAGGCACCAGCCTAGCGTTTTTTACTAAATTAAGATGGTTTCCCACATTTTTAGCACAGGAAATAGCATTTCTGTGCACTGAACACTTCTCCAGGACAAAGGCAATAATACTCCTCTCCCTCTTCCAGCCTGGCTCCTGGAGGCCCATGCCCACCAAGAGGCTGCTCCTCCTGGCTCCCATGTGCTCTGAGGGATGAAGATGTCCCTGCTAAAGCAGGTCTTGTTCCACAGGGGCACAAGGGAAAGCCTGGCAGGTTCCCTGTCAGGCTGCACAGTGTTCCCCATGCCTTTCCTTCTGTCCTGATTAAAGTTTTATGTGACCTTTTCACAGCAAACACCACTCACTACACCCAAGCAGGCAGAAATAACCAGCTGGTGTTTCAAGCCATGATCTTCTCCCCAGAGCCTGCCATGGAGCACTCCCAGTTCTGCAGCAGCATTTCAAGCACCAGGATGTTACCAAGGGAAGTGTGGGCACCATTTTTCCCCTTCACTGTTCTAGTTCACCTCACTTAAGTTTTCATATCATTCTGCTTTCTCTGGTCACTTGGATTTTTTAAGCGCTAAATGAATTATTCTCAGCCTTCAGGAAATTCCCTGGGAAAGTCTCAGGCAGATTCCCTCAAAGGCCTCTTGGCTGAACAAATGAAGCCAGAACAGTTTAAAGTGTCACCAAGTTAACTGTACCAGATGTGCCACAACACAAAATGAGCATTGCAAGGTTGCACCAACCAATTAGACAGTTATTACAAGTTTTTAAAAATAGACCTTTCTCTGGCTTCAGAGGTATATTCTCTTCTGTAACTAATGAATGGACTGTCATAATTGCCTATTTTATAGCAAAGGAATTATTTTACTTTAGTAGCTATTCAGAGGTAGACTGGTGACTAATTTCTAGCTTGAATGTGGTTCATTTATTAATAAACTAATTAAAGTTAAGATACAAATGCTAATTTTGAGAACAGGAAGAATTACATAGGGAGAAGGAGGGCTGGATGCTGGTCAAAATGCTCAAGAAAATGTTAGCAGACTGAAAGCAATTACGTTGTCAAGGTCTGTCATAAGTGTTTGCACTGGAAAAACTACTTGGTTTCTTATTTTCTTTTGGAAAAGTCTCATCTGTCACATTTTGTGTCTTTCTTTTCTTACAAGTACTCATAAACTACGAGCAGTGATGCAGCTTAGACCTTCAGCACGCTCCTGTGACCTTTTCAGTCACACCATTACACTGATGAATTAATCCAGAGCACAAGAATGCAAAGGGAAGTATTAAGGCAGGCATATAAGGTCATAAAATAATTGGCATGCAAAGTGTTACATCGATCACTTGCATTACTGAATCTGATATCAGGATTCTTCAGATCTGCAAAGAACTGAGTTACATAACTGCCTTACATCCATATGCACACAAATGACCATTATCTGGGGGGATTTTAATTAAAAATCCCATTACCTCCAGTGCCAGTCCAATGCCAAACTGCTTTGTACTCATTCTAGCTAGAATCAAACATCCAGACCATGAGCTAGCTTCCCAAACTCCATCCACAACCAGCAACAAGGATATAATCGTTCAGCAGCAACAAAGTCACTAGCAATATGTTAAAATAGATTTTAAAAGAGCTTAATTAATAAATAAAACTCTTGGTGAAGAGTGAAAATTGGCTTCCCATTTATTCCAGGGCCGAGGTAGATCTGATATATCTAAGCCTTTGCTCTATTTCAGCAGCATATTCAGAGTGCCCACAATTTCTCAGGCAAAGCAAAACATGCAGCTCTCTGAAGATTTCTTATGAGGTGTATCATAAGTCAGTTGCATTTACTTAACTAGCACATTTTCAGGAATGTTGAGCTTATGATCTCCATGATTAATAGCGATATGCTTATGAAATGCAAAGAAAGGAAATTAACTGCTCTGTCCCTGAAGAATCGCTGGCTTTACCAGATAATTAACAAGTTCTGCATTTTTAGCTTATGATTAGCAGCAATCAAAAAGATGATCTTTATTATGCTGGGTTTTTTTTCCATCAAGACTTCTGCAGCAGATAATGAAGACAGCAAAGGAAAGAGCAGAGCAATCCAAGGAAATGAGTACATACAATGCAACAGAGCACAGCGACATCCTCATCTATTCCAGAAAGAAGGTTTAAATACCATTATATTCTAACTACTTTTAACTGCACACAAAACTCTAAGCAAAGACTGTACTTCCAAATCAACCCTCCAGGAATCAATTTGCTGGCCTGTTTTATAATCCACTTAAAATCTAAAGGCAACAGTTGATTGGGAGATGAGGTACAAATGGAAATGAGGTCAATAAAACAAACTCAAAACATAAAGTACTGTATGAAAGATTACTATTTGGACTGTACATGGTGTGTAGCAATTCAATGCTTAGATCTTTGCATTTTTCCTGTACCAAAGAACATCCTTCACTTCCAGATTTCAGCAATTCAGGTTGTTGAAGGTTAGTTCTTTTCAAAAAGCTATTGCTGCAAAATGCAGCTCACAGAGTACAATAGGGAATAAGCCTTTGTTGTTGTTAATGTGTTTCTTGCTTCAGGGAAGACACTTAAAATTCTTAGTTCTCAAGCATTACTTAAATTGGTGACAAAAAGACATTTTAATTGTTTTCAAGACTGGAACATAAGATTTTAGAATCTCTAAATGTGACATCTCTGTAGCTGGAGGTATGCATTATTTAACCAGAACAATAGTTCTCATTAAAACTTAACTTAATTTTTCAGCTTTCTCAAAACATCTGCTACTCATGGGATCTGGTTTTGTAATTATAATAAACAAAATTTCTCTAGTGATGCTCCTTTAGCAGCAAAACCAAGAGGTTTCTAGAATTTCTTAATAGCTTTGATAAACTCAATGTTGTTGCAACAGAAATAATTAGTAGATATTGTTGTTATTTTAAATTTATTACTTTAAAAGCTGACGCCAAAGCTCTTGCCTTGGTTATCATCATTTAAACAAAGCTTTGGCAGTCATGTCTTTACAGAGATTTAATGAAAACAACTTCTTTTCTAAGGCATATTTTGAAATTAATACATGACAAGTCACAAGCATAATCTGAAAGCTGTACGTGTGCCAGGGATGCAGAGGATACAGATGTCAAAGACATTGAAAGATTTGGGGCAGTTTGTAATACTTGATAGCAAAACTATTTGAAAGGGATTAAATACTTTGGAAAGAGGCATCATAAGCATTTTTTATAGGTTTTGATACTGATTTTCTGGATTAGCAGGTTTGTCAACTTGCCAAAAATATCAAATACAAAACATAGTGACTGAGAGTCATTGGGATCCCAACATAAAAGTTTCCAGAAGACACAAGCCAGGCCTGCCTTTTTTACCCCAAAACAGCTTCACAGCACAAGGATGGAAGCTTTTACTTGTGAGTTTTGGATAATGCTCTCTTTCTTTTTGCTGAGAATAAAAAGCTAAAACCAGCATGCATGCTGGGAAAAGTGTGTAAATGTTGATTCTCAACCACACTATTTCCACTGATGGTACATGTCCCAGTTTCAATCAAAACTAACATTAAAAACCATCCAGATGACATTTCACCTACACAATAAAGCCTTGGTGCACTGGCTGAAGAAAGGGACAGGAATAAGCAGATATTTCTGATGGGAAACACATCCACATGGCTACTGGCATATTCCAGTGCCTCTAGACTGAATCTTCAAGCACCACAAACCAGCTGACAGACTCACATCTATATTGGATGGAAATTTCCTGTCATTATCTTTTAGTGAGAAATGAGTTTTGATGAAACTAGATAAAAAGTGTTTTGCTAAAAACCTTCAAATACAAAGCTGATTGAACTTTTCCAAATGAAAGGAGTTTTACCATATTTCCATTTCTTTTTCTTTTTGTTTCAACAGCATTTGAAACTGACTGCACATCTTTTAATCTTCTCAAATTGAGCTCCATCAATTCCTTCAACTGTACTTTCCACTGGTAAAACAGTTCCATCTGGGTTGCAGAAGCAGATGAGGAGGGCACAGTGGGACTGAAAGCTACCAGCAACCGATTGCCCTGAAATGTGCTCTGGTCTCTGAACACTGGACGTAAGCAGATAAGAAACCAGCTGAGGCAATAATCACCTTCTTTTTATTATTTCCTCCTATTATGCCTTCTGGGTCTCATCCCCAAGCCACAAATTATCTATATTTATTTTCTATTTTATTTTCTAGACAAACATGCTATTCAGATTCAAATATTCCATCTTCCTAAGGTGTCTTGGTAAATATCACATATGCCATACAGCAGTGTTAAACCTAATGAACAGATTATATATGGGCTTTTAAAGTGGATTAATAGATACAAAACTATGACAAAAAGACAGCACTATCTGCACTACACTGGTTAAAGAGGCAGAGGTTTCTATTTTAAGAACTATCAGGGCCACAGAGGCTGTATCCACATAGTCTAAATCTTAGACATACTGTAGTCACATTAAGGGATAGGGTTGGAAAAAAATCATAAGTTTCATCAGCAGATTCAGGGAACAAGAAAAAGAGGTATGTTGCCTGGGCAGCAGACATGATGAACCAAAACCCTGCAGAAAGTTTCATGTTTTGCACTGAGACTGACACAGAGTACTCCTAGGAGACCCCTTCAACTTGGCCTCTCTCACTCCTCCCACCAGGATCAGTCATTCCACCAGGAGAACAGAAAATAAAAAGGTTAGGTGGACACTTTGGGTTATATTTAATCATTGCCTAGTCATCTCCATTATCTCTTCATCTCTTCCTTCCAGTAAAATCTCCATTAGCATAGCTGAACTGAAACCTCTCAAATCTTTAGACCCTCCCCGAGGTCTAAACAAGATGAAGCACAGCACAAAGAAATGCACAGGAGCTGCTTCTGGACCAGAAGCATCACAGTGGGAGTTGAGGCGGGGAGCCATCAAGAGCTGAGTGAGAACACCACCTTTGTTAGCCCAGTACTTTGGTACTGTCTATTTCTCTGCCTCAAGGCCTCCTGCTCCATGTGTATTTCATAATTTAAAGATGTCCTAATCCTGCCATACTGGTCTCTAGTTTTTGTGTTGAGGCAAGTGAACAAACCCTTCAAACTTGCCTGGTCTGTTAAGTGTAAATAGAGTTGCAATACAACACATTTCAAATCTTCAGTCTATTTTTTTTTTCTTTAGGTTTTTTTTAAGTTTTTAAGCTACATAAAAGTTTAAATCTCTTGGAAGTTAAGCCAGGACTTGTTCTCCTGCACCCGAACTCAAGTCTGTCTTTTCTCCAGCAGCAGTCACAAATTTCCTCAGGATTCCCTATGCAGAACTATCAGAAAGCTGATTTTACCTGTGCAGACATGAAACCTGCTGCTGCCCTGGCAACAGAGGCTATCAGGAGCGCAGGGACTGCCAGTGCACAGAGAGCCTGCTCTCTCCCAGCCTGTTCTCTCCCAGCCACATCTGCCAGTGCTGAGAGAGGGTTTGGACACAGCTGCCCAGGACGGCCCTGGTGGGCTGAGCCCAAACCTCACACGGAGACTGCAATGAGCTTTGTGGGAAGGCTGCCTAGAGGTTAATGAACAACCATCTTTTCATGCAAGCCAATACATTAAAGATAAAGATTGTGTTTGTTTGTTCTTTTTTCCATTTACTGAAAGCTGAGTAGATGGTAAATTATGTTTGTACCAAATTGTTATTAGCTGTTGAAAACTACTGCTTGGATTTTTTTCATTAACAGCTTAAACCAATATCAAGGATAAAAACAGAATAAAAAATGGTTATGCATCCTTTCATATTCAAGTGAAGAAAATTATTTTGCACAGCAAGTATTGAGATCAATTAAAATCCTTTACTTCAGATAAAATTAACAAGCTTCACATGCATAAAGTGATTTAATTTCCTGTATCAAACCAAATGCTGTTTTCTGTCAGTAAATGACTATTCTCTTACAGCAATACACATTAATAATTCATCATTGCTGTATATTCAAACAGATGGGACTCAATGAAAACTTCTAATGAAAATTGCATTAACTTACATCCAGCATGTAGAATCTTTAAAGGAATAGTATTTTCTTAAATGATAAGGTTTTTCATTGCACAATTTCCTAATTAGAGTTAAATTGTTACATTACCAAAATAAACCAGTCCTTACACTGGGTGAAAAACAAAAAGCAATCTAATACAGTTGTATAAAATAAAAACAAATAAACCCAAGGCCTACTCCTTCAATAAATAACCACTAAGTTTTATGAGAGTTTATGCTTACTAATAGTCATCTTTCTATTTGATTTAACTTTGATGAGGTTCAATTAATCTGGCAAGTGACGTGCACACTGTAGGATTTCACTCTCTGGGATGGTAAAAAATGAGCACAGAAACCTCAGAGCAGCACGTGATGGAGATCTCAGTCACTCAGCACCCCACAGTGCAGAGCAAGGCTGCAAGACCAGAGTTACTGCAGCTCACTCCCTGCCAGAGAGGAGAACCTTTCTTCCCACCACCTCCTCTTTTAGTTCCACATTTCCTTTTAAGATCTCAAAGGATAGAAATAAAATGGGGGGAGTGTGTGAGAGAGAGATTACTCCAGTTCAATAAGGCTGAAAAAGACAGTGAGAAAGAAGGAATTTGTTGTCTGAACTTAGGTATACTGAAGTCAATAGGAATTAATTGACCATAAATATTTTCATTTCAATGCTCCCTATAAAAGCAGCAGCACTACTGGCCTCTAATACTATAGCTTTACATTTTTACTTGGGAAATCTTAAAAGACCTGCCAATGTAAGCAGCAAATAAGCATAACAATTCTACAACAAAAACCAAAACCTAAATCTGTAATATGCCTATATCATCAATCCCTCTGTGATAAAAGCCCCCCCTTTAGTTTTACAAGGGATATTCACCACAGGACACAAAATGACACGGAAACACTTTTCTCTCCTGAACATTTCACCATTGCAGCTGGTACCATTTGTCCTTATTAAGCACATTCATACAAAGAATGAATTCTGCTCCTGTTTTCTCTGTGTTTTCAGGACTGAGGGGTTGGTGCTGCAAAGTGCTGAATTACACTAACTGCTCCAAGGACACCCACAGCTCTGAATGAATGCACAGCCACAGCCAGGATTAAAGGCAATTCCCATGTAAATGCTTGCATCCACATTGTGATCCCTTGCTGGCAAGACAGCACACATTAAGTACATGATTAGTGCAAGTACATAAGTCAGAGAATCTTATTTATGCAGATGGGATGAAAATATCACAATAGGATCCCCTTTCTCCCTGAGCAGTCAACAGAGATAGTGGTAGCAAAAATATTCATGTTTTTCTCCATTACCTAGGATACTTGAATTCAACATTTTCATTCTACATCAAGTTCTTAAACTGCAAAAATAAAAAAACCCTTAAGGTAAATACTCTGCATTTGCAGCAGACCAAAGAGCAATTATTTCTTCACATCTCCATTACACCTTCCTTTGAAAGGGCAAGTTTTAGAACTCTAAAGGAAATTAGGTGAAATAAGCTATTTGAAACTGAGGGGAAATGAGTGAAGAAGGAATAAATAGAGCTTTTAAGGACATGGTGAAAGTGCCAGCTGATATCACACAGCATTGTCTTTAAATTAAATAACATCCACACTCAATGCCAAAAAACACCTGCTTGCTGTGCTGTTCTTATCACATACCATAAATAAAAAGTTTATTGTATGGCACTATGAGAATAGATTGCCCTGAGAAATTAGGGCAAAATTATATTATAAATGCACTTTTAGAAAGTATTTTTGATACAAATTCCACAATGTCTTTCCTTTTAGATTTCTCTACATAAAATAACAGTGCATTTATTGGATTTTTGCACCATGGCGCCAGAATTCCCTAACTGCTATTCTGGAAATAAGCCTCAAAGATTTGAATATCCCATCTTAAAAAAATGCTTGGTTCCTGGCTTTGAAAAATATGGTACTCAATCTGTGCTTTTAAAGAAAATGCTGTAGAGAATGTGTTGACATAAGTCTTCTCAATAAATTTTTCTTCTTCTAACAAGATTACCCATGTGTATTTTTCTGTCAGGGACCAGAAACAGAAAATAACTCCCTTTACATTGCTCTACCATAATGCAACCTCAGAAAGAACAATAAATTAAAAAATGTGTTGCCAAAAATTGAGTTGTTTGTTTCTTGGCTCTCCCAGATGGAAAACACTTTTGTTAAATCATTGCAAGTGAAATTAGGCAGCTCGTTACTGAAGCCTAGTCATTCATTAGCATTTCAAATTCCTGCAAAAGGACAAAATACTTGAGTATCTGACTCTCTGAATATTAACAGATACAGTTTTCTGTTTATATGTAAATACATAAAATCTGTATCAGAAGTTAAAGAACAGAGGGTAGAATTTCTGCTTTTTCAAAAGCTCTTAGAGCTCACAATGTTCTCTTAATTATTATTTTTTTCCCTTCATCCTTTTTATTATTTCCACATCATACCTCTCTGGCCCAAAACTAGATCTTTTTGCTTTCATTTGCCATAGATCTTGGTATTGGCTAAAAATTAATATCTTTCTTCCAATGTACTGATCCAAAATGGACAGACTTAACTGAATTGGTCCTATAGAGACTCAGTACAGTAGTTCAACATTACACTACAAATATATACACAAAGATATATGGAAAAGACAGAATTATGGATGAAGGCATCAACTCTTACTAATAAAGTATAAGAAACTATTGTCCTGGTCTAATAGCAGGAAATAAATGAGATTCAATCAGCTGAATCTAATACTAGATTTTATCTGCCTAAATGAAGAATCCCACCATAAGTGGGCAAGCATCCTAATGGATAATCTAAGGAAGAAAGCCCAATAATGACTATGTTCTCTGTGCAACTATTACAGCAACTTTGGCAAAAGCTGATAGAAAGATTTCAAAAAACTTTACCAGAATTCAACATCCTTGCCGGATCATCTAAATTACAGGTTTCAGTGACATTGGCATCTGACACCTGAGGACAAGCTAAGCACTTATTTTATATTACTCTCCACTTTATACTGTAACTGAGGAAGGGAAAAAGCTTTCAACATCACAGCCATGTGTGGCTTTTGCTGATGAGGGGCAAGCCAATATGCTGTTACCAAGTCAATTTTGTGCTATTTTTACTGCTTTTACTATGGGAGAGGATGTCTTACAAAACAGAGGCAAAACACATCTCCAACCATTTCAGGCCTGTGAGGCAGGAACTGGCAGACAGAGCCTTTTGCCCTGTGTCCACTGCACCATTAGGTTTTAGAGGAATGGTTGTTTACTGACCAGCCTCAAAATGTACCAGAAGTTGATCAGTAAACACTCCAGCTTCTACAAACTGACTGAGATTTCTAGAAGTGAAAGCGTGAATTGCAACAAGGATGACATTCTGAATTAAACAAATATAATCCCTTCTTTCCTTCAACTTCCTAATTTCTCAGGCTTATGCTTGTAGCCTCTAAAATATGCTGCTTAAAAAATTAGATCACAGCAACAGCACAAACTGTTATCCCACTGCTAGCAGTCTCCTGGAAGCATGAAATTGCAGCAAAATGTATAGGCAATAACACCACGTATCACCTTCCTGCTCTGTGAGCAATCTTCATTTCAAGAGCATTTTCAAAGCACCAATACCACAGTGCTAAGTACTAATAGCCCAGGCAGGCAGGCTCCCACCATGCTAATTAACTCACCTAGGGGTTCTAGTTACAGCCCACATGCACAATTTCAAAGCTTTTCTCTCCCCTCCTACTCCTTTGTCTAATATTTTTCATTATAATCACACTCAGGAAGAAAATTATAAAGCCAAGAATGACAAGTGTGTCTTGCCTCAGCTAAAACTATTCAGAAATAATAAAAGGCAAGATCAAGAGGCATAGATATAGACAGGCTTTTGCCCTTCTAGCAACAGAAAAATAAAAGTTAGACTGTTGAAGGCCATTTGATGAGGAAAATGCATGGTTTCTGTTTTTCTGGTTGAGAATTCCAAGGATTTCCACAGCTCATTTTCTGTAGAGGTCAAATCCAATCCATGAAATTTCCTCCAAACATACAGCCTTTTTACTGCAGCCATACACCACAGTCAGCTGCCTCCTACTCATCTACAGAAGACTAATCACCCCAGGGTGCAGCTCAATATAAATGACTGTAACAAGGACTTTGCACAGCAAGAGCAATAAAAGCCATCCCCAAAGTGTCCACAACAAAGCCTGGGCTCAGATTTCCCTGGGGAAGCTCTTTAAGTAAGGCTTATGTACACATTGCTCGCAGTTCATTTACAGTCTCTAATGTCATGTACCTCCCCCCTCTGTCAGACACAGGTGTGGAAGTGGCTAACTTCATGAACCAGCCATGGCACAGCTGAAATGGCCATGATGCACAGCAGGGTATCATAGAATGTCAGGAGGCTGCAAGAGTCATCCCTTCTTGTTCTTCAGCCCAACCTTCTACCCCCTCCTGTTGCTGCACTGCCCCTGTGTGCCCTCTGCTCCCTTTGGTGGTTGGTCAGTGCCCCTGGGCACTCCATGGCTCGTTGCTGTCAGTGCTGCTCACCTGCTGCTCACAGCTGTGCCCACTGGGGATGGGGCTGGGCCAGCCCCATCACAATCACCACAAACTGTGTGCCTACATCGAGAGGGTATAACCCAGAAATGCACATTAATTTGCTAATCAGCCTTTTGGAGCAGATCAGAAGGCACAGCAGAAATCTAAGTTTTCAGGTAATATTTTTCCATTTTCAGTAAGAGGAAAATTTCAATTTCTGTAATGTAAGAGGAAGAACCACATACAAATTCTTCGGTAACAAGAAACAGATACCCTAATTGCAGAAAAATCTTGATTTTAGAACTTAAATTACCCTTCAAGGAATAATTCAAAACTCAGGGCTAAAGAGCTACTTTAATTTTCCCCCTGCTGCCTCTTTTTTTTTCCTGCTTTCCTGCAACAAATACAACACAACTTCACAGTTTAAAATGGTCCGAATCCATCATTCAAGAGAGAATAAATAAAAAAAATAGTCTGTCTTACCTTTGAGAAACATTTCCTTTTGACTGCTTTGGGTTTCCTCCAGATGAAGGGGTAACTGGCAGCTCTTTGTTGATAGATACTGACTACAGGTCATGTGAACCAGCACAGGTAAATCTCAGATTTTCAGCTTTCTGGTGCATCACAGAGTAGCAGATCTATTGCACAACATCTGGAAAGTGAATTGGAAAGTAATTCAAGATTAATAACTTTGATCTCTTGCTTTAGCGTTTCAGGGAAAATTGCCAACAATGGAATGGCACTAATTATTACATAATCAACACTAGTGAGGGGGCCTAATTTGTGTGAAAGATAGTGGGGCTGAAGGCAAGAGGAGGTAGTTTTAGTCAGCCTCCAAATATGAACTTCAGGGAGCAGTTCATGCAAAAGCATTTGCCTTCCAGAATGCCAAGAGGCATCTCTCCTCTTTCATAACTCAAGTCCTGCACATCACTCTAGGCTGGCAAAAGACAAATAAAGAAAAGTTCAAGATCATCAACTCCACTCTGGGATTTTAAATACAGTGTAGAAACAAGATGGCAGTGGAAACAGTGCATCCTACTCCAACACATTTGTCTCCTAATACAGAAAAAATTACTTAGATATTTTAATACCACATATTTCTACTTATGAAATATAGCATTTAGGGTGTTAATACTATTGCTAAAGTTCTGAAGATCAAAATTTAGCTCATTAGCTTGAATCCATTTTCATTGTGTGTGAAAGAGCATGAACTCTCATAAACCATTCATAAAGGACCCCTCTACATCTCTTCCCATAACTCCTTGGTATTACTGAGTTCTTTTCCAGATTTTAGAATATACTGCAGCTAAAGTCTCTGCTCATTAAGTATCTCAGTTCAGTTCCCAGCTAAACTGATCCATTACATTAGGGACCAAACACATTGAAATTATACAAATGTTTTCTTCTACTTAAATGGCAAAAAAGAAAAAGCCCACCCTAAATAAAAAGTATTTGTGGCTCTGTTTGTGCACACAGAGCTTTGTTTTTAGTAGAACTTTTCTCAGAGCAGTTTTACATTCAAATTCATGTGAAAGTAGAAGAAACAAATCAATGAAGACTGACCTGAAGGCAAATTAAAGCAAAAAAAAAAATTGAAGATTAGAATGGTTTTCCCTGTTTAAGATCACAAAATTAAGCTGGCCACGAAAATCCCAAGAACACCAAAATATCATTTAACTGAGTAATACATTTAGTATATAAAATATAAAATCATCACAGACTTTAAGATGGCAAAATATTGAAAACCCAAAAGCAAACTCGCCTATAGTCAAAAGGAATCAGTCCCCAAATAAAATGAACTAAAATGTTTCTATTTTCCAACAACTTTAATGAATTTCTGCATTTACTCGGCTGAACAGCTACTGTTCATTAATGCAACAAAAGCAGAACTGGAAATGAAACCTTGAAACTTTTTTATCATAAAAAAACATGAACTCAATTCTTTCTTTAGAGTCTAAAATTTAGTTTTACTCATGGATGTTTTTACTTAAGTAAAATTTGAGTCCTTATTTATATTGCTGTTCAAAGATTTGTTATTGTATTTAGTTAAATCACAGCAGCACATAATATTATATCATGTTCTTATCAGGATTCTACATGTTTTAAGGAAGAGATGGTTAAAAAAGTGAAACCAAGAAGGCAAAGAAATTCAGCGTCTTTTCTTCTCCATATCCAGTTTCAACAACAGAATTATAGTCCAGCTGGAGCCACTTTATGACTCAATACATTTCAAAACCACTTTCAGAACATAGAAAAATAGTATTATAAAAAATAATTCATCCTCAAGTTTAATTTCACATCCAGAACATAATGGAATATTTAATACTTGTCAAGTCAACTCTGCAAAGGTACCTTATACTGTTCAAATGTGGGAAAAATGGGAAACAAGGGCATGTTTGCTCATCAGAGGGTACAGGACTATTTGTGTGTGTTTGTGTATATATATATATATATATATATATATACATACACATATACACACATATCCTACTTAAAGCAGTTTTAAAAGCTTACAAAACCAAGCTCCAAAGAACCCCCCAGCCATGGTTTATTTGCTCCTCCCAGAGCTGCCCTCTGAGCACACCTGACACAAGGAGGCATTCTGCTCCTGCTCCCAGGACATGAGCAGACTCTGCAGCCTCAAAGGGCAGCACATCCAACCTGGCACCCAGCAGACTCAACCCATTTTGATCAAATCGAATTTACTGATATCAGCTGTTCTTATATTTGGAAAAAAAATCTATGTTTTGGTGCCTTAGCAACTATTAAATATGCATTAAATCAACCTACTAAAAAGCAATCCTCTGTCCCATAGGCAAACAATATAATTCAAAATGTAAGAGATGTGAGTCATAGAAATTCAACTTGAAGATTCTGTAATTCTTCTCCAGACAAGCTTGTTTCCTCAGGAGAACAAGTGCCCTGAAATCCTGGCACAGTGGAACACTTCAGCTAGCAATGAATCCTCAGCATAATATTAAAACCAAACACATGACACAAATCTAAGACATACACAATAACATCATTTTATATACACATAAATTCCATAAGAGTCCTCTTTACGTTTTTTGGCTAAACCAAATGGTATTTTCCCATTCCTTCTTTTTTTTTTTTTGTTCCTTTTTTCTATCTGAAGAACACTTAAATAGATTCTGGCAGAGTTTCAGCCCCAGAAAGACTCATTCTAGCAGAGGCACAAAGCCTGTTGTAGGACAGGATGGGAATCAAAGCAATGATGTGCTTTTCTTCCAAGGCTGGAGTCTTCGTGTGGACAAGTGGTGGAGCAGGGCTGCCCACAATCCCCTCAGTCAGCCTGATTAGCTGTGATCCCACCTGCTCCCAGAGTCCCCTTCAGCAGCCTCTGGACATTGCAAAATCAGTGTGTGGGAGATTAGGAACGCTGGGTTTCTGTTTCAGGAGGGGTGAAAATGGTTATTTTCAGAATGAAGTCATACTGATGTATAACCAGCTAGTAAAGATAATACCACTGACCTCTGCTCTGTTCAAGGGCTCATAAATAATTAAAACATAAAATCTTTGTCAGTGGCTGGCTAAACACAGGCATCTAAATCCCATTTAGGCACCCAGATAAGAAGCTTGATTTTAAGAGGCATCTGTTTACTTCCTTTCACAGTACTTTTCACTGACCTCTCATTTACATGCATTTCCTCACCTTCAGAATTGTTTTCTTTTCATTCAGTGATTTACAGGAGCACCTTTCTGTGCATTAAAGTGTCTACTCTTATTAGCAAAACTAAAAGGGGATTGTAAGTCACTGCTACTGAAACAGTGTATCAAAAAATCACAACTGAGGAAAAACAAAACAAAAAAACCACAGTTTCTCAAGATCACTGTACACCTAAAACTACTTCCACAAATGGAATTTATCAAAAGGTCAGACTTAAAAAGCAGCAATTCATAAATACTAATTACCACCTTGCCAGTGATTGCATGATAACATTTACTGGTGCATAATTGAATAGCAGAATTTAAAAAACAGAGAGCGTGGGTAGATTTAATAATTAATTCCTCCCACACTAATCAGTTTCTGACTATTTCTTATAATAAGCACAATTCAATATTCTTGGTTCCTTTTTCTTTTATTTTTTCTTTGTGAGTAACAAACTATGAGTCTGTCTAAAACTAAAGGGAAGGGGAACCATTGCAAGAAACAGTAAATAAAATTTTTAATGGTTTTAAATTTCTAAATATTTTAATCATATCTAAGTTATTGCTTCATTGCTAAATATTACTATGATTTTTTGTTTAACAAAAGATTAGTTCTTTTAAATTATCCCATTAGAATTAGATCACCTTCCCTCAAGCCTTCTTCCTAAACTGCACATCTGCAATCCAGTGCACTTATTTTTGTGTGCTATTATAGACATAATTTAACAGCCATCATCCTCTATCCTCCCTATCCCCACAGCTGGGTTGTGGTTAAGGACAGCTCATCTCCTCCTGCTCAGGTCTGAGCAGACAGAAATCTCTGTGCTGATCCCAGTCCAGGGCTGGGTCTGTCAGGCTGTAATGATCTGGATTTCAGCACTGATTCACAGGCATCCACAGTGAGCTCACTCATGCTTTTACTGTGCAGGGGATAAACAGGGCTAAAAGCACAAGGGCATCTGCCAGAAACATGGCAGGATATGGTGCTTAAATCACACATGGGTCTAGTGACTTGGGGGATTGTGAGCACAACATACCACAGCAACTGTTGGCTGTAGGGGAAGTGCCAAAATATTAGGTCAAATATAATATTTTTATTATTTAATTTTTAAATTTCCACCATACTTTATATTTTTACAATGTTTTGTTAGAAAAATATATTCTGCTGTCCTATGCTGGAAAAATATTAACAGAAAAATCCCAGCAGCAAGACACACAAATCTCTATAGGCAACACGGAGACCAAATTGCCACAGCACTTGTCAGAACACACAAAAATATCCAAGATTATGCTACAGTCCTCCTGGGTTTCAGTCCTCCTGAAACAGGTAGGTTTCATCCATGGAAAAGAAGAATGATATTTTTTATTGTAAATACATAGAGAAAAACACAACAAACAAAAGCCAACCCCTGCTCCCCAAGATCCCAAAACACTTTCAAGAACTGAAGAATAATATTCTCCAGCTAACACCAAACACAGACACTCCCTTCCAAGTACCCTTGTCTCCCACACTTCAGAAAACACCCAAAGTGACAGTGGGAAAGGAGCAGCACCTGGCCCACAAAGCCCAGCACTGTAAGAAATCCAAACCTTGCAGTCACGTGTGTTTTAAAGACGTGAAATAAAACCTGCAGGAGCACAGGGCTCAAGAAAATCCTTTGCACTAGATCCATATATTTTGTACCTTGCATTTCACCTTCACGACATGTAACATTAATACATCATTAAAGTGACAGCCCTTCCCAATGAGGTATTCATTTAACAGTTCATATCAGATTGTCCTAGAAAATATGATGCAGAACAGATGAAACTGCAGTGAAGTATTCTGACGAAGAATCGCTGTCAAGACTGGTTCAAATAACAGAGAGGGTAGAAAAGGATCTAGAAACAAAATAGTGCCACAGCTTTTAGATACTTAGGAATAGATAAGTTAAACACATTGAGGGCAAAATCAGAGGAGTGGCTCTGAAACAGAATTTTACACACATCATTAAATGTCTTTCATCTCTCCCATCCTCCTCTTCCTGATAACACTTAGTTGCTGAGTTGGGAGGGTCTGAAATTTGGGGCTTTTTTTTCCTCCTCGGTTTTGTTTTGAAAGTGGCTATTTGCAGAGCCACTGGCAGCCTTTGCAGAAAGCTGTGAGTCAGTCCAGTTCTCGTGGCCAAGCAGGCCCAGTCAGGGATGCTGTCGTCCCTCTGGCCTCTGCAGGAACATGGGGCTTGTGCTCAGAAAGGAGAACTGAGCAAGAAGGAATGGTGGGACTGTGTGTGGCACTGGGATGTAAAGTGCAGCTATGGGAATAATGTAAATATAGTCAGTAAAGTAGATGGATTACAGCCAGTGAGGGAAGACATTGAAAGGAGACTTCACACATCTTGGGTGATATTGTCATGGGCTGTAACAAACAGTAGCACAGCCTCTTGGATGTTTCCTGGATCCTTTTAAATCATGATAATTTATTGGAAGGTCTTTTTACAGAGTGCAAAGTTCATTTCCAAGAAAGAGGAGAAATGGCTGTCTAAATACCATTATAGTAGAACAATGATTATTATACAAAATTTAAATTTCTTTACTGGACAGAAATCAGTCTCTGAGGAAAGACTTTTTCTGCCAGCAACTTCAAAGTGCTCTTTTTTTTTAATTGCCTCACAGTGATTACCTTGAATACATTGATCAAAGAATCCCTAGAAATATACCTCAACACTGAGTAACACAACGATGAAAAACTATCTATTCATCATCAATACAGGGCAGAGAAAAAACAGCTCTTCCCATCGCCCTGAAACCATTAGGGGAAAAAAGAATTTTTCATGTGGGACTTGGCAATGAAGGAAGATTGCACACTGAGACAGCACACAGCCCTCAGAGCAGTGTCCTGCTAAGGCCCTTTCTCCAAGATCTGCCAGGGAAGACATTCACCACACCAGGAAAGAGACAGACACCTGGGTCAGTGCCTCAGGTCCCCCATGAGACAGCCTTCAGCAGAGGAGCAGAGCAGAGATGAGCTGTGGCAGAGGGATGAGCAGCACAGCCTGCCCTTGTTAATCCCAGCCCTTAGCCCAAGGCGGCCTTTACGGCCCAGGGCAGGGTTAGGGCTCTGCCCAGGGTTAGGGTTCTTAAAGCAGAAGGCCCAGAGCTCCAGGCACACTGCAGCTGCAAAAGGCACACCAAGGAGAACACAAAACTGCCACAACTCCGCTTCCTCCACGGCTTCTTCCTCTGAGCCAGCCCCAGCCCAAGGCGGCCTTTCCTGCCGAAGTCATTGCTTGACCTAGCAGCACACACCAGCTGCTCAGTTCCTCCATACAGGCCTATTTCCTCCATGCAATTCTACTTTAACACGAAAGCTTGCTGGCTCTGGTGAATGTGCTGCTCTGTAGTGGTTGGTTGGGTTTTTCCCTAGAAGTAGCCCATTATTTCAGCAGCTGTGAATCCCATCAAACCACAGCTTCACCAAAACAATTCAGGCGACTACATAAGCCCATGGAAACCTCTCCAGAATTAGTTTGCAACTTCTATTTGACTACAGGAAGAAGAAACTCACCAAGTTTGACATGACAAGGAGCAAGCTGAGTGACCCTGAAATGGGTCACAGTACCACAGGCAATCCAAGGTCCTCACCACACCCTTACTTAAGGTAAGATACTCAACTCACATTCAAACCACCTGCAGCAGATTCACTTTCTACTGGGGCATGATCATTACTTTAAAATTTCATCAGGAACAGAAGGGGAACTGGAGCAGGTAAAAGCACAAAGATATTCAACCAAGCAAGTGAGGGGGAACAGAAGTACAGTTATTAATATTTCACTCTTCCATGAAGAAATGTTACAGTGACTTTTCCTGGTAATTCACAAAATCATTTGAGATCTTTAGCAGAAGAAATTCACCTATATAGAATTCTGCTGAAGTGAGAAAGCAATATGGGAAAGTTTGGTTTGCTATTTTATGTGTTTGCTAAAAATACATTAGAGAGCTATGTTTTTATGTCTATACCATAATGGCAACAATTAAGATTTACAGAATGGAAAAAAACACATAACTACTTTTTGGTTTTATCAAAGCTCCCACAATTTCTACAAATAGGCTAGTACTTATTTCAAAATCTCTCTCCCATCCCCTAGAAACACATTTTCTTTTCTGAATTTCTTCAACTTTGCACTGCCGTTTGAAAAGAAATAATGTACCAAAATACTCAGGCTTAAGAAGATTGAATTTTGTGTAGTTTGCTACAAAAATTTCTACCAGAATTTGACTTAAAAATCGCTGTTCCTTTGTCCAGCAGATAAGCCCTCAAACATTTCACAGCCCAAATATACCTTTCTCCTTAGGAATGCATGAAAGATCATTTTAGGGAATATGGCAGACAGAAGCAAAAGAGTATCTGTATGCTTCCAATGATTAAGCAAACTGTTTTCAAACTCAAATGGATGAGGGGGCCTATTTAATATTGGGACTGCTTTCTGACAGTCTTAATTTACACATCAAAAGAGAAATACACTCTAAGATTTTGTCACCGTAATGGTTTTGCTATTACATTAACTAGCAATTACTACACAATGCCATGCAAGCTGACTAGGCTTTAAATGCCAAGTCCCAATTTTGAAACCTCCTTAGGCTGTTATTTCAATGTCTTCTACACTTTGAAGGGAGAAAATTACAAAGGTTACAAATGCATGGATTAATAATGGCTAAAAATGGCTACAAACACTGTTTTCTAGCCTCTGTGCAAAGAGGCAGAAAAATATCAGTTGTGGTTTACCCTTTGCTCTGTTCTAGCCAGTATTTGAAATGTAAAGCACACTGGTGGAAGCTGTAGACATCTCTTCCTTTTCTCCCCCGGGAAAGTGCTGGGCTACCCTGGGACAACTAATTTTTGCATTTGAGCACCATTACAACAGCACATTGCACAGAAGGAGTGTCCTTGGTTTGTCAAGTGATAAAGCATTTTCTTTTCTTTTTTTTCATTTTTGTTTCTCACAGCTATGAGGTATTGCTAACCTAAACCCTGTTTGTATTTTGTTTGTGTTCCGCAGTAACGACAATTATGAACTGGCCAACTGCAAATATTCATCTCTGATCTGCTGATTGTTTTATCCAAAGGTTCTGGCACAGATGGATCTCCTTCATATACTTAGGTTTGTCCTTTCCACGCTCTGGTTCAGCTCTCCCACTGAACACCTCCAGAGTATTTAATACATCACTAGGCAGACCCTCATCTGGTACAAATCAGAGGTTCACTGTAATAGAAATTTGTCTATTTATGAAGTGAACAGACCATGTCTCTGTTGAGGAAAGCAATAAGCATTTGGCCATGGCCTTCTCTGCAGTAGCATTTGATACCTGATATCTTTCCTTGCAATCACCTCATTTTCTGTTCTGCAGTTGTTCAAGTTCTTTTTATTGTGAAGCCAGTGTCACCTGCTAAGGTGCATGAGCCAAATTCTTCAACACAATAACAGAGGCCTCCTAAAATAGAGACAACATTTAGAGTTGTGCAGCCAGGTCACACAGCTTCCCAATTAATCCTTCAAACAAAATTTCAAAGGGTTGACATTGATTTTGGTGAATGCCTTTTCCAGGCTACTTGTGAAATCAAGTTGGCTTGTAGCAACTTTGAAACAGAAAAGAGTAAAATAGGTAATTAGTACAATAAATACTAATAGATAAAATAGAGACTCAAGGACTTCATGTACTTTTTATGTATTGCAGTTATTCGTGTTTCCTAACCAATAGAAGTTCCCATACAGTTTTTGTCCATAATCCCTGACATTTCCTCCCCCACTCTTATGGTATCATTAGATTTTCCCACCCATCTCACAAAATTACAATTATTTGACCAAACCCAGAGCCACTGGGAAGAGTGACTGGACCGGAACCATTGGTTTTGTAGCAGTTCCTGTCAGGCAGGGCTGGGAGCACTGGGCACTTGCAAATGGCCCTTAACCCTTTAAGTGCTCCTTGATGCTCCTCAAAAGGCCCCTTGATGGCCACCCCACACTTCTTGGTGCCATTAATATTCAAATTCACTGTGCTGAAAATATGGCCTGTAAGTAGGTAAAGATCTGAGTAATCAAAATACATCCAACACAGTTTTCTGTCGAGAAAAGGTTGTGGGAAGGAAACCAGGCTAGCAAATGAACATGTTCCATATACAGACATCTGTGGGCCTTGTTGAATTCACTGTGCAAGGCAGTTTTAGTCTCCCTTTTTGAGAATCCCTGACAAAACAAACAGTTCCATTTGCTCTCTACAATGCAAGGGTCCAGCTGCTATTCCTAGAATCAGGTAACAGACATTTTACTCCCTCTTGGCACCACACACTGGGAATTCACCAGCCAGTTAAGCAAAGGACACATTTGTAAACATACAGATTGCTTCCCTAATCTCAAAGCTTTCTGTACTGTAATTATTCTCCTCTTCAGCATCAGTATAAGTAATGTTGTGTGACATTATTTACCTCAACACATGGCTTCAAAAGTCCCTTTATTAGCCAGCAAGACCAAATTACACTTCTGAACAAGAGAATTATCAGTTCCTTCTTGCTATAAATAATTGGATTTTTTGCCAAATATTTGTTGACTACATTTTTTTTTTTCTATTCCTGGAAATTGGAAAAAAAAAGTCAGGGACAGTTAATTGTTTCTTTAAACCAACTATAAAAGAATTCTTGTAAGGCAATAGAACATTTCTCTTCATTTTTAGCTACTAAAAACTTGACTTTCACTAAAAAAAGAGATGGTGTATCCATAAAAGGAGCTCAGAACTATACAGATAACCATCTGCTTTTGGATTTGCCACTCAGTGACTACAGATATATATTTAAAAATTACACAAAGCAAGCTGGAAAAAGTTAAGCATTTTACTAGGAGATCAAATTACTTATTTACACTGTCTTTCACCTTAACCTTTAATCCTACATGAGGAATCTGCTTAGCCTTATGGTACTATTCAACTGGGTCTTAATTTTCTTTAATTATTCATTTCCTGTAAACAAACATTCCAGGCATCTATCAAGTCCACAAACATGAAGCAGAAAAGAGTTCACTAATTCATTGTATACCAGCTGAAATTTTCTTCTACTCCTCCATTAGTGTCACTGTGTTGCCACAATCTGATGTTCAGAAAGCAAACCAAATGCCTAATTTAGTAAAAAACTCAACAAAAACTGCCACACTTTACCAAAATAAGTTGTATTTATGAGCAGCTCTCACTAAAGCTACTGAGAGGTTCAAGGCACTTCAGTGCTGCTGGTCCTCCTTCTGCAGGGGCCTCAGGGTGCTGAGCCAGCTGTGCACCCACACCTTCATTTGTGCCCTGACCTTGGTGACAGGGCTGCGGTCACAGCTGCAAAGCACCAGCCAAGTCACAAATAAATCTGCTCCTGCTGATGGGCTCTCTGATGCTTTGGTAGGGGGAAAAAAATAAAAAAGCAGTGACAAAAACAAAGAGAGCAATATCTTCATTCTGAAGGAGACAATGGGAGTGTGAACACTAGAGGTGCTAAGCACTTCATGAAATACAACCATGTGGTATCTGCAGGCATGGATCATGAGCAGATGAGATTTAGGAATTCAGTCGTCTGCATTATTTCTCTTCATTATTTTTCTTTTAAAAGCTGTAGATTCTTATATTTATGATTTCATTGTGCTTTAATTCACTTATGCTTTAATAAGTGGAAAGGGTTTTGGGGGTTGGGAGTGGGGAAATAGGTTGTAGTTATGGTTTTAAATAATTTATTTCCCAGTTAAATCCAAGCTATTTGAATGATTTATTAAACATTCTGCAGTAGTTGTATTAAACAGAGACCAGGAGAAATTAATGATTAGGCGATAATAGCTGGAGATTCTATCACTGTTACTCAGCTAAATTGATTTTCTCAAAATAGCTAAATAAAAAAATTAAAAACTACATGAAAAATTGCAAAATTTTGTTTTGGAGCACACTACATACTGCTAGATCCCAAAGGGAAAAAAAAAGAAAACGATTTTTTCCTAATTCTTAAAAAGTCAGAACACATTTTTGTTTCTATTAAACTCTTCTACAAGACAAGACTCCCCTTGTCAGTGTAATTTGTATTTCTTTAGTTGAAATTCTTTTCTTAAATGAAAGTACTAAGTCTCTCTGACACAGCTAACACTAAATTCCCTGTTCAAATTAGTATGAAACTCCCATGTTCTGTGCATTGTCTTATCCCTAGTGCATCCCTCTGCACTAACCCAGCTCTCTGAGATGTCATTCGAGTTATTCCCCTGTCCAACAAAGGCCACCTCCCAGTGCATTATCCCTAAATCTCTCTCCCAGCAAGGCCAAGCAGTAGAGCAGCACCAGGACTGTGGTGCCCAGGGTGAGCAGGGCTGGTGCCACGTGCAGGGGGCTGCTGGGGGAGCTGGGCTGGGGCTGTGCCAGAGCCTGGCACTGGCAGCCCTGCACAGAACCACCCAAACACCCAGTGCTGCCCCCCACTGCTCCCTCCAGCCTCCTCCTGCAGCTGGGGCAGAGGAGCAGAACAGGTGCCTCAGCCACACCACGGCCTTTTAGGTTACCTTGCAACACCTCCAGCTGGCCACAGTCATCCCTTCTGCCTGCCCTTGCACACAGAGTAAAATCCATCCCATCCCCCTTAAATGCTGTCACCCCACCTTAGAGTTACAGCTGCACCAGAAATCTAAACTGGGGAAATTGCACCTCTTAGAAACCAAAAGACTCTGAAAACCCTTCCATTTAGGGAAAAAAAAGTATGTTCATTTTCCAGGCTTAGCATCAAGTCAGAGGTTGCCCCCTGAATAATTACTGTCATAAGAACTTCTTAACCTCCAATTAAAAAGAAATCTTATAGATGAAATTAGCCAGCTGCAGAGGAATAGTCTTCAGAGAGATTTTTTAAAAATCTGAAAAGACTGTGCCTTATGCTTTTTTCACAAATATCTGGACACTAATAACTTGCTTAGTTCAACAGACTATGGAAATTACTTTTTTTAAATGGAAAATGGAAAACAAACTTCTCCAAATTTATTATAGCCCATTTATATTCAAGACTGTAAGTTCTCAAATTCCATCTGCAGTAAATTACCAGCCAAGCAATTTGACAAACCTTCACATAGCTCTTGATCTTAGCATGGGTATCTCCATTCTAACTCAGGCATGTGTCCAAGATCCAGTATGCATTCATGCAGACCTGCTTAATGATAAATACAGACTAGTCCAATGCCATAAAGCACTTCAAATATCTCACAGAAAGTCAAGTTATAAATCACATAAAGAAAATAATTCTCAGAACAACTACATTGAAGCACAGTCAACACTTAGCATCTGAAATGCTGAGCACAAAAGTTTAAGGCGTGTTGGAACTTCTAGTGCAGCCTGCTGAAATGCAGCACAGGGGGTGGGACCAGCACACCACAGCATCTTCCATTGTGCCTAATGAATTTTTGCCCTTGCAGCCATTCAAACAGCTCCAAAGCAGACTGCTGCAATAAGAATGCAGCTGTTGGGAAGTCAGCACTGTGCTATAATCTGTGAAGTAATGAGCAAAACAAGCTGAGCAAACTCAGCAGGAGAGGAGGGCCACTTCACCAAGGCAAATAATACCATATATTCTCATGATGTACAGAACTTCTGCAATGCTTTGGGGAAAAAAGTGCCTGCCTGGAGACTTGTGTAGGGGAAAGTGCTTTTTTATCTGTACAGGTTTGGTTACAATCATCTTGGCCAGGCGAACAGCTCAGGTCCTATGATGGAATGGGCAGGAAACAGATCTCTCTAGAGGTCTCCCAGTTCAAATAATCTGTTGGTTGAGGCTAAACAGTATAAATAACATTTCAGATGAAAACAACAGGGACTCAGGGCTATTAAAAAGGGTAAACAATAGCAGTAGAAATATTTATTAGGGTTGCTGGAATGAGACCCTATAGTATCTACTTAGATATTACATCATGTGATCCACCTTGGAATTTTGCTTGAAGTCATTTACAAACTCTTGAAACACATGTGCTATGCATATGACCCAGATTTCTGGATATTACCTTCTGTATGCTGTTTTAATAACTATTTTAATTTTCTCCTCCTTTCATAATGGGACCAAAGATTACATCCTACTGGTTTTATTATTATCCAACAGCCATTCTGGGCAAAATCAAGGTGTACATTCTTGAACTGCTCTTTCAGCCACTGAATCAGCCAAGCTGATTCCCCAAATCCTGTCTCAGCACATCTGTGTATCCCAGCTACATCCACAGGGAGAGTGCTGAAGTTCTTTCAATGAGCTATGCCTCTAGCACTAAGCACATTCATTATTTAATAAATTGATGAAGATATTTTTAACAGAAGTGAGAGCACATTATGGAAGAGGATGACCAAAACTACCTTAACAGTTGTAATCCTTGTGTAAAAGGAGGCCCTCACAGTAATTTTTAGGCAGGGCAGAAATTATTACCTATCTCACAAAGTTTTATTTAGCATAAACCAGACTGAGAATAGCTGAGCGACTGATACTTTGTACATGCAGTTCAAGTCTGTAGCCCTGAGTTTTATGTACTCAAGCTTTTATTAGAGTAACCATTCTAAAATCAAATTATTTAAACTTTTATAAGACCAGTCAAAATCAGGGCTTGTTAAACACTCGTTAAATAAGAGAAGCTATAACAGTCTGAAGAGAAGGTATCTGGTCTGAGTAGAGTTCTAAAGTTGCATTCTGCAAGACAGTGTTCTGAATTGCTGGCATATTGGACTGGTTAAAACAATAAACACCTTCTATTTCTTCAAATAGCTATTTTGGATTCTTGACAATTATTATGATAAATAATAATGAGTAATGCCTGCATCTCAAGCATTCCTATTTGGAAAACTGGAGTGAAACACAACCAGTTTTTTTATAACTCTCTGGCAAAATTCATCCTTCTCTAGCAATTTATTTTGGAGATATGGTGAAAAATAAATTTTTAGATATTTGTGGAATTGGAAGGAGGAAGTAATTGAAACTCAGTTGAATGGATGGCACAATTGTTTTTTGATAGGTTTCTTTTGTTTTGATTTCCTGTTGCTGTTTTTGAAAAAAAGTGAAGATGTCACTCAGAGTATCTATTCTTCTTTTATGTAGAAAAGGTCCTGGGATGGAGAAAAATGTTTTAGGTCCCCTCCATGAAGATGTATGTGTATGACAGTATGGACAGCCCTTGGAACACAAGCATGCTTATAGCTGTAGATAATGCCCACCCTCAATGGTTGCTTTAGGCTCTTCACCACATCAAGCAGTGGAGCACTGTCAGATTTTAGATATATTTTTAATCTACAGAAATGGACACCTTCTCTATACATACTTCTTTAGGCATTCCATAAAATCAGGCTATTTTCAAAGGTTAAGCAAAAACTTTACTCAAGGTCTCTCTGTAAATATATTCAAATGGGGACACCTATACTGTATCAATATTACTAACTCTTATTATAGCAGGATTAATAATTGTATATCCCCTACTCTTTCCAGAACTGTAAGGAAACATCTCTTGTGGTATAATAGCTCTCAGAGAGTTTTTTTACAAGTGTGTGTGTGTGTGTGTGTTTTTCCTTCTTTTTCCAGTTAAAAACTAAACATAAACAGATGAATAATCTTTGTGTTTTTCTCACTCTTTCCCATCTAGATTGTATCAATCTGCTTAGAACAAGATCAGAATTCTGGAAAAAAACATTCCTGCAAAACATACCAGTAATTGTGCTCTAAAAAGGTCACATTGCAATGCTGCAGGCTGCTTCTGTGAATAAGATTACAGATGTATCTATGATTAATTTGCCATTTTACTAAATTTTTTTGAGCTGAAATATTAAAAATGTCATACAGCTTCAAGAAAATAAAGTGGTTATCACTTCACTGAACTGCAGACATTAACAAAAATATCAGTGACACATTATCAAAATAATCTGTGATCAGAAATTATTCCCATGTATTTCCATCAAAGGAAGATTATGCCATTACAAAAGTCAAATTAACCAGCTCATATCAAATGAAGGATAGATTGACTCAAACCCCACTATAGGATCATCAAAAGTAAATATGTGGCAATAATTCCAAAACACATACATTCAAAAGAACTGCTTCTTCAGGAAGTAAACAAAGAAGCCCCAATTCTGTTTTTTTTTTGAAAAAGTTTGCTGCATGAAGCCAAGGAACCACAGTTTCACTCTTCCAACATCTCTGTACCCTGTGCTCTCTGCCTCAGGCTCCTCCAGGTGATGTTGAGGAGCTTCATTCTGGTACGTACCCTAAGCTAAGGTTCCCAACCCTGACCCATGGGGGCAAGGAAGCTCATGGACAGCTCACCTTGGTTTTACTGCCTTGGGTAGGGCCACCACAGGATCAGCTGGAGGAAGCCCTAGAAAAATGGATTGGATGAAGGGACACACTCAATTCCACAGGTATGACCTCAAAGAAAGACCACTACTGTGACCTTCCAGGCCAAGAGAACCCACTCAATGGATAGCAAACTTCAGGTCAGGCCTCAGGAGTTTCTATGAAATAAAGAATTTAACAGCCTTCCAGAATGGAGGGTGGCACGGGCAGATAACTCTCAGGTCTGATATATTTCATAAGCTCATAACTATGTACTGGAAGCCACACTGTGTACAAGTGCCCTCACCTGATGAACAGTGCTGCCCATCCCCTTGGGACACTCATGGAGCTGATGGTGTTCACTGCTTTAAACAGGAGCCACTGCACAGCGCCCACCCAGACACTGGCACACCAGGAGCACTTCACACTCTGCTCTGCTCTTCACTAACACTACCACAAAATGATAAAAACCTCAACAAAAACCTGCTAGCTGAGCAGTAAGGCTAAAGCCCTTTAGCAAAACAAGGCATGCTCCCCACTCTTTATGAGACACTACTGGCATAATCCTAAATGCAGATGATGCAGTTATCAGCTGGTACTAGAACTAAACCTGTGTAAAAGACTTTCAACACAAAAACCTCCATTATCTCTCACAAACCAGCATGGATCCAGCTCATAAACAGTCACAGTTTAGATTTGCATTTTACTGACTGACTTCTAAAGTATCTTTTGTTTATGGCCCATCCTGTCTCTGGATTTTGCATAATAATTCACAGATTTTGCTGTACAATTAAGTGGGCATTTTTATTCTGGGTACCTTTTGCTATTCATATCTATCAGAAGTTGATATCATAATGGAAATCTCCAACATCAAAGATAAGGCAGCCTTTACATTATGAAATTCTTGCAATTAAAAGAAAATTGGATGCATCCATAGCATAAGTTTTTAGTTAATTACTAAGCATTCTTTTTTTGTGCATGGCAGGAAGGTTCATCTAGATGCAAATATTTCTCCCCAGAATGAGATTGATTATTTTTATGACTGTTTTTGTTATTAATGCATTACTATTTGGGGGCTGTGGTGTGGGGAGTGTTTCTCTGGCCAAGAAAAAAAGCAGCACTATAATCCTAAGGGCTCATGAAGAGGGAAACACCTACAAAACACGTTTTTTTTGTGGTTTTCTTTTGGTTTTTTTGAACCTGCCATGATGACTGACAAATACATCTCTACCTCAGTTCACACTTCAGTTTGTTACTGGCCTATGAAGGAATTCATTCTCCTCAGCTCATCCCATGGCTCCATGACATGCTGCAGCTATAATATGCCAGATTTTTTCAAAACTTTGAAGTGACAGTTCTGATATAAGGCCACACCTTATAGGAACAAGGGTTGAGATTCACAGCTTTAAAATACATTGACTATTTAGTTTTTGTATTAGCTTGATACAAGAACATCTGAGTGACCTACTTTGCTTATTTAATGAGACTGTGAAGAAAACACTTTGCATTTCTGACAAGGATATTCTTTTCAGTGCCAAAGAAGAAATAAAAAAAATGGCAATTTGAAATGCAAAGGTTTATTTTAATTAGAGTAACACAGCATGCATTATAATAAAAACAGACTGTAGCTGGTGTGGCTGGGTCCTGTAAAGCAGGCAGCATGTATAAAGAGTCAAAAAGGCAATTAAGATTTTGGGAAGATAAAATAAAAGATAAATGAGTCTGTGGGCTCTTTTACTTTCAAGGGCTAATACCATTCAAGACATACATATTCTATACATTCTAGTCTTAAACCCCACATAACAAGGGCTACAAAAATAACTGTAATTATTCAATTTACTATTAGGTTCTTTGTCCTTCTCAGTTAACAATACTACAAGGATTAGAGATTTACTTGACATTTAAGTAAAACTTAACTAAAATTCTCAAGATAAGGACAGTAGTTATTGAAAACTATAGAGAGAAAAAACCAAAACTCTTGATTTATGACTTCTCTCCCCAAGGTTTCCTAAACTCCTTTCTCTTTATGAGGATATTTTTCCTTCACTCTTCCCTCGCAGCTTCTGAAGTTACCTTACTGCCACCAAGTCTTCTCAACGTCTGGGGTTCCCTGGTTTTGTGGGACTGAGTTCCCACAAGAAGCCTACAGAGAGCTGCAGCAGGAACACTCTCTCCTGCAGGGGGTAACACTGATGTCCTTCAAGGTCTCCCAGCCATTTCATCAGTCTCCAGCACCACTTAGGACCCACGAGCTGATTCCTTTTCAGAGCTCCCTATGTCTAAAACATCTACAGGATTGAGTTTCAAAATATGCCGATAAAAAAATAAACCTTCATTCATGACAACAAAAAATTGCCTCTGGAATGAAAACTGTAATTAACTTCAGTATTAACCTACACAGAGAGAAATAAAAATGAACAGACCAGCTTTTATAATCACAACACTATCATCTGTTCAACAAGTAGAAATGAATTCCTTGTACATGAGTTTACAGCTGGCCCAGGGAGGCTGTGGGATGTCCCCCTCCAGGGGCATTCCAAGCCCAGCTGGCCAGGGTCCTGTGTAACCTGCTCTGGGAGACCCTGTCTTGGCAGAAACACTGGACTGGGTGATCCCCAGAGGTCCCTTACAATCCCAACAATGCTATGAGTCTGCTAATTTAGGAAGTCTTTTCTTCCACAGAATCAGCACCTTATCTATTGGAATAAGTTCTGCTTGTTCATAAAATTTCATATTAAGAGAGATAAAATAATGGATCCAACATCAAAATATTTCATACTACCCTCAGTAAGGACCAGAAGTTCCAACTGACTTACTAAACTCAAAATACAGTCCTATAATTCTATTACTTTTATATTTTTATATTCTTTATGATGTCAAAGCAGCTAAATCCACCACATTTTCACAACTAAAATTGCATTGCAGTTATTGGACTTGGCTAACTTCACTTTTCTGTGCAACCTAATCTTTCCTGCAGAGGTTAGAAGATTCTAACATGCTTTAGGGCTTTGGAACTGGATGATCTTCAAGGTCATTTCCAACCCAAGCTTGTCTATGATTCTATTCTGTGACATTTTACTAACAAATACATTACACAAGTATAGTGAAAGTGCTCTGAAATCACCACAGACCACTTCAAGAACTGAGACCAGAGGTGTATTTGAGGCTGATCACCCTTTCAGATACAAGTGCTTGGCTTCCTCTTTCATGGTCTCACCTCGGTTCATACGTCTGGAACAGATGGTACAAACTGATCTTTTCTAATGCCTTCCTCCCACTCACTTCTTGCCATTGTCTGGTAGCAATCATATGAAAAAATCTGAATAAAGCCTTTATTAGCAGAAAAGGTTGCATTAATGAGAGACTAAGACCATTCATCAGATCAAACACCACATCAAAAAAATGGCTTGTAGCTTAAGTTTGCCCTTTCTTGCATTTATAAGAAAACTCACAGTAAGCTCTGTATCAGGTTGACATTTCATTGATGTCGTTTTGATTCCCCGTCTGATGAAATACTGCACTTTAAAATTTCCCCCAGCATAACATGGCTAAATTGAAACTAAAACATTTCAAGTCAAGATTAAAATGATGAACTTTCTTAGTGAAGAGCCCTAGGGCAGAGCTCCATCTCAAACTGCCCGACAGGGCTGGGAGCCGTGTTGGGTTTGCTGTGGGATTGCCTGCCCAGCCTGAGCCAGCTCAGCCTCTGCCCTCCAGCAGCCCATCAGACACTGGGGGAGCAGCACAGGCCTTGGGCTGCCTCTTAAAACAGCTCCTGGTGTCCTGGGAAGCTGACTCAGGACCTGCACCCTCAGACACAAGGCTGATGTTTGCCTCACCTGCAAATACTACTGGGGCACGGATTACATAAGCATCACATGTAAAAAAACATATCCAGTGCCACCAATTAACAAGCTTAAATGTAATTACACTCAGGATAATAAATGCATTTGGGTCTGAAAAGATCTAGCTTTCCTGTTTTATATAGAAAGGAATGAGATATCGCAACACAAAACTACATCTCAAATTACAGGCATTAGTAGCAATAGTAATCAGTTGAAAATGAAAATTAATTGAATACAGCATTGTTCCAAACCACTTATCTAATTTGATCAAGGTATCATTAACTAATTAAGTAGCAATGCTTGAATGTACTGCTTATTAAAGGCCAAGGTCATATGAAGGCCAAACTATCAGCAGAAAACGTGGTTAAGGAAGGCTATCTTTAGAAGGGTTCACACAAAAGTCATGGAAGTGCACATTTACCAAGTGCTTTCAGAGCTTACCAGTCAGTTAAAAAATTGCCAATCCTTATTTAGGGGTATGAAACTACATAATAATGCTATTAAAAACTCTTAAGTAGTTTTTCTCAAAATAACTTTTTTTCAATGCAGCATACCAATGATCTTAGCACACTTATTTGTGTATTTCAGACAGTCCTTGAGGAGGGGAGGGTACAGAACTTGTCTAAAAACTAAAAGTCATTCAGAGCTGAAAGCTGACAGAAATTGGCTCAGAATCCCTCCACAGACATTCAGGGCAGCAGAGGTGGAGGTGGCTGGGACATCATAAGTATTTACATTTCAATGTGGCTTTTAGAAAGTAACACACTTTTCTTGAAAAGGTTCCACTGAGTTCCACTGTGAAGACTCATTTAAGACAATTTAATTTTCCTCCCTTTAAAAAACACAAACAAACAAACAAACAAAAAAACCCACCTAAAGTACACAAAAAAGCCTGGCTATTTCAAAAAAGTAACTGATACGGTATCTCTGCTTTTTAAAACTGATTTCCCTTCTCACCTTCACTTGGTTTGGGGTTGGTTTTCATTGTTTGTTTGGGGGGTTTTTTTGTTTGTTTTTGTTCATTTGTTTTAGAGGAGTTTTTTTGCTTTTTGGGGGATGAGGATTTTGTGCCTTTTGCTTGTGGTGGTTGTTATTATTCTTTGGGGTTTTCATTATTGTTTTTTGTATTCTTTTTAATGTTGAAAGGTAGGGGCTCAGCGAACGACACAGTTCCAGTAAAACATACATAGCAAAAGCAATTCCAGGAAATATAGATTTAAGAAATGAAAGTAGTGTGTGCCTATGACAAGTAAATTGCATGACTGTGGGGTATAGTTCAATTCTACATCAAGAAAAATCCTCTTATACAGTGGGAAAATTAATTTCATTCCCCATGGCCTGAAAATTTTTTTTTTTCTGACATTTGAGAGAATTGTAATTGCAAAAGTACAAATCCACATCTATCTTGTCATTTACTTGGTTCTGTTGTGGGTTGAATATTATCACGTACAGCCCTGCGGTCCCTGAACAGCTTCTTGGGAGAGCTGGGATTGCTAACCCTCTTCCTGATGCCAAGATGTGAAAAAAGACTACTTTACTTTTTCCAGTGAGACAAGAAAAAGTCTTTTTGTTTATAGGACTGGCAAAAAGTTTCTGGAGTATTTGTTATTTGCCTCCCTTTTTTGAATGCCATTATCTGTTTTACCCTGTGCCAGAGTGACCATCAGCGAGTGCAAACTGCTGTAGCTGAGGAGTGAGGCTGGCTGTTGGACCAGGCAGGAAGATTGCCTTTCTCATTTCTGCCCCTTGACCTGGAACAGCATCCTTGGGAGCCTGGCCTTTAGCAGCTCCAAATGCCTGGAAGAATAAAGCTCAATAAGGGTAAAAAAGGAATGTTGGAGAATCAACAATCAAATCTATACTCAAATCCATGAAAAGAGCTTCCCCAGCCTTGTAGTCAGCTTTTATTTTTTTGTATTTCTTATAAAATGAGAGAAGTTAGGAAGTGTGAGTAGTGTCCTGGGGTGGGAGTAGAGACTCACCCCGAAAACCAAAATTCTGCTGAATCTCAGTGAGAAGCCAGTCCCTGAAAAAGCCTTGTACTTGACATATCTTATATATTACTGGGTAAGAGAGACCTCAGTCTGTGACTCTTTATATAAGGCAGTGGATATGGAATGAAAATGGGAATTGCCTCACTTTAAATTGCCTCACTTGCTATTTTCTAAATACTAGTAGTGAAATCTGGAGATAAATAAATAAATGCTCTGGTCTAGAAAGACACTAGGTACACAACAGAAATATCTTTGCCTAAAGGTAAGCAATTGCATTTTAAAATTGTATTTCAATCACTAAGCCAAAAAAATAGAGAAAACCAAGAACTGAATGTGGAATATAATTTAATATTCAAATTTAAATATTTTTCTTTTTATTATCAGTAACTACAGCCCTGAAACCAATTAGTGTTTCTGTGCTCAGTAGGAAATGTTTGTTGTCCCAAACAATTATTTTTCAGTCTTTGAGGCACCAGAAGAACAAAGTAAAACAAATTATCCAGATTTCTCCAGAAGAATTAGATAAAGAGAAAACAATCAACTTGGTGAAACTTCAAACAACTATCTATTTCACCTCTATGACTCAGCTCTTTATATTAAGTTCCTATCTTGAGTACAAATCAAATTTATCACTCAGATTCTAATCAGGAAATTAATTAGGAAGAAACAAGAAAGCAAAGGAAAGATGAAAAAACATTGTATTGCACATCAAACTTTTAAAACCTGACAATTACACTTTACAATTTCATTTCCATGGCAATACAAAATATCTGCTTAGCTGATTGAATCATTTGAAAGAAACAAACTCCTTAACAAGATAACTCTAGTGATGTATAAGATGATTAACAGAGGTGTTTTACTGCTTCTCTTCAGGTAGGTTTGTTTGGGTGCTTTTAAAGTGAAGACTTGATTAGAAATGATTTTGGAACAAAAAGGCAAGAGACTGCCACATTCATGTTGAATCAACTATAAAAACATTTTCAAATTTCCTTCCAGGAAACAAGTTGGGATCTTGTTTAGAATGTTCCTTCAGGATCTGTATAAGTGGCAAATATTCATGCTGATTTCAATGGCCATGTTCTTAGACCTCAAAGTATTTACCCCACATTCTGCTCCTGTTTGGAGCAGGATTACTTTTTTAACAGCTTGCTGAAAATTACTGACTTAGGGCTGTTTTCTCTTACTCCCTTGGCAGACTCTTGAATGAACACTTTTTTTTTTCTATTCAATTAATTTTTGATTTTCATAAGCGAGTTCAGTGAATGACAAATTATATGGAACACATTTCTCCCCATCATTCATGGGCAATAAGATCCTCTTCTTCCCCCAAGGGAAAGACTGGCAATATCCCCACTGTGTTTCATGATCCATTTTTTCAGTACAAGATGTTGGTGCTGGTCATGGCTCACTAAGAACATTACACTTATTGCCATAATGGAATCGAATTTAGTCTTTAATTTACATTTTGACTTCTTGAGAATAAATTAAATTATCCTTCCATTCAAAGGCCTAGTTCATGCCTTGTGGCCTCCAGGAGGTAAAAAGCTTAAGCAAGAGGCCAATGAAGCACAATCTTTGTGCTTTTGCTTTGCATAAACATGATTTTCAGTCCATTTATGAGCATCTAACTGTGGGGCTGGAGTTTGTTTGCAGAATAATCCATGGGAAGGTTTTCCCTACTGTTAATATGCAGTTACCTAAAAATAAACTGGATGATTCATCATAAAAAAGTGTAAGAGCAAGATGGATATCACAGGGCTTACTTTGGCAGGAGGCTAAATAGGAGATTTTTAAGTTAAACAGATTTTGCCATTATTCATTTAATCAGTTAAACATTACAGCAATTGGAAATCTTAAACAGGAATGCAATTCCACCTTCATGGATTATTTGAAATGAAAACCAAGCCAGCCTGATGCTCATTCAAGTGGCAACATTGTACACCACCATGAAGAAGCTGAAACCCCACCTCATTGTCTCCCTTACAGTGTGTAATCTGCCATGGTTTGCACAAAACAGAAAAGCTTTTTCTCATCTCCGAGACAAACATGACAGGATTTAGGCTCTGGCAAGACTAAAACAACTCAGCCAATTAGTTTGTGTAGGCTGCATTTGCATCTGAGCTGGGACCACTGCCACTGATGGGTTACATTCAACAACACGCACTTACCCAAAGCTTTTATTTTAATTAGTAAAGTTTCACAACAAGAATCATTTAGTCATTTTTCTGGATTGATTGGCTCAATTTTAGTGAATGATTTTTTTTTTTGGTTAGGCTGCTTTTCTCATACTTCATTAATAAGGCAATAAATAAACACCACAGGTTATTGAATGACATAGCTGGAAAGCTGATTTGTGATAACTCATCATTATTGGCTCCAATGAATTACATGGATATAGTTTGTCTGCTGCTGCCATTTCCTCCAGTATTTTTTATGTTCATGTTCCTGAAGAAAAACAGAGTTGTTTCTTGAAGTAAAATGTGTGATTTTTGCTTGTCACCTGAAAGTAATCTTTACAGAACAACAATATTGCCAAGCTGAAGTTTGATTTTATCCTTAAAAAATAAAATAAAAACTCAACAAACAAACGAGTGGCAATTTTTGTTCAAATCTCAACAAAATACTTGCCTCACAAAAATACATAAACATCTAAAGCAATCCTTTAGACAAACAGCAGCATCCACTCACTCTAAATATCTATTTTATTGTTTAACCATTTTTTTTGTATCTTCACCAATTTTCCAGTTACATCCTGGACTCAAACTAAGATGATCCAAATAGCCCTCATACTAATGTCAAATACAGGAGCTACTGCCCCTTCTTAACAGTTCCTTTTTTTGAAATCTAGGACTAGAATAAGGGCTTCATGGCAATTTCACCCTGAGAGATCACAAGTTGATAATCAGCCATTTTCACCATCCTCTCGCTTTTTCCATAACTCAGGTCCTTTCTCAAATGTTTAACCTCTGTTAGAGCATAACCAAATCAAAAGCCCTCAGACAGAGAGAGTCTGTGGTTCACTGAATTCAGCTGCCCAAACCATGAAGAATGTCTTGGACCTGAGGCTGTTGTTTAGTAGTCTCTATTTTCCAGAGATATCTGCATATGTAAGTAATGATGACTAAATACTACTTTTACTGTTGCACCAAACTATTGAGAGCAATATTTTCTGGAATCTAGAACTATTCAAGCACAGTGACCACTTCCTATTTAGAATTACACTTTGAGATTACCATAAGCTACCTCCTATTCACATAATTCAGTTTGCTACATCCTGCATAATTAATTTTCTTGTTTATTTAAGCTGTGTTACAGTTAAATGTTGAAAATCTCTTGTGTCTATGATCTATCTTTAGTACTGCTTTTAATCAACTAGCCAGGCCTGGAATTCAGTGAGAGTGTCTTATAGAGTTAATATGACAGTACTGTCTATCAAAAAGTCATGCTGATTTTCTCAGATCTATATTCCTCTTAACTGCATTCATCGAGCACCACAGTAGACACTCATTATTTCCAGCCACACTGCCCAATTCTAATATTCAGGTAAATAATCCTATTAACTCTTACAAAATACTAAAGAAACATAATCTTCTTCCAGAATGACAAAACTTTACTGCCTGGGAGCTCTGGGAGAAAGAAACAAACACAAAAATCCATCAAACCAGGATTCCTTTGGTGATTCTCTAATTCCTTTGGATACTTGTTATCTGAAACTGCTGATAGGAAAGAACTTAACTTCATCAGGCACAATTCAGCCTCATGAAAAAGTCATTCACCTGGTTTGGATGAACTTTGTTACTGCCATATGCTAGGAATATGTCATCACAGATATGTACTTCCCCTCCTTCAGATCAGAACTATTTATATCCTTATAAACTCTCTTCTATACTACTATCAACAGTTTTATCATGTTTGACTACAAAATTATAATTTGGATTTCATCTGCTCTCAATATACTCAGAACCTACATTGTACAGTTTAGCTCTGCTCATGCTGGATTCCTCATAATGCCATCTTGCTATTTGATCACAATGGAGAACTGATAGAGAAATGAGACACTGATCAAATTTTTATGAACTATAAGATGTGCACTTTCAATGTGCATTAAAAAAAAGGGGTTTAGGTAGAGGGGAGTGGGCACAAAACAGGAACTGCCAGTATGGCATCTAGAACAAGATAAACTGAATATCATTTTTGGCTTGACCAGGACAGTAACCAGATCACTGCTGAGTAGGATTATTAAGGTCAGAGGTCTTAAAAACATTGACATAGTCCCCCAAAAAGCCTAAATAATGTTAAAATGGGGACAAATATTAAATGGAAGTCCATCTTCTAGTAATGAGAATATCAAAGAATGCAATTAACTGTTTTCTCAACACAAAAGTCACAAGTGGACTTTTTTACGAGTCTTCTTATTTTACAGAAAGAAAAAGCAGATGCCAAAAGTAACTTTTCAATGCACAATTACAGACCTGTGCAGGATCTTTGGCCACAAGACCAATTGTATTAGATTAATTATTCTGGGCTCAGAACTCAATCACTCCAAGGCTACATATCCGCATAGTCATACGCAAAATTCAGCTAAATCAGTGAAAATGGAAAACATCCAGGACTGGCATCAGAAAATCCTCTGCCACGATCTGCCTCCCAAACAGGAACCAGACTTGGATGCATTTAGGAAGGAAATTGCTCTCTGAAATAATTAAGCCTACTCCTCCCTCTCACAGCAGGTTGAAGACAGTATGCAGAGATTACAGAAAACCATTTTTCATGGCAGCATTTCAGAAAAACACTGCGGCTTCACAGCTACCACCATTTGCAGGTATTTAAGCCTAAAGCATAAAATAATCCCCCTGTACCCACCCTGCCACCAGATTCTGCTGTGCTCACAGGTGAAATGGCCCTTCCTGGCTCAGGTGTGGCACAAAGGGCAGCTGATGCCAGCACAGGTAGGATGAACAATGCAGAGCAATTCCTGATTTATGGGCACAGCCTGTGGAGCTGAAGGGCACCTATTGTTTAGCATATCGTGTATTCAACCACATCACACAGGTTTGTATAAATCTGAAACCATAAAGACTGCAGAAAGGGGGAAAGGCAGTACAAGCCAGAGCACTCTGATTAGCTCTAGACCTTTTCCTACTAGAGCTTTAATGAGTTCCCAAGCAACCTGCTCAGGCTCAAAGTAGAACAGGGAGAGAGGGTACCTGCAAAGAGCATTGGGATGATGCATCCAGAAGGCAGAGGAATAATAGAAATACTACAGGGAGAGATAAGATTGCTCTTCACAATCAGCTTCATTCAAGAAAAATGAGATTTCTCATATTCAGGTATTTACCTGTCCTATGACGAGTGAACATTAAAAATTTTACAAAGTCTTTCTATCCACAGGCTCTTGTCCTCTCTCAATCAGTGTATTTAACTCATCCTCAGGTGCATAATATCTTAATTCCCCTAACTACTTTTTCCAGTTAAAATCTGCATTGTATTCCAAAAAAGTTAGAAACTATCCAATTTTGCAGCACTGAAGAGTGAAATTATAATTTCTTACATTTTTTAAGTTGTTTAAAGTACTCAAAATTGCCTTCTCAACCATTTTTGTGGCAATTCCCATCCAGAACAAACAGCTGCTATTTATGAGATAATGAAAGCACCATTGCAAACACAGAAAACCCCATATTATTTGACTTGAAGAAATCACTGAGGCCAATATTCATCACCTCAAAAAATATAATACATTACCTCACAAGAGGCAGAGTAAGGTCTCTAGTCACCCTTGTCAGTGCAGGTACATCAAAGTGGCAAAAACCTCAAAGTTTAGTGCAAAACTTCAACCCTGGCCTTAAAAAATCAAACTGAAATAGTAAGAAGGTCTATTGCAGACCCCCTGCACATGTATAGGAAGAATGTAAAGCATAAATAACTCCTATCTTAAAGCTACAAAAATTTATTCAGCTTTTCAGATCCACCACAACACGAGCTTAAAACCCCACCGTACATGGCCATACCAAATAGTCCATCTTATTTTGTGAGTGAGCAACCTTCCCTTCATCACTTCATTTCACTTTAACAGCACCCACTCCTGAGCAGGGCCACCACTGCTCTAACATCTAGGGACAACCGGCAGGGAAACAAGCCCTGTTCAAAACATTCAGCTACTTCAGAAGGAAAACACTGGCACCAAACCAGCAGAAATATTTATCTGGATTAAGATACTCTCATTAAATGCATTTATTGTGAAGTCTAGTGACAGCAGGGGTTGATTTCAGAGACTTACTTTTGTCCAAAGACAATGACATCCCCCCATCCCATTCAGAATGTTTTTTTAAATGAGTGGCAGCAACAGCAGAAGCCAAGAGAAGAGGCTTGAGCAAGAGCAGATGGTCAGCCAGTGCCACCTCCAGCAGGACACTGACCTGAGCTGTTCTGTGGCATGTCCCTGCCCTGAGCTAGTTTGGTTGAGCCATCCCAGTTGAGAGCAAGAGATGCCAAAGGAGGTCACTGCTTTGCTCAGTAAATGACCAGGAATAACAATTTTTATGTAATCTTCCAAACAATGCTATACCTTTCTGTTGCTGTAGTTTGCATGTTGCCTGCAGATTAATGCATTGCTTGGACTCTCAGTGGAGCTCCCAGTGCCTTGTACAGCAACCCAGAGAAAGCCATGACACACCAAAAGCAGTGAAAGAACCCCACTTTTACTAAAAAACTGTTTCTCAGATGTTCTGAGAAACATCAGCAACTTACTGTAATTATTTATGCTTTGAAATCATGAAGTTCTTGTTAAGGAAGAAAATGATCCTAGCAGACACATCCCTTTCTCTAGGCTCCTACTGGAATTCATTCCCAGCCCCTGCTCTAACCTGTCACTGCAGGAGCACAGAGCAGTGCATGATACCCAGCAATTACAAATTCCCATCACCTCTGACAGATCCAATGGATCTGACCCACAGCTTAAAAGAGACATCATCAGCTGCCTCTCCTCAGACTTCAAGGCACTTTCTAGCTGACTCTTCTCTTTCAGTCCATAAAACCATATGCTACCTTGCTCTGAAAGAGAGATCCTAAATATGAAGGGAAAAAGTAGAGTAGGAGACAATTCCTGCATTCCTTTCTTTTCCTACAGCAGCACCAAGTCAGGTGTCCAAGCCCAGGGCTCACTAAGAGTAAAGCAATGCAGTAACCAGGCAGAAACTCAGGAAGCTATACTGACCATGATGAAACACCAGTGTCAAAAAAAGGAAAAAGCCTGTGTTTAAAGGAACTTCACCAAGTCTCCTTATTCTTGTAAAGAGGGTAAAGGAATTGCCTGTTTGAAACTCCCAAACCCATCTGTGCAGCCAAGTTACACTGAAAAAAAATACACACAAAAAAAAATTAGCTGCAGACTGAAGATCAATAAGTGCATGGGCATGGCTAATGACTAAATAAATACTGCTGGAAAGCTTGGAAGGAAATTTGGAACACAGCTCAGAATTCCTGGTCTACTGGTTATGTATCTGTAAGACTGTGATATGTACCTCACTGGCAGAGGCAAGTTTTTACAAATACTAATTACCCAAATGTTTTTTAGACAGAGTCTAAAATACAGTCTTTTTAATGAAGCCAGATCACAGTCATTTAAAAACACCTGGAAATCATTCTTGGGGACTGGTTCAAGTGCAAATTCAATTTAGAAAATGTGGCATTTCCACCAGCTTACTTACAGCTAATGGATACAACTATATAGCCCCAGAAAGCCAACTCCTAATAGTAAAAAGCAGTATGATAGATATCAGTGAATTAGGCAGCAGTAAAAACATTTTACTGAGAAAACAAGTTTTGATAGCAATTCTTCCCCTGGACTTGTAAAGGGTATTTTTCAGTTCCTCAGTAAAGAGGGCCTTAGTTCACTACAAGTCACCCAAACAGGGTGAACACAGGAATTGGCTTAGCCCAACTACTCATCTTAAGCCCTACAAGCAGGGCTACCTTGATACCCCACCTCCAAAATGGAATTTCAGAATCTCTCTTGGGCAGAGAGCTCAGAGCAGTTCAGTCCCTGCCCCAGCTGTGGCCCTGCTGCAGCTCCAGGTGAGGTTTCCATGGCCAGCTGTGTTCTTCAGGATGAGCTGCTGAGGAAGTCTGCAGGCTCACAGGATCAGGATTTGCACAGGAGAGCAGTGCAGAGCTAGGAGCACCCAAAAATCCCTGAAATAGCAGAACAACCCAACTCCTCCCACTCACACTCAGTACTGCAATTCCTGCCTGAAAGCACCTGGTGCCTTAAGTGAAAAGCAGGATCATAAGGATTTCCAAGCAGAAAAACCTGGCAATGCCATCCCATTGCTCCCCAGACTGGATCCATACAGGGGAGAGCTCCAACCCAACCCTGTGAGTGCTGCTGGCTGAGACCAGGGCAATGCTTTCCCCCCTGCATTCAGGGGGGATTCAGAAATTTGCATTTGTATTCACCAATCCTAGGATGACTTCAGGGAGAAGAGCACTTCATTCTGGGGCAAACATCAAGGTTCCTTCCCCTAGAACACTACATTTGCTTCTCAACTCTTGTTGTTACAATGCTGTGAAAAAGAAAGCATCAACTAAATTATTAAATAGGTCATAATTGTTTCTTGCCATGTCAAGCCCAATGAAGATATTTTCTACAAGCCCTCGTGGAGATTTGGTGGAGAAAAGAGGTTTCTGACACAGCAAAAATTTTCAAAATAGAATTTAAAATTTATATTTGGAAAAGGAAATAAATTAAACACAAGTTTTAAAATCAGAATCACATGGAAACTTTCTCCTTTGATGATTCAACTTGTACTAGCAATCTGAGGGTAAACTGCTGTTGCAACTAATATTTTGTAAGGTACTCTGTGATGTAGCCAAATATAAACTGCCAGACTCCTGGAAAACATTCATTTTCTGACAAGCTTTCCTTTTGTTTTACAAAGCTATGAATAAATATAGTGAATGTTATACAGAATGGCTGTTTGATAATACCTTTTTTCTTGGTAGACCTAACTTTCATCAGACTTCTTTAATGTACAGCTGGCATGTAAGACGAAAAAATGCAATTTTAAACAGGAAAGTCAGATGGTGGTTGAATAATCACTCTCACCTTTTCTATTGAACTTTGCAGTATAAACTTTGGACTGGATTTGACACACTTCTAGATTCATGCAGACCAGTCTGCAGTACTGCATACAAAGCAGAGCAAGGAAACCCAGAACCATGTGGAGTGCAAACTCAAAAAAGGTTTGACCCACCAGCTGCTTTATGTAGTCGTTTATCTGGAGATCAGCCAGCTGTTTTCAGCTCCCTCTTCACCAGAACTGAGCTATTGTCAGACACTGTAAAGGAGCAAAACAACTTCTTTTCATTCTATTAATAGCTATAAAAAAATAATACAGCCAAAAAACTCAAAATAAATGAATAAGGAAGCTAAAACTTGCACTTTACAAAAAAAAAAAATACACTTTAGAGGAGAAGCATTTTCTTCATGCTAGTAGGAAACATGACAATTTTATTTATAATTTAATAACTAAAGAAATTAGTCTGTGCTCTTGTGTAACCATATTAAGTGGGTAGATTCATATCCTAACAGAGGCATTTACAGGATAGTAACTTCAGAGACCATTAAAACCCTAAGAGGGAAGTTACTCTCTGTCTCTGCATGCATACAATTTCTCAATAACCATGCCTAGCCCTTATTAATGACCATGTTTTACTTTCCACTAGAATTTCTAAAAATCCTACTCTAATTCCAATAGAAACAACTGGGGTTTTTTTCAGGAAGTCTTAAATATTTATTTTGTTATTAACGAAAATAAAACAAAAGCCTTAGTTATATTGGTCCAGTGATTACAGACAACTGATAGCACACACAAGCTGATGTACTTGCCTAAATAGATGGAACATTTTTAAGGATATTCAAGAACACACAGTGAGAATGCATTAATAGAACTTCTTCCAGCCTAGCCCTAACAGAGTGCTGATTAATTGAGTTTTCCTGAGCTATTGCACTGACTCACTGCTCACATACCCAGGTTCTGGGTGCAGCAAGCACCAGCTCTGATACTGAGACAGAAAACAAATGGACACTCTCATGCTTACAAAACTTTGTCCCTTTCACTGAGAGCAGGAACAAAACTAGGTGATGAAGAGTTTTGCCAGAGCTCCCACACATTAGAGCAACTTTCTGCCCTGTTCTTCCTACATTCTTTTATATCAAATTCAAAAAGCTTTTAATTGGGCATCAAAACAACTTTCATTTGCTGCAATGTATATCTAATTTTAACTGTGAAAATGCCTTGAAAATTGGGACCAAACATGTATTAAGGCCTATTGTGACTTTCATAAAGATATATTTGAATTTCTTACCTCTAACAATTTAGTTCTACCTGTGAGCTACCTAGGTAAAGCTTAAGATATAACAAATTAAAACCTGTTTAGAATACCCTCCTGCAGAAAGCTTGCTGAAGAGGAAAAATTTAGGACTATCCAAAGAAAGACAGACCTACTCTTGTTCTTCTACTATGTTCAGAGAAAAGGATGCTCTAATTGTGTTCTAACTAAAGAGCAATTGCTCCACTTTCCTTTTATTTCTGAGACAACCCAAGCCACCAGACACTTCAAGCTAGTTGCTTGTGTCTGACTAAGTAATACCTATTCAAAGGTATTAAGTTTTTTTCCTCTTAGAGAGTCTTAGAACATGTATTGCTCAGGCTGTATACTTATCCATGTTCACACTGATGAAATAAGGTATTTGCTGAACATAAACCAGACACTGGTCTTGGGTATTTAACAACCAAACAGGAGAATACACATTGTACTGGCAAAGAGAATTCCATAAATAAGTATTTGCCAAGCATGTCCCACCCTTAGATACCGTGTGCTCTGTGACAGTAAGCAGGCATGGAACAGTAATAAATTTGATTATCTAAATCCCATTAGTACTTAGAGAAAGCTGAGAATTTAATGCTCAGCAAAGTGCTATGGTTGTTCTGCCACTGAAGTGTTGGGACTTCCCACTCCCCCCTTCCCTTCAGTCTGGAAACAAACACACAAGATTTGTCTTTGTAACAGATTGCACTAAAATATCTGGCATCCATACAATACATAAATGTTTGCCAAATAACATGTATGCAGAGATATCTTAATAATAAATGCAGCAGCTGTTTGCTATCTTAGGATGTAACAGAGAAACAGGGAGAAATTATCTGTTATCATTGTGTTACAAAATGAGAGTTGAGACAAAAATAAAAAAAGGCATTGTTTATGACACAGCTTACAAACAAAATAATGTCTTTCAGAACTTTAGATAAAAAATCTGGAGAGGCAGAAACCCACAGAGGCAGTGTCCTCAAATAATCAAATCAGTCTAGCAGCAAATGAAAGTAATCTTTTGAATGTGTGTTTCTCAATTTTTTTTTTACATTCAGTTCAGAATCCCCATGGACAGAAAGATCAGGGACAACAAAACCCATTTGATCCTAAATTCCCTGGTAATTTCTCAGCTGGCATGTTCAGTGCAGCCAGCTCTCAAAGAAGTGTGTAGTGCATAGGTTTACCAACAGGTTGGAAGACACAATTCATTTGTAACAGAAACTGTATTTGAAATTTTGTTTCATTTTACTTTTCTCCAGTCACAGAAATCAATGACAGCAACCAGCAAAGGCAGAGTAAGCCACACTCCCAAACCTGAATCCTATCAGACACTGGATAAAAACTGTCTGCAATTTCCACTGAGTTTGTATTCCCAAGTATCTCACAGAAAGATAGAGCCCCAGTTATTGTAAAAGTGACATTGTCAAGGATGGCAGGCCTGAATTAGACTTGCCTGACATGATCTGAACTATTGATTCATGCACATACATCACATTTTAGCAATGAAATACACAACTCCAGCTCTTTGAAGTGTTTCAGAAAACAACATTCTCCACAATCTCAGTACCATCCTGCCTGTTGGAAAGACAAAAGTTCTGCACAGATGTCAATAAATATTTCAGACACTCCATCACGATGAGAAAGCATCACCTTGTCAGGTTTGTCCATCTCACAGAACAGCAGCCTGGAGCTTGTAGACCTCCCAGGCCAGAGGAGGCACTGCTATCTCAAACTGAATTCAGCTCCAAGCATCAAACACTATTTTACATTCCTTTGTTGCAAATTTGGGGGGGAATTTAGCATGCATGCGTGCAGAGGCCACTTGGCTGGGTGAGTGTAACTGTACTGCAGCCTTTAAGTAGAGAGGTATCAGAACAGTGTAAGAGATTCCTTTGGGAATTTCCTCACTTCCATTTCTTTTCATAAAAGGTGCATTTTAAATGTAGTCTAAAAACAATGGCATTTTCCTCCTATTAAAAAATGCCTACATTAGAGAGAAATCCACTTACAGCCACTCTAATGGCAGCCAGTATTTCTGGGGATTCAGAGATTCCAAGGGAAATATTTTTTTAGTGCATAAAGGTTGCAAAAGTAAGTTCCAAGCAGTTGTGTAGCAGTGAAGTGGCACTTAGGCAGCTGCTAAGGTGTCACCTCACTTTGAAGTCACACAGGTCATCTGGAAAGAGTCTGGAGCAGAATTTTAATAGTCTATGTCTAGGGGGAGACAAGGCCATGCAGGCTTCCTCAGGAGTCCATGAATTATGTCCAGTATTAGAAAAACAGTACTTTCAGAGGGTGCCTAAAAACCATCAGCCTTGAAACAGAAGATAGCACCCATTTTATAGGCCTACCTCCAAAAGGGGGAACAGCAAAACAGAGAGACATATGTTGAGTGTCAAATTCACCACATGAAATGACAATTTCATTTACATAAAAGCAGCATTACAAGGTTTTAATTAGTACTAATGGTTGTTCAACTCAGAAAAAAAAATCCAAAACACGGTAGAAAGTGAGGAAATACAAGTAGGGCAAGTGTAAAATACACTGCAATACATTCTTTGCTCATTTGACTGGTACAGTTTTTACCATATTCCATAGCATGAAATGAAGTGTCCTGCAGTATATTTTTTTAAAGTATAAATAAATTCTAGTACCATTATTACACTAATCTGTACTCTGTGAGAGCCTCCAGTCAACACCCAGTGGAAGCATTTCAAATGACTACATTTTGTTTGCACAACACAAAATACTGTGTGAGGTGAAGCTAATGGATTTAGGACTCCATTTCCCTTGCCCCAAAGCAGCTCAGGTTGGTGGCATTTCTACAGATAATTTCAAAGTCATCACTTAGAGATGCTGAAAATAGTCAAAACTCGGGCCTGAGGAGAGTGAGAATAGCAGGATGGAACCCCTGTAGTGTGGGAGGGTCTCCTCTTCCTCCCAGCCAACCTCACTGCTTTTGCCCTGCAATCAAACCTTTGGCCAAGCCAACTGAACTCATTAAACAGCAATTTTCCTACCAGACAGCTTTGCCAGTCTAATCTTAGTGAGGTCTGGGCACACAGGCAACAGAGAAACACTGCAAATTTGGAATTTGGTCTGCTCAGTCTTCCAAGGCTGAAATAAAATTTAAAAAATCAGGGACTTTAAAGTACTACACACGTTGTCAATGAAGGCACCCAAATTTTGCAGTTGGTCTGAAAATCTTTTCATAAGATTGGTGAAAATTATAATTTGTATAAACTATAACTTCAAGGGTTTTATTTAATAATGACTTTGTCTGCCTTAAAATACAAAGGCTGCAGGGATCACTACCTACAATTGCCTTGCAGAACAGTTGTAGGTCCTCAGGGTTTCAAGCTGTTGGATATGAAATTCATAAACAAGAGAAAGGGTTTACAAATACATAGGGATAATTTGCTTTACCCCTCTTCCTTCCATTTTTTAAGCCTTTAAAGACACTAATTCACACCAGTCACATCCCCCCTACTGACAACATGGAAAGCAGAAATAAATCCACAGAGAAGGACAGACACAGGTTCTGATTATCTTAGCCCAAAGGTGGTTTTACAGCAGTATAACACTGCTGACTTGCATTCTGTTCCCTTTGACTTTACTGAAATCACAATCATAAAACTTTTGTCACTGGCAAGCCTACCAGATGCCAATGCATCACTCTGTGTTTTAGGAGAGTTTGAGAAACACATATTTCATCAGGTCTTTTTCCCTCCTTCCTTTCAGAAAAAAATATAAAAATAGCAAAAATCAGCCAACCAAAAAAACTAAAAGATCCACACATATCTCAGTCTGGGATGTGTTTATCAAAAGAAAGGAAAGATAAAAAGTGCAACATGACCTGATCTATTTAGTAAAATACTGGAGGAATGAGGTGGTGGTGAGAGAGGAGAATCCATGTGTGGAGAACTAAACTAGAGCCAGGACATTGAGCTTTTTACAGGTCCAGGAATATGTGGGGCCTTCTTGGGACCAGCTGCAATCCACCAAGCACTTAAACACTGCTTATGAACTTCATTAGTCAGTCAGGCTGCCTTAGCTTTTCTGTCTGTAGACTTGTGGGCTATGCATAATTTTACTTAAAGTTATTCCCTGTTCCATCATAACTATCTTTCTTTAACACACACTTGAATACAAAAACACAGAGCTCAAAGACACCATTCAGCTATTTCTTCCCCTTATCAGCTAAGAGATGGAGCTGAAAAGTAACTGGAAAATCTTAGTTTGCCAGCTCAGAAGTGAAATTCAGATCTTGTAACTATTTTCACCCTATATTTTTAGAGCATGTTAAGCACTGTGAGTGCATACCATACTAAGGACATTAGAACAAATGGAGTTCCTCTTGAACTTCCTCTTGGAGTTCTTGGAGTCCAAGACAAAAGCACATTTCCAAACAAACTCCCCGAATAGATCACCTCGATTCTTTAAGTAAACAACATACTAGTGTAAAATGTCCCATAAAACATACTAAAAGATCAGTTAATTGTTTTCTGCAAGTGCCAAAATAAATTAAACTGTATACCAAAAAAAAAAAAAAGAAAAAGACGACAGAAAATTATTTCTTAAGTACTCTTGAACACAAGTTTCAAAATTACTTCAAACCAAGCTAACTCATTTTCTTATAGGTTAGTTAAAAAAAATAAAATTCTGCAGTCACAAGGAAGAGGATGGCCAAAACTTTCCAGTCTTGGATTTTAAAATGACAAACTTGAACTAAGTACCTAAGGCAAGCTGACACACTGAAATCTAGTTTAAGAATCAGTCTCTTTTTGCCATCTCAGCCCAATTCCTGCTGTGCTTTCCTTGTGCCCAGCCCTCAGCCTTGGGGAGCTTTGCAAAGCAAGGCTGAACAGGGGAGTGCCCTTTGCCAGGGTGCCCTGGATGCTCCCAACTGCACAACCCAGGCTCACCCTTCAAGGAGATGCTGCTTTTCCTGGAGCTCCAGGGCCACAGGCTGCCCTGAGACTGCCAAAACAGCCTCACAGAACAGTGACTGACCCTCCTTTCTCCTGGAGGTAACAGCTGTGTAGTAAACTCAAGCATCCACTGACTGCCTTAATTAAGCAATTAATTGGAATTAGAGAGATCAGCTCCCATACACTAAGGCCAGCTCTATGGCATTTATCCCAAGCTGGAAACTTGTTTGAAGTTTATACTGAGAAAATCACTCTCAAATACACCTTTTTAAGTTCCTATTCCTGTTCCCTAAACTTAGACTTGAACATAATTTGACTTTTTTAGAATTTAATTTTGAATCAAACATTGGAAAATACCACTGTGAAGAACCCAAGTGCTCACTGAACAATAAACTGGTTTGAAATTCATGAAATCACCTGCAGCCCAGGCATTTCCTGTTCTACGAGGGAGAGGTAAAAAAGCAGTTTGGTAAGGAAGGGAACACAAGAAAAATGGCTTAAGATAGAATCAATTTCTACAGCACAAAGTCATAGGTAAGTAGATTAATGCAGTTCTAGTGTAGCTTTGCAATGAGAAGAAAAATAATTCTTGCTTGCAAGAAGTTCAAGGACATGAAGTAAGGCACAGAAATTTGTTGTTGAAAACAAGTATTTTATTCCTGCACCTGCAGTATTGTCTTGCCAGATACACAGACTTGGCCAGACAGATGTCCTGCCTATTGTGCCAATTTGGTAACCTAGCAATGGTATCAGAGATCCACTTAAAAGACAAAGAGAAATACTGCATTTTCCAAGGAAAAAAAATGGTTTTATTAATAAAAACATAAGTATTGAAGTAACCAGTTCTGGCTATTTTCAAAAACATATTAGAAACAGACAAAAATCATCTACAAAGTAGGGTTTATGCATTCCCTACTTTTTGCACATAGAAGAAAGTTCTGAGAAAGCTGCTGCAGGAATATGTCAGGAGGATGAATTTCATTTGGGGTTGGAGCCCAGGTTGCACATCAGGAAAGAGTCAACAGCTGGGTGTATAACTCAGCTAGTAACAAGCAGGTTGTCCTCACAACCCACATCAATCCACATCAATCATGAACCACCAATCTGACCCCAGACTGAACTTGTATACAAATTAAATTCATCATTCCTGCTTGAGCACAAATCAGATATGCTTTGCTTTGTGGTCAAGGATTGGGTAGAAAATTGTATGTTAATAAAAAGAATTACTTTCTTAACTTACCCATCAGAACCATTCAGCTTAGTAAACTAAACTGCAAATGAGCTGCCTTGCACCACAGACAATGCCTATCAAGAAGAAACACAGGAGTAAAGGCAAATATTCTTCATCTTAACAAAAATCTCTGTGTGAAAAACTGTAGCCTTGTCTATAGTTCTTTGGAATACAATGCTGGAAGAGGATTTCAATCCTGGTAATAACTTGTCACCTGGATGATGAACAGAAATGTAAAAAAGTACTGAAGTTCTAGCAAGAGGACACATCCTGTGGAGCTTAAAACAGCTTTCCACCCATACAAAATTTTTCTAAATTAAGAGTTTCACATAATGCAAAAAAAAAAAAAAAAAAAATCTGGATTTATAGAAAGCTTTCTTTACAACAGTTGTCATCTTTATCCATTCTTAACTGACATTCAGAACAACTCTAACTCATGTTGTCTTTTTACTCCTTATTTACAGTGCCTCTGCAAACAAGGAAATCATCAGTTTTCAAACAGTAGTAGTAAGACAAATGGCTTATATCAAGCCATGGTCAATTTGATTATTGTCAAGAAATATCTGTTTTCACTGACCAATTGTATAAACCAAGAAAAAATGTTTCACAATTACTTTGGGACAATTCTGTTAGCTCAGATAAAGCAGAACTTCCAAAATCATGTCAAAAGGCTTCCTCAAAAATGAGAATAAAGAAGCAGTTTACATTGTAATGTTCAATTTACAAGTTAGGAATATGACCATTATTCAAGTCTCTCAGGTTCAGTGTGTTTAACCAATGCCACCTTCACAGGCTCTCCTCCCAGCATACCAGCTGGTTTTGATACAGTTACTTCAGAAAGAATAAAGAACCTTAATTAACTACAGGAATGTCAATAACTGTAGGCACTAATTGGTCAGTTAGGACCATGAATTTTCACGGTTCTCAAGCAGTTTTCAGTTCCTGCTATTCCTTATGTAAGTTCCTATTCCAAATATTACATATTTGCTTTGCTGACACTAAAAAAAATGAGGTTTCTTTTCTGAATTCTCAGTATTTCATTCATGAGCCCTTTTTATGCAGCGATTCCACACCTGACAGCAGGCCCTAAAGCAATCATACACCCTAAACAATTACACCAACTCATAAAAATAAGCAGTGCATAAAATGTTACAGAAGAACATTACCTTACAATACTTGGCACCCTCAGGGGATCCATTTTCCTTTCACAAACACATAGTTCCCTTTGACATTAATGGGAGCTACATGAATAAGAAAAAAAGCAATAGATCCTTTGCTTGAAAAACACATTTGTGCCAAGTGGGTATTGGCAACCTGTTTAGCCCAGGTGATTGGTGGGGGCCCTACCCAGAGACATTCACCTGCAGGCTGCTGGTTTTTCTTCCATCCAGCTGAAAACCACAAGTGTCATAACTGCTCTGAGGATCACTTGCTGATTCATTGTCTTGGGGCACTTAACATTCACTTTTAAGGGAGAGCATTAATTGGGGTGTGCTCTGTAAAGTGGTCCTTCCAGTGTGTTTAAACACATTGGTACACTCCAGTGTTAATTATAGCAAAACAATTTGTACAGCACTGGAACAATTCTCTGCCATTGGGAAATATGCAGTAAATTAGAGATAAACTTTTAAGTTTCCAGATCTCAACACAGTTAAGCAAAATTAGATGCAGGTCATTAAAAAAAAAAAAAAAAAAGTCAGAACTGCTTTGTGGTCTGGATTTTCCTTCACGTTCCAGAAAATAATTACACAACAACAGAGGTAAGTAAAATAAACAAACAGGTTACACCTTTGGCATCAACTGTTAAAAACTACAACATCTATAATAATGATATATAGCCATATAATTATATTTATATCTATTTGGTCATAGAATTATAGAGACCAGCCATGTCACAATATGCTTCTATAGTAGAGTTATGGACCAAATATTTTGAGTTCATCTGTTCAATCTCAGTTTGAATCTCTGATATGGAACAAATGCGATAGCTTTGAGAAGGTAGGGCAACAATATCACCAGCCACCAAACCCCCCCCCCCCCAAAATAAATAAAGAAATAAGTAAAAAACAAACAAACTAAAAACCAACCCAAAGAAAATGAGGAACCACAAGAAAAATGTGGCTGTCTAATAAGCCTCAAAAACTCACCCACTTTCACAAAAAAAAAAAAAATTTCTTCTGCTCTTTTCACTCATCCTTAGCCCTCCTGTCAACCTTCCATTTGCTGACTGCTCTCCCATAGTTCAGCTTGTGTTCTCTCTTCCTCAGTGGTGCCTGGAAATGTAAGCCTGCTTTCAGACACCTCTGAAATCCATAAACTAGAATATTAATTAACATTTGCAGATACAAAGACAAAAAATGCAATTAATGGGCAATTTTTAAAATGAAGGGAGATTGACAAGCTTCAAAGTGCAACAAAATAACAGACTTGCTCTGTTTATCCACTCCTCGCACAAATATCTGCAGAAACATGTCAAAATAGTATCAGATTTAGGAGTAACATGAACCATCTAAATAATTGCACTTGGCTGTGCACAAGAATTCTGTAGCTCTGTAAATCATTTCCTGCAATGATATACCCCTGCCTGGATGCTAAGCCTGTCTGAGAAGAGCTCACAATTCAGTTATTAAAACACACTACCCTGAGACAAGACAGACGAGAGCTGTCTCACACCTATTAGAACTCTGTACTGACTTTAATTATGGCCCAGATTTCCTAATGGCTCTGGATAACTCCTAATAAAATGAAGATGATGTATTGATTTCAGCCACCAAGGACTTTGCAATTATGGTTTTTTTTTTTTTTTTTTTTCTAGAATGAAGAAATGAAGGAGGAAAAAAAATGCACGGGGTGATTCACTGGGCCACAAAGAATCATTCTCAAAAAAAAAAATAATCATGTATTCTCCTCTTCCCTTGTGCAAGAGAACAAAAAATAAAACCATTATTCTGTATTTCAATGCCTGCAGCAGATGCTTTTACAGGGTAATCCCTTGTGTGCAGAGACATTTTATTACACAAGAAACATTCCAGAAAAGAGCAAGAAAATCCAGTGAAACTAAGGGGTCGCAGTAGGGTAACTTTTATTGGGCACATTCTTTACATCTTTGGGGCACTGAAGCAGTTAATGTTTTAAGAACCCTTCAGTCCCGTCATTATTTACAGGAGCTCACCCCCCTGCACTGCAAAGCCCAGAATAAGCAGCAATTGAGTCTGTGACCCTCTAAGATAAGAAATCACATATCTGATATCACCCAGATGCAGATAACCTTTGGTAAATATTCACAGAACAGCTTTTGACTCCTATGCTGTGAATTTGCTGGACTAGAGCAGAAGAATATAAGGAATAATGTGCTCAGGGATAAATTAAACTACTTCTCTTGCACATAAATGGGGGTTTCATGCCTTTCTCCTACTGCTGAATGAAAGCAGAGCTAACAGAGACAGAAATTACCACAGTGAGAAGATGAGATGTTTTTAGTTGACATAAACCCCAAATCCAGCTGGGTGGATCTGCACAGGGGCTCCACATTCAATGATTGATATTATGTCTCCAAGATACATAAGCTGCAAATTTTATGGGCAATTATTCCTCCAGTTTTTGTTAGAGTTACAAAACCAAAATAAAACAACAAAAAAATCCCAAATCCAAAGAAACAGAAAGCAAAACCAAAGAAACAGAGAAAGCAAAAAAAGGAGCTGGAAATAAATGGGAGAGTCACTGCAATCACTGCTGATAAATGTTCAGATCACTGAGCCACTAGAGTGATACTAAATATTGAGAAAGGTAGGATGGCCATAAAAGCAAACTGGCTTAACTGGCAAGTTAAAGCTATTCACAGCCAAACACAAGGTCAGACATTTGGTAAAGGAATTCAGAAGTGGAGACTGTATCCTGAAAAGCAGGATCTAAAAAACAAATTAAGCAATATATTGGGCAAACGTCAGCATTTCAGGATTCTGGCCCTGTGCAGGGAGAGATGGAACAGGTGAAAGCATCTCAAAACCAGAGCTGAGCTCTGTTTGCATCATGGTATCACCATCTTCTTTAACCCAGAACACATTTCTGAAGCCTATTTGAAAAATAAATAAACCACTTACAATTCTGAAAAATGATTTAGAGCCTGACTCAACAGCATTTAAATATGTGTCTAAACATCAATAAATTGTGCTGTAATAAACAGACAAATGTTTTCCCCTTCTAGAGTCTTCAGGCTTATTTCCAGGCATTATCATTTTTAAAGAAAGCCATTTTCTCTACAATTCAAGCAGGGCATGCTTCTTTCAGACAAAAGAGAACTGCTGGCCACACTCTCCAAAGGCACATTGAGCCCAGAATAAATAGCTTGCAGCTCCTAAGCAAGGTCACACTTTCATCAGCACAGACCACAGCAATGCCAACAGGTCAATGTACTCTTACTGAGGAGTGCATCACATTAAACTCAGTACTTTGAATATTTCTTTTGTCTCCCATGAAAACCAGAAGTATTTGTCTACAAACATCTGATGTTGTTAAGAGCCTTATACAGAATTCGGTATGAACAGTAAGAACTGCTACTTGTACAGCATTTTTTTATTAAAAGGGGGTTTAGTCTTTTTAATTATATATAAATTTCTCCAGATATTTTTGTACTAGGTGTTCTCATTATTTTCACTCACATTAAAGGCCACATGCACAGCTAGCACAGGAAAATGAGCAGTAAAGTCCTATAGAGCTGCAGGGGAGGGGGCAATGCATTTTTCCCTAAATGTTCATCTAAACACAGCAACCAATTCATCCTATTCAGACTGCACAAGTGTTTAGACTGGCCTATTAAAACACACTAACAAATAGAATTTCAATGTCACATCTTCAAGGTTAAGTTCTCCATGTCCCCCTTGCAGGCTGTGGTGGGTTGACCCTGACTGGGTTCCAGGTGCCCAACAAAGCCCCTCTATCACTTCCCTCCTCAGATGGACAAGCAAGAAAATACAGCCAAATGCTCTTAGGTCAAGATAAGGGCAGGGAGAGATCACTCACCAGTTACTCCCGTGGGCAAAGCAGACTCAACTTGGGGAAATTAATTTAATTTATTACCAACCAAATCAGAGTAGGATAATGAGAAATAAAACATAAATCTTATTACACCTTTTGCCAATCCCTTTTTTCTTCAAGAGCTTAACTTGACTCTCAAGTTCTCTACTTCCTCCCTGCCAGCAGGGCAGGGGAACAGGAATGGAGACCTCAGTGAGTTTCTCACACGCTGTTGTTGCTACTGCTTCCTCCTAGGTGGATAATACAAGATTATCCATCTAGTACACAGGTCTTATAATACCAGAACTCAGTGACTCAATTCCCCTACTTGAAAATAAATAGTTCAGCTACTAATAACTTCTGAAATAAACATATACAATAAGGACAGTAAATAGCTCTCCTAGGAATCACAAGTCTGCTTCATATAAGGTGAACCACAGCCTAATACTAAGAGACAATATAATAGGTATAGGAAAAACTGATTTTGAAACAGGTCAGGAGGGAATCTTTGATTAAAAAAAATCCCAACCAAAAATACAGTCAACATTTATTCTTATATTCTATTTCTTAACAACCTGTAGGAGTCTTAGAATTAAGTCAGTCTTTCAGTATCTTGAAATGTGCACATACACATTGCTGTGGATTTAATTTTTCTTCAGTAATCTTCTGTTTTCAAAGTCAGGCTGTTCTCAGAAGACTTGTGCAGCCCTCTGCAAGTATTGCAGAGAGAAGCCTGTAAAAGCAGTTTACTAGGTGCTGGGGCCTCAATCCATGAACCAGAAAAGGCAGACATGAAAGGTGTCTGTATATGTTTAAATCTAAAGTTATAGACAGGCATTCCACTAAGTGAGGGGAAACCAAGTGATTAACATGCTTCACATCTTTTCCCAGAGGCTGTCTTTTGCCAGTGACAGCACCACAGAGTTAACTAAAGCTCAGGGAATTATTCCAGTGGCAGCTACACCCTCACCATTTTTTTCCCCTGTGGCTTTTCCATCCACATAGTCACACAACAGAAACGGACCCCCAACATTTGAGATGTCTGTGAAGCAGCAAAAAACAAATCAGTTCTGGTGACAACCATCAACTCCAGCCTGCTTCCTTGTGTGGGATGGGGCAGGATATCAAACCCACATCTCAACACCATGAGCTCTCATGCTGAGGTGACACCAGACCTACAGCACAGGTCAGAGCTGTGTGCTCAGGTCTTTCAGAATGAATCCAGCACCCCAAACATGTGGAACTCCCCTGGATCCAGAAATTGCTTGTCCAGATCATCTAGTAAGTCAGGCATTACCCACGTGACATGGGGATTGTCACAGCACCTCCCTCCCCACTGGTTTCTCCCCACAGGCAGTCTGGCAGTACATTATACAAGGATTTTCCCCTCATCAGCAGCAGTATTCTGTTGAAAACGCTGTGCACCAAGCCCCATTACCCCTGGGGACACTCCTCACTTTTATGGATGTAAAAAAAGAAAGGAAGTTGACAAGAAATAACAACTGCCCATCATGACAACCTTCCAAGGGTCTAAAGTTTTCTGACAACATGATTGTCATTAATGCACTACAAATCCTAATTAATGTGGAAATGCATGCCTCGTTTCTTCTTCCTTTCTCTAAAAGCAGTCACCATTTTCAAGTGCTGTCAAAAGTGGCACCATTTAAAGTTCAAAAATTTGACAAAAACATGAGCAATTAGCTGCTGTCAAGTAAAAATGATGGTCTAAGGGATTACACTGCTAGAAGATTGCTGCACTGGCAGAAAAAATGGAACTAGATCAAACAAGTAAGCCTTGATCTGTCCATATCTTTTTTTTTCAGAAGTGATGATTCACAAGAGACTGGGTCCTCTGCTGCTGTACTATCTCTGGAATCAAACTGCCCTTTTCCTGGATGCTGAATTACCAGTAATGCTCTCTTGAGCTCTAAAGGAGAAACAGAGACAGACTGAATTTAGGTACATTTGCATGCCAGGCAAAGGGAGGAACAAAAAAGGTAAATTGAATCAATGCAAGTGGCTTGGCCCTGCCTTGCACTGCTGAGTGTGGCCCAAGTTCAGCTGTCAGTCAGCTCCTGCCCAGAGGGAGCTCCACCCCATAAAAGAAGTCCAGAAGGAGACAAGCTCTCCTTTCTGACCCCTTAAACAGGACTGTACAGGCAATGAATTTAAAAAAGCTCCCTCATGATTCTACAGATACATAATAAACAACACATTTCCAAATTACTTTGAGTTCTTCAGCTGATAAACAGTGCAACCCCAAGGTATTACTTCTGTAATATATTAGCAAATTCTACCTGAGCTTTCATTTTCAGAAACAATTTAGAACCAAAGCATTCACCAACATCTAAGACACTCAAGAATCTGACAGGCAGATAACCGTGTATATATGGATTCCAAAAAGGGAAGGAGATTAGCTATTGTATTTTTTACAATTTTACTGCTGCAGTCTAAAAATATCATAAAGTATACCACTGTTAAATAATAACTTCTATAATAATTCAAGAGAACATAAAAGAAAGGTCCATTAGATTTTAAATAGAGCTGGCATGTGATAAAGGTTACAGTCACATTCAACTGGATTTACTTTCAAACATACAGGTTTTTCTAAAAAAGTTTTTTTAAAAAGAAAAAAAAAATATATATATATTTTACAGCATCTTTGATTAGCATGATTGTCACACTGAGAACAGGCTCTAGCACAGGATGGAGAGAAACAACACCCAAAGAGCTGGAATTACAGGTTGTCAGTGCTTTAGAACAAATAAAACATTCTGCCCTTTTTTTCACTAGATAGCATGGCAAATAGGTTTTATTTGCTGCATTACAATTATTTTTATTTACCAAAATCAATTTCCAGATAGCTGCATTGATCCTGCTACACTTGAGGCTGTTTAATCTAAGGAAAACTGTTGTTAAGAAAAATGTTTTTAAAAAAGCCAACAATAGCAACAAAGGGCATCTTGGGGAGTTTTAATGAGATTTTTCTGTTCAGTGCAAGTTTAACATTCCCACAGAACAGATCAATACCACTTTTTTTCTCCCAGATACACTGGGGAGCATCCTGCACTTGAACCCATCCAGGAAGATCAATCCTCCCTGGCACTTCTGACTCTCTTGTCACTGCTCTGCAGCAAAGTATTGGCCATGCAGCTGGCAGGAGTGCAGAGACCAGACAGGGGTCTGCAGCATCCCACTCATTCCCAGTCATGGTCAAAAAGGATTTTTTTTCTTGAGAAGGGAATACTATGTTGTCCAGCCTGGAAAATGTGTGTTCTGTACTTAATTCCCACACACACAAACATCTGTGGATAGATGAAAATCTTACATTGCAGTGCTGGCAGCTGTTCTCCAATCACAAGTAGAGCACAGCTTTGACAGGGCTTCTAACTCTTTGCAATGCTAAAAATCTAATTTAGTTAGGGCAGCAAAAACCAGCAATACTCAAGGATGAAATTGTCCTCCACCCAGTCGCTTAAAGTCTCCTGGCTACTTTTACATTTCCTTTGAAGTTTTTCATTCTCATTTTCCCCGTCTCACTCTACCCTTTCAACCACTCATAGTTTCTCAGGACGCAGTGTGAGAATTAATTCTTTTTCCATTTCTTTACTTGTAAGCATAGCCTTCCTGAATTCATAAACAAAGCTGGCCAAAATTATAGGAGACTTCAACTATTTGGTGTGTCCTCTGGTTTCTTAAAGTAAACCCTCTCACAATTCTGTATTTCATAATAAAAAATGTCCATGAGAAAAGCAGGTTAAAAGGACTAGGGTTAAAGCCACCCACAAGCAGAGCTTCTCACTTGAATGCAGTGCTTGGGATTTGGTACACAGAGGAAAAGCCTTTTATTTCACTTTTTGAAAAGAGAAAAAGTATTCAGAAGTGAATTGATTGTCCTTGATCTTTTCCACCCACACAGCCCTTTTTCTCTTTTCTCTTGTTTTTGGGTCTCATTTCCATGCTTTATCAAGACAAAGTGTGTGAAACTGATACATCACATATATACTGCTGTCCTAAACTCCTAAAAAAACCCCAAAAACACAAAAGACCACCAAAAGAATAGTACAGGCATGACCTTAAAGCCTTCTGGCTCTCCTGCCATGGCCACAAACAGCACTATGCTGCTAGCCCTGTCTGCTCACAGCCTGGGAGATCTCCTTGAGATAAATATCATTTCTTCATCCAACCCACAGAGCAAGTGCAGTGATAGAAATGAGTATAAACAAATGCCAGCTGAATTCATAGCTGGGTTTTAATGAAGATGCTTAAACTCAGTCCTAAGAGGTTTTGCACTGTCAAGGATAAAAGCAAAGAATGAAACAAACCACACATAACAGAACTGATTTAGAACTACCCACACATACTCAAGCCATTCTCTATACATCTTTATTCTCAATTCTGTGACATTTTCAGAGACAACAGAAATGGCATAAAATACTCTTAGATTAAAACACCTCCCTGCAAACCCTCTCCCCCATCTCCATTTGTGCCCAAACTGCTACTCCTGTTACAGTTCATACTCAGTGTTAATTGCAGTTGTAATGGCAAAGGTCAGTATTGATCCATCAACCCATCTACCCTGCAAGACTTCCCAAGCTAATTCTCATTCATACAGAATATTGAACAGTATTAAGAGCTATTGACAAGTGAAAACAGGTCAAGGACTGTGTCTTGGCTGCTCCCAGCAATATTATCCCACCACAGGCATTGCAATAAGCTCTTGGACTGGGCAGCAGAGCGAGACTAGAAGAGATCCAAAACTGCAAATCTAGGATTTTACTGACTGGAAACCAATTGTCAAGCGTTTGCAGTGTTTGGAAATGCATCTCTTCCCAACAGAAAAAAAACAAACCAACACATCCATCCCTCCACAGGATTCTCCTCACCAAAGGCTGCAAAAGCAGCAGCTCCATCTTTGGGTGTCCTGTCACATCCTCTGGATTGGCATAAACCAAATTATTACTGGCTCATGATTCAGTACACTCCTAGGGTGTGTGCATCAGTGAGTCCTCCCTGCCTATGGCAGAATGCCTGTCAGGAGCCAAAGCCTGAAGACTTCTGGGGAGGTGAAAAGTAATCAGTTCCTGGAAGGAATAGGAAATCTTTATCCTGGAATCTGAACCAGATCAAAGCCTATATGATCTATATTCATAAACTATTTATTCCTATTATTAGAAGCACCTCAAAGAGTCCTCTTGCTGGAAAGAAAGGTGCTCCGTCTGTCAGACAGTGTGTCAGAAGTAGGTCACCCTAAAGAGACATTTATTTCAGAAGTACATAATTCAAACAATTCAACAGCACCTGATACAGATTAGTGCTTTGGCATGTATTTCATACATAGTTGCTAATGTTCAAGCTGATGGCTCCCAAAGGCTTTTAAAAGATTAAATACTAAGCCCAAAACTAACCAGAACGGAGCCCAGGAATTCCCAGAAACTAAGAGCTTTCAGAAGCCTTGGAAAGCTTTTCCTACCACTCACTCTCTTATCCTGCAGGATTTAAAACCCTCCTAACTGTAAAGAAAAAAGCTAATGAAATCCAAGGGATGAAATCCACAGCACCTGGTTGGTGGTGACATCTATATAAGTTAAAGTGCAAAACTTTAGGATTAAAATGACTCTGTATGAAACAGAGCCATTCAAACACTATTGGTCAGGACACAAAAAACTTATCAGCCTTGCTGCCATACAGAGTGTTATTTCATTTTTCCCCACAATATTTCAAGATACATACTACTCTCTCTCATGTTATGACTATTTACTGCCATGCAGGGCTGAGGCTTTCCCACCAAAAGGCAGAAAATGTATTTTATCTGTAGATTTCCCACCTCCTTTCAGCTCCTTTTTCTGCTAGCAATGATTGGCCACTGCTTCTCCCCAGCCCCAGAGCCCCCATGCAGCACCCCCAGTGCTGGGAGCCATGTCCCACCCTGCCCACACCCATTGCTCAGCTGTGGGGCTTTCAGAGCAGCAAGACCACAGCAGCAAGGAAGGCTGGGACAACGTTGATGTTCTAGTGTAGGACAGCACAGTGGGCACTGGGGTGGCCCTGCCCAGATGTGGGGGCTAGAGGGTGACACTGAAATCAGCTGGAAAATAAACTTTGTAACACAATTTGAAGCATTAGAAAGCAGACATTGTTTATCAGCATGGTTTGGGCCAAAGGATCAGATGTGTGTGGTGAAACTTTCCAACAGGGTATTTATTCCATCAGGATCATGCACATTCATTACAAAAGTGTTTCCTAGCTGATTAACAAGGCTGTTACTGGAAGCCACATCCAGTGTCCTGAAAGACCACACTGAGGGGAGAAGGTGTGAGAAATCTGGCTGGGGCTCAGGCTGCAGCCCCTGGCCACACTGACCCCAAGAACTCTGACACCGCTGGACGTGGCTGTTGGCAAAACCCACCTGTCTCGCCAGGAGAGCTGGAGGACACAACTAATTTCTACAGCAAAGCACAGGTCACAGAGCCAAAACCTTTTCTGCTGGGGCCATAGAGTTCAGGGGGCTCGAATGGAGATGTAAGATAAAGAAGGAACCCAAACAGCCTGGAATGGTCTGACTGACAACCTGCCTCTGACAGGTAGCAAAGGAAAAAACTTTTGGGTTCAGCATTGATGAAGCAACACGGGAATCATAATTAGTGAAAGATTCAATTAGGAGTACCAGCTCAAAAAAAATACATTTGGAGCCTGCTTACACCTAAGGTTTTGTGAAAATTGCTTTCAAATAAACAAAGCCGTATTAGTGAAAGGAACCTCATCACCAATTTTCAATTTCCCTCATAAGATGAGCAATATGCAAGGTGATCTATGTTGATTATCCAGTTAGATTAAAAACAGTTTGGTTTTGGTTTGTTTCATTTATTTTCCTCGTTTAAAAAAGCGCAATAAAACCTATCAAAACCAGAAAACAGGCATATTTAAAAAAAACAAAAAAAAAACAAAAAACCAACAAACATACCAAAGTTAGGAACACAGGAATAACTCAGACACAGATAAAAAAGGAAAAAACAAGTCTCTCTATTACAGCATTCCAGAGTAGTGGCAGTAGGGAAAGAAAATGCAACTGATTTTATCCTCCTACTTAAGCCAGGACACTAATGAGATGTGGCTATAATATTAAAAACTGAGGGGAAAATAGCTTATAGCTACACAAACATGCTGTTAAGCATCTCCTTCTGCTCTCAGTAGCAGCCCAAACATATGGACAGTGGTCGTAGAAGAAAAATAAACGCTGGAGTAGATTCAACATATTGAACAAATCCTCCGAGTTTGTAATTCCCCAGCATTCCCTTCCCTCCAGATGCTGCCCAGGATTTTAAAAAATTAAGTTACATAAAAATGCTTTCATTACTAGGAAACAGAATTTCATTTCATCCTATTCAGACAACTTAATAACTGTACAGATTACTGTACCTCATGTTGCATAGAAAACCAGAAAAAAAAAATGAAGTCTTTTCACTAAAAGAAGGAAGAAAATGCATTCCAATAGATTTACATTTGCAGTAGATTTGCATCTGCTGCTGTAGCAAAGTATCACTGGTAGAAGCAGAATTTAGATAAAATACATCCTTATAAAATAAGTATCATACCCATTTACAACAGGAAAAACTTAATAAATCAAGACTGAAAAAATTATTATTCATTCAAAAGAAGCCATATGGTAGCATGTGTAAAGATAATCTTGACACGAAAGCAGCTATCTTCCATGGGATAATTTATATGACTTCCTTTCATGGAAGGACCAGTAACAAGGTATAACAAAGCCCATAATTAATCTGAAAACAAGAATGCAACATTAAGTTTCCCAGCACCTCAAGTTTTCTAATGAATGAAATATTTCCTGCTGTCTTTCATCAGAAGAGTAATCTAATAAAGTTTTATTAAAATGTACAGTAACAGAACAGATAGGTTTAAAGTACAGCCTCTGTACAGTGTAATGAGGTTTTGGCTCATAAAAATGCTTAGACTTTCATTAAAGAGATCAATGAAGCCAAAAGGAAATTAGTTTAGCACAAGTACACACGCAGGTTCTGCAGAATACCATTGTGTGTGAGCAGCAGGATGAACCAGGGCATCCTTCACAAAAGAATACAAATGAAGGCAAAGCCACAGTAACACAATAACAAGACAAAGTCTTGACAAAGCACTGAGGGGCAGTGCCAGACTTAGTAATAACCTCTGAGTGCAACACATTTGAGTGAGTTCAAAGAGAGAAACGTGGTGTGAGGAAAAGCAGAGCCTTGCACAGCCATGGCATCACCAGAAGGTGCAGTGGAGGATTAATGGAGGGAGGGTTTGCAGGACATACAGGGATGTCCTGCACAGAGCCAAGGATTATATTTAAACTCTTCTACACGTCCAGTTCTGAGGCAGATTTATGTGTTTTAAACTGGGTGAACACCGCTGCATTGCTCTACAACAACATACATAGCTCAAAACACAAGGAGGCATACTAAATCCAAACCAAGTTGGACTCGGAAATGTTTGCATTTTTATTCTAGTCACAATGATATATAAAAATAGCCTTTAAAGTTTCCTAGGCATAGGACATAAATTTTTAGTAGTAAATATTACTAAACAAGTAATAACAGTCATGTTGTACAGCTAGAAGTCCCTCATAGATCCAAAATATGCTTTCATCTTGTGACTGCTGCAAATTTCTGAGGTCACTAAGTACCTCTCTTATTCTTCCCACTAAAGCAACCCCAGCTGTCCTCAGACTATTTTCTCCAAAAATCTCTGGCAATAACACTGACAGTTATCGTTTAGCTTTTATTGCACTCTTTGGAACTAAGGAGCACAATATGTATTTATACACACACACAGAGAAAAATACAGTTATCAAATTCCTTGGGCTTTCATTGAGCTGGTTTTACCTGTTCACCTGCTTTTTTATTTAATGGTCCAACAGATATAAATATATTTTTCCAAATACCTTACTGGATGCTCCCCACTAGCCAAAGTAAAATAAATATTATCAGTTAAAATTTAAATCTGTTTCATATGTGGTGCTGGCAAGAACTTCGAGAATAGCCACTCTTAAATAATCAAACATGATTAATAATCTCCAAAAGGAATAACACTGCACAAGGTCCACTTTGGAATCACCACCAGGAAAAAAAAATCCAATAAGCAAATATAACTTCTGAAATTAAAACATTGCTGAGGAAACTAGCTAAACATAAATCTAATCTAATCTGAGACAAGTTTAGGGTATTACCTAGCAGCAGCAAGAAAACATTAACCTTGCAGGTGCATCTCTTTTCCAATCCATCCACTGAAACACATTTTTCAAAACTGCAGGTTGGAGTTTTCAAAGTTGCAACACCAAAACAAAAGTTATATCAGGGTAGTATGCTGAAATTCAATCAAACACTTATGGATCCTCCCAGTCTTGGTACATGCTGTCTAGAGTAAGAGTGGGACAAATAGCTTCAAGTGCTCTTACAGCTCTCAGGAAGACTTCTGAGTATAATTAGTTTCCTTCTGATCATAGAAAGATTTAAAAGACATGTACCTGTGGTCACAATACAATGGGAGGTGGCATCCAAGGCAGATAACAGTAAAATAAGATTACTCCTATTCCAACTGCTCACACAATGTTTATGTGAACAGCTTAAGAGATAACAGCTCTACTGACAAAGAAGGTTGCCAGCTAAAAGTGTGTGCACACCAGTTTTGGAATAGCTGTGCTTGGGGTTCCAGCTCCTGTGGTGCACAGCAAACTCCTGGCTGCCCTTAGTCAGGCAATTCCCAGCAGAGAGAAATATGACATCTGAGAATGAACTACATTCAGAGGATTGTGTCAAGCCCATGAGTAGCACCAGGCTTGCATGACACAACTCTTCAGCTGGCTGTGTTCCACTAAGCCACTTCGTCAGCCCACTGCACTCTCTGGGTAAAAACAAAGTGTTTGGCTGGCCCTGTTCCCTGAGTCATAAACAACACAGACAGCAGCCATGGAGTCACCTGCTTCTGCCTCCCTGCAAACCAGGCAGCCACTGGGACACTCCACAGGCACCATCCACAGCCAAGTGGGGCCCGAGGCACAGGGGAGAACCAAGGCCCTGGGGCAGAGCTGTGGGGCCAGCAGCAGGAAAGGCAGGTGGCTGTAAAAGAGCAAAACCAGCCCTAGGTGCTACACTGTGAGAGACTTAAAACTGCAAGTACAAAATGAAATCTTAGCCTGGGATAATACAGTCAGCTTCATTCTCTCCCCACACAACCCCAAGTCACTGCCAGACAAGCTGCTGGTCAGTCATTCACTGCCTGGGAAAGGGAGTTTGCAGCAGCTGATTGAGAGTGACTGCTCATCAGTATTAGCTGCCTGTTCCTAAATGGTTTTGTCCAGTAAGACAGACCCAAGATGATTACTGTTGTCCATAAAGATCTATTAAAAAGGGAAAAAGAAACAGGGAGGAGAGCCAAAAATAGATTCAAGACTGGCAGGTTTTATCTGGAAGTGAAGAGTGATAACCAAGGAAGCAGAGGAGGGTTTCAGCAATTGGAAAAGGGAAGCCATGGGAAGATCTGCATGTGAGCCAGCAACAGAACAGGAACTTGCCAGCAGCTCCAGGTGGAGCACTGCTTACTGCAGGGATTGTGCTGCAAGATCTGGAGGATCCCTTCAGCTCAGACAGAGACTAAGGCTAAAGCCTGTCCTCCCCCAAGTCAGTAGCACTCTCACTGTCTGCAAGGCAGTGAGATTTATCCAGGGATTTGCAAACAGGCCTCTAAAATTACCAATTCCAAGAATATTTTACTCACAAAAAAACCCCAGTTTTGAGAAAAACAGGTCAGTTTAAATGAGACAATCACATGCTTGGAAAAACAGCTTGTTGTACAACCAGTAATTGATGTAAATTTTGTAGCTTAGTTTTGCTATGCTAAAGACTAAGCTGGCTGCCAAAATATTAGCCTTGAGCTTCCTCACAAACCATAATACTTCCTTATTAAAGGCTATATTGTATTTTAAAATGTCAATTAACTAGTTTGCTATAGATGGTATTTTTCCTGGAGTTTAAAATGGCTAAAATTATCCTTAATTTATAGAAAGAGTGTTAAATCTTTCTCAGCTTTGTGAGCACAAATGAAATTACTTCAATTACGATTTTCTTACAGTGTGTACCTGTGCAGCAATATATGCTTAGTACAATGAAATTAAGAACATTTTCATAATTACAGTGATTTTACTACAGATTAGTATCTCCAATATAACACAGCAATGTTCAATTGGGCGCTCAATGGAAAAAAAAATAAAAACTTAAGTTTCAGTTGAACTCATTTAGTAATCTAGAACAGCAGATGCTGTTGAATGCTAAACAATCAATAATATAAGAGTTGTGCTGCTTACTCTATTGATTAAGAACACAGGCAGATATTAATCCAACTACATTCTGGAAAGAACATGAGAAAAATTAAAGTGAGACACAGAGTTATACACTATCTGTATATAGGTAAGTACAATGTTTCAAGAAAAATTGTGTTTAGGGAACAGAATTACATAAATTTTCTACAATGCTGAAAGATGCATTATTCCATTCTTTAGTACACAGAAGAATGGGATAAAGCAATCAGAAGAGTGCTATGGTTTAAGATATACCCCAAGTAAAACAATGTGTGCTCTGAAAAAAATTAAAACAACAAACCATAACCCTGAAAAAAAAAATGCTTGGAGGTTCACAGCTGTCTACTCACTAGGATTCAGAAATTTAGAATCTTCCAGTCTGTGCAAATGTGCTCTTAGCTAAAATATGGACTAACCCTAAATAAATCAGAGAGGCAGCAGTATTTCCCCTTCTCCATTAACTCCTGTTTCACAGTAAGTACTGTACAGCATGCAGAACTCCACCAGTCACCAAGGACCTCAGGAATGCACACTACAAGCCTGGACTTTTGGAGACCAGAACATTTCACGCTATGGGATCTCCCATCTTGCCCCACCACATCCCTTAAAAGCCAAGGGAATGAGGGAATGAGGTGAGATCCACCTGCCCCGAGCGGCTGGGGACTCGAAGGGACAGCACGGGCTGCCCGGAGCGGGAGGGGCCAGCAGAGCATCCCCGGGCAGTCCCGGCGGAGCATCCCTGGAGGAGCATCCCCGGGCAGCCCCGGAGCGCCGCGGGGTCGCTGCCAGAGCACTGCACAGCCCAGCCCAGCCCAGCCCAGCCCGGGGCAGCAGCACCGAGCAGAACCAGGGCAGAGCCCAGGGACGGCTCCCGGCCCGGGTCCCCCGCCCCAGGCTGTGCCCGGAGGCACCGCAGCGGCTCCGCAGCCCTTTGGAAGAAGTACAGCGTCTGCCGGCAGTGCTACAGGGTCCAAATGACTGCAGGGGAAAGGGGGGAGGCACTGCTTTAACCTCAGCAAATTGATGAATTAATATTTTATACTGTGTCTACATCTTCTGTAAATGGATGCACCGAGGTGATGAAGCAGGCAGGAAGAAAAAAATCTTTCAAAAATCTGGACAGCAAAATAACTTCCTCAAGGCAAATTTAATTAATATTAACTAAAAGGAGTGCCAAAGAATGTTGGGGGCAGGGAGACTGGAATGATGGGTTGTCACCTCTAAAGAGAACAGAAAACTATTGCTTGGTTCACCATACATGGCAGAAGAATTTTATTCAAGTTGATTAACCAGTATCTTCTAAGCAGCTTAAGGTTTGTGTCTCCAACTACTTAAGTGAATAGGATTTTTGACATTGATTGCAGTAACCACAGGAATCTGCTTTACAGCCTTCCCCACTGCACAACTATAAAACACTGTAGTTCTCAACATTCTTTTGTTTGACCAGACATTCCCCATGTGACATTTTTCCACTTACTCTTGGAGGAAAACATATCTAAAAATTCCCAACAAAAACAATACAAGATGTCCTAGTACATATCCTTTGGGCTGAAAATCTCCCTGTGAAATCTTAATACAGCCAATGAAAAATTAGTACTGAAGGGGATTTTAAGGGATAGGCAAAAACATTTCCCTGCCCCAAGGAAGGATTAGCTGCTTCTTGACATTGCTGACAGATGCTTATTTCACTTGTTCTTTAAAAGCACCCATGGCAGAAATGCCATATTTCCACATTCAATACATGTTGTTTCCCCAACTGATTTTTCTTCTCCTACCTAACAGAAATCTGATTCATCACCTTAATTTTTGTCTTATCTATTGAACTATTCAGGTTATTCCCTTCCTTTCCAGAGTGGCCAGTTTCTTGCCCTGAATTAAGGAGTTGTGGCTGTCTGTTTCTAGACCAAAGAAACCCACACTCCCATAGCTCCTGTTTTCTACACCCCTGTGCTTTCTCTTTACTTTCCATCTACCTTCTCCACATGGTCCAACTCCTCTTTGATAGGCAGTGAATGGAAAAACAGGAACCTTCTCCCAGACTAGATCTATACAATTATCTCTAGAGTAGCCTGCTCTCCCTGACACACTTCCAACACAAGCCAACAACACCTGTTGTGCAGAGGATCCTCTGCACAGGGCACTGAAGCCCTAAAAAGCAGTGGGCATCAAGATGGAGACAATTTTTTAGATTTTTTTGTTATGAGAAAAAACTATTAAAAACAATTTTCTGACTACCTCTAAGTAAAAACATTACATTTCATACACCCTAGTGAGCACTCCTGTATTTAGATGCTAAATGCAGCAATCTTGGATTCCAAGCACTTGGGCCTCATTCACTTTGCCTTTGCCTGTTATTATTCTTCCAGCCTGATTTGTATGGTACACCTGAGCAGCAAAGCATGGTCAAGAATTGGTTTGGCTTCAGAGTGAGAAATTAGAGAATAAATATATTGAGAATGAAATCTAAAAATAGACAGCGTCTTCTAGGATAAGAAGAGGTTAAACATGGCCCGTACCACAAGCCAAAGAGATGCAAAAAGAAATGCCTAAACAACTGAATGAAAAGATGGATGAGGAAGCATAATATACGATAGTAAGCAAAGAAATTATTTTGCTCTTTTTTTTCAGTTCAGGGCAAAAAAAATGCAGGAAAAATGCAGGTATTATCCTCTGTTCCTTTCATGCCATGCAGCTAACAAGTTCTATTATGATACTGTATTACAGCCAAACCCTCCACCACTGAATAAAGACATGTATGTATTACTGTCAGCTACCAATTTCAAAGCTTCCAATTCCAGAAACGTGAATCCATTTGGACAAAAAAAAAACAAAGTGATCCTGCAGAGTAATAAGTATTAAAATTCTTTGTTCCCTCTGTGCTTACATTGATGTCCTCTAGTTTCCCTCCAGAGGTTTTAAGAAATGGTATTTAACCATGAACACTTCCAAGCTCAGGCTGCACAGTGGTAGCAATCTATGCTTACCCCTAGGACTTCCTAGAGAGATTCCCAAGATTGATGTAGACACCTACCAAAGTAGAAACATAATGGTATAAATGATAAATGAGGACTATATATAACCGTATCAACCCTTGGAATATAAATTGTGGCTCTGACTATGGATCTTCTCCTCTCAAATGCAGTCCTCGTTTGCAATCATTTTTTGCAGACTGTACCTTGCACTTCAGGTGTAGTTCACGCTGAAGGAGGGGTTCACAGGGAGAATATGTTGTCATTGCAGTCAGCCATCCTGCAATAAACCATTCCCCTTCCACACCAACCATCCCTACTCTCTCTAATTCAGCACAAACTATGAAACCTCAGAATAAAGCAGTACCACTGTGAGATTCTTTCTGCAGGTTTTGTGTCATGTGATCAGTTGTGTGCAGGATGCAAGAAGCAGGAAAAAGGAGAGCCTGCACATTCACAAGTCACTCACTCATGAGGTCACTTACTTGCATTCTGAACCTGGCAGCCCCACGTTCATTTATGAAAACTGCACCTCCAGTGATGCTGCAGCATGGATTAAAGTATATTTCCATTCAAGGCTCAGTGAACAATTAACAACCCTGCAATGATACTATAGTTCAGAAATTCATGCAGTTTCAAACACCTCGAACCATCTGTGTTCAGAAACATTAAAGCTTTGGTGTTAAAAGTGTACTTATCAGTAGTCAGTTAATCCCATGATAAATCTGAGCAGTGAACTTAACAGTTTAGAAACAAAGTCAAAAGAAGCAATGTATAATTTTATTTCAACACATTTCTCTAATTCCTAATTGGACCTTCCTGGACTATTAAGATAATTAGGTTATTTTTCCTCTCAGTTTGTGATATCTCAACTTTTGCATACACTGTGCCTGGGAGAACACAATGTTCCAGCTGAGGGAAAAAAATCACCGAAGGATGGTAATTAGAGAAAATAGCAATGCAGAGTTGTGACCCACATCATGAACATTAACAAGTACTCAGGAAAGAGATCCCACTAGGAACAACAAGTTAATGAATGTATGAGAAGTGCCTTAAGTTGTTCTGCTTGGAAAAGTGCAAGCTACTGAGCAGGGTAAAGTGCTTGTTGGCAAACTGAAAACTGGATCTGCAGACAGGCCCCCACCCAAACCTCACATCAAATTTGACATTTACAATTTAATATGTTTGTACACTGAGAGCGCATAGAGGAGAAAACTATTTCAGATACAGACAGCATGTCTAGTTTAGGAAGTAAAACATCTCTAATTTCTTGTTTCATAGAGTGAAGAAAATGTGTTTCATTATATGGGTGAGGTAACAATATCTTTATATTTTTAGGACATCTGTATATGTTTTAAGATATGCATATATATTTTTCAAGAGACATAAACATGTTCCTTGGCAACTTGAACATTTGGACCTTTACCTGGGAGAATGTTTATGCATGACTCTCATTTAATCTATGAGTTCATTTACCATCCTTCACATCTTTCTGTAAGTTTATCTCACAAAAAATTGAAATGTTTTGTTTGTTTAGTAGTGATCCTCAACTCCAGAACATTCAGCTTAGCTATCTTGTACCCACACAACCTCAAAACTTTGTTCAAGGTATATTGCCCAATGGCACCCCAAAGAGCAGCCAGGCCTGAGCAGAGACATCTCCAGATATTTTGTCCATACGAAAGTCAGGCAGCAATTATTTAACTCTTTTACCCCCCCCCCCCCCCTTTTCTCTCTTCAGGATTAGCCAGCTGAAATGCTTACAGCCAGCACATCTCCCCCAGCCAAGGCTGGGTTAAGCAGTGGAGAAGAGATGTGCACTGCCATAATTTCACAGTAGAAGACTGCCTTCAGCAGAAATATGTGACTAGAATATCCCCCATGAGTGTCAGGCCTGAATTCAGGGGGAATCCTTGTAAAGAAAATTATCAGCAAGCATTGTATCAGTGCTTTAACCTCACACACCTGATTATGTCTTCTAAAACTTCTAACCTTTATGAAGATTTCAGGAAAAATTCCTACAAGTATTTTATTCATGCATTCAGATACAATAGGCTGGACATATAAACACTAAGGAAGAGAGTGGACTGTAAAATTAATATGGCTTTAAAAACTATTTTTAAAGCAAAAAATAGATTTCATAGGTTCAATAAAGGAAATGCATTATAGGAGCAACACTTTATAGGCTAAAAGCAAATTAACATGCAGTATGAGAGTTATCTGAGTCACACATTTATGATCTTACACGAAACTAAAACACTAACTAGGAGGGAAGTGTGACAACTTAATACAATTTAGAAGAAATGCCTTAATAATTGAGAAATTCCTTTTTTTTCCCCCATTCTATCACAAATACTGCCATCAAATTTATCTCACGTTTTTCCTAAGTAACTTAACATTTATAATCCCTTTAACCTGAATCAGTCCGTATCCATAGAGATAAAAGGAAAAAAAAGAACAATATGGAAACATATTAAAGATTCCATTCAGCTTTCCCTGAAGGCTCCCAAGCAGTTTCAATTATAGCTGTGTCAAACAAAACACTCTAATGGTCCCTATACACGTTGTTTCACATATTTGTACTCCGTGAAATTACTGGGAGAAAATAAGGACCGAAGTGAAAAGTTCCTAGCAAAGCATGACTGAAGGCAAGCTTTAGATAAATTATACATCAATTAAAATTCTATTCTTGTAGCTATTACTGATACAAGATGTTCATGTGGCTAAATAAAATCCTCTCATTGGTGCCATTTTCCAAGTTGTACAGGTGCTCCAGGGTGTCACCAGGTTAAAGACAGATAGAAGTTGTGGGATTGTCAGTTCTGCTTTAATTCTCCTACTGAGAGGTTTTTTTTTTTTAATTTACTAAAGGCCTTTCATTTTTAGGTACTTCAATATTTATAAGGGTTGCATACAGCCCCAGCTTCAGCTGATCATCAGTTCAAGCCAAATCCTGATACTTTTTCTAGTGTTTGGTTTTGGTCCTTCGGAGATGCTGTTTAACTAATAGCAAAAGCTATCTGGTAGAGGCTTTATGAGGGCAAATCATTTCCAAAACCTACTGGAAGGCACTTGGGAGATGACAGGGAAAGAATTGAATTGTATTTTGAAAGGCTCAGAGGAAAACCCATGGGCTAAGAGCAAGCTTAATTAGCAGGAATATGTGGTGACATTGGTCTATGCAGCTGCTAGAATTAGAACAATATATGCACAGCTAACTGTTTGATATTTACATAGGTCAGGTACATAATGTACAGACTTGGGGCTGACTTCATTAATGTTTGGATAAAAGCTTAAAATGTTTGGGGTTCATAGGTCAGAGCAATTAGAAACAGGGAGTATTTGGTGCAGGCTTGAAGGGTGCTTAACTTCAGTGAGTGACACCTCAAAAAGGTGGATGCTGTGAAACTTCATAGGGAATATTTGACAATGAGATACTTTTATCAGCACAGTAATATGCCTTGCTCACTATTTCAAAATAGGGGGGAAAAAAATCTGGTTTCATGTCAAATTATGATCCAGTTCTTGTCAACAGATTAGCAATTAGGCCAAAGAAGCATATTGATATTCACATTTTGTGGAACTAAAATGCACTGTATTTATCAGCTTCTGTGCTTTAAAATAAATATTGACAAAAAAAAGATGGGAAAATATTATTTGTTATCCCATCTGCCACTCAAAATGTCAAGTCTGAGCAATGCTATTTTCCAGTCTTTCCTGAAATGTGATCATCAGATATTGTTTATCTTTACTTTGTGATGGCATTATGAAAGAATAGTTAAAACTACAAAGGTCAAGTTGTTCCCTCTGGTTTGTCAAGCTGTATAATCCTCCTTCAGTGGACTTAGATTTTGGGAGAGATGTGGATGACAGCAGTTTAAGAGAACTGAAAACCAGTTCTGACATTGAAAAGCTTTTGGAGAAAACAAAATGTATTGATCACAGGCCAACAAAGAAAGTCACCTTATAAAAACTAGTAAGGATTTATGTAATGGTGTATTTGCCATCATATGCTCCTCAAGGCTAGTGAGGATGAGTATGGCTAAAGGGAACCCTTATGCACATTATCAGAAGGGCTGAATTCAATGTAAGAGTGCTCATCAATTTCCCTGCTGTGAGAATGGCCCTTTTACACTTCCATGGGAACATAATTTGGCATCAGTTCAAATGATATCTGATGGTGGTTTGGAGTCCAAGGCTAAAGTTTCAGACCCATAACAACAACTGCATGTGATCCATTCAATGACTGGGATGTGAATATAGCCCATACATGGTGGGACAATGTTATAGAGAATAAATAGAGTTGGTACTCAGATTAATTAAAGGATGATGCCTCACTTTTTTTCTGTAGGAACAAAACTGACTGAGCCCTTTGGAGGCAGGAACTGCAAAGGAAACTGGTTTACATTTACTTCCAAACTACACCATTTGGGAAAACATTTCTGAAAAACTACTTACCTGCGTGACATCTGATATAAAACTTAACAGAGGAGTTTGGTCCAGGAATATACTTCTCTTGAGATCTGAAAATTATCAGACTGGAGTGAGAAAATTCTGTGGTTGAGTGATTTTAATTTTTTTAACTGAATTTTATTTCTTAGAAACAGCTTACAGCTTGGAACTCTATGGACAGATGCCACTGAGTTGAAAAGGTTATCTATAACTGTCCCACAAATTTAGGATATGGATATTGATGACACAACTCTAAGTTGTCCATATTGCTGGATTTTGGGGGTAAATACACATATATCTGCAAAGCAGCATTATGAGATCCAGTTTTTGCTAGCAGCATATATATTTAATGACAAAAGAGTATGACTTCTCTAGGCTAAACCTCACATACTCATTTGCGGATGTTAATGAAGTGGAAAATTAAAAAAGACAACAGTATGTGGTATTTGCTAATTCCAACCACTAAAATAACTTATTTTGCATGCCTAGATCTAAAATTTTCTTAGCCAGAGATCACCATGCTCCAGATTTAAATCGCTGAAAATGTGGAAGTGTAAATTACTGAAATTTGTTTTCACTTGGAGCTGTTTGGCTCATCTGTGAAGATGTACAAGTTAATTATTTTTATTCTATTAGAACAATATCACTAATGAGATGTGAGCAGAAGGGAGAAGAAGCATGCAGCTGAAGTTATTGTCAGAGTCTCTGCTGGTAGTGCTATTTCATATGCTCCTGAGAATAGAATAACAAGTACATCCATATAATTTAAGAAGTCAAATTGCATTTTTTCTCAGCTCACTTCACATAACAAATAACATGTTCAGTATGAAGTCCAGAACTACGCGCCAAAAAAGCAACAGCCTTGTTTTGAATAAGTACCTGCAAGAAAAGGAATTAGATACTAAAAAAAAAAAGGCATGTTTGTATTTCAGTGCTATAAACAGTTCTCAAATAATTTGCAGAATTGGCGCCTTGGTTGAGCAGTCATTGACTTAGTACAGAGACATACATTTTGTCTCCATTGGCCAGTGGCTGGGTGACAAGACACCTTTTCTTTCCTCAGATGGATCTCAGAGCCTAGTACTACCTTATTTTCATCTCCTGGGCAGTGGCAGAAGCAGTCCTTGCCACCATTCTCAGAAACATGCATTGCTGCAAGAGCCCTTAGTGCCACAGCTTCTGCATGCCAGCCATGAGCACAACATAAACCCAGCAAAGTCAAAAGCAGGGTATGCACCAATTCTCATGGGCTCAGCTGCTTCCTGACTGGATTTGAAAGATTTATGGTTGCATCTGACCCCTGGCAATAGCCTCATCTTTGCTGGTGACTGACACAAGACAAAAGAAGATTTTGTTCTCTCTCATTTGCACTTTTGCTTCCAAATGTGCACACAGGCCTCAGTGCTTGAGCACAGTTCCTGTTTATTTAGACACAGGGACCAGAACTGAAGGGACTTAAAATGGTTCAAAAATATTGCATTCACCCTTCAAATATATCTTTAATTTTTTTTTCTTTTAAATCCCTGAAAGATAAAGACTGAGAAAATGCATGTGACATTTTTCATTGACTTTGTAGTCTAAGTCCTACTGAGATGGTATAGCTTTAATGACACAGTTACTATTTTTTGCCTTTCAAGCAATTGTGATCTCAATGGAAGTGACAGTAAGAGATGCTCCCACTGAAACTGTGTCTCAGGAGATAGAGCTTTATTGGAAGAAATTCAATACACTTTTGACACAATGAAAACACCATTAACAGTAACTAAAATATATTCATAAAAGCAGTTTCTTTTCAATAGCGAAACCCTTGGTATTTACGCTGCTGAAGAAAGGAAGGATCTCTGTGGAGCTTTGCAGTGACATTTTGGTCCCCTCCCTGAAGCCCTGCAGATGCAATGTGACTGTAATGGCACAGCTATCTTCTTCTCAGAAAGCTTGGTCTCAGTGGAAGTGACACTAAGAGAGAGATGCTCCCACAGAAATCATATCTTTGGGGATAGGAATTTCATGCAATTGATTTACCTATGGCACAGTGAAAACTCTGGTAAGAGTAACCCAGGCATATTCACAGTAGTGGCTACTTTTCAAATGCAAAATCCTCAGTAGCTGAGACTTCAAAGGACAGCAAACACCACAGCTGGAGCAGAGCCTTAGAGCATTTTGCAAAGCTGAGAGCAAACAAACAGGTCTGCCATCAGTAAGTCTGTATTATATTTTGAAGAGAAAGTTGATAAAGTTTCCCAAATTCAGCATAGCAGAACAAAAATTTTCATTCCACGCTTAGTTTCTGTGCCTAAACTCTGTGGCAGAAAAGACCTCCTTCTAATAAAAGGACAGTGCTTCTCCTCCAACTAGAAAAACTAGAGAGGCCAAAGTGACTTTGAAACACAAATCTGCCATTTGAGGAAAAAAAAAACAACCAACAGTCACCAAATCAGCCATCAAGATCTGTGGCCTTAACCTTCTAAAGAAGACTTGATGCAACTTTACCTGACAGGCAGGACAAGATGGGCAGTGTCAAGCCCACATTTTTCTGTGTCCTGCCCACAGAAGCTACAACCACACTGTGATTGTGGATCCTGCTTCCTGCACAAGAAGCATTTGAAAATTGCAGCAGCAAGCAGCTAATGGTCTTTACTGCACGGGCATTATTGGGAATTTCTGCCACAAACTCTTGATAGTAAATTATATTCTTGGGAAAGATAAAATTAAAAGAAGCAAAAAAAAAAAAAAAAAATCAAAAGCAAAGAGAAAACCCACACACACAACAAGAAACTGGAACAGTCAAACAGTCATTTTCTCCCCGTATTTTTGCTTCCAGCAGATCTAAAAAATGTAAAATCATTTAATCAAACTTAAACACCAATGTGGACTACTCAAAATAATACTGGGGGTGGGAATAAACTCAATTTCAATCTGAAATTTTATAATTAAATGGTAACTGAAAGACAGAAATTAAATTGGAATTATTAGGCAAACTTCCATTGTTATGGTTACCTTCTGTTCTCATTTTATGACATCTGGCTCTATTGAAAACTTAGCAACTCATCTCTCTTGCAAAAAGCAAAGTTTTTCTTTAGCATCAGCCTGATTTTGGTATGCAATTTTCCCTTAGAGATTCCACTTTTTCTGTGGCAGTGTGTTTTACAAGAACAAGCAATGGAGCCAGAATGAAACACTGGGTGTTACAAGTATTTTACTTTTTTTTTAAATTATGAATAGAACCAATCTTACTGCAATAACAACAATAAAACAAAAGTAGTACGAATGGAGAACTTGTAAATACTGTCATTGCTGACACACAAAAGATGACTCAGAAAATGAAAACTTAATCTCCTCAAATAAATGGGATCGTAGCTGTTGACTTTTATGTGCATGGTATTTCATGCAAAGAGCAATAAAAGTGTATTTTCCTGAGTGTGAGAATGACAGCAGTGAAAAATATTCTCAGTGGCATCTCTTCTGGGCAGTTACAACCCAAATTGAAAGAGCAAGACAATGAATCACTAACAAGGCTATAGGTATCAGAATTGTTACCATTCTGCTGTCTTCCATATTAGTTGAAGAGGATTTGAATTTTCAAATGTTCTAATCTACAATAATTAATTTACACTATTTGTTTTCAATTAAACAAATCTAAAGAGAAAAGAGAGAGAGGGGAAGAACATTTGAGGTGTCAATCAGAAAAAGTGATAAAATGCCTTTTTTAACCCTTCTGCATCCACTCAGATGCAGATCTGAGAGGAACAGGTATGAAGATAAGGCCTTTATAATCCTCTGAACTCTGAGGCCAGAAGACTCTGGGCTACTCCTGGATGTTGGCATCCAAGCCCTGTGCCCCCAGCCTGAGCGCCCCCAGTGCCAGTGAGTGCCAAAGTGCTGCTCCTGCTAACAAGGAACTCTGCACTCACTCCTGCCCCACCACATCCCATCCCTCCCTCTGACATGTTGATTCCTAGGATGATAACCATAATTATGTATTTGTCCATGTGTAAAATTCCTCAGGATCCCATTTTCAAAGAGGCCCCAGACTGACTGCTAACATTTCAGCAGCAGCTCTCATCTGAAGCTTGGCACACAGAGAATTCTTTCTGTATTTGTACAGATCAGGAGATCTTGCATCAATCAAGCAGCAGAGGGGCTCTCTGAACTGTGTGCTCTGGCAGCAGCAGTTGTTTGAAGTTCACAAAGGAGCTATGTCATGTTCTTTGCTATTCAGCACTGCCTGGGAATTTATTGTCCTCTAGTTTTTCATGGAAAAGCTCGATAGTGAAACCATCAGTACAGAGTGCTGAAAAGACAGATTGCAGCAGTACTGGAACAGATGATTTTTTTTTTGTGTTTCTTCTTTCCTTGGAAGGATCGCTAATGAACAGGTTTTTGGTAATAATTTTCAATGTCTACCTTGTTCTTATTTTATGTTAAAAATACACTTGTACAAAACAGAAATCTGGATTTCCAAAATAAAACATTTTGGCAGAAAAATAGAAAGAAGAAACCCCAAACAAGTGTTTCTTGCATTACTCTAGAGAAGCGTCAGTTTGAAGCCCAGATAACATGATGCAGTCACCAAATGATACCTTGTCTGCTGGTCATCAAACAAGAATCTCAAGATGCCTCTTTGGATTAAGGCCAAAATCATGTGTTCAGAAAGCAAAAAAAGCATACTGTGTTTTGTGCTTCAAGTACCAGATAAGTTGTACTGTACCAGTGCTGGGCTCCCTTCCAAGCCTCCACTGGCTGCAAAAGAGAATGCAAGCAAGAAATTGTCCAATGGTAAGGCTTCTCTTTCAGTGTGCACCCAAATATATCCTCATCTTTATCTGGCTCTAGATTTAAACTTTTTTTATACCATGATTTTTTATCAGTTATTTTTAAAATAACTTACCTTAATGATAAAATGTGCTGCTTTACAAGCTGAACTAAGAGGATTAATCTCCCAATTCATTCATTCCCATTCACAAATACCTTTGGACTAAGAGGGAGCATGGCCTCCCAAAGGATGGCTCAGTGTTGCCCCAAGGCAATTATTGGTCCCTCTTAGGGGTAACCAAACCAATCCATTTAATGTTAAGCAGCTGTTGAACATAAGCAGGTACATGATGGTCCTTGTGTCATCCAGTCCCTAAATAAAACAGGAACACCATTTGTGCAGCCAATAGAAAAGAGAGCAGAGCAGGGAAAGCGAGTTCCTGTGAACAGCCCTCTCAGGTGGGACCAGCTTTTGTCCCTCCTGTGCCAGAGGGCACATCTCCAGCAGGAGATTGTTGGAGCTGTTGGGTGCCTTCCCCTGTGCCAGGCCCAGAGGTGGTGGGTGAAGGGTTTGATCCCAAATGAGACTGAAAAACAGCCACAGCCCACCTTCTTTAAAGCATTAGGCACTGTGAGACCATTAGGTCTCAGGGTGGCACACAGTGAAATGAACAGCATGGAAAACTGGGTATAAACTCATAGCAAATTCACAAAGTCCAATTCTCTTAAATAATTATTTCAGCAAATAAAGGATTAATGTTTAATTGACAATTACGTTGCAAGTTTTACCAGTAGGTACACTCTCCCAAGAGGCAACATTCCCTGATAAGGTTGAACAAGGTGTGAATTGGAGTGGTGCTGTTTCCTGTCACACACATTTCCTAGTCCCACCACACATCAGTGACACTTGACAGACAGGTCTGACTGTCTGTATGAGCAGTGCCTGAACAAACTCAGAGGTGTTTGCACAACAGGCTCTGTTTGTGATGGGATCTACAAGCATTGCTTTGGTGACATCAATGAGGACAACTTCCATGACTAATATATTATAGTAAATCCACAGAAAGCCTAAAAAGTCATGTATAAGCAGCCTGATTCAGCAGTTCTTCAAACAGAAATAGAATACCAATTAGTGCAGCAGAGAGAGGCAGCACAAGCAACACTTGAGTCAAAAATATTACACAAAAACTCCCATTTCTTCACTTTATAAAACACTCTTTGTTTCCACCATTCACTTCTCCCCTCCTCCAGTGATCATAAAACAGTGAATTGAGACAGAAGAGAGAAGCTGTAGTTGACTGTAAGGGGGAAAAAAATCTCTACAAGTACAAAAAGCATTTTGGTCTTTCACAAATGGTTACAAGTTACAATAGACGCAAAGGAAATTATCAGCAACAAAACAGACAAAACGTAATGAAGCAATAGTTTTAGCCCCAGGAAAGACCAAATCTTGATTTTTGCACTCAATGTAACAGATAAAATTTCTTTGCCACCGGCTGGAGTTGGTAACATTACAAAGTGGTTCTGAGTGTCAGAGTCTGTTATTAAACATAGAATACCTAATTCTAAACAGCATTCAGCATTTTTTAAACTTTAAATATAGTCTTGCATATTTTTTGTACTGAGGTATCTGCAGAGTTGTAATAAAATCAGTGGAACTGATAGACAAGTAAGGAATTAATTGTTTGTCACGCTCAGAAGTGTCAGATAATGGCTGAGAAACAATCCATGCTAAATAAAGGCATTGCTTTCCCAAAGCCTTGAACATAGGTTGGGAAAAACTTTGTTCATTATTACTAATAGAGAAGAAAGTCACAAAGGCCTGGTAGGAACAAATTGAAAAAGTATTTGGCTTCCCTCCTTTGCCTTTCATGCCAGCTGCTTGCACTATCTATAAGGCTGTCCCTGTAAAATTTCCAGCTATTTTTGCTTCCAGCAGAGAGGCACAGCATGAAGCTTATCCACATCAAACAGCCTCCTCCAGAGCTTACCAGTCACTCATTTTAATGTGTTTCTGTCTTTCTAATCAGCTTGGTCAATCTCTGGGTTTTTGCATCTCACATGCATATCTACACATTATGCTGCTGGTGGTTTATTGAATTTATGAAATTTCTTTACCCTGGTAGACCAGCCAATGAGTTTTCCACTAATAATTTAACTGTGCTAAGTAAGCTTCATCCATCATTTCCTTATTTATCTCTGGAAGCAAAAGCAATAGCCAGAGAGTCTTTGAAAAAAAAGGTTTGTGACCTGACCCTGTGCCTTCAATGAAAACTAATAATGAATTGATAATAATGGGATTTTTCTTAGGAGTATGAGACCTGTCAAAGCGTGGGCTGGAAAGAAAGTTCCATTAAATAGCTTGGCAGTGATGCAATGTTGGTTGACCTGATTGTTCCTCCTCCAGGAGCTATAAATCAATAGCACGTGCCCAGATTCATGAAAAAGTTAAAATCTCTTTCACAAAATATTATTCAAGGGGCTTTTGCTATGTATTTTCATACATTATTTAATAATTTGATTTATATTAATTCTTATTATCAAACTATGAAGAATTACCATTTCATGTTCTTTGTATTACAGTCTGTCACAACTGCATAATGAAAAAGTAGACCTAGAAAGAAGCAAATTGTTGTTTCCATCCTCCATAGAAAGTGATACCCAGATGCAAATACCAGCTACTTTACCTGATTGCAAAAAAATGCTGTAGTTTAAAAAATTTCCTCTGACATTTTCCATGATTAGTTTCCAACGGGCATATTGGGTTTCTATTTTACATACAGATAAATGTTCACCTCTTTGCCAGCAATGAAAAATATCTCCAAAATAATACAAAATGAATTCTCCATGGTACCTTCATGAATCACATGAAACTGTGTGCATAGAACAATATTTTCTGGGATGTCAGAATCTCATTTTGAATGCAAGACACTGAAGCAGACTCTGTCTCACTCCAGCATGAGACTGATCCTTCAGAAGAACCTCAGCCCTAAACAAGGTAACTACCAAGAATACAAATATTTTTCTGCTCTATCTATACAACAACCAAAAAAAAAGTGAAACTTTTAGCATGAAAAGCCTCAAATGGAGCAAGAGTCACAATAATATTTTGTAATCTTTTGCACAGAAATTCACTGAAGGGTCTATAAAACAGTTGTTCATGAGAGATGAAGAGCAAATGGGAAATGAAACTGAGGTACTTTTGGGGGGCAATACCAAGACAACCTCCCTGCCTTGGGACTGACCCTTCCAGACTTCATGTTTCAGGTTCATCAGAAAACCTGGAAGAGCAGGAATGTAGAATTTGGACAGTGCTTTGTCTCCAAACCCTCCTAGTACTGAAGGTGGTAATGTCCTAAGACCCTGATTCAGAGCAAACACAATTTATATAGTCTGTCTTGAGATCAGACTCAATTTAACCACACTGTTACTGTTACTGAACTGGTCCAGAAGTGGTTGATTCCTACAATGTCCTGTATGAGATAGATATTTATTCATCAGTAAGTTTCCCAGACCTTTGCCTAGGTCAGATGTTACCCTTTCTCTTTAAACAGGTGTTCCTTCTGTTAGCTCTTGTCCCTTTACATTGTTTAATTAAATTAATATTAAATAAATAATGATGTTTTAATTAAATCTCTTTAAGAAGAGCAAACATATCCTATCTCATCTCTCCTCTTTTTATTGTGTTAAACTAAACAAAGCTTTGCTAGTCCCACAGTGCTTTTTCCACTCATTTTTCAAACTTGTAGCTTTTTTCTGAATGTTAATTTTTCTTCATATTGTAGGACCAAAAACTAAACTTTTGCAGATAAAAAGGCCATTAATTACACAAGAGTACCATTGCTCTTGTGTGTCCACACTTGTCAGGAGTCCACAGCTGTGGGAGCTCCACTGGGCACAGCTGAGAGTGGAACAGGGTGCACTTTCAGTACAGCAACATTTACCCTATTGAGCATTAGGAAAAAAGGAAGCTGGAAGTGGAAAGAGTGAGACCTGCAATTTGATCACTGTACGGGGAGAGCATCTTACAAACAAAGCAGGAGAAGAGTATTTATGTTCAGTAAATGTTTCAAACAAAAGGTGCAACCATTTCCTCAAAAAAAAAAAAGTCAAGGGAAATCTTTTATCCTTTGCTTCTCCTTGCTCTGCAATCACCTTCTCCTTCCATCTGCAGAGTGACAAATATGTGGAAGCACATGTGTATGTGCCTGCATTTGTCATTGTCTGTGGGCTTTCAGAAAATGCCTTTGCTTAATGCAAGCATTGGATCTCTGTGTAAAGGCAAGGCACTGTTTAGTGCTGAGCATTCTGCTGCATTATATGCATGTTGGATTTTATTCAGAATCACACTTTGTTGTTTTCCAGTCTTTTTTTTTTTCCAGCATAGCTAAGAAATTCCAATTCTTTGTTTTGCAAACTAACTCCACTGAATCATTACATCATCTTTCTGCCAGAACTTCTGTGCTCTCCTACTTTAAACAATCTTGTTTTCCTTAAGCCAAAGTTTGCAGCAGTCTTTCAGTTATTTTGGGTGTTCTGATCCCTGACACAATCTGTCCTCAAATTCCATGAGTCTCAAAGACATTAATCCAACCTCACTAACTCCTGTGGAACTGCTTTGGATTTTGTTCTGGCAATGCAGCATTCTTTAAGTCTCTAAAGTGAAGTCTGATTTGTTTTGTTCACCTTCTGTAAGCTGGAAAAAAAAACAACCCTGAGGTGTTACTGAGCTCAATATTTAAAAACAATACCTAAAACTTCTTGCTCTTTTCAGCTAAATAGACTTGTTTGAACCCTTTTAAATTATCTGCACCACATAGAATAACAGCGAAATTTAAAATCATGCTTCTTTTTGGTAACATCTTTGCTAATGTTTATTTTTTTTACTATTTTCTTCCTCTCCCTGCAATTGCTATGATTAAAAATAAGAAAATAAGAGTTAGGAGTTTTGACACAAATTGGAGGGGACTGCTTAACACTGGAGTTGGATGTTAGAGGAAGAAGCTTGAGAGAGGAGGAGGAGGAGGAGGATGTGGGCCCAGGTTCAGTTCAGAGTCCCTGCCCCACAATTCCAGTCCTCCAGCCCCACTGGCTGCCCTGAGGCAGCTGAGGGAGGAGCTCTGCCCTTCCCACACAGCTCCCACCCCTCTGTAGATGCTCCTAAATCTCCTAGGATGCATGGCTATGTGCAGCACGGAGGGTCAGGGAACACAGAAGGCACCTGGAATACGTTTAGAAGGCTTTTACTGTCTGTTAAGAGTAAAAAAAACTCTACAAGTGGGAGGTCAGAGGATGGCCACCATAGTGCACAATTGCTTTCTCTGCAGAGCCCAATGATAAGAAATATTTCCAGAAAAAAAATTTACTCTCTTAGATTACCTGCCAAGCCACAGCAGCAAGATATCCCACATATCAATGCACAAGGCATCCCACTGAGTCAGCTCTTCTGCTAGAAAAATTCAGCACAAATGACACCACAGTGGATTTGTATCTCTGCTGAAGGAGTCTCCAGGTGTGCTCAGCACCCTGCCCAGGCTGCACCCTCTGAAGCCATGATAGTTACCATGGCAGCCACAAAAAGAGATGTTGCAGGTTACCCAGAAAGGTAACCTGAAATGCCTGAAGAATGTCATTTAGCACACAACAGTAGTCTCCTTCAGAATTCAGCCAGGATTTTTCCACTTCAACCCATTTTTTATTTTTTTTACAGACCTTGTACTAGAAGACAACATTTTCTCTATTTTGTTTGATTAATTTGAATACTTTTTTTCCCTTGACAGAAGATTCTCAGTAGCAATTAAAAGGTAAGCAAAACCCTTGCTCTTGAAGTCCTAGATTACAGGGAGGGAATACAAAGTAACCCACTGGTTATTCTCACAGGCTTTCTCCGTGTCTCTCTGTCACACCCATCTCCTCAAACACTATAGGTTTTGGATTGCATTCTGCCAAGTGCCAAGACAAAGCTTCTATCTTGTCTATCTTGTATTTGTGAAACTCTGGCACTGCTCTGATCTCAAATGCTCCTTCCTGCACTAATCCTGTTTGCTGTCTCTTGTTTTGCAGGTTTCCCTCCACAGGAGACTCAGGAGGGCCAGCTGAGCACACAGGGACAGGAGAGAGGTGTAGCACAAGTGCTGAGATAAGCTGAGGACCAGCAGCTGAGGGATTTGAAGCTGCTGGAGATCCCTGTGACACTTAATGTGCACTTTATGAGATGAGCATCCTGAAATGAGGGAGGAAGGAAGAAAACTTTATGCTCTAAGTCCAGAGAGCGAGGCTTTTTGGGTTACCCTTCCCATATTTTATGTTTAGATGTGGTTCCAGTTCCTCACGGGTTGTTCTTGCTTGTATCATTACAAAGTTTTAAATGATCACTCTCACTATTTGTTTGTGCAATGCACAGATCATACAGAGGGGCACTGACAGCTTTGGGAAAACCTGTGTGACCAATTCAGACACAGAAGTGTCTCAAAATGGCATTTCAGCAACCGCTGTCCCTGTTGCATTTTCTCCCAAGCTATGAAGGGAGACAATGGTGTAGGGATACTGAGCACTTTTGAATGACAATATTTCCCACTGAGAATACAGCCTCACTGATACCCAGTAAATATTGAGCAGGCACAGACACACTCAAATGTGTGGCCTGTTATGCACCCCTGTTTCTGACAAAGGATTTGTGTTACTTCAGTTGAATGCATCTTATTGCAGTACTGTTAATCATTCTGATATTTGCCAGAGCATTGAAATTTTACATCCTGCTTTGTAGTTAGGTATGAAAAACTGTTCAGAACTGCTCATGTGATTTAGGAGATGAAAACCAATAATGTGCAGCTACATTACTTGCTAGAGCTACACTGGTATCCTTGCACTCTGCACTGGCAGAGGAGGATGCCAGCTTCCATCTGGGAACATCACACCTAGTGCTGGGTTGTGGAAACAGCTCCTTCCTAACTCACTTAAGTCCTTTTTTAATTTCTTGGCAGCAATGTTGGAATAATTTTCTGGGTTACAGCTAATTTAATTTCAAGAAAATGCAAGCAACGTCTACTTCAATTAATCTAAAAAAAAAAGACAAATCATCACTGAAGGAAAATTAAGAGTAAAAATAAGCAACAATAATGGGAGAAACCATAAGCACATGTGCTTGGCTAAGATGTATATACTTTAACTGAAATGCATAGTCAACATTTCAGAAAGTCATTATTTTTTCCTTTAAAAAGAAAAAAGACAAAACAAAACACATGGGAAATATTCCTTTTTTTCTTATGGAACACCATAGAGATTGTCAAGAGTTAAATCTTGGACAAAAAACAATCCTAGGTGAAATTAAAATAGCACCTAACAGGCAGAATCTCCCAGTAGCAGGGAGCAAGTGAGTTGGAGAAGTGGTGAGGAGAGCAGAGGAGAAAACATGAGTCCTGTGCAAGTCAATTCTTCCTACAAAAATAGAAGCAGCAGAAGGAACAAATTAGCAGGGTTTTTTTAGATACAACACAGTGCAGTTAAAAAGAAGTATGATGTAATTGGGGTCAGGGAGATTTGGCTTATGCAGGAGACTGGCTAAGATACCAAACTGAAAAAGAAAAGGAGACTCATCAGAATTGAAAACAAATGCTGCAAAATGGGAGATTCAATACCTAAATTTAAAATTGCAGATTTGAAAAGGAACAGAGGACTCATTATCGTTCCAATTACAGAGGTGTGGAACTGAAAGTATTAGATGTTGGGGCACCATAATAACCTCATGTCCTAAAAGGCAAAATATGCCATATGATCCCATATACTCAGTGGTGGAACATCTCTGCAGCCTGCCTGGGAACACCAAGAGCATGTCTGGCCTGCTGGGAATGCAGATATGAACAAGAGAGAGCAGGAAGCTGCCCGAGATATTACAGCCAATGCAATTTGTGATCAGACACCCTGGATAAAGCTACAGCTGTTGGATTTGGGGTTTTTTTCCCATTTCTGTTGAATTCCCTATGGTTTTTAGGGCCTGATACAAGGGCTATTTTAAAAGTTCTCCTCTTTCAAGACATTCATGGACACAATTATTAACTTATTTCTGCAATGATGATAAGAAGAGAGCACAGAGGTGTGGGTGAGGAGGTGTCACCAACTGTTCAGCAGTTGCTGAAGGAAACAGAAGTAGTGGGACAGTAAATCTCTGACAGACTGTTCATCCAGCATGATGCAGAGGAAAAAGCCTGCCTCTGGCAGGAATTAATGAACAGCAGAATCTGGCAACAGTCTTCTGCTTACAATTCAAATCTGAATTCAGAAAAGACTGAAACTCCTAAAGACTGACATTCCAGATATAGTGAAATTGAAAACTATCACTGCTGTGATGGGCCAAGCACAGGTATAAATGCAAGGGTGAGGAGACTGCATTTTGGAAGACATCTTCAAAGGCTAGAAGTGACATGCCTAAGGAAAAAAACTGCTCTGAACTTCTGAATCTTCTGAACCAAACAATTCTAACATCTGCATAAAGATCCAAATGTCATCTTGGCATAAACTGCTTGAAAGTGACACACACCCCTTTTACTCTACTCAGAAATGCCTTCCTTCCATCTTTACATCTTCCTTCCTTTCCATCTATTAATTACAGTAGATTCATCAGTAACCAACCTCAGGCAGATCATTAACAACTAAATATGAAATAATAAGGTACCCACAGTGTCTCAGCATCTTCCTTTATTGTCCCTGTCTTAAAATCTTTATTAAATATTAATGAAGTTTCTTGAAACTGCTCCTGCAATGAGGCCTTTTCAAAGGAAACACATATCTGATAATGTGTTTCAGTTCAAGAATTTACAAGTGTCTTCTGCTTCCACTGTTGAGAACCAGTTAAATGCAATTTGTGCCACATCTTTCCTCATGCAAGTTATGGCTGATTCCAGTAAAGTATCTTAGCATGCAGCCTGGTATAATTCTTTCAATTAATTAAATGTAACCAGAAATTTATACCAGAGAGGTAAGTAATAAGAAAAAAACCAAAGCAAAACAAGCCTCAGGTAAAGCTCTGCAGACAATTTTACTCTTTCTTTCAGACTCGTGCCATATTTTTGTCCCTTCTCCTTGAGCTTTGTCCTCTCCCCTGCTTTGCTGAGCAGATCTGCAGACTTTAGACTCAGGTTTATAAAGGTACTTTCAGAATACAGACATTGAGCTTTTTCCAATTCAGTAAATTATGCTTAAAATTGACTTTCTGGTCTTTTCTTCAAAGGTGTCCTTCTGGTTTCAAGATTACAAAGCTCTTGGACTTCAAATGCACTTGTCCCCATACTTCTAAAGATCCCCAGAGCATTTTATCCTATTCCCACCCTTTTAATTCTCTACATTTTTATATTTGTTGCAATGTTTAACTATGACTAATCTAATAAATACCTTGAACTCCCTTGCCTTTATTTAATGTTAATCAAAGATATCATCATGTAAAAAAAGTTACAATAGTTACAATGATTTAGAGAACCCTAGGCACCAAAACAGTTTAAATAAATTGACACAGCACTCAGAAATATGCTAGAGTGATGAATTATTTCTAATCCATTAATATTGCAAAGTCCTTTTTACCATTTCAAGGCTATTTTTATGTGGATCCAGGGCTTATATTCTAATGTTATTTATTTGAAATAGCAAATAGAGGCAAACACTCAGCCTGTGAACCTTTCTGCCTCCTTAGGATTCCATTTCTCCATGCTGTCTGCCTGGGCTCTTTAAAGTGCAATATTTTATTCTACAATATTTATATTCTATCAAGCAGCTACTTGGCACACACAAACCATCACACTTACTCATTGAACTGAGAGGTGCCGTTCTGTAACCATTGAGGTGCTGGGTACACACACCTTGGAGGGATTATTAGGCAAGTCTTGATTGCATAATTCAGCACTATTTAAAGCCTGGGTGTTTAACAATAGCTGGCTGTAATTTTTCAAATATTTATGAAAGAATATAAGTCTGTTATAGGTGCACAGAATTTCACACCTTCACGTATGGAAAAATTTGGATTATTTGGTCTGCTGGAAGTGGGGTTGACTGCTATGTGTATAGAGAATGGGAATGGTGGGAAGAGAAGGAAAGCCAAACACCAAGAAAAAAAGGACAGGGATAGTGATGAAGTCCTTAGCTCCTCTGAAATGGAGAAAGAAAATTACCATTTCTAGAATTCAGAAACATTAACTATGATGGAAAACATGGAAAATCATAATGTGCCATAAGAGCAGTACCTCGGTAGAGTTGGAGACTTTTATCATCTGGTTGGAGTTACAGATGATCCTTGGATCATCTTTTGACAGTGTATTAATGGCTGTCCCTCTGGGGCTGAGGGCTCCTGCTTTAAATCTTTTCATTTCCATGCTCACCAGTTTCTTGCTTTCACTGGCACAGTATTGATGAGGGCAGGCATTATCCTCCCTACAGCATGTGTTCAGCATCTGTGAAATCTGGTAGTTCTATGATGCAGGACAGTCACAGAGAGACATGTTTTGTGCCTGATGCTCAGAGATGTTACAATAATTCGTGTTTGTTCAAATTCTTAGTGTTGTATGTCCTTTTACTAACACTTAATTTATTCAGTAGGCTCAGTGATTAATATAGCACAAGTAAAAAGCTTCTGGAACAATACCTGATGCTCCCAAATGACTATTCTACACAAACTGTATCTTTTAATTTGATCTCATTTTTACTTTGGAAATTAGGAGGTGAGACATTTTAAAGTGTTGCACGTCTGCTAAATTTTTTTTCCACAGTAAATTATGGCCATCTGAGAACGAATTTGAAAGACAGATAAAAGTCTGAAGCTCTTAGGCACATTCTGGAAATCAGCAGCTGTACAGGAAAGAAACAAATTAGTGCTCTAACAGAGGGAAAGACAGGATTCAGCCATTATAGACTTCTCTTTGGCAGCTGCATGTTAACTGCAGAAAATGCTATTTCCTGCCAGTGTGATCATCTCAGGAGACTTGGGGAGGAACTGGGAGTAATGCAGTCAGAAGAGAGGACTTAGGACACAAAGGACACAAATCCATAGGAAGCCAGACCTCATTAACTTCCCTGATTGTAATGAAATCATCTTTCTTAACTACCTTTTGCATCATAATTGCAATTTTATACATGTGTCTGCATTTACTATACACAAAAATGAGTAGTAAAAATAACAATTTACAGAAACACTAAGAGGTGCATATTTTGCATCCTTTTTTTCCTTCCTTGTTCTTCACAGAACTCAGCCTGCACATGTACACCCCCACAGCCCATCTCATTCACTAATGAGATGTTGAACCTTTTCAGTGAGAGATTTATCAAAGAAAGATTGCATCAGGAAAACCAGCAGGTGAACTGCATGTCAAGGAGAACACTGAGCAATAAATATTTTTCAAGGTACAAGGGATATACCACACAGATATTTCCTTTTTGAGAGGGGATATCAGATTTTTGAGATTAGCAGCAGTAATGAGAAAAAGGATGTGGATGAATTTTAGAAAGGAGGGTGTGAGGAATGGGAGAGAGGAAGGAAGGAAGGGAGAGAAAAGAAAGGGAAGAAGAAATCAAGTGAGAGAGGGAAAGGGTGAAAGAAGAGCAAGAAAGAATGAGCAAGACATTGATTAAAAAATTGAGGAAAATGAGATTACCACTGACAAGGAAGAGTTTTGGTTTTGCTCTCAGTATTTTTTCTAGAAACCCTAAAAAAAGTGGGGAGGAAATCACGAGTTTTCTTGTTTAGCTCTTCAACTACTGCTGCCAGGTTCTGGAATGCAGAAGATGGAAATGGACAGCAGTGCTATGGGCAGGGAAGATGTGTGGGGAGGGAAGGAGCACATATTGATAATGAACTTGTAGTTTAGCAGCAAATCGTTGCTGTTGGAAATTCAGAATACAACCCAAAATAAGTAAAAATCATTGTGGGAAACAGATTATTTCAGCATTTCATGGTTCCAATAGCTCTTACCAACAGAAAGAAGCAAATTGTATTTTTAAACTGAAGTCACATGATAAGTGTTGAGACTTTAAGGGATCTGTAGTGCAGTCTGAGCTATAAAATGCTGCTATAATAGCTGGTTGTAAATCTCCTTGACAGTTATGTCTGCAGTTCTAAAACTGAACTACTGAAACAGTGATACAATAATAATAAAAGCAATGCAACATAAGTCCTGGATGTACTAGATTTATGAATAGGATATTCTTTCTTGAAAAGGGCAAAGAAACCCCAATTAGCTAGGAAAAAAAAAGATTAATAGAATTTTGTCTGTATCCACCAATGTGACTATCACCCAGACAATGAATTATGCATTCCCTAAACTAATCTGATTCTTAAGTAATGCCATGTTAAAAAAATTTACACTTATAATTTACACTTTGTTTCTGTATTTTGGTGAAGCAAAGGAGATCACTATTAATATTTCACAGGAATAAGGAAGAAATTGAGAGTAAAAAAATTAGGAAGAGCTGTCTACAAACAGTCTGATCAATACCAAACATCAATAGGGCTTGTGCTTCTGTACCACCAGCGTAGCAGAACACAAGGGTGTTGCTATAACAGTTTTCTGGCTTGATTTCTTCTGTAGAACATTGTTCAGAAGATTTTTAAGAAACTTTTCCACAGAAAGCTCAGCATACCGGTAATTAGAATCCTTATCTCACTATAGAGATGCTTAATAACCTTGAACCTTAAGAATATTGGATTGAGTCCTATTTACATAGACCTTAATGCTGCATTATGTATTTGAGCACAGGAACAATCTCATCAATTTAAATTAGGTTTAAAACAGATTTGTTTAAATTAGGTGCTCAAAGTTGGACAGGGACATAAATATTTTGAATACCTGCCACTTTTTCTTCATTGATCTAGTGAAACACACCAAGGCAATGGCAAATCTGAGTCAGAGATTGTTGATCTCATGTTCTTCCTGCAGTCCCTTGAGCATCAGGCTGCAGCTGGGGAAAGCACAGTCCTGTGGGCTGCCTTTGAAGGCATCATGACACCAGGAAATGCTGATTGTGACAAGAGGTTGTGGTTCCACTGGCTGGCCACACGGAGAGTAAATATCTACGGGCCTATCTCATACCATTAAAACTCTATTTGACAGGTCTGAATATATAATTATATTAAAATTATTCAATAATTTAGCATAATAATAACTCAGCTTCCACTGTGCTTTGTATGGACATGAGGTGGGGAAGAGTAATCCCCCAGCTCTATCAGTGCATCTCATTATCAGTTTCTGACAGCTGCTTCCTTGTGCTTCATCCTGATAGAGGAGGCAGACAGCTGCTTCAGAATTCCAATTGTGCTTTGTCTAAGGGAGATTGTACAGCTTGCATCAAACATGCAGTCAGGAAACCTTGGTTCTCATTGATTGCAATAGTGACAAAGGATTTTAGACTAATCTTGTTCCACTCAGACTAGAAGAGTCTTAGCCATGTCCTTCAATGGGACAATTCAGATGAAAGAGTGCCTAGTATTTTTCTGAGAGGGAGGAGTATAAATCCTTTACTTTTATAGCAAATCTCATTAATTTAGGAACACAGATCAACTTTCCCTCTGCACATTAATATAAGAAAATCAGTTAAAGAAAAAAACACAGCTCATTTATTTATTTAGATTCCCAGCATAGCCACCCTCAATACAGCCAGTGTCAGGAGAACTGAACGGCTCAGAGAGACCGGAAATTCAGTATACTAAATGTAGTTCAGGGAGATGGGGGGGATTTCAAATATTTCAAAGAAAGAGCTGCAACCACCCAAAAAATTAACAGTACGGAAACAGGGATGGATTCAACCAACCTGATTGAATAAAATTATGGTTCTGTAAAATCAGTGTCAATGCAATATCATGCCAAGTTTTCTTTGAAGCAGAGAGCAAATTGCAACTTCTACAGAATTTTAGCCTTACTTTTAGAAAAACTGATTTGCATGAGCCAACTGTCATTCACCTACTTTCAGTGAGTGACACACTTGGAAATATCCATAAAAACCTGCAGAGGATGAACTTGTCCCCAGCACAGTGAATAGAAACCTTTCTTTCTCCCAGAGTTCATTCCTTGCCACTGCAGTTGCTCCATGAAATGCAAGTGGATGAGGAACTGCAGTTCCATTTTGGCAGTGGCTGTTACCACTCACAGAGTCCCAAAATAAGACAAACATAAATATCACCTAGTGCTTGGAGGATATACATCTCTGTCTACACACGGATGCACAAGAGCTGGGGGTGGGGGTTGTTTGTTTTAGGTTTTGTACTTGTGAACAACATCCAGCTCATTTCAAAAGCTCCAGAGCTCCAGCCGGGAACACTACCCCCACTGTATTATCAAGGTTGCAGGAAATGACAGCTGATGAACAGACAGCCAATGTTTTACAAGTGGTGAGAAGCCATCAACCCAAATGTTTTATTAGTAACTCTTCTCAAACGATTTTGTTCTCTTAGAGGAAAAAAAATCCTGCACCACACTGTACTGTAGAAAAAGGATAAAAGTTAATTTCAAAACAAACTGTCAAGAGTTATGGTGCTAAAAGCATCATTTTCACAATAAAATTGAGCTTTTCCTCATATGAATTATGTTGCCACAGAAACCAGCAGCCATAGGATCTGAGACCATTTTCTGTGGAATAGGATTCATGTGACCTTGAGTTTAATCAGTAGTGATGGTATTAATTTAAAAGCTGGAAAATAAATTTAGAAAAAAAAAGTATTTTCTGAGAGTTAATAGTTTCACAGCTGGGGAAAAGGGCCGCTCCTTTTCAGTAGTGAAATTTTGTAATTTGAACTCCACTGCCATGAACACTCTTGGACATAGTGGCATCTTATTAACTTCACTGGAGTTGCTCATAATTGCAAGCACAGCTGACACATCCAGCAGCAAGATTTTGGATGGCAAAGCTTTTAGCTTAAGAGACTTCAAAACAGATTTTATCTTCTTTTATTTGTCAGAAAAAAACCCCTCCAAATATAGCTGAGACACTTCAGAAATGATTGCTAGTGTGCCTTGGAGAGGAAGATAGGGACATCACTCGAGGGAGTTCTCCCTCAGTAGCTCCATATTCTCTCCCACGCCCGGTAATTTCCACCCTGGGGAGGCTGACAGAGATTGGTTCTACCTATGAAATTTCCATAAGTACCAAACTAAGTGCTATTAAACCCATGGAAGAGAAATTTGATGTTAAATTGGACTCTCATGCTCTACAAATGGGAAAAAATTAAGGGGATAAAATGGAAATGCTTGAAGGTACACACTCAGCTAAAAATGCTCAATATGATATTAAAAAAAAAAAATCAACTGGCTAATGTAAGAAATCTTTCTGCTCTGTTAAAAATAATGGTATTTTATGCCATAAATTAAAGGCTCTAGAGAAGCAGGTGTTTTAGCATAAGTGGTGTTTCCAAAGGAAACGGTGACATTGAAGGAGTTTCTGAGTATTTCACTTCCACAGCATAGCAAAAAGTGCATCTGACCCAGTGAACCTGCCAATAGTCACTCAGAAATGTGAGCTGCCTGCAAGAGGTTCTCTCTTCCAGCTAAGCATATTCCAATTTCACTGATATTTCCTAAGTAGACTTAAGCTTCTAAGAATCTTTGAATTGACTCAATGGGAACAGAATTTCTAATATAGAATGTGTTCAAAACACATCATATGCATATTTTTATTGAAAGAAATACCATTTTTAAGTTTTGTCAAATACATTCCTTTATGGAAAAAGATAAGGTTTTTTTTCAGATGTATTTTGTGATATAAAAGCACTTCTTTTCACACAAAATGTAAATAGGATAGTTTTTGAATATAATGTATATTGACAAATATAATTTTTAATCTTATAAAAAGCAGAAGTAACCTAGAAACATCTTTGCAGTACCCAAGTGGGGTAGGACAGCAAGAGTTTAAATGTTTACTGAATGAATGCAAGTCCTTAGTGATGAAATGGCTCTTCCTACTATCCTAATCTAATTTTATTCCAAGAGGAATTTTCCTCCTTCCAATAACATGCTCTGTCAAAAAGCTGCACAGCTATCCACACACCTTTCTTAAGTGCAAATAAACATAAATGTCCTTACTCTCATACCAAGGACAGATCATAGTGGTGAATACACTGTTTGGAAATCAGACATTTCCCAAGATACATCCATTCTAAGCCCTCTCTTGAGATCTGTGACAATCAGATTCTGCTGTCATTCCAGTACAATTTCCAAACATGGGCTTGATGACATGCTGGAAGTGAATAATACAAAGCTTTCAGGAAACAGCCCCTCTCTGAGGGAACCAGAACCATTTCACTGATATCTGATGGTTGCAACTTGTCAAAAATAGGCAACCTAAACCTGTCTTGCACGTACAAGAGATTAGGAAGAATGTCTTTTACATCTCCAGTGTCTATGATTTAGCTTTTTTCTCCCCTCCATGGTCATGCACTTGGCAGAACTTTTCAGGATACTTGCAGATTATTAAAACAATATATAATAGAGATTTTTAAAATGTAAAAACTTCCCATATTGTGTTTTGGTTACAGAATCAGTGGTTTGTAATCTATTTTTTCCCATAAGGGGCCCTCTATGTGTACCATGTAGTGCAGAATGCAGATACTCTCCAGGAGGTCCCTGAGGTAAAAACATCATATAAAATTTAACACTCTCCTCTTACACTTCAGTAATGACTAAAGGCATGAGCTGAAACTTGGTAAGAGGGAAAAAATAGAAAAACAAAGGAACTGAAAGAAACACAACCAGGGGTTCTGGCTCAACACATTTTAGCATAACAAACCTGACACATTTTGAGGCTACATTGAGTTAGAGATTTCAGACAATACTTCAAACCTATTTAACATCCTGGTTCCTGCAGTGCTCATTTTCTTTCCTAATTTTTATCAACTATCATTTGTGTTGTGCTGAAACACAAGAACTCTAAAGTTTTATAATTTTCTTATTCTTGTTCATTTGTTGTGGATGCCCAGTGAAATGTGCTATTGCTTTTAAGGCCTGGTGTGCACAAAATACAGTACCAAGAAAGTATTTATCCTAATTAGTGTCATTGCAAAATAGCCAGACAAAGAACTGTACACACAGAAAGAAAGAGCAGAGGTGATACTTAAAAAAATCCAAAACACCCTTTTCATAGAAATCAGTGGTATTCAGAAAGATTTCAGAACCCGAGCAGAGGCAAGACTACACAACAGAAGCACCTGAGTCAACATGGAGCTCAACAAGTAAGTATGGAAATATGGATTGGAGGTCAGGAAATGCTACCTCTACACCAGCAAGTCAGTGAGGACTTTGGCGGGCTGTGGCATTCAGCTCCAGTGTCCATGTTTAAAAAGATAAACTCCTAGACCTTAGCAAAAGTGCTACAGTAATTATTTTACATTGTAAAACAATCTACATTTTGAGAAAGAACAAAACTAATTCTAGTTCTTAAAGTTCTAGTTCTAAACAAAGAAATGATGGTACAGGGCCAGTAACTCAAGGCTGTCTAAGATTCATTGTCAGTTCAGCTTTTTCAATCCTGCTAAGATTTTTTTAGAATTAGCAGGAGTTCAGAAATTCAAAGAAATTATTGGCCACAGACACCATTTACTGGAACTCAAGCTGTCTGTATTTCTGTAGAAGTCACACCAGACAAGTGTCATGATCTGTTCTTACTGTAACAATCTACAGGTCTACCTAGAATTAAATGTTAAAATTGTTGTTGCAGCTTTTCAAAGTATTATCATTGAATTTAACCATTATTCTTTTGTCCTTAAAAAAGCCTAAATAACACTTTCATTTTGTAAAAGCAGTGAGGCTGGACTGTTAGCTCTGAAGAGCCCATTTTTGAAGAGCTTCTGAAATTCTCTCCAAATCTAACCACCCCACTCCTTTGAATGTCTTTGTGTCTTGAAAATCTTCTAAAACACTAGATCACAACCACCTTTCCATATCCCCATACCTCTTTTCTGTTGAATTATTTGTAGGAGGACATCTAGAACCAATTAGTAATTTCTAAGTCACACAACTGGTATTTTTGTTAATGCAGTGTTTTCTTCTTTCTAGATTGCAAAAATTCTTTTAGCTATTACCCAACAAGAAGTAGTTCTTGTTTAACAGATAAACAAACTGCCTGCTGAGCCAGAGCCTACCTTACTTTCTTTAGATTTCTTGGCAGGTTTTTTAGGGGTTTTGTTTGGGTTTTTTTTTGTTTATTTTGTTGATGGTTTTTGATTGGTCGGTTGCGGAGTGAAGGGGGTTGATAAAATAGAAAAGGTTTTCCTGGAGTCCAGTATGAACATGTGCATATTTGTTTCACCTTGCTGAGTCTATGTGACGTTTGGGTGAATATTTTTGCAAACAATCAGAGCATTAAATCTAGAGACATTCATTTTCAGGGTTACTAGAGATGCTCAAAGTTCTGTTGTTAATGCAACTGATGTAAATTCAGAATTTCCTGAAAACATCCATCAGATTGAAAACATAGAAGAATATTACTCCTACTACTACTCTCAAAACATTCAATAACTTTTTTAAAATTATATATTAAGTTTTGGTGCACAAATCTCATTTCTTAAAATTATTTGAGATTCACACGAGGCTATCAATATTGTAGGTGACTGTAATATCCATGAAATTATGACAGCTAAGAGCAAACTCTTAATGCTTGCAAGAGTAGCTCATCTGTCCATCAAGATCAATAGGAATAACAGCCTAGGCAATACCTCACAGGAAAAGGACAGCAGGAAAGGGAAAGGAAATGGTAGCTACGTCCTGGTTTTTGAGAAATATTTTTCAGAAGTTTAAATCCGACCACTGAATCTTCTACTTCAAGTCATCAACATTTACTAAAGAAAAAAGACAAAGCACAGGATCTAACTCAGCTCTTGCAAATGAGGAAAGAAAGAAATCTTTTTTACTTCAGAGCAGCAGACTATTTGAACCAACAAAATGACACTGAAATGAAAAACTGATTATACCAAACCAACTCTGACTATGAAAAATTGTCTAAATCACCAGAAATCTCACATTTGGATAACTGCATTAAATTGTAGGTAGCATATTCAGGTGGAAGTTGTCAGAGGTAACACAATTTCAGTGGAATGCAGGACTTCATCTTTCTCATTTCTTTAAAGATACTTTCCTTAAGCTATGGGTTAAGATTATTCTGACAAGATCACAAAGCCATATTTCTAGCAGAAGAATAACCTCTGAATGCATTTGATCACCTGGCAATCATTTATCTTCATCTATACCAATAATATGCAGTAATAACAATATGTTAGAATAAATGTTATCAGAGACTATTTCAAGATTATTTATTTTCTCAGTTTATGTTATCAGTGTAAATTTAATGTGTGTCATGTGCATCCTGTTTTCCAAGGAGGCTCACCTGAGTGTTATCAAGATAGCATTCAGCAGCAAAGCCACTATAATTATCCATGTCTAATCTCCCAACCCATCTAGGTGTTAGAGAAAACATTTCCATTTAAGACTCAAGCTGAAGATTAGTATGACATGTTTTAGCTCACAACAGGTAAAAACATCACAGGTCAAATACAATTTACAAAGAAAACTATGACGGTCAAGCCAGCAAGGAGTGATTTGTCCTAGAGCCACAACTGAACTGCATATGCCCCTTTCCTAAGGTTAAAGTCAAGCCTAAAGTCATCTACTCAGGGAATGAGCCTGGAGGCTTCTAGAAATCCTGCTATGGGCTTCTCTTCAGTCTTAAGTGCATTAAGTACATTCCAAAATTTGATTATAAGAAGCTGTCTGAAGCTGAGTATCCTCAAGTGAACCAACCCTGGTAGCTTCCTTGAACAGAAGGACTAATTATCACTAGTTATATATTAGTATGGAGCAAATAATTAGCTTGTTGTTACTATTATCCAGAAAACAAACCCAGAATAATTCTGCTTTTCACTTGCAAATACAAACCTGTAAGAATCCTATAGACACTGTTTTTTGTAATCCTTATATCACCTTGAGGCAGTATTTTCAAAGCAAAAACATGATGCTTCCTGTATGTGTCACTTTTACAGTTTTAGATAGTCAGCCCCCAAACCCTCTGTAGGCATCATGTCACACCTTTGCCATTATGCTACTTGCATACTTCATAAATTAGGTGAATTTATTAAAAGAATCTTAGTTTGCTGCTTTGAGGCAGGCAAATTGCACTCTAATTTTGGAAATGAACTACAGCACAGAGACTTTCAGAGTTACGGGGAAAAAACTCAGGCCAAACCAGAAAGGCTCACACTGAAAAACAAACTTCTGGTCCAGAAGCCAATACATCATGACAGTGATTATTCACCAGAAGAAAACTTCAGGAAGGCCTGTACAGTTCCCTCCTCATTCAGAGCATCCACACAACTCTGAGACACCTCATCTGAAAAGGCCTTTCCTGCTACACCTGTCAGAGAACCAAGCTCACAGCAGGAGCTTCAGTCCTACTCTTGCCAGCCAGCTTTCCTTGCTTACCCTGCCCAAAACCTAATCAATCTTTTTTTGATCACCTCTAAATGCTGGGTGGCTTTGAGGTGCTTCTTTTCATTTAAACAAATTCTTGCCAATGGAGAGCCTGAAGGAATTAATGCCAGCTGAATGGAAAGGGATCTGGTTTTTGCTGGTTTTAAGAGGCAGAAAAGTGTTACTCTAAACTGTGTGTAAGAGGAATTTGAGGTTCAGAAGAAATAAAGATATAAGGTGGAAAGACAAGCATCTAATAAAACTTATGACTGGAATCTGCAAAAAGACATGCCTGGGCTTGCATTCCTTGGCATTCAGAGCATTCCTTACTAAAGTTTATTCTTGACAAAACATATGCATGTACAACCCTTTTAAATGAGACTGCTTAGAACCAGATTTTAAAATCTTAGAACTCAAAAATATAGGACTGGTAGATACATTAGTGTTCTACTGATCTCTCCATCTGCTGCATAACAGCATCAGATGACAGAAGAAGGGAAGATCACCTGCACTACACACCACCTTTGAATATTCTGGGGATATAAGAGCATTTGAGTCACTTCAGGTCACCAGATTGTTGGATAGCTTCAAGTTTCTACTTCCCACTCAGTGAATTCAATGGAAGACATTGACTTGGAAGGGATCACAGATTCACAGAATTCTGCAGAAATATCTATTGTCAAAGAAAATTTAAAAGAAACACTAAAATTGTCTTCAATGCCATCTGCTCCCTCATTCCCCAAACCCAAACCATGATCAACTGTACTTAAACATTTTTGACAAATCTAAAAAAAAATTCCTCCAGTAATGAAAACTTCATAATCTTAATTGGAAACTAATTTAGTACTCAATTTTACACATTATTAGAAGGTTTTCACAGCATATTCTAACTTCTCCTAATAAAATCCAAGGTCTCCAAAATCAATGCATTAACTACAACAAACAGTTGCTTCCAACTACTTAATCAAGTAATTAAATATATACCTGTATCCTCAACCATTTTTTTCTGATAATTCTTTTCATCCTAAACTTGATTTTCAAAACATTTATTAGTTATAAGTTTCAATTTCAAAATGGCTAATAATTTTAGAAACAGAATTTTTTCTTTAAACTATAAAATTGATAGCCCTCCACCATCAAATTGCACTCTAAAAGAAAGATATCTACTATTTTTTTTACATTATTATCAGAGATTTATTGAGCTTCTATAAGGAAAAGTTCAAAGAGATCTGAAAAGAAGAGTAAAAACCTTTTCCGCAAGATTTGATTGTGATGGGTGCAATTATAGAAAAGAGTATGCAAAGAACAACAGTGATGGTTCTGTGGAATTAAGAACCCTTTACAGAAAGAGGGCTAAACAGTTCAACCTGTTTATTTTATCAGAAAAGAATGAATGGTGCCCAGAACAGGATCCAGAAGCACATTTGCAGGAAGAAAACCTACAGTGTGAGGCCTCTGTATGCAGAGGAAGAGCAGAGAATGAAAGAAAGTTTAAAAAAGCACAGAGAGATCATTAGCCACTGCAACAGTTCATCACTAGCAATGGTGGATCCCCATCCATCAAAACCTCAAAGTCTGTCAGAATTCTACAATTTTGGCAACAAAACTGATGTACAGAATTCTGGCAACTCAAAGAGGTAAAATGATTTGATATTCAGAGAGGATCTTCTAGCTTAGAAATTCACTCTACCCAAACTGCAAAAAAAGTTAAACCATTACTCGAAAAAAAAAGAACAAAAATAACCCCAGAGAAATGTTTTACTAAGAAACATATTCCTAAGTCAAGCCTCTCACAATTCTGGTTTTTCTTGAGGGAGAGCAAGGGATGAGCCAAGCTGTAATTCCAAGTATTAGTCAATTGCTATTCATGCTTTAAAAAATGTCCAAATAATAGGAGTAATCAAACAAAACCATGTTTTGTCCATGATCAAGGACTTGTAATGCTGCTTTCTGAAAGAAGAAACTCTGATGGAAGGTTTTCATCTCTTGCTTCTGTTCGCAGAGCAACTGAGAAGTAAAACATGCAAACATCATAACCTTAGCCTGCAACACAAAGCCTTCTGGCAAAAGATCAAAGAAGATGGAACATAAAAGTTATAGATAAGGCTTAAAACTATAAAGTTTGAACCAAAGGCATGAGAATTCACAAGTCTGTTTGTAGAAATATCTCTAATAACAAGCTGTGCCTCCATGGAAACAAGGCCTTGAGTCTGGGCTGCATCCAAGGAGTGACAAAGGACCACAGACAGTGAAGGTGCTGCAATTGTCTTTAGAATCTGAAACATCACAGTCCTCATAAGTACCATTTCTTTTAAGGAAAAAAGCCCCAAAACATTGCAATATGCTTCCCATCCTAATCACTAAACAGCCTCACAGGAAAACCAGGCAATTTGTCAATATCAAAAGAAAAGAAAAACTTTATTAGAGAACCAGACACTGGCCAGCATATCACAAAGAAAGGCTGCAGATCAGTTTTCCCACACCCACCAAATGCTCACAAGAGGTCACCTCATAAACAAAACCTGAGCTCACACAGCCCTGCCCCTGCACAGACATCTGCCTCTAACAGCAGTCCCCCAAGAACTCACCAAGAACCCTCTTCCTGCTCAGCAAGAGCAGTGGAGCTGCTCTCAAGGATTCACAGGATGATGTCTGGGCAAAGGACTCTGGTGCCTGAGCTCTAGTTATTATACACAATATTTACTAATATGCATGATCATACCTTGAATTTTTTTTCTTTTTTTGGAGAGGATGTTTTAACTTGTTCCCAGTCTAAAACAGGTAATAAATTCTGTTTCTTTATTCTTGTTCACCCTATTCCTGGTGTAATTTTTTAAACCACTGAGATAATATTATTTATTATTGTGATAAAACCAGTACCAATTTAATGTTAATGAATCAGGAAATTCTACAACCACTATGCTAATAGGAAGAAGGAACTAGAAAAAAATCTTGATTAAAATCTTTTCCCATGCTTTTAGTACACATACTCCCATCATTAATTTATACTACCCTGATCCTGCAATTTTCCCTTACCCATAAGGCAGTGTGTGAATTAATCACCCCTAAAACAAATACCTTTTACTTCAAATTATGGAAATAAATCTTAAAAATTTCATGCCAATGTGAATTTAAATTAGAAAGTACTTATAGATGAAGTCTTAATGATTTTCTTTATTCACTCATTCAATTTGTTTTTAAGCAAAAATTCCCAGCCTGCTGGCTTCCCTTTTCCCCAGGTACTCCCACTACAAGCACACAGCCCTGTGCTTGTGACACTGCTGCTGCCTCCAGGAGGAAAATGCAATACTCCAGACATCATTTTATGATTTTTCTGCATTATTAATCAACAGAACTAGCAGTGAAAGAACAATTAACTTACTTTTAGCAAAAAAGGAAAAGAAAACTAAATTGGGAAGTCAAACAACAAGAGATAAGCAGATTACAACTCTCATGGAAGAAATACAACCCAGTCTTCTGTGACCAAGCTCCAGATGGAGGAATTTAATGGTGGAGGGGTTTAGGCAGAGGGAAGCAAGTCTTTGACTGATATTAGACATAAATGCTCCTTTCACCCTCTCTTATCCCCTTCACAGCACTGCCATTCCCCTTTGAGCCCCTGTGCTTGCCTGACTGAAGGAGGAAGTGGAGAAGAGAAGCAATAATTCCTGGGATCCAGCAATAACCTTGAACCATGAGTTTTAAGGTGGAACCCACTTATCCATGGCATTGAAGCTACATCACAAGGCAGGCTTTGTGAGATGAAGTTTCATGGAAAGCTAATATGAAGCTATTTCTTCCTTTTACAAATCAGGCTTGGTCACCAAGCCTGGTGTCCTGTCATCAAGGCAGTAGTTCAGTTCAGAGTGCATGGATCTGTTTCTCAGATCCAGAACCCAGAACTACCACTTTGGTCCCTCTCTCCACAAACCTCAACAGCCCCATCTATCATGTATCAGACATCTTCACTCTTTGATAAACATCTTACAGATCCAAATATGACGGCAACAACTCCCTTTATGCTAAGACTCAAAATTTTTCCATGGATTCAGCAAAAAAAACAAGTTTCACATTGGGAGTTTATTCATATGTCAGGTTTTTTTAAAGCATGCTCTGAATCTGTAAAAAGTGTTTGAGTTGCATATGGAAAATAAAAGTGCTACAACCATGCACTTTCTATTGCAAATTTCTCATACTCAATGAAGCAGCAAAACTCCTTTTCTGGCAGTCTGCAGACTTAGATGAGATATATTTGGTAACAGGTGCCAACATAGCTTCCACTCTAAACTCTAATCAATTTAATTGACTAAGTCCTTATTGGCAAGGCAGGCTATTTGAATGTGGTAGAAGGGCAACAAAGAGCTTTAATTGCTTCAACCACAGACAGAGTACAGTGACTGGAATGGTGGTTCTAAAGAGCAACGTGCTCACCAGTCAGGATCACAGGGAAAGGAAAAAAGGTCTGTAAATGTTTGTCTTTCATGCCGTGCAACCACCTCCTCCTGAAGCTGCTGGGTTCAAAACCCCTCAAAGGCACCACAGCACCTGTACCTGCTAGAGCAAGTAGCAAAATGAAAAAATGCTCTGGCAACATGCAGCTGAAAGGGAAAGATCTAGAGCAGCCTTGGGAAGTAGAGGCTTTAATAAAAGCTACTGGTCATGGGTTTGCTTTCCAAAGCTCAGGAAAAATGAACGTCTGGCTGAGACAGCCAGTTTAGCTGTATTATCTTGGCATCAGTCTGTTTTCAGTTTGCCAGCAATAAGTGAATAGTCCATTTTGCACCTACTGCCAGCAATCAAAAAAATCAACTGAGTAGATACATCTTCTATTAGGTATGGTGGTGCCACTGCATTAGCTCTCAGCAATCTGTTAGCTCTGTTAATAGGAGCTAGGATCATTTCAGAGTAATGCTCTTTTGGCTTCTCACTAAACTCCCAGAAAAAAAAATATCTAAAATCTGACATTAATCATTCAACAAAATCACAGCTGATAGCTGACCTGAACAAGATAGATTTTTTTAATTTTTAAACCAGCTTCCTCAGATCACATCTTTAATTTTATGCACAGTTTAGAAAAATAAAATCCTACTGAAGTGAACCACTTAGGTTATGCTGGTCAAAAAGTTGATGAAAACACTGATGACATTTCTATGCAGATTTCACCTGGCCTTTATCAAACAGACTGTTGATAAAATGTTGACTAATTTAAAAACAGAAAGTATACCACTTCTCCCCAGAAACTGCACATGCTTTTTCTTCGTGACATTCCTAATCCCTCTGGCAATACAAAACAAGATACTGGCATAAGAAATAATGTGAAAGCAGAAGAGGAGGATGGTTCTGAATTCCTCCTCCTACCCTGTGCCCCCCTTTTATGTTTTGAGAGATATGGATATGCTGATCCCCCTGTGTTTATGCAGATTCTTATTGTTGTTTCCTTTAATATTAAAAGCACAGACACAATTCAGCTGATGCACTTTCCCAGATTCATAAATAGAACTGAGAGTGTTTTGATCAAATTACTGTTCTTGAAGCTTCCCTCTCAAGACCAGAAGCTTAGTTGCCCAGATTTACAATTCTCTTTTCAATATGAAAGAGTGCCATGCAAGCTAGTGACACTCTTTTACAGAAATTCGAGGTGTAGCTTATAAACTAAAATTACATCTATAGAGTTATTTAAATTGGACTTTTTGTTCCAGAGAAAAATTAAGCTGCAGAACAAATCTGAGGACCACACACTTCCCAAAGTACCAGCATCCTCCAAATCCTTCCTCTGCTAAACTGAACAGACTTTGGCTTAGTTTTCACTTATTTCTTCACAATTCCTGTCATTCAGACACCTGAAGTTACACAAAAGAGAGCCTCTGGAGCTCAGGTAACTCTTCAGTCAATTCCTTGTGATGGACTGGATTGCTCCCCTATCAATTCCTCATAATATTTCAATTTTGGGGCTTTTATTACTGCTGTTCTCAATTATTTTTCAGTTTAGGAACAAAAGACTGTGATTAGTAGGTACAGATATAATTTTTTTATTCTGTTTCAAGGAAAACACTCAGAAATTTAAGTTTGAAGCTGTTGCACCAGTACAATTTTTAGAGTTTTACTTGCTTCCAAATTAAGTCCTGTATCAAATCAGAGGAGTCAATTTATTTCTCTTTGTCATTATTAACTCAAGTGAGCTGAGATTGCCCTGACAGAAATGTAAACAAAAGCTGGCATAAAATTTCAATACAGAATCTCATTTAAGAACCAACCCTGAAATTTTGCAGCTAATCAATTCATAACCTGGATGAACTCTGTTCAATTCTACTCTTACTTGAGAACAAAAAGCATATTAAACCAGTAATTTTAATATTAGTCACTTCCACTTTTACATTAAAATTATTGTTCTTTTTTTTTATTTCTTCTTTTAATATGATGGTGATAAAATCTGAAAAGCATCTGTGAAATCCTTATAGTGAGTCACTTTTTGCTCAGTACAAATTGAAGTGGCTGTAGCACTTCATAACAGCATAAGAAAAATGTGGATGACTCCCCTCTGCTTTTCCTTACAGACTTAATGTATTCTCTGGCTTAATTGTGATGTTCTATTTTAGCACTCAGATCCAACATATGAAAAGAAAGATTTGGGTGGATGGTTGGCTGCTCTTAATCAATGGATCAAAAGCAGCCCTGAGGAGAAGCACACGGGGGTTCTGGGGGAGGAGAAGCTCAAGGTGACCCAGCCATGAGCACTCCCAGCCCAGAGAGAGGCTGCACCCAGAGCCCCGAGGGCAGCAGGGCAGGGAGGGGACTCTGCCCCACTGCTCTGCTCAGAGCCCACTGCAGGGCTGGGTCCAGTTCTCTGGGGTCCCCAACACAAGATGGACATGGAGCTGTTGAAGGCCAGAGGAGGCCATAAAGATGATGCAAAGGCTGGAGTACTTCTATAAAGACAGGATGTGAGAGTAGGAGCTCTTCAGCCTGGAGAAGGGAAGGCTAATTTGAGACCTTACAGGACTTTCCAGTACCTGAAGGGTCAATATTTATGAGATCAATAAAGCGAGTCAAGACATTTCCAATCCCATCTGCAGCTTACTGGACAGAAATCTAATCTACTTTGCTAATTCACATGTGAGACACCTGGTTTAACCAAGCCCAGGCATGACAAACACTCAGCAGCAGTCAGTCCTTAAAGGGTACCCATATCTTCATTGAGCTCTTCTGAAGAGTCAAATTCCATCCCTACTGCATCAGGCAGCTCAAACATTAAACATTATATCTCTCCCATTCTTACGTGAAAAGCTCCATAAGAGAAAAAAAATTCTTTTGGAAGTACTTCCATGATTGCATGGCACACCAGAGTCTTTAAATGCTATGCCACATTTTCTAGCAGGAATTGTGAATGTCAAGTGGTGCAGGTGTAGCTAATAAAAGGTTGCAATACTGTCAGAAGTGCCATTATTTCTGTTGATTCGTCTGTTGTAGAGCTACTCTAAACCAGGTTTGTGAAACGATGAGGGGAAATCAATCAGCTTCCTGCTGCTCTGGAGCCAACAGTTTTGATGCCCTATTTTCTCTGCTAGTGTTAGTGTAAGATCCTTTGAGATATACACAGGCTCTGTTTGGAATCATGAATCAGTGTAGGAATGCAAAGGTTTTTGTCACCATTTCTTTGTTTAAATACAATGCTGTCAAGTCAAAATTTAAGCTTCAACTCAACTCATTTCCCAAAGAATTCATATGAGGCACCACAACATATCCTGTGTTAGGTGTAGTATATTCTCTGCCAGCCACAGACCCCAGCATCACAACTCCCATTGTTCCATGTCTAAATTACACTCCCTGCAAAGTAGTCTTGAGAGGTGATAAAGAACAAAACATGAGCTGTCATCTCAATTCACAGTAAAGTGCAAGTTTCTCCCATTTCTTAAAAAAATCAATAGAATAACATCACCTCTGACGTCAAAGCTGGGTAACCATGGCTGGGGTAGGTGGGGCTGCCAAGCTCCTCTCTGCCCCCACCTCCAGAGCAGCAGGCATCAAGCCCACATCTCCACTGCCCTGGGGAAACCCTCTAGGGAACAGGGGCTCTATCCAAGGTCATCCCTTTACATTTTCATATCTTGGCCTGATAAATTGTAGTTTATCAATTTTTTAGTATTTACTGGACTCAGTTCTCACAGACAGAATTCTTTGTAAGCCTGCAAGGTCACATGGACTTACATGCCTGGGGAATCAAGGGCTGCCAGCTGCACCTATCACGTGGCAAAAGAAGTTTTTAAAGTATTCATTTCTTATTGCTTGCATTCTCACCTGATTAGAAAAAGAAACCACATTACTTCAAGATTAATACCACTGCCAAATCCAAGAACAGAGCCCAGTTCAGAGACTTGTAATTCAGTCCTGAGAAGTGAGTTCATTATAAAAGTGCAGCATGAGTGGTTTCATCTCTCCTCTTTGCAAGGCAGCAAACAGCTGAGGGTATCAGCTATTCTGGCTGTTTCATGCTGATTCAAGCTGCTCTTCCCAACCTACCCAGAAAGGCATCAAAAACCCCCAGTCATTAACTGAACAATTACTCTTTATAGTGTTTTCACTCTTATTGCCTAAATGGTCGACATGACCACCCAACATGTTTTGAAAGAATCACTAAAATTAAGAACACTTGCTCACCTGGTCTTAGATACTCTTTTGGCTTTCACTAAAAATACAGGTAAAATTCCTTTAATATCTCGTTCAAAGTAATACACTTTCCCTGGGAAATCACAGACAATAACTGTGATCAAAAAAAGTCAGCATCAACACCTCATGAATCAGGGAAAGGCTAAATAACTAAATAAAACATTAAACCAGACAGTAAAATTCTAAGGAGACGCCATCTAGAATATCAATTTCTGTCCTTGTATCCAAGTACCTGATACTCAAGTAATTTCATTATTTTTATAATCAAAACTTTTCTGATAAGTAAAAAAAAATTAACACCCAAACAGCACTGAACAACTACTGGTGATCAAAACTGAAAATGGACAAGCAATAAAGAGAGGCAGAGGGGAAAAAAAAGAAAAAAAAAGACCTGGTCTGTGATTTTGGGAACACAACTGTGAAAATGCCAAACACAGAAATATTTTCTGCTATACTGTGAAATTCCATCAGCACTCATTTATTTTCATTCAAAATGCTTGAACATTGGTGCATGTTTAAACACAAATATGTATCATCTAAGCAGTGAAAATATAATCCAGGCTTGAATAAGTTCTTTGTTTCAATATGATACCAATTACATGTTCCTATTTGGTGGGAAGGTTTCTTGGTACTGCCAGCTATTTACCCAGATAAAATTTTGGAAAGTTACTTGATAACTATAAAAACATTTATGCTGAAGAGCTGCAGACTGCAATGTAGTAGAAACAGATTTTCCTTAATGCAAGTTTTAACTGCACATTAAAAGCACTGGAACCACCAATCATATTTTGCTGTTATTGTTTGTACTTACTGTATAAGCAGAACATTAAATTCAAGATAGAAACCAAGACCTCAGCTTTTGCATTAAGTTTCACATGCAGTAAGAAAAAGGCTTTCCAACTCAGAGTCCAGATGGCAAAATGGTGCAAGGTTAAACAAGATTAACACAGTTCAGAAGCTGTGCCCCGAGTTCCATACCCATGGTGCATCTTTGCCTGATGGAAACAATTTTTTCACAGAGGAAATTACACCTTCAAGAAAGCAGGCACTCTCCAGAGCCAGGTGGAGGGCCCAGTGCCCAGCTGCCACTGGCACTACCCATGTCCCTCTTTCCACAGGACAGCAAATAGCATCCTTTCAAGGCAGGATTAAAAAAAATGCACACAAGACTTCACATACCTACAGGAGCTCTATCAAGCTGCCTTTCCAAAAGCATCAATGAACACAATTTCAGAGTACAACTTCAAGCTAAAATGAGTGTGATGTCAATGAGAGCATTAAACACAGGAAATGCCATCTCTCCCCAGCTCAGCATTTATCACAGTGTTTCATTCACAAACACAATAATCTGGCAGCTTTGGAAAGGGATACTTCAGGGAGAGGCAAAGTCCTTCCCCCAGGGAAATCACTCCTCCTTTTAAGGCTCAGCTTCACTTTCTGCAAGCTCTAAGAGCTGTGGCTGCTGCTGGGGTGTCCCATGAAGTAGCCACAGGCCTCTCTGCACTGGCACCATACCCTAGCATGCCATCCTTAGCCAATGCAAGCAGTCAAAGCAGCAGCCCTAGAGACAGTTCTGTCCTCTCCACAGAGGGAATTGCCATGCCAGACCCATCTCACAGGAGCCCCAAGAGGATCCCTTGGTCCCAGTGATTTGTCACCCTCACTGAGCTGGAGTGTGCACCAGCCAACAGCTGCAGATTACAGCTCCACTATCCCAGCCACTCCTGGAGCTGCCAAGTCCCTAATTTAGTCTTCCCCAGGATCACCCAAGGTCTTTTTATCCTGCTGATTGATTCTAGTGCTTTTCTTGAAGACCTCACAGTATTGGCCAAAAGACTCCAGCTATGTATTTTCATCTTTATCACTGTAGCTGACAGAAGTGTTTTGTCTTTTAAATCTAAAATATCTCTAAAACTTGAGAGAAGTGATTTAGAGTCATCTATGCAGGAACAAAACTAATGATAAAAACCACCTGAACAGAAACAGAAATGAATTGCTATAGTAATAGGTGATCTATAACTACAACACATCAATAAGATGAGATAAACAGACTGTTATCTTAATGAATCTGTCTATACAAGCAATTCCAGAGTCTTCCTTTATCATATCTTTCTTGTAAGTCACACATATCAGTTTACACACATGAAGCAGCTATTGATCTCTCTGGGAAAATGTGCTTAGATAGAACTTTCACAAATAAAAAAAACAAAAAAAAAAAAAAAAAAAAAAAGGAATGTAGCAGAGCTGCCAGAATAGGGAACTGCTGCATTTCATTTCCTGTACACACACACTGGGTATATTTCAGTATTGGTTGTTGCTATCTGAAGTGTAAACATTTATCAGAGAGAAGAAAGCTGGATTAGCTTTGAGGCCCAGAAAAAAAATATTTCTCCTAAAATTTGCATCATCTCACTTTTGTAAAATTTTACTAGATTGTTAGTAAAAAAAAATTAAATAAACAAATAACTATTGAGAAAGGTACTGACTAGCCCTGTCAACAGCCTTTGTCCCTTCCAGGGTTAGAGGAGTTAGCTGTACTGAATTCTGGGATACCATCACTGCATTTGGATTATGAGGGCTTAATTCACAGCTTGTGAAGGTGTGAAAGCAACCTTCCTCTTCGCAGCTCCACATGCAGACATGCTCTACCCTAAGTCTTCCTTGCTGGTGAGAAGAGATACAGGAACAAAACTAGCTAAAATTCTTGCCGTATACTTTTTTGCTTCTCCTTAGCATGAAGGAGCAGCAAGGATTATTTAACTTGCTCCTCAGCTTCCAGAACTTCTGGAACATGCTGCTGTCTCAAAACCCTTCACTGTCAGCATGCCAGTCAACCTTTGTTAACACCTGATTTAAATTATTATTTCACAGTGCATACATTAAGCCCCAAACTACAGTAGGCTGAAGAGCAAAAACAATTGTATCCACCACCAGTCTGAGCTCTGCACCTCAGATCCCTGCATCTGCAGAAAGCCACCTACACCCTTCCAACAGCTGAGCCTCTAATGCTGATGGGAAGTTGGATCTCACCATTATGATTGTTATGCATTTAAAAGCCACACTATGCAGTATTCAGGGTTTGAAACACTTAATGTGAAACTAAGTCAACGAACACAACCCTAATAACCACTTCCTTTTCAGGCAGCATAAAACAGATACGTATATTTGTAAAAAATATATTTTAAAAAAATCAAATATTCGAATATTCGACTGTACAGATCTCCTTAAGTGTTTTCTACACTCTTTAAATCAAAATCAAGTGAAAAACCCCCAACACTCAAAAGATAGCTCTTCCTCTAAATCACTGCACAAAATGCAGATTCCACACATCTTATTGCTGGAAGCATGGGATATTAGCAAAACTCAAAGCCAGCTCTCTGTTCAGCTGTACCCATGAGAGTTTGGGGGGAGGGCTGCTTGCATACATCTATTTCATTGTATATCCTGAGACCTTTATATAATTGTTTTATTAACTATTCCTGGCCATTAAGAAAAAGGATCTTTAAATTGAATTTCTTTCTAAAATCATTATTGCTTATTAATGTACAATTTTCTTACCATTGCCCACTGTTTTCTCAAGTCAAGTTTTCATTAGAACAAAAATGCATGTGTGAAAGGGTTCTGGAAGTGGAGTCAGACCTTTTGCATGGGTTTGTGCTAATTACCAGAGATTCTTTTGTTATCAGCCCGGACATTAATGACAAAAGAAGACAAGTGCAGAGTCTATTTTGCTTGAGCTAATTACCAACCATTCCCCATTCAATTTATGCTCAGAGGAGTACAATAATCATGACACAGTGCATTAGCTCTGTCCCAGGCAGTTTCTGCCATGCTGAGTGTTAATTGACAGGACAGATTCCAGGCAGGAGTAACAGAGTCTCAGGCATGTCTGCTCACAAGCAGTGCTTTAGCAATTTCTTCTGTGCAGTAAGACAGGCCCTTTTAATTTTTTATGTAGGGTAATACCAGAAAATTTCCTATTTTGCAGAGGCAAATGGCATTGCTCTCAGTTGCTTACAGTTTTTATGATTAAACACTGTACCTAGTTAGAAAAAACTAATGAACCAGAACTAAGAACATGACAGAAACCCAACAACTCACATGGATTTTTTTTTTTAAGTATATATTTTGGGAAAATATATCAATAGAACTGAGCCATGTACCTTGCACAAAAAGCAGGGAGCTTAGAGGGCCAGTCATAGGTAGTAAGCCATTTTGTATTATCCAAAACCCACTGAATTTGAAAAGGTTTTAGAGGATTTAGCATTGCTTCAGGGTCTTTGAGATCTTGAAAATTAGCGGATTTATGGTAAATCCTCCAAAAATCATTTCACAGAGTATAATGAATAGTGATAGATATTTCAAAGTCATTAGTCCCCTCTATCCTGCACTTTGGTGATATCACACTCTAAACTAAAAGCACCTGTTCTGTAATGATCTAATGTATCATCCAGTCTGGGGAGGTAAAAGGAAAAGAAAGCTCATTTCTCCTCTGTGCTCATGCTTCTTTAACAAATGATCTTGGAAATCCAAAGTGCAGCCACATAAAGTCTGCTCATAAATTTCTTCAAAATGTCACATGGCAGACAACGTACCATCATGCCATCTAAGAAACTTCACACAAACAAGAAACAAAAGTTTCAGCAACCCTCAGCATTGTGGTTGCTTTTAGAATGGTCATCTAGAAGATACCATCAGCGCAGGCACAAAGAGGCAAATTTGTGTGAAACAATCCACTCTTACTCTAACAGGTCCCTCTATCAATTTTCCTGGTCCAGTCTGCAAGACTATTCAATGTACTGATCAACCCAGAATAACACTGTTTGGGAAGAGTGACAGGAAAATACCCTGATAAAACAGTGACTGCTATTATTCAGTTATTAGTTCTTCAAGAAGTTACCAAAGCCTTCTTATTATCAAAATGCAAATGGAGACATAACCAAAAGTGCCTCTTCCACCCACTGTTAACAAGGAAATCATCTCCTGAGGCAAAATGTTTGAAGTCAGTATTTTGCCACATGCTAGTATCACAAAGCCATGTCATGCAAGATTAGACAGATTCCACAAATCAGCACAAACTCTCCTGAGCCATCAGGAGAACAGCAAGAGCACAAACTTGTGCAGTGTGATCCACATCAAGGTGCCTGAAGGACTGGAGATTTATCCTGCCTGAACACCACTCTCACAGCCTGCTGTGCATCGTAATGGTATCATTCAACCATGGAGAGAGATGCATTCAAATATAGATCTTTGTAGAAAAGCATCTGCTGCCACTTCCAAGCCTCAGCACAACTTTCACAGACTGACATTTCACTTTCCAGTTTAGTGCAGAGGCTTTCTTAAATTTAGGAAAAATATACTCAATCCTGCCCCTACAACACAGATTCAGTATCAGGGGGAAAAAAAAGCATTATTTTGTTTCATAAAATTGTAAACTTGCACTTATAAAAGTGAAGTTTAAAGAACAACTCTTGTCCTAGGAAAACAATCATTTCCATGGCTGACAGTTCAAAACCATAGGATTTATGTCTTTAGCAGAGTCCTATCAGCTCATTAGGAATGGTGGTCTCAGTCACACAATATGACCACATGTTCAGAGTTACACAGGTATGGAGGTGTCAGCTCACAAGGCTGAAACCTTTTTCTTTTATCTCAATCCTTTTCCTTTATCTCCTCTCCTCTCTGATACAGCAGGAAGTTTCTCTGCACATTTACTCCTACATTTACAGTCATCAAACACAAAACTGCTTTTGGTTCTCCTGCTGTAACAGGTGGGTTCACTGACATGCTCATTAATTTGTAACTTAAAAGCAGAGGGAAGAGAAACAGCTAATTGCTGTAGCTGATGGAGTTGGCTTTTCCATAAACTGCAGCACACACACATCCCTGTCGCTTCATCTTTTCAGTGTGGTACCCCCTCGTTTGATGCAGCTGAACTATGCAAGGCAGCCCCATAGTATGAATTTCAGTATAGCACAGCAGGGAGGAACATCACAACAAATGAATCATCAGAGCTCTTCCAAACGTCAAGACCTCCATTTTCCCCATTTACATTTCAAAAGGGTCTGCAGTTTGAAGTAGTAAAGAAATCATTTGCTTTTGCAAGATAAGTGCTTTTCCAAGTAGGAAACTCAGTGGCAATTTTAAAAAGTGGTCTGATTATAATTTTTGTCTGTATTAGAACAGACACGAAAGACTTTTAGAATCTCTCCATCAAAAGCTACCCAGTATTCAGCATTTCTGCAATCTTTGACCATGTACTGCTCCCATGGAACACTGGGTCAACATGCTCAGCTGCCTTGAACACCTGGCACAAACAAAATGTTCTTTAAACAGATGTTTGTAGGCTACAATACAATTAATTGTGTGGAATAAAAACACTTCCAAGAGGCGTTGCCAGAAGCAGCAGAGAATGAGAAGATTTATATAATCTTGTTTCTTGAGATTTCTCCCAGAAGGTTTTTGGGGAGAATGTTTTTGGAGCAATTTGTAGTGTTGTCCACTGGTGAGCTTCTGAACAGAAGGAGGAGTTGGTGCCTCCAAGCTACCACCATCTATTTGTACAGTAACTTTCTTAACTCTCACTCTCTCATATTTCTGCAAGGCAGGATACTCTAAATATTATAATGGTCCATCAGTGGTCCTGAAGGGAGGTGAGCAAAGAAGCAGAGCATGTTCTCACACTGTCTCTCACCCACGCAGTCACTGTCTCTCTCTGCCTGGACCAATGAATTCCCACACTAGGAATGGCAGTGAGGTGACAGCCAGGTAATTGCAAAACAAATTCATTTCCATAATGCCGAGAGGGATCAAAAAGAGGGTGCTACACTTTAAATTGTTGCTACTAATTCTTTAATGTTCTGTTCTTAAAACACTGCAGCTGCCAAAATTCAGGCTTCTCATTAACTGTATCCAGGTAATTACAGGACTTTTTGGACAGAGGAGACAAGAGAACAATCTTTTTAAAAGCAAGGAAGCAGAAAATCAGAGTGGCTCAGTGATCTCCCTGTAGCCATCTTGTTGACTAATCTTGGAAGGAGGAAAATTTGCAAAATAGACTGACATTCTGTCCCCCAGATGTAACAGAAAGCAACTCAAAGTTGGCTGCCTCTGTCTGGGAGATCACATTATGCCTTCAGTCAAATTCATGGTGTGTGGATTCCTCCTCCCAACACTGTTTACCTGGAATACTCTAATTGTTTCACAAATCCATATTTGCATATAATGAAGCAATTATGTACATAATTTAGTCACTCTAATTGAAGTTATCAAATACAAAATTCTCTTGTAATTTGCAGGGTTCAGATCTGTAATGCCTTGAATGCCCTAGATGCCTCTGCTGAGTGGGAGGCGGCATTAAAATTAAAAATATTGAAGAATAACTAATAATCAAGGTAAAGTTCCCATGAAAGCAAATCCAGCTGGATACTAAATCTTAGTATCAAACATTCAAATGTATCACATTTAATACATCCAATGAAATCTATCATGATAGCTTGTTCCAGTAGATTATTCCTTTCAGGTGTAGGTAAAGAAATTCACTGAGACAAGAGTCACGCTCCTTTTAGTGCCATTATGGCATTCTCTTGGCCTGTGCAGCAGGGAATTCCAATACAGAATAGCCTGAGTTCAGCATCCAAACACCTAGTTAGGGTTTAGGAAAACCCCTTGATACAAAGCATCATCCTGGGTGCCCTGATTTGAAAGACTGAGACAGACTACAAAATAAAGATTTGCACATATTAACTTGGAATTTGCTTCCAATACAAGATAACATCTTGAAAAACAGAGTTTATAAACACTTCTTTAGGATCTACAAAATCATCTGTGTCCCATTCTCATCCTTTCTACCTCTAGAGACAGTCTCTGTCTAAAGGAATGAGCTTTACTACAGAGATTATTTGATGCATGTGAACATTTCTGCAATTGTTGTTTCCTGGGAAACAATGGCAGCTCCTCTCAGCACACAGGAGCTGCATCAGCACACACACCCTGCTCCTGAGCTTCACCTGCTGTACAGGACCAAGTACTGAATTCACTCAACAATTAACTGATCCACTTCAGCCTTTCACTTGCACCACCAAATACATTTAAAGGTTTATTGAGTGCTTGCTTTCCACTGCATCTGTACCTTTTCACATCTGTATTGCAGCTAATCATTGCATTGTCCCATCATGTTTGCATTTGATTATGATGGCACACAGATGGCAAAACAGTACAAATCAATCAGGAGAGTGTTTCCACAAGGAACTGATTTGCTCCTTCACAAGAAAACTAAACAAGTATTCTTGGAAAACCTTGAAGTACATTTGAGAACCAAAGACTGGTTAGTCTCAATGTCAGAAAATAAAATAAAAGAAAAATGAAAATTATAAAAAAGACTTAAAAATATTTCCTTCTCAAAGCTTTTCAAATACAGGGAAACTCGTTCACCAATCTTTACTTTTAATGAAGGAAAAACTTAAACTGAAAAGCTGAAGTTTGGAGAATTATGTCTAGAGAGGCTCTTATGCTGTTTATTTACCACCAACAGGAAAAGCACAATGCAGATCTCCTAGGACACTCTTCTGCACACTGAAAGAGCACAGTACCTAGGCTGAAATCCTTCCATTTAATAGGAATTGACAGGACACCACAAGGCTCAGATACCACAATGATCACAAATAGGTTTTGTTCTTGTGTATGTAAACAGGAAAATACATTTCATGTTTCTGAAAGCTGAACCTGCCTTCTGTTTTTATTGTGGCAAACAGTAAAGTGTGAAATATGGTGGGGATGGTGGTGATGGGTTGGCCCAACCTGGAGATGGGATCCTGTGTTTGACAAAGCTGGAAGATAATGTAAAATGGCAAATCCAGTCTTTGCTCTTTTGTTCTACTTCAGACAGTGGAAAACATTGCAGAAGCAGTTTATGCACACACAGTACTCTTAAATCACATCCCACAGAGGATTTGGATTTGAAATGATTGCAAATTTTGCTTTTCATCTCCAAATGTGAAGCTTAAAATTAGTCTTGGCAATTAACAATTCAGTGTGTTCCAAGGTTACAGCTGGTGGAACTGCTTTCAAGTGATTTATCAGCCTTTTAGGGACACACCCAGAGTTTTAAGAGTGTGAATCCCACTGCAGCCACACACTGCCTGGTGATCCATTCTCCTTATCATGGCAATGTTGTCTTGAGATTCAAGGGGAAAAATTGGGCTTGGAATGACATGCATATCAGAAACAGCCAAATGCTTTAGAACTCAGCAAAACACAAGCCTCATTTATCTAGCTGCAGCTTTTCTTTGCATCTCTGAAGTCCTCTTTCCTTAGAAAACAACATTGTTTTCTTACTTAAAGCTGGCTTCTGTTTTCCCCTCATGTAATTCACAAATACTGTATCAATTTCACAGATATGAAACTAAACTCAAGAAAATCAGATGTGACTTGATTTAAATTCAAAATACAACCCCAAATATACTGATTTGCTTGTGTCCAGCAAAGAGAAATTTCATTTTAAAATAGTTGGGAAATTAAAACTTCTTGGTCTTCTCTATTGCAGTATTGTCAAAGCCAATAATGACACAAAAATTCCAACTACCAAATATTTTCTGTAGAAAAGCTCTGCAGAAAATACTCATTGAGTACATTCAAGTAACTTAAATCTCATCAGTCATTAACTTTTCAGAGATCCCCAGCCCCTTCCAGGGAAGGACACAAGGATTTAAGGAGCAATGTCTCACAACTGGACATCCATGGCCTCCCATCACACCTGCCAGGCTGAGTGCCCTGCAAGCAGGGAGCTGGGACTCCTGGGACAGGGCACTCCAGGCAAGCTCCTGCCTGTGTCAGCCAGGGGCCACAGCTCCCCTGCCCCTCTTGAACCAGATGAAGTCAGCAAGAACACAAAAGCTGGGAAGCTTATTGAATTCAGAGGATTTGGGGGACAGAGGATTTTGGGATTGCCAAGGCAATCTGAGTTGAAACAAAATAATTGTTGAAAACAATTCTTCATTTTTGAGGAAATTCCAGAGCTGAGAAGAGCTGACAATTCCAGAGCTGAGAAAATCTGCAGTTTATGGATCTGGGAACACTGGGATGAAGTGACCAGGCAGCAGCCAGTCCACACACGGATCAGCATTGCACCTTTCCTCCCTTAGAGCAATCAGGCAACAGGGAATAATCTCAGCAGCTACTCCTGAAAGAGCAGACACTGGACTGTGTCAGCCATCCCAGATCATCTGCCAGCTGATTTACCTGCCCAGCCTACACAGGCCACTCTAGGGTGCTCCTCTAAAAGTACATGAGAACAGCCTTCTTCTCCCTCACCTTTTCCAAATGAAATCCAATGGGAGTCAGGAAAAAGAAACTCATTTTACATCTAGTTCAGCATTGCCTGACTCTACTTCTTACCACAGAATAGTGGAATATACTCATTCACACAAGAAGATGTGCAGATCACAGCATGGTCCCTGGTCTCAGCCTGCATTCCTGTCTCTAAGAGAAGTCATAACTGCAATGTCACTTCAGATTGTGGCAGCAGACAAACAGATTTTTAACAAATGTTGGTACTTTACTCTGTTTCACATTGCTTATATCAATGAAGATGAGTGGTTTGGACTCTGGGGAAGGAATTAGGACTCTTTGATTGGAAATCTAGTTAAAAAGGTTTTCTTCACCTTAGATCATGTTGGAGCTATAAACCTGAGCTTGCTTGCAACAACTGTAATTCAATGGAGCCTGGGAGAAAGGGGGCAGGGAAAAAGAATGTTTAATTGTCCCTCAATAGACTGTTCCACAGCATTATTGCAACAAATCAAAGCTGTTATCACAGAGGGAGGAAGCTTTTATTTTAAATAATGACAATTTGAGCTTCAAGAACCAAGGTCTTCAGAAACTGCAGCCTCAAATCTCAGTCATGGTACCTCTGATCTCTTCAAAAGCCCTAAAGATATTTATTCTATGCTGCTCAGGATGCCTCAGATAGCTTGGCAGAGACAGCAAAGCAACTTGGTCTTGCCCTCCAAAGCCATATAATCAAGTGCTAATAAGAATTTCCCAAGTGTGATATGAGCATGTCAGTGTTTCTCTGAGAAAGCTTTTATCTTTGCAGGGCACAATTTTTTTTCCTGTACAGACAAGCAGAATGGGATTTTCAAAAGAATTCACTTTAGCCTGACTCAGAGAAGAAAGTAAAATTTCTAGTGATTTCAGAAAGAAAAGATGAAGAGCTACTTTTGAAAATGTGCCCTACAAAGTGTATGAAACCACCACTGATGGAGGAATGCATTAAATATAGCAAGAATAGAGCAACCTCCTCAGTCAGGAGACTTAAGACATGTATCACTGTCCAATGGACAGGGACAAAAATCACGAGCAGAGAAAAGCTGGCAGCTCTCATAATTCTATCTGATATCACTGTTCAGTGAAATCTTAACAGAAAAATCGCAGAAGTACAAGAAAATCAGACATTGTTTTATATTTTGGACATATCTTCTATGAAACAAAACAAGATCATAGAACAGAGCATATCTGGGAGGTGCACAGCATTCACTTTCAATCTAATCACATCAGCATGCACTGCAGTTTTGACAAATTTATTAAGCCTAAATAAAAGTGCTCATTAATAAAGACTGAACAGTTGTTTTCTGAGGCAAAGCTATCATGCATCACATTGTGGAAATCGAAAATTTATGCTAAGCATTAAAGACAGAATAAAAAATATGGAGATTGCTTCATTTCTCTTTTCTAAAACTGTCAGCTGTTAATGATCTTTCAGGGGTAGAATTACTTCATATATCAAGCCCAAATCTGCTTCAAAATGGGGCTGCTAGACAAAATTCTACCTTTAAGCATTATATGGTAGGCCAATGTAAATGTTTTACAGTGGAGAAACTGAGTAAAACAATAACAAGGTGGAGAGTTTCTATTTCTAATGAATATTAATCAATAAATTAATTGTTAAAGTGTTTCAGCTAAAAGTTGCTTCAGGAATACAGCTAAAGATATCAGTGATCTTCACAAGATGGCAAGATGCTAAAGATGAGAATGGCCAAGCCTAGGATTACATTTCAATGGCAGGAAATATGGGTGAACATGTCAAATTTTGCTTAGTGAAATCAGAAAAACCAAAAATAGAACCTTCCTACTTCTGGGAGAATGATTTGTTATGAACTATTCATTCAATTAATTTCACTTTACCTATTCACAAATTGCCTGCAAAACACTTACAATTTTCTTCAAGGTGCTACTTCAATTAATTCACTGTATAATTTCAGTGAATAACTTTTCAGCTGCAGATTTTGACAAGTTTTCAGCATCCATAACTGGAAAAGTGTTGATTGGCTCTGACTGATCTGGGGATGATTGATGGCAGAACAGGAGTCAGTCCTGCCCACAGCCCTCTGCATTTATTCCTCCTGTGTAACCTGGCCCAGGCAAACTACTTAAAGGCTGAGCTACATCTGCCATTTATTTTACAAATGCAGCTTTACAATGAGCATAAACACCTTTCTGGTTAAACTTGACTGCAGAAACTCAGCTTTGCTTGCAGACAGATCACCACACATGGCTAGCTCATACCTAAATGACTATTTGTTTTTCTGATGGAAGTTTGAAAGTAGCTCAAGCTAGCAAGGCTTGATGAAATCAGCATAACTGATTTTAGTAAATGGCATCTCTTACTGGGAATAGCCAACAGCCCAGACAGATTCCAGACCTGAACAAGGTTTCTGTCTTGCTTCCACTGACAGCTACCAGAAACCAGATCATTAAAAACCATAAAGCCAGTCAGCAGTTTGTGGAGAAATCTCATGATCATGCCTTGCCAGAAAAAATAAGCATGACACAAATATGTCAAAGGGAAAGCCTTGAGCTATTTAGTGGTAAGGGCTGAGTCACACAATGGCTGTTTAACTGCTTGCACACATAGGTCTGGGTAACCAATGCTAGTTATGTCTTTAAGAAATGAAGCATTTGTTATATTGTGCCATCAGCCAATGTGTTTACCCATTTACTAAGCAGCCATCTCCAGTTATCTTTGAGAGCTGAAAAGCAAGAGACTCCATAAAAGAGGTTTCAGGCAGAAAATCAAAATGAAATCTGCTGCCTGCAGAGCCAGAACCGCCTCCTGTATCCAGTGCCACAGAGCCATGCTGTCACTGAGCTGCTCAGCCCCCACCTCCATTTGCCACCTGCACTGCTGAGTTACCTGCTCTGTGAGCTCCTGTTAATGATCTGTTAGGTGTCTTCTCTTCGGCACATGACACACCAGCTACACCTTTCAACAACCGACCTTTTGTTCCTCAGTCATCTTTCTTCTTTCAGGACTAGATTTCAGTTTCACTGTCATTACTTTATGTTGTTCTGTGCTGCTTCTTCTGACAATCCATTCCCCTGCACATCTCGCACCTGAGCCTCAGTGCTCACCATCTTTAACTCTTACCATGCCTCCCCTCAATCCTGCAGCTTTATTGGTCTCCCACACCACAGTTCTTGCCTCTTCATCCTCCTCACACACACAACACCCAACCTGAAATCACCTTCACCTGCTGGCTGTCACACACCACCAACTTCTTCCTCCTCCTCCTCTGGAGGGGAGCTCAGCCTCTGACAAACAAGTTGAATTTCATAAATTGCATATACACCTTCTTCTACTTATTGCACATCTCCCTATTTAAGTAGATAAAATATAACATAAAATATTTAGTAGATCTTCAGGTCAGAGGGCACCATAAGATCATTTACCTACATCTTAATCTCTTTCCTTATGGAAACCTTTCAATTTCTCCATATCAAATAATTTTCTCCTATACTTGTCCATAGATTGCTTCCAGACAAACCACAACATCAAGAGGATCAAGGATCAAAGCCATTGAGGCAAATAAATGAGTTTAACTGGCAAAAATTCCTGCCTTGCCCTGAGGCTGGTGGGCAGTTTGACCTTGACAGTGGGAATGGGGCAGGTCCACCAGGCCCAGAGGAGTCTGGCTCTTTGGGCACCAGAAGGACTTGTTAGACATGTGGGTGGCCACTCAGAGGCACTTCTGAAGAAACTAAACCAACAAAACCAGCAGGCTGTTGCTGTGCTGAGTGGCTGGGAGGGGAATTCCTCAGCTGGGCACTGAAAGGAGGAGTTTGGCTCGCACTCACTGCCTACAGAAGGGCTGCAGGTGGGCTTGCAGAACATGGCTCCCTGGTGGACCATCCCTGCACACAGCTGTCCTCCTTCCATCTTCCATGCACTTGGAAAATGTCCTTGGAGATATTCTCCTCTGAGTTGATATGCAATGAAATGTCACAGCGATACAAGAAACACCACTTTTGTATATGTCACTACAAAGAAATGAGCCAATGCTGGCAAATACAACAGATCTGAAGCAAGAGGCATCTGTACATTGTTTTCAAGGCACTGACAGACTTCAAAAATTATCAAAGTAAGATGCTGAGAAAAACAGCTCAGTTACAGAACAGTGTTCCCCTAGATTCAAAAATGTGCCTCTCTTGTAGTACCTTTCCACTGGAATTAGTGTGACTGGTTGCCAAGGGGAGTTATCATCAGGGTTGGCAATGGCATGACATCACATTCTAGCCCAAACAATCTGCTGCGCCACTCCTCCAGGACATGGAGTATCTTTAGAGTTGCACAGGAGCAACCAATCATAGAAAATAATCAAATTACTTCATAAACCTTATTTTAGGACACTAAAAAAACAAACCAAAAAACAACAGCCAAATGTTTTCAAAGAGTGGTTGCCTAATGTTTTCTGACTATTAGATGCTCTAGGAAGTCTCTGACTGGATACTCTGACACATTCAACCAAGATGAAGAGAAGAAAAATTCCAAATTGCATAAAAACATACTTTATTCCCTTTTTTTTTTTCATTAATCTTCTGACTAATCTAGAGAGGATGGAACAGATTTTATGCATACAGCTCCCATTAAAGGCTATGGAGTTGCAGCAATTAAATCAACATACCTTTCTAAGTTTTAACCTAGGAAGCTGAAATTGGCAATATGTTTTAGCTCTTTTCTCCCTCTCTGGTTTGGTCAGCAGAAAATCTGAGATTATTTCTAGAATCTTTTAGACTGTGGCTTGTCCTGAGAACTGGTTACTTTCTTTAAGAATGTAAGTCAATTTGCAGACTCAATAGGGATGAACAAAATTAGGTAAAAGTCTCAACGGAGTGTTAGGAATGATCTCAGGCTTGGAGCATGTCACTGGCCCATAGCTATATAGAAACATCACAGTTAAACTGACACCACTGTTGAGAAAAAGCTTCTATACAATCATCTAGGCCACATTAAAGGAATTATTTCATCACATTGCTGAACTTTTCACCAAAAAATCTGGTCAAAAGGCTATAATATGCAAGATATTCCTTCCTTTCCTGGAGTTTAAATGAAGAATGTGATTAAGAATTTAAAAGTACATCACAAGAGATTATCCACTTTATAACAGCAATACAAAACACATTGGTTTTGCCACAGAATATTTCATTAAAATCTGTTTTATAATTAGTTTCACCACAAACTAAAAAACCCAAATGCAATTGCTTTAATGCAATTAGTCCATCTTATACTTCAATGATGCAAAGTCTCATTGAGCCATAATAAGATCAAAATAGATTTTTCTCTGCATTCCCTTTATATCAGTGATTTTAAATCCATAACTTAGTATCCAACTTCTGATGAAATTTCCTCCTCCCTTCCTACCAACTTTTGTAAGAGTTGAGCATTCCCATCTCTTACTCTACCAGTCTGAAATTACTGATCAGCTATAAGAAGGAAAATAATGCACAGAACTCTGCAATGTTTGTGTTACATTTAGTTTTCCATCTAATATGGGGTATTAGAACTCAAAAAAAGAAAGTTGCTGCCTATTTAATGGAAATTAAATAGGAAATTCAAGATGTGGCTCATCTTAGAAGATGCTTGAGCTGCCCTCTTTGCAGTGTTTCTCTGAATATTGCATGTGACCACGTCAAAACACTGAATTCGGAAACTCTAAGATAGAGTTATTTCCTAGTTTCTATGTACTTCCATTTCTAATTTAAAAGATAAATGTATACAATGAAATAGAAATACCTTCTTGATATTCAAAAAAAGCATTTGTGAGAGACCCTGTGGATTGTGAAAGCATTTTACTGAATAATTCTTCAGGATACTAGTCTTATGAGGTTTATTCTTATTTTTAAAAACACCAAAACAGGTTTATATTTTATCTTAAATTAAAACTGAGAAACAAACTCCTTTCACTGCAGCTGCATTCTGGTTTATTTCCTCTGCTTTGCTTTGGAATCTACAGTACCTCATAGGCATAGAAGTTGATGCTCTCTGCCCCCAAAAGCATGTTTAAATCTTTAGAGTAGGCCAGTTTTCTCCTGCCAGGTCTCTGTTTTTAGTGTTAAGTATTTGACAATATCTCTAACTAAACATTTATTTATTTACTTGTTTGCTTGGGCATAGAACACCAGTTTCTCTGAAAATGCACACTAAAGTTCGATCATAATACCTGTTTTTTTATCCCTTTCAAGGGGAAAAACTGGCTTTCCTCCTGTATTTTTCTTGCTGAGAGGTCATTTTAAAACCATTTCAGAATGGTTTTATGTTCCACAGCAGCAGCTAAGCTCCATCTGTGCTTTCAGCAGCCCCACTAATGAGAGATATTCAGATTATTCCCCTCTTCAGCTCATAGTTTAGAGGCAATTCTCTGCCATCAGTCACACCCATGCAGCCCATCTTTAACTGCACTGATTTCAATGACATAACTGGAAATACAATTTATCCATTGTGGTACCTGGCTTCATGACCTCTTTAGGTCTCTAGATATCAGTTAGCCAAATGCAATAATTAAGATGTAAAATTGTTTCTACTGTTCTGTGTAAGACAGCTAGGGAAAGGTAGATCACATATGGATTTTTCTCTCTCCAGCAGTAGCATAAAAATAAAACTATCTTTAAATTAATGAAGCAGTATTCTTTCTCAAGACTTTTTGCTCTGACTACACAGAACTGTAGAAAAACAACTATCACAGAACAATTTTTGTTTTCCCCTGAGCATATAATATCCTGTCACTGAAAATAAGCCTCTGAAACAGCAAGAACAAATGTGTATCAATGGTTTTTAATAATATTTTTCAGACTCCTGGCCAATGGGAGAGTCACATGAAGTGACATGGGACTTCATGAATCCCTCTGCCATGTGACCATGTGTGTCCTGCAGAGCAGGTGCAGTAAGGTCATTGTATCAGGTCTGACTCTCATTTAACAGGTGCTCAGTATGGGAATAAAAGCTGTGTTGTCTTAAAATCCACAAGGCCATTTGCCTGTGATTTCAGACAGACTCATTGCCATGAATCTTAAATAAATGCATTGCAAGGAACAAGCAATGGGACATGAATGGGACATGAAACCTTGATTTCATCACTAAGTCAAACTACCAGGATTTCCTTGTTCAAACAGCTCCTTATCTTCAGGGAAAGGTTGGAAGAAAAATCATAATAAAGTGTTTCTTTCAAGCTTAAGTTCAACACAGCAGCTAGAAAGAGGAAAGTACTGTCTACGTACAGGTAGGATAGAGGATTTCAAATCCAACTGCAAATAAACTCCTGGTGATGCTTCTCTCATCAATCACTTCTATTTAACAAAGAGTAATTCTGTACAAAAATATAGCAAAGATACCCACAAAAACTGTCTCAAACATCTTCAAGCACCTGTACAGTTATAATTCTGAATGCCTGAAACAATTGGTAAATTACATGTTCCATAAAGCTCCCTCACTGATTTGCCTATTTTTTTTTCCTAGTTGTGTGCTTCAGGCCAGTCTTTCATGCTATCAACCATGAAAACAAACTCTGGGAGTCTTAGAAGAATTGTATGGAGATAACAGCTATCTTCACATCTTAATATAGATATTTTAGCAAGACAAGTGTGAAATAGACAGGAGTCAAGTTGCACATGTATTTTCATCAGTACAATTTGACTTTTGTTCACATGCTTACAGGAGGAACAGAATTTACACCTTGATTTACTGGCTGGTGCTCCTTGCAAGTCACTGGATGGGTCACCTTAATCTGAAAAGAGAATCTCCCTCTTTCTAATGAATTTAGGATAATGACCTAAGTGGTCTTTAAATTATGACAGAAATCTGGATTAATAAAAGTCTTTATTAGCATAATGCCTTTTGCATCCTACTTATCATATTTAAGGAAAAATCTGTTTATTGCTTCTTCAGCCTTAAAAGGAAAGGCACTGGGGATTACCTGAGATGAAATATACTCAAGTCTAGTGCATTATTCTACAATCTTTGCTCTGAGAAACTACAACAGTTTTCCGCCGTTTGAGATAAAAATTCTTTAGATAAAATAAATTTTCAGGAAGCTAGACCCTTCTAGCCTAGAAGTGAATTTGGACCAGTGGGAGTTTTGTCTTCCTAAGGATCTTGCAGTGAGATGCTTAATTAATTTCTAATGAGTTGCACTGTGCTTTTGCTGAGTATGTGTTAATGTGTTATTTTTTTTTCCCTGTAATTGTGAATCTTCTTGGTTCAGAGCACAACTGTCATGTCCCTTTGATGTATAATAGATATAAAAAGTCATAAAGGCAAGCCTGGAGCTCTCTGGTTTAACTGTATTTAGGTATGCAACCAAATTGCTTCTCTTAATGTTCATTATGACACTAGCACTATGTATGCAATCTGAAGCCTATAAAGTAAAACATGAAATTTCTTACGGATTCTCCAAACTACATTCTCAACTTCATCAAAGCAGTGCCTTAAGGAACTAATCAGTTTCAGGGTTATAATCAAGTGAGTTATAATGACTGTGTTCACAATGGAAGCCATATCAGAATTAAAACCCATCTTGCTCTCAAAAGGATACAAACCCCACCCCACTCCCCCTCAAAAAATCCAGCCAAAGACAAAATCCCCTGGGCTCTAGGCTTTTGTCCCATTACAAAGCATAATTCCATTTTTGGCAATTTTTCATTGCCTTACCTCATCCCTCTTATCCTCTGCTTTGACAGGGCAGTGACTTTCATATGAGTTTTTGTGCTATGAATTATTTTCTCTTCTGATTCTTTAAAAGCCTGTTGACTGTAATTTGATGTTACACTCTATAGGGGACAGCACAGGCTTGTCTTTTCCCTCCCTTGGAAATATTTACCTTCTCTAGAGCAAAGCAAAAGAAACAATTTCCTTCCAATCAAATATTTTTACCTCTAGAAATCAGCTTCCAACCTCTGTTTTGTTATTCATTATGACTACAAAGTACCTTGAGCACTGATATTGATGTCCACCCAAAATTGTACCCTACATGCCTGAGCAACAGAATTTGGCCAGTTGTGATTACCTGGAAGAACAGAAGTCAAGATTCCTAATCTGCCTGGGGGCACTAGAGTAAAATAATTGCCAAAAAACAACCCTGCCTTGAGACTTGTATCCTAAAACTCAGCAATGGGTTTGTGAGCATTTCTGTAGCATTTCTGTAGTTTTGGCACTCACTATTACTATAAACCTGTGAGTGGAGGAAAGTGGTTCCAGTCTTTGGCTGGCAAATTACACTAACACAGAAGACTAAAAATAACCTCAACCATCCCTGTTGGTCATAAGTCATTTCATCCCTGATATGCTAGAAAAACATGATTATTTTCACATTTCACTCACATAACAGATGAGATGTGAAATGAGTGTCATGGTTGATAAACACCACAGTGGGTGCTAAGTCTCACACTACGTAAACAAAAACTTCTCTGTTCACTGTACAGAAAATTAACAATAAAAATTACTGTGAAATCTGGGTATAAAACCAATCAACTTCAGAGAGAAAAGGGTCATTACAGAGGAAATGATTTGGTGACAGCAGCTCTCCCAGCCAGCTGTAGTTGTTGGAAGCTACCCATTGATTTTGATGAGAAATACAGCCTGTGCATAAAATATTTCTTCAAAGACCTTAATTCCTACCCAGTTCTAGGGTTTAGTGGGACAAAAGAGGAAGCAAGAAAGCACAGAGCTCAGTTCTGTGCAATGCACCTACATGTAGGCCACCACACAGTGACTTCAGCATGGCCCAGTAGGTCTCTGACACCTTTCAGCCAGAGCTGAGAGAACAGCTCTCACTAAATGCCCTCCACTGCTCCACACTCCTAACTTTCTAAAATTAAAAGTCTCTCACAAATGCATTAGTTATGCTGCACCCCTGCATGACTATAATACAGATTGACTAATACACCTGGAAGAATGAGAGAAAAAAAAGAACAGAACAATTTCAAGCACAGGAAAGTGCTTCATTAACTGCAGCTTCCCCTCCCACACCTCCCTGTTATAATATAGAACATCTGCTGTGAACAAGAACTAACCTGTTACTAACCAAATTCCAGTACTGATGGATGCATGATTATACACTCCCTCAATCATGGCATTATCCCCTTAAATGGGGCTGAAATAATTACTCAAAATGCTCAGGTATGCTCTACAGCAGGTGGATATTGTTTCAGCTTTCACTAAAAGCAATGTAGCACTGCATTATAGGTTTATTTGGGCTTGACTCTTCCTTAATTATTGCTACTGAACAGGTAAAGTAAGTAGGACACTCCCCAGATTACAACAAAATCAGCTATGCTGTGTGACTCCAGGTATGTTCTGGGCTCTGCCACACAACTTCTGAGCAGAGCTGAGTTTGTAGAAGTTTGCAGGAGGCAAAGCAAGTCTTCTGCGCTGCTGTAGCTGCTCATTACTGCACTGTCCCATCGTAGCAGGCTGCTGCAGGAGCAAGGGCTGAGCAGCCTGACTGCTGGATGATTGTCTTCTACAGAGTGCTCTGTGAGGGCCATTTGAGATACAAAATTAAATGCTCTCCTTTTTCATTGAACAAATGCTGTGGGCCAGCATGTGATGGCATGCACTTCCATAGCTCATGCTACTAAACTTTTTCCTTCCATGGAAGAAGGCCCTACAGGCTCCTCACACTTAACAGACTTAGATTTCCACATTCCAAACTGAACCCGTAAGAGTATGGAAATGGCTTACTCCTAAACAAACAGCCCCCACAGCCTTTGCTTTTGCACAGCAAATCAGACACCCCAGTGATATATGACTGTGGATATGGATAAGTGCAATGACTCAGGAGCTACAGAACCAAATAGGAACAGAGACACTTTCTAGAAGACACAGAAAGAATTAAAAGACAGATATTGGAAAGATGGCGTGGGGGGGAAGTACAACTTTCCACTCAAAAGATTCCAGCCCTTCAAACTTTCAGCAATTTCTAAACTTTGCCCAAAATGAGTGACTGTACAAGGAAAGAGCTCTGCAGAAGGAGAGACCTCATACCTTTGCCACTCCCAGGCCCAGAATTCTCACCATTCATGCATGGGAAGTAAGCCAGCAGAGAACAAGTGCAGAACAGGACATTGATACTATTTATTGTGTGTATTACATAGGTTTTAGTATGAACAGTGCATATGTAAAGGCATAAGAGCCAAACTTTTGAGGAAATTTTTGCTAGAATATAAAGTAGCAAAGTGTGGAAGCAGAGGCTGTTAAAATAATTTTCATTGAAATACACTGCAACCAGAGAATAGTTCCTATTAAACAGAATAGAAAGGGATATTGGGAGAAGTAATGAATGGGTACCATTGTTGGTTTGCAGGACGGAGATCAAGAGGCTGGTGTCAGGTTTTTTGTCTGCTTGCTACAACAGTTTCTTACACTGTACAAATGTAATGGAAGAAGTGCATTTTTTTCCTCCTTGGATTAGCTTCAGGTTTTCTGTGATGAGAAAAAATTGTTTTCTTAAATGTGCTGCCTGAATTTGCTGGCTTGTGCCACATTAAAACTTAGTTTTAAAGTGCGAAAAGTGAAAAAAATGCACTTTCTAGGCAGCTTAAAAGAGATCAGTTTCCTCGGCAGCATTTGCAGAATAAACATGAAACTCTTCAAAGTCTCCCAGAAAAGTTCTTTGAAATATCTTCCTTTTCAAATATTTCTTCTCTCTCCACTTCTTTTTAAACAAGTACAATTTACTGGCAAGCAGGATTCTCTTGCATGCTGAACCTGCTGAACCTGAATTTCACAACTGTACATAATTATGATAGGTGAATACATTTTGTGAGTAAAGATATTTATTTTGATACAGCCATTTTTCAGCATTCTAATAAAAGAACTTTTGAAGCTGTGAAAAACTGGTGTCTGATGGAATCTCTCCTCAGTAGCAGCAGTGTTTAGCTAGGCTTGTTAACACTGCTCGTGGTAAACATTTAATTTCCTTTCAGTCTTTAATTTTTGTGTGGTCAGTCAGTACCCACGAAGGGACTCAGACTGAGAGTTCTGGAAAGATGACTTCCCTCCTTCTGGTAAGTGAAGGGCAGACATTGGCCATGCTGTATATTTTGACTTAACACAGCCCCCAAGGATCCCTGGCATCTGTAAGGCAAGCCAGACCTTACAGATGGCTGAAATTTAACTTCTCCTCTGAGGGAGTCACTGGCTGCAAGAATAAAAAGTTGTGGTCTTCCCCTTCCTTAGCACAACCACTTCTGTACTCAGCAGATGACAAGCACCAAAAAAACCTAGCTGTGGGATTTCCAAAAGGAGATAAATGCTCTACAAACACATATCCAATGCAATGTGATATCTCTTGGCAGTCTTTGACACTTCCTTTTTGGAATTTCAACACTTTGGCATCTACTGGTATCACTATAAAACACAAGCAACAAATGGCATAGATGGCACAACACCGTTAATTGCCTATGCTGTTCTTCTCCCAAGAAGCAGAACCAACTATTTGTGCCAAAATTTTGAAGCAGTTCAGAAAAAGACAATTATTCAAACTAAAGAATGCTTGGGTATTAAGTGGATCCTCGTGAATTTTAGAGCTAAAATGTATATTGTTGTCCTGAGTTACATGAGAGCTCTGTATGGCTGGGAGTCAAAAATTGTGTGAATCAAATTAGTTTTTTTCAGTGCAGACCAAGTAATTGATAAGAAGCTGAGACATTCACACTCACATTGACGTCAACAGGCCTGGAGTATTCAGCCCTTTACAAAAATCAGGACACTGCTCTGCTGTCTGCATAAATGTTTGTCACAACATTTGGGCCCTACTAAACCCACACAGAATACTTAGAGATAAGAGCCTATGTATCTTATTAAGCAGCCCTTCCAGCCATGCACTTTTAGATTACTTTCCTGTCATTTATTCAGGCCCCTGAAACTGAGCTGCACAGCAGCAACCAAAAAATACACAGTAGCCATTATTGGCCAATAGAATACAACAGCCTTTGTTTCCCTGCAAATTGCTTCTAGGGCTGAAGAACTTGTTTCCCTACAGTGCAATTTACCAGTGTAAATCCACACAGGCTTCAATAGAGCAAGGCACTCCTCCAGAGGCACGGCCAGTTATGAAAGCCTTGTTCCACCTTTGTTTATCAGATCTCTATTAATCATCCTTCCAGACACTCCTGCTTTCCCATGTTTTCCCAGGGAGGGGTGGGATGGTTGATGGGTTGTGAGATAGATGATAAGACATACCTGATCTGGGAGTTTGAATGGGTTGTTTAAAGAAACTCTGTTCAGTTTTGCAGACATCCTGTCATCTGACTGCTGCTGGCACATCGTGTGTGAAACAGCTGGAATTTTCAAAGCTGCTCTTTATCTAAAATAAATACATGAATGTGTCCAAAATATATTTCATATATGCACCCTGAACATATTTAGATAAAAGACTTTGATCCAAATAATTTTTGGTAGGGAAAAAACAGCTGGCAAGCACTATATTCTTTCTTTTCCTGGCAGTCATGGCTTATTCTGCAGCACTAGTAAAAATAAAAGCAAGAGTCAAACAACCCTTTTACACAACCATACATTACCATTTGGCTTCATATGACTGAGAAAAGTATTGATATGTCTGCAATCAAGTGCATAACTTTCTAACTCAGACCTAACTATTCAGGTAAAAAAAATATGTGAAGAAAAAACCCCACCGATTAAAATTACTGGTCAGAAGCAGTGCCATCTATAATGCCATAGTTTGTGTCTATTCTCAGATACACATGGCTTCTGGAAGACTTATTACTTCTTATTAAACCTGTGTGAGCCAAGACCCACAGAAGCATCTGAAATTCAAATCCTACAGGGAAGACATTATTTACCTGTCAGGTAAATTGCCACATAGTTTTGTCTTTGCTAAAATTTCCCAAGTCAAAGACTTACAGAAGTTAAGCTTCTATTTACTTTTTTTAAAAAGCAACTGATGCCAGGAACCTGAATTTATCTCAGCAGGTGTTAACCATAAAACCAAGCGGCAGTGCTTAAATACCTTCACTTTAACTGTTTCATTATTAATCACTTTGGCAGCCACACCAAACCAGTGATTATCAAAAGCACACACAGTTATTTTACGCAAGCAGAGATGCAGAGATAAGAGCTAATTCTGCTCTGCTTTTACAGCACCAAGATATGATCAGGTGCAGCCTTTTTAACGAACCTGCCATCGGTACTTCCCCAACAGAGGAGAGAGGGAATTATATCCTTTCCCAGGTACAAGATTTGCCTTTGCCACCTGCATGTCCAACCTGGAAACAGACTACTCCAATCTTTTCACACCAGAAGACTCCCTGAATAAACTCCCAAGGCCTGCAGCTTCTCTCCCTTTTTCTGCCACAATCGTTTGCCTTTTACATTTTCTGTGTAAAAATCTGCAGGACCCAAAGGATCCATGCATTTCCTCAATTACCCAAGTAAATACACCAGATAGCCAACTTGAGAAACAGGAAACAGAGCCATGTGAACTGCAACGGGCACTGATAGGCTTGGGAAGGCAATTTAAGGGAGCAGCACAGCACAAACCTGAGACATGTACAGAATCCAGCTGTTATACAACATAGGAATCCTGTCCTTTTTTCCTAGGATATTTGAGAACACTATTGCCCTTCCTCCTCTGACACCACAGTCATGCATTCTCTGTGTTCACAGAGCAAAAACACTGCCCTGTCACATGCAAGAGTGGAGAAGGACAGCTTGCTTTTAAGCACGTAGGAAAAGGAACAACTGTTAAATGAAACAGCCTGCAGTGACCTAATTCAAGAAAGCTTTGTCAGGTGATAATCTCTCTCACCCTTTCTGTGTCATTCCCTGAAGTACAGAAGTGTTCAAAACAGTTTTAAAACATTCAGAAATGTGAGAGAAGTAGCTGTCCTCCTGTGCAGCTCTGGCAAAGATTAGAATTCCCAATATAGTTGCTGGTTGCAAAAGTGCTCTTAAGCTGCTGTTTCACTGGGTTCATGTCTGAGTGCCACTAATCAAATTAACTGTGATGGCTGCAGTAAGCTGTTTATAGAGATGAAAGACCTACCAAAAGAAGTTTCTGTTACAGCTTATGAAGCTGAATACTGTTAAGCACATAAAAACCCACTGCACAGAAAATTTTGACTTTTTTCTTTCTGCAGTTCCTCACTAGAGGGTCAAGAATACATAACTGTTCTTGTTAAGTCTTCTACAGGCCCAAAAATCCCTCTTCCCATCATAAACCTTCTTTTTTTCCCCTGGGGGGCAGAGGGGGTGGGAAATAAAAAAGCATTCATTTTTGTTGCCTCTCTTAGAAAAAATAAATAAAATGTAATAAAAGAAAAGGAAAAAGAAGCAGTAAACAACAATTTAATAGAATAGATTATTACAGTGTGATGGTTGTGTCAAGCTGCAAGCTCTTCCCCATGGTGCAGTTAAAAAAAATCAAGAAGCAGTCAGAAGTCTGTTCCAAACCAGGGAACTGCCAACCAGGCACTTTTTGGCTGTCAGATTGTTGTGACTTTGAAAAGGAATATCAGGCTGTTGATGCTTGTGGAAAGCATCCCAGAAAAAAAAAAAAATAAAGAGAGCAGCTACTGAAATGACACAGGAGGCCCCTCAGACACAAGCAATTACCTGTAACTACAGCAACCCAGGAAGACAAAGGCAGGCAGCAGACACACTCTGTGCACAAAGAAGGATGGTGGCCCCAGCTCTTTACCAGGATCTGGAGCAGATGCCTGAGGACTCAAGGTCTGGGAGCTCTCTGCAACATTACAGATCTTCTGGAGAGTCACTCACACAGGATCTATAAGAGGTTTCCTCTCAGTTCACATCAGCCCATTTCTTTTACTTCATCATCAGAATACCCTCCTTCAGTGCTGGCTGAGTACAGTCATGCAAACAAAAAGTGCTGAAAAGATAACTAATTTATGGAGCATACAGATGTTTTCTAGAAGTCTTATTAAAAGTTGACAAATCTGTCTTCTCCCTCCATTTTCTCATGAAAATATACAAAAGTAATAAAAATCCATACTTTTAAAATATTTGGTACCAAAATATCTGTTCTTAATTTGCACAGGTTAAGTGGAAAGAAGGAAAATGAAGCCTCAGACTGCTTTGCACCTGCAGCCCTTGCTAAAGGAGTACAAGGTAAGTGTGCCACTAATGAGTGCCCACTCTGGAACAGCTACACAGGAGGCACAGGGCTGGCAAATCAGAGGTCCTTCAAAATTAGGGCTGAGAATCCTCCTGACAGAAAGAATTAATTAGTGGTATTAATAATGTCAGAGGTCTCTTCCTTTGATAGTATTACAATTCTCCTAAACAAATATGTAGCGTAAGGCTCCTCTGCATTTCAAAGCAGAGAAAACCCTGCTTTCACATCTTTTTGGCATTAGTAACCATTTATGTGTCCACTGCATGTACAATCATTATACCTAATGATCATATCATCCAGTCAAATGACTGCCAAGTTCCTCTATTGTAATCCAACAATGAAGCAAACACTTCATCTTCTCACCATATCTTTTCACCACTCTGACATCCTGATATCTTCAATTTTTTTCCCTCTAGTTTTAGCTTTTAAGACAGGCAGAGCTAGATTAATACATGTTTAAAAATGGTTCTCTGTAGACTTCACAAAAGGGGAGAAATTTTTTTAGCTCAGCACAAATTTGTAGCAACTGATACTTTACCAGAAACTTCTTTTTGAATATTTTGGTCCATAAAATAAATCTATTCCAATCATTCATCTCCGAACCACACCGTTTCTGTACTTGAAGAAAGTTTCTTTGTAATTCTGGGTGAATTTATCTATGATTAGAAATATTACCATCAGTTACATTAAGAGATGAAGGTAACTCCTAAATAGAGAGACCAAAGTTGTGTTTAGAAAACACAGAAATACTAACAAGCCATCACTTAATCAGTTCAACAGCTATTTTTGAACTCAAATTAGGATAAAAATGGGTAACAAGAAAATATTTTCATTTCATACATGATGAACCAGATTAGCCCTCAGTGGTCAAGTATTAAACACTGCAATGGCACAAATACATAAAATGGGACAAAAGGCTATTAAAACTTAGCATGGAGAAACATGAAATAAGCCAATACTTCCTGATACAGCTTCCTAGAAACTGACAGTGTTAATTTGACCAGATAACTTTCAGAGGCAGAATTATTTTTCTGCAATGTAAATAGTCTCTCATGTTAGAGAGAAAACCTTTTCTCTCAGATAAAAGCTGGTTTTTAACAAAGCACATCTTAAGCTCCAGAATAGCAAAATATTACAGTTTGCTTTGAAACATGCAGTGCTGCTGGCATTGGATGTGTCACCCTCACAATATATCAAGCCAGGGAATTCTGTAATGGGGAGCACATCAGTAAAAATTACCTTTAAAGACCAGTGTTTGCATTCATATTCAGAGCTGATGTAAAACAGATGTCTTTGTGCTTGAGCTCCTGTTTTAAGCCCAGACACAAAGCATTTGTGCCTGTACAATGAGATGTGCTGCACCACCAGTCCTGTGTGTGCAGAACTCTGCAGACCTGGCTGCTGGGACATTCTGCTGCTCTGCCATGGGGGTGTCTGTGCTGCCTGCCCAAGAACAGGGGTGAGGGGGGCTGTGCACAAGCCCCAGGGACAGCAGGGGTGGGAGCAGAGTGTACAGGGCTCCCCCAGGCTGCAACATCCCCAGGCTCTCTGCCCAGATCTGATAAGCACAGGAACATGACAATTGATGGTGATTCCATCTGTCTTGTGCTGGGGACTGACGTGGCCTACTATGGGAAAACACTTTCTTATCTTTACCAACAGATAATGAAGTCTTAGTGGGATTTTAAGGAAAAAAGTAGCTAGACCACCAAAGAGGCTATTAATACTTGATTTCTTGCCTAGGAGACATGCAAAGCCCTACCAGGCAAGCCTGCAGCAACAGCTGCAACAGGAATACCTTGGAGAGGACTTTGCTCTCACATATCTTCTAAGGCCTGTGAAAGGCCCAGAGAGACCTCTGAAGTTCAGGTACTACCCTTGCCCTTCCCCCAGCAGGATGGAGGAAGGAGGAGACAGCCACACTGCTCTCAGTGCTGGCACTGCTGCTGAGCAGGGCAAGCCAGACCCACCAGTGCCTGGCAGCCTGACCACACTGCCAAGGCAGGAAAAAGGGATGCTCACAGCACAGCAAGGAGAGCCCTCCTCTTCGTGATCTCCTCACTTCTGCCACATATGACAGCAACAGACCACAGGGCTGCAGGATTTCACCCACCACAGCCCAGATTTTCCCCCATCGTGACTCAATATTATGTGTAGTGGTCCCTTTTTCCCCTAAGAGCCTGCATACCTTAAGATAACAGGATCAACCAAGGCCCCACTCAAGTTAGCAGACTCTTCCTTCCCATTTCCATGGGGCTTTGGGTCTGCTCCTTAATGTGCTGCTGATAAAACGTATTAAAGTCTCTACACTCTGCTTTCTCCAGATTATTCAGTATAAATGATGCTGCTTCTTATCTACAAGTATAAATTGTTTTGTTGTTTATGTGTTTTTGTAAAGTGAGTCCTTGCTGCTCTCTCTATCAAAAGGCACAAGTATGTGCCTTGCTAGAAGCAGCATTATCTATTGCCAGAGACACCAGTTCCATTTTTTGATTAGGGAAACACGCACCAATGCTGTTCTAGTTAATACAGCAGTTTTACTGCACAGGTCACACAGGAGGCAATATATTAACTGTCCTAGTGAGGAATGCAAACAGCACAGAGTGTTTGGATTTCCAGCATCCTTGAAAAGTGACTTTGCTATTATACTAACAATGCCCCAGTGAGTAATCATTTTCAGGTACTAACAACTCTTGAAAATAACTCTTTCAGTCTAATTCCGCTGCTGGATTAGAGAAAGCTTTTCAGTGAAGTTTATGGGACAGATTCTTAGTCACTGTAAACAGCCAGAACTCCACAGGTTCCAGAAAGAGTAATCCAATTTATATGCTGGACCTACCTCTCTCTTCTCTAAACCCTGTATTAAAGGTTATGTAACAATTAAGGATGAAGGAATAAAACAGCCAAACTCCCTGACTTGATTCAATGACTTTGCAAATACTGAAATGAGGATGAAGAGAACCAGGCTTCAAGAGATTAGTTATAACTGGGAGATTAGTTCAGTGCAATAAAGCCCATTTTGCAAAACACAGAAAACTCTCTGCTGCATTTTGGAGGAATGCATTTTAAATCTGCTGCCTCTGAAGGTCCCAATCCTGCAAAGTTCACTCATGATTTAACTTTATGTGGTATACATAATCCTATTTAAATCAGACTATTCACAGTGCAGAGAGACAAGTAGAGTTAAATTACTGGATAAATTCTGTGTTAGGCCAGGGAAAAGTTCCCTGGATTCTGTGTCTCCTTGAGACTTGACCTATAAACACACAGGAAAATATTTGGCTTTTTGCTTAGAAGAAATAGCCTTCATTTTCAGTGGTTTTGGTTCTACTTCAAAGAAAATAATATATTCTCTCTCAAACAAAAGGTCTATATCTCTATAGACATGTTTTTAATGCTTCTCCAATATGGAAAAAAAATATTCCATCAAAATTGCTAAAATAAGGAAGCATACCTAATTCATTTTCATTAATCCTGCTACAGTTCCTGCCTTCTAAACTCATTTGAAGCCTGTGTTCTAGACCAGCAGCACAGTGTTAAAGCTGGTTTGAGGCACAGAGCTCTTAAGTGTCATATACCAAATGACAAAATATTCAATAAAGTTGCTGCCTTGCTCCAGCAAGAAAAATATTTTTCTCAACATAAATATGGAGGACTAAGAAGGATAGGTGGTTTCAGCTCAAGTGTGTTTTAGAAGAAATACACTAAGCAGAGCCAAGGCACAAAGCCAACAACTACTAGATCAAGAACCTGAAATTTGCATTTAATCAACCTCAATTAAGGACAAGAAATCAATTTAACACAGTTTGCAGATCATCTACTCTGGAAGCATCTTGTATGATGCAGCACTGCTAAAATTACCCCCACAGAAATCAGATGTTATTAAGCAAAGTACAATGGCCAAAGAAAATATGCCACAGAAGTCACTGAAATAGAACAAGGAATTTCTTTATTTGGTTTCCCAAAACTTCAAACGTAACCTTTGATAAGTTGAATGTTTGATCTTTTAGCTACCAGCACAATTTCCTAGTTACTTTTATAAACCGGAGCTTTCAAACTCCTACCTACTCTCAGTGATCTCTGCATACTGGCTTATTTAATATTCCCTCAGCTTATCTCAAGTCTCAGTGCAGCAAGGCTTTTTAGTTGCTATGGCCCTAAGCATGGAACATGAAAGAAAAGGATATCTGGGAGCCTCATTCTATATTTTTCATTTAAAAACAAGGCCTTGGAGCCTGAGGCATGTCCCCAGTCATTTTCATTTGTTTGGGAGCTCCCCCTTATGCTTGGGGCATTCCACCTTCACAGGGTCCTTCTTCAGATATCCACTGAGACACATAGAAATAGCAAAGCTGTATCAGATCTGTAGCTCTGTTTCAGTAAGAAATGGGATGCCTGCTCACACAATTAGCAAAAGGGATTCAACTGTTACACTGGTCAAAGGGGTCTTGCCCAAAATCCCATGGCCTAGTTTGCTACTGGTCATTGTGGTACAGTCTTCCTAATCCCAGTACTCATACAAGAAGCATTTTCTTTGCATAGCCCAAATAACTCACAGCTCCTTCAATGCAGCACCATTGCACTACTCTGGTTGTTGTCACAAGCCCAACAAGAGCTGATAAGCACAATATGTTACATAAAGTATGAGCAGACAGCAAGAGAGCACTTCATTCACACTGTCAGCTTTTGTTACTCCCAGTAAAAAAGGCACGATATCTTTGGGAGCACCTTGGAATTAATGTGCTTGTATCATCTTAGGCTTGCAGAAGAGGTAAAGCCTGTGTAAGAGGGAAGGAATTTGGAATATCTGAGCAGTTTTACCACTGACAGAGAAGCATAGTTAGCCTGGGAGCTGCACTGACACCAGCTCTTCTTAGACGAGATTGAGGCATTGCAGAAATGCAATGACTCTCACACTGTAAAGACACCACCAGGTGGATCAGCAATGCAGGGTGACAAAACACACAGACTACACATATAGACTGAGGTGCTGACAGCTCTTCTGGGAGAGGGAAGCTCCCATGGCAGAGAGACAGCAGAAACAAATGAAACCCCTTGATCCTATACCCCTCCTCCAGGCAGAGGGAGTGCATGACCATAGTGCACTTGATTCTGCCAGCTCAAACTCCTCATCACAACTGTCTGGAGCTAGGGCTGGACTCAGAGGTTCAGGCCTGAAGGATACCACAGTGATAAGAAATTACCTTTTCATTTCTGCCTGTGCTCATATTCTAAAAGTATATTGTGCTTGGTCCCTTGGACTTCTTGCTTGAAGCACCAGGAATGCTTCATTAGCTCAGCCAGAGCAACCATGGCACACCAAGCATTGCTAGTGAGAGAACAGCTCTACTGAATTTGGAGACCCCATGGAACTTTAGGATCTAATGCAGCCTACACCTTAAACTTCATGCTGCTGTACCTCAAGTCTCCCTGCTATTTTAGAATCTGGCTCAGCCCTATGTTGCACTGCAATGTACTTGAGCTCAGTTTGCCCTGGCAGGATGGCACAACCCCATAAACTCACAGCCAGGGTAAAAGTGCTATTGTCTAGAAAGATGAGGATTTGCTGTTCCCTTCAGAGGTACTCTGACAACAGCAACAATCAGACCCTAGGTCTGTCTCTAAATCTCCCTCCTTCAGCAAAGAATGTTGTATACATGAGGTAATCCAAACACTTCGGACAGTATTTCACATCTAGCTTCTGGAATATTTCAACTTTGCCTGGGGGCTTTAAAAGAGTAAAAGAGCACTAGTTATAGAGATGTAAATATGGGTCCAAAGAAATCTACCAGCTATTCTACATATGCTGAAGAAAATGATCTCTACTGAATTTAAAATACACTGTAGACTCTCATTTCCATTTTGTCCTTTGCTCTAAAGACTGGCAGACATATATATACACACATACATATATATATATATATATATAGTGGTATAGCAGAGAAATTGGGAGCCTTTTACTACTGGGGAGAATGCAGACGGGGTGGATAAGGGTGAAAGCTGAATGTTCTCTGCTGTTTTCCTCCTCCCAGACAAAAAATGCTGTTCATTCAAAAACATAGGAAGGCACACAATGGCAACAATAAAGGTTGCCTAAGAAAAAAATTTCCCAAGTAACAGAAATTTCCAGCTAATAAAGATACAAAAGGTGAAGAACTTCTGGACCGAGAGAAAGGCTTAAATACGTTTTTCCACTTCCGGTTTCTGATTATCTGAAAATCTTTGATTTCTGCTCTTTGAAACAAACTGAATACTATGCATGATATCTGAAATTTAACATTTGCTGCTTTTAAATCATTGTGTTCACAAGCAGTTTTATTAACATACAGTTATAGTTATTGTTCAATTAATAAAGAAAAATCCTGTCCTTGGAAGTCAGCAACATTTTAGATGAGCACAGAAGAAGACATAACAAAACTACCTTTCTTTGTGAACTCAGTTATGATTTATATGTGCTTGCTATTGTTCATTAAACTTTCATAAAAAATAATGACTCATCAGTAGAAAATGAAACTTTGCTACAGTGCAAATCTTTTGGAGATTTTCACCTGAATTTCTCAAAGAAACCTGAGTATTACTCATTTGAACTCAGCAATAACTGTGACATAGATACAAAGAATATGACAGATATTGCTGAGTGCTGTGGAACACAATTCAAAAATTATATAGACCATAAGTCAGCAGATATTACTCCTATGTCAAGTATACTGCAGCACTCAGGAAACTTCAGCTTCTTCTCCACTGAGAGTTCCTAGTAGTCACGTGCCTGAGCAGTTTAATAAAACAGGTATATTATAATGCTGCCAGAAAAAGGAAGATTCCTCTGAAAAGGAAAATATATACTTGTGGTGTTATATGCAATTTAAATTTATAATAAATTCCAGATGCTGTAAATTGTGCTCTGTTTTAAAGTAAATGAAGAAGAAAATAGCTCATATTCAGTATACGTTGTATGCACAACTCCATTTACTTGCTTTATGAGGGATTTTTGACAGGTTTAAAGCTGGAGTGATAGGTTAGTTTTGTATGCCAAATTAACCTAAAATTTGCAATAAGCAAATGAAGCATGTAGTAAGATGTAATACTTTAGTACTAGTTAAGGAGCAAATGTGGCTTATCTATGGAGAGCTTTTCCACACTAAAAACTCAGTGGAAAGACATAAATCACTGCTTGCTTTCTACATTTAGTTTGACCTAATGCATCCATGAAAGAAATATTCTGGGAGCTTGGAGAAAATAATAGGTGTTACAGAAAAGGTGATGCTTTCTAAAGAGTGTCTTCTAAAGTCTTGTGAAAGAGTTGTCTGAGCAGTGTGGATGGAACAGTACCAAAACCTGCACATACTATTGTTCCTAGTAGTTATTATTCTGCATTCACTTAGATTCTTCATTTGTCAGCAGCATATGAGAACTTTCGCCCAAAATTCAACCAAACTTCAAAGGACAAAGTCTGTTTACAAGATACTCATACTTTGCCATCTTTCTGAACACTCTCAGAGTCGGAATTTCTAAAACACTACAAAATGTTTTCTGTTTTTTCATGGTGACTGGAAAAACTAGAGAGAATCATGTAGAACTTCTTGTAAGAGAGATCACAATTTCATTTTGCTAATAAAACAGTCTTTCATGCAAAAACTTCAAATTAACTTGCCCCAGGACCAGCTTGAACTTTTGGCACCCACAGTGTTCCTTGTCAAGGAGATCACAGGCCTGCTACCCCTTAATCCTGCTCATCTTGTTTGTTTTGATCCCCACCCATCCTGGCTTCCTTCAATGCCCTCCAGTCACTCTTGCTGGAGCAAGCAGCAGCAGCCAGTCCCCCTGCACACTTTGCATGCTGCTAATGATTTTATAGACTGCAATCATGTGGCTGTTTGCTGAGTTGAGAGAGCCTGGCCTCTTCACTCACACACCAAAGCTAAGCATGTTAACTTGGCTGCTTTAACTAGATCTTGCCTCAACCTCTTTGCTTTGATCTTTGTGTGTGGCAAATTTAAAAAAAAAAAAAAAAGGGAGAAAAAACCCCACTTTGCCACAACCAGTATTTGCTTCTTACAAAAATTCTGAGATTTCTAGTAAGTGAAAAGTATCAAGAAAAAAGAGGAAAAGGAAAGTTTTTCTAATGCACAGGGGCTGTAAACAGAATAGCCACTCTACTTTCTTGATATAATTTCTATAGGACTTTCAACAGTTTCAGCCATCACTTGCACCATAATGCAGCATACCCAGTAGAGAGGGCTACTTCTAGAATTGATACTCTATTTTTCCTTCCTTTCTCTCTTGAGTATCCTATGCTTGTCTTTATTCCTTCTCTCCTTCCCAGTGGTTTTTTCATGTTCTCTGAAGACCATAAAAGATCTTTCACTCAGGTAGATGATTAAAATAACTCATTTTCAAAAGTAGAAGGGATGTGGTTTTTTTTCAAAAAGATGAACACTGATATGATCAACCTGGCATTATATGGAAGAAAATCTCTTAAAAGGTAGAGGTCACAGGCAGCAAATTTGCTTATTGGACTGCTTTTATGCTTTCATTCATAAACCAGCTTTCCATTTTTAAATTATCCTTAGGTGCTTGCCCAAGCTGACAGCCAAAGGGGAAAGACGATCCCAAGAGCCAGCTAATTATGCCCAAAGGTTTCAAAACTTGAAAGGAAAGCTGAAGGAAAAAAATCAGAAAAATGAGAGACTGGCTGTTCATCAGTTCTATTCTTAGTGTATATTTGATGAGATGATTTAAACACTTTGAAATGAAAGGATCTTGATCATCACAATGGCTGACGCAGTTAAACTGTTTATGAGGGAGGGAGACATCACAGACAATTCCTATTCACAAGACTGAAATCAGACTTCTAAAAAAAAAATTACTCCTTTTATCCCTATGAACATACTAATTTCTGACTCTCAGGTAATTGACAAAATGGTTTACAACATTTCTATAACAAAGACCATGATTCTATAGTGAAAGGTGTAGTCAAAGAGTGACTTTAAATAACCCTGTACTTACTATCCACAGAAAAGGGAAGAAAAGAAAGGTTTCTGCTAAAGGTCTGGAAAGGTCTAAGTTAATAATGTGAATTCCCTTGATTAATTTCTAATTTGGCTATAAGCATAACTCAAATATAAGATTTGCAGGATGCCCTCAAGTGCAATTATTGCTGCTTGATTGCATTAATTAATACATTGCCAGCATCAGCTCGATAATCACTGGTTCCTGCTTTGTGAATGATTCCTTAAATTGTAAGTCAGTGCAGGCTTTTGTGAAAACAAGTTATTGTTATGCTTACTCCACTAAGCTTATAGATCACTGCAATTATATAGCAATATAAAATTTTATATGCAAAAAAAAATTTGCATTTCTAATGACTTGGGTTTTTCCCCTTCAGAATTTCTGCTGCTACATTTTCAACTGTCATAATCAGTCAGAGAGGATTCTCTCAAGGATAATAAGGCAGGATGGAAAATTCAAACCAACCTCCATAGACAGCAAGATGCCTTTCATTAGGTTTGGTAGCATACAGCTGCACTTTGTTCTTTCAACCACACAGATAAATACTTTCATTGTGTATGTTAATCAGACTGGGAAAAGATACAGAAAATGGAAGAGTCAGATTTAAACTACATTTCTGAATAATTACATCAAGATCTGCCACTTACTGAGGATTTCTTTTTTCTTAAGTGAGAAACATTAAAGAAAATATACAGTAATTCTTTTCCTTGGAGGATGCAAACCTTTACACTGATATGAAAAAGGAATGAACCAGTTTATCTACTATAATGGATATTAATAGGCACCCCAAGGACAGCAGTACACACTGTCTCACAATACTTCAGAAAGGCAGGAAAATCAAAGCAGTTCAGTATAGACCAAACAAGGCTTTCAATAAGCTCCTTCTGTATTAAAGGCTTGAGCAAAAAGGTTCAGAGACCTTCTAAGACAGGGAAGGCACCAGCACACACAATTCTCCTTGGACACAGAGGTTACAGCCACAGTCCTATTGATTCTGATGAGACTATTATGTACTGAAATGAATGCTGTTTGATTCAATGGGACTTCTTATAGATACAAATTGCTTTCCTTAATTGTGATGGGTAGAATGGAGGCAAGAGAACAGTATTGGATCCTCAGTCTTTTTGTGTAGAGAAAAGAGCAATTTCCTGAGCTGCAGGACTGAAATGTTCCACCCCATCAGGGAGGTAGGAGGTGTTTTTTCATCTTTGATTTTAGGGTGGTTTTGTCTTAGTATTATTTCTGAACAAAGTATCCTTCATCATGTTTTTAAAAACCCACAAAAACCACATGCAGCTGTCATCTTCTAATGTCTTTTAGTTATTACTGCAACAGTATTTTATTATCCTTTATCACCTGACCTGAGCCCATTACAGCTGATGAAAAAATTTTGGAGGCCTTTGACTAAGCCTATTATAACACAAAACTTCATTTCTCTTCCTCTATTTCAATTTGATATAGAACTGCAGTGCAATTTTAGTAAGTTCTTTCCAAGAAAAGACAATTTACTGAGATTAAATTGCATTGAACTTATCATATAGATTCTAGATGCACTGACTACACTAAATCTCAGTTGAAGTTTGTTTAAAGTAAAAACCATACAAGCTAAATGAACAATTATTCAAACTATAAATTCAAAAATATATCAGTATTTAAAGTCTGTCTGCTTGGTATGAAATGGGGATGAAAAGACAAGTGTGCAGTAGTGACTAGTGAGAATATACATGCAGAACATGGGGGTGTTCCTGTCTATGCTGTAAGTATGAGACACCTGTGAGTGGATTGGAGCTCACAGTGCTATGGAGATGATTCAAAGAACAAAGCAGGTCTAACACCCCTCAGCTTCATCCTTCTCTCTGCACAGCTTACATCATCACCAACAAACAACACTGCAGAGTAGGAGTCCAGGCAATCTTTTCTTGACCTGTTTCACAATTCCTTCTCTGTGGAATGTGGTGTCGTGACACACATGATAGCTTACACTGAATTATTTTAGCAGAACTCCATTGATGGAAGAGATTCCCATCCATTCCTACTGCAGTTAAAGTTCATTCAGTGATTGTTACAATGATCTTCCAACTTCTGGTGAAAGTGACAGATTTTCTGTGCATGTTATTAAAAAAAACAAACCCCCCCTACACCAAAAAAAAACCCTAATTCTCTGTTATAAACACAGAAAATTTTTAATCGACAGAAAAAATATTAGTTAGTTGACTTAACATGCTATAAGAATTATGGAATCCATTCATATTTGGCATCTTAAATTGGCCACACTTGTTGAAACACCCAAGGCAAACCACTAATTTTTACCACTGCTATAGGGCTGCTGCAAAGGAAATGCATTCTGACAGAAAAATTACAACCTCAGCTTCTATCAGCTTCTTTTGAGTACAGCAGTCAAGATTATGAAATGTTTAAATAACTAAAGGACTCAAACCACTTAGTATGTAACATTCTGACTTGCTAAGAATATAAACATAAAATTTAAGTAAAAATGTTCCTCTTTCCCTCTAGAATGGTTTAGACCAAGAAATCTCATTTTCATTAAATACAGAATATAGAATATGCTACATATGTTTTCAACAGTTACTAACTCAAGAGAATTAGTGAGTAATAGATCATTTAAATTCAAAAAGACAGAATTTCCCTTTTCAGCCAGCATACCACACAGAATTATTTGAAATGAGAGGACAGGGAATTGTTTCAATGCTTTTCACAAACTAGATGAGCTCTAACAGGTAAAAGACAAATTACACCTTTGGTGGGTAACTAACCAAAGCTCTCCCTGCCAGCAATTACAGCAGCTGCCTGAGACTTGGAATTGTGCCACTGGAAAATGGACAAAGAGCCACGGCATAAAGGAAAACCTGAGTTCCTTTTAGGATTCTGCTGCATCTTCAGAGCCTGAGCAGCTGTGCTGCCCTTGGGGGGGCCCTGGGACTGAATTCCCCAACACACACTGCCAGATGCACAGCCCAGGGGGGAAGTGTCAGGGGATGGGAAGGAGAGAGAGATTGGTGGTAAAACCCTACTAACACAGGGGAGAAAAACCTTTCATCAGTCATGCTCTCTGCTGGGAAAATGTGTTCCTCTTACAGTGTATTTCTGTACCTCATTTCCTATTTTGCTTAACACAAGCCAAGTTTGAGCATCATCTGTGTTTTAGTGCTTTCTTCTCAGCTGGGAGGACCTGTAATTGTATGTGTTTCTATTCATATGAAGGATTTAATGAGCTACCAATAAAATCTGCTATCAAAGGCAAATAGGCAAGCCATAAGGACAAAAATACATGTGCACTTCAGTTAAATTTCAAACACCCTGAGGATCTATATGAACTTTCATATAGATCCTGCCTTGTGTCTGTCTGAAATAGCATAATACATAAAAATGAACCAATTAAAATCCAAACCTTTTACTTGCTTAAATCTCCAGGTTCAGCCAATGGAAGAGCTTTTACTCTGCTGTGCCAGTGTGTTCCATGTAATGATGGCAACATAGGAACTGAATTTGCTTAAAGCTGCTGACTATAATAAACAGTGTGTTGCAGGAACAACATCTGATGCGGGGGAAAAAAAAACCCTGCCCTGATGTTCCATACTAAATAAAAACAAAGAGTATAAACAAAAATTAGTCAGAATGAACACACAAAAATCCAAACCCCACAAAAAACAAACCCAAACTAAAATCTCAGAAACATTAAGTTCCAAACTATTTTTATTGTATTTGATCATCCTTTTCAACTTTTTATTAATTTTGTTCTTCAAGAAAATGAGTTTTCCCAGTTCAAAAATTATCACAAATGGATACATTTCTTATGGGCCCAGGCAATTTTAGAAAAAAATGGCTAAAAGCAACTGAATAACGTTCTTACTAAAAGGGCAAGCAGCAGAAAGCTGTGCTGTGGGCAGCCTCTTGCACCTGTGTTAGCTGCCCTGTGATCAGAAGGAAGGAGTTGTCTTGTGGGGAACACAGCAGAACAAATGAACTATGCAGAGACTGGCTCTGCTTTGGGAGGTTTTAACTGCAGTACAGGGAAGGGTCCTTGGAAATTATAACCTGTTTACTGGAGTAGCTCATTTAACTGTGAAATTCCCTTTAAAATCTGCAGCTGAAGCAGCATAACAGATAAGCAAAAACTAACTCCTCAGCTTGCTTTGGTTTCCAGTAGTGTCAGAATTTTGAAGCATGTGAGGTATGGAGAAACAGCAGCCTTCCCTTCATAACTGGTAAACATGGCCAGCCCTGAAGAGGTTCCCCAGGGAAGTGGTCACAGCCCCAAGCCTGACAGAGTCCAAGTGTCTGGACAAGGTTCTCAGGCTCAGTGTGACTCTTGGGCTGTCCTGTGCAGGGCCAGGAGCTGGACTCAATGATCCTGACAGGTCCCTTCCAATTCAGCATATTCTGCAGTCCTATGATTAATGTATCTGCTAAAGAACATTCCTGTCCTTCACACTACTTCATACTACAGCATTTCAGGCAGTTTAGCCTCCAGCTCACCTATAAATATCCCTGATAAATCTGTGGCAGTCCAACCAACAACAAGGAGAAATATTTGACAGAGGAGGGAAAAATTTTGCAAAGCACATAGCACAGTTCAATGCAATTTGGGAGCTGCACTGTGACCAGTCAGCTGTGCTTTACATGGCACAACATTCATTTCCACATGGACTTGATTCTTGTTCTACATCTGTACTCCAGCACACAGAAAGGTCTTTTGCTTGGAGATCTAACTTTGATAATAGAGCAGAAGGTGATGAAAATATCATATTTTGCCCTAACTGCTAATATATTTTAAAAAAAGAAAATAATCAATAATAAAGTAATTTCCTTGACTCCTAGGGGAAGAAGTAGGAAAGCTCTGCATGATTATCTGGATGGCCTCAAATTCTTCTTTAATAGCTTTTCATTTATTTTCAGGCTAAAATCTGACACCTAAGATTGCTGATATATACCCTTTTTTGTGGGCTGCTGCTAGACTGACTCTCTTTACTTTCTCATATTGCATAGTACAGAAGAGAAATACATTTCAAGTTCTGCAGGATTCCAGTTTCACTGGCAGTGAAATTGTGATTTGACAAACATGAATTGGATGATATTCCACCACTCACCAGGCCTTCAAGAACCTGGGATAAACACATTAGAAGGGCATTGCCATTAATGGCACAGTCCCACATATAACAGATAGTTACTGACAATTCCTTACTTCTAGAAAGTGTAAGACACTTCATGAAAATCCAACGAGAATGGACTTCTCTAACAGTTAAAAAAACTTACTAATACAACACACTCTCCTTAGATATCGTACAATATCTATTCTCCTTCACACTTTTAAAGGGGAAAAAACCCTAACTATGAGCCTGGATGACTTCACACACTTTGCTAATTCAGGGCCTCTGGTGATTTACAAATTACCAGCAATGGGACATAAATTTTCTTGTCTAACACAGACTGATAACTCTCATTGTGTGCAAATGACTAAGTCAGCCCCCTTTCAGATGAGGAGGAAAGTTCTAGCACTAATCATCTTCCAACCATTTCATCTCAAAAGAAGTCAAAATTGTCATATAATGGAAAACTCGTAGTGACTATTCCACTCTGACAGGCACCCACTTGTCAGTGTTCATGGGGTCCTTTATTTAGATCATTGCAATATGGAGAGACAAGCTGTAAAACTGAGATTTTTTGCTATCTATAATGCTCTTTACTAGTGGCTTACTATAAGAGAAAAAACATCTCATTCACGTAGCCTCATATTAAGGGGATATTCAAAGTGCAGAATAAGAAACTCATTAGATCTTTGAAACTGTAAAAGGCTAGGTATTCATATATCAAAATGTTAAAAAATACACTCTCTGCTCCAGAAATGTAAATTACCTCTCTGACAAAAGTGGAGAAAAAAATAGACTAATTAGATGAAATATCTATAATCAGTTTGCTAAAGAACCTTGGCTACCCAATTTCTTTAGGAACATCTATACTACCACATTTTAAATTATTATACCTTTTTCTCCTTACAAAAGTTCTACTTGTGAGATTTATTCATGAAGGGAGAGGTCTATGCCCTAAGAAAGACAAATGACAGAACACATTAACTCATAAGAGGAAGCTCTTTGAGGGTTATTCAGCAATTCACTGATTCTCCATTTTTTGTCATGTACAACAGTGGCTTTATGCTGGGAGATGAAATCCCCATCCTAGGTGCTCTAGGTAGCTTTACAGAACTGCACTTCCCCAAAAATATTTTATTGTGACCATAAATAAGTATTTGTAGAGTACCAGAGATAATTGATGTTAGCTGAGAGTAACTCTGTTAATAACAGCTCCCTCCAATGCTCTAAATAAAATTTATTTATGGCCACACAGGAACCATATAAAACACAGTATACACACTACTACAGACATCAAAAACTGTTCAAATAAATGATGTTTCATTTGCATGTGAAGGTAATAAACACTCTTGCATTTGCTGAATTTATTTGTGTCTTACATCACTCTCTGGCTCCCCAGCAGTACATAAGTCTCTGCATCCTTATGAGAATTCTAGCCTTTCCTGACTCTTCAGAACTCTATATCCCCAGGATTCTTCTTCTCCCATACCCCCCTACATTAGTTACTAGAATTCCTGTATCTATTTTCACTTACATCTCTTTTTTAGAGTAATACAGTTTTTGTTAGCAGCCTTTAAGCCTTTCTTAAATCCTAAATACAACATAAATATTATCTTTAAATTAGGGTCAGTAAAGGCATCGGCTTAGTCTTGCTTTGCATCAGATACATCCATGTAGGGTTTACAAAGTTGAGAGATAAGCATTAGATATTTTTCCAGATGCCAGTCCAATGTGCAGCAGCAGGTCATTAGGAAGGATTTTCAGCTCTCTGTATACAAATACTGCACACAAGCACCTTGCACAGCCCAGGCATTAACTGTTACCTGCAGAGTTAAATCTCTGGAGTTAAATAAATGTGCTTAAAACTTTATATCCTATCTTTGAATATAATACTAAATACATGAAAGATGAGTTTACTTTTAAACTTTGATAATCATGAAGATTTAAGTCAGACCACTCTTCTCTTAGTACTCAAAAGACAAAATATACCTACACAACCTTAATCACATAATACTAAAATTATTTCTTCAGCCATCACTCCACAATTTTTCTTCTAGCATGAACAACAATTCTGATTTCACTTCTTTTATTAACGCTCAATTTTTTTTATTTTCATCTATACCTTCTACTTAATTTATCCCAAGTACCCTTGGTCTAGATATGCTTTATGCTCTCATATGCATGTGTTCAGCATTTTTCTACTTCTAGGATACCTTCCTGCATTAAATAGAGCCAGAGCTAAAAATCAGCTGAAACAGCTTTGAATTCAATTAATCTTTTAAACAGCATATCACAGGATTTTGGGTACCAGAAAAAAAGGAATACTCCTCACTTGTAAGTGATGTTCTAAGGACCTCTTCACACAGGAACTGACTTCTAAGAAAGATGCAAATGTCAGGGGAGAGTGCTATCCTGAACAGACTTCTTATGTGAGCATTTCTGTACTGAAATGAAAATGTTCACATACTGAGCTGAACAGTTTCCCCTGTAGGGGAACTCAAGTGAGCATCCCCAGGAGCAAGTGCTGGTCCTAAGCTTCTTGCTAAGTTGACCATGTTTTCTGTGTGGCTCATTTTTATTACAAATGCTCTAGATCAAATCAAAACCAACACTTTGGAGGAGCAGACTACATTAAACAGAGCCCCAGCAGATAAAGCCATTCCCTGACAGAGCACAGCTTCTTGCCAGATTTATCCAGCATCACAGCCAGCACAAGAGGTGCTGAGCATTCCCCTCTGCTGCTCACTCACTCTGCACCCACTCAGTGCCAGGGCTGAGGTTTTTGTCCAAACCTGGATCAGAGCTCTCTTTGTGCAAAGATACCTCCAAAAGGGAGGGCAGGAACAAGTGAGCCCAGACAGGGAAATCTCTCAGGCTTCTCGTGAAGTGACAGCCTCACACCTGATGAGTCCTACACAACCCACCAAAAGAAATTCATTTCTTTTCAGACCCTCTAAAAGCACAGTTATTTTTATTAATCTTCATTAACATGCATTTAGAATCCATTCTTGGCTATAATAATTTCTCTTTTGAGGTCCTTTCCTTTAGACCCACAAAACAACCAGGTCTTTTAAGAAAACACCATAGATGTTCACTTAAATATAATAATTGGCTCTAACCCTCGAGATTGTCCTTTCCCATAGCAGAGATGGAGGGAATCATCCACAAGCAGGGAAAATTGCTGAAGCAGGTGCTGAAAGGCCTGGCAAGGAAGACAGGGAAAATGCTTGTCTCTCAACTACTAGTTGTGGTTTAATACTAGAATATTTCATATCATCTTACACTGTGATTTTTTTTTTACTTTTCATAAATGCATTCACCTAAGTTGCCTGAATGGGATCTTTTTACTTCATAGCTTCAAACATTAAACAATTTTTGCAAAAATGTCTTTCTACTTCATGTTCTCCCATGTCTAGTTTTTAAAAAGGCTTAAGTCAATTTGTATTTTTGGTCTAATAGTCTAAACACTTTCTTTCATCTACTCTCTCTCTGTACTCCATATGCTTTGCTCAATACAAAGATCACTAACAGGCTAAGGCATGAATTTGATGTGTGTTTCCAAGATACAATTGAAGACTCCAAGAAATCATATCAAATAACACAAGGCCTAAGGGCTTAATATATTTTAAAAATCCAAAAGATTTTTCATATTTACAAGTATATTCTGCTATTTTTGAACAAGTGTCTACTTACTATGCATAATCTATAATTTGTGCTACTAATAGAATGCCAGAGAAATGTGGAAAAGTATTCAAAATAAATTTTAAAAAAATACTTCTCTTTAAGGGAAAAAAAAACTCTGAAAACAACAAAAACCTCTTTTAGGAATTATGAAAGAGCTGTGTCCAAGCTCCCCTTATCTCTGGCTTGGCATCAGCCAAGAAGCACCTTTCCTAAAAAGGCAGATTTTTTTGACAGACGCAGCAATGCCAAAGCAGCAAACAAGAAGGTCAGCACAAACACTGCTGAACAATTCATCAGAATTTGGAAAACCACAAATTTTTTGTTCAAAACTGCAAAGGTTTTACAAGAAACAAAGATATTGTTAAGCATTATGTATTCATGACAATGTTTCCTAAATCTTACTAAAGACTACAAAACAAAACATTCCTTCTTAAAAGAGGCTTTTGAGGGGTAAGGAGCACAATATGTGAGGAACCCAACCCTGCTCAGAGAGTGCTGCAGTGGGGAAAAAAAGCCAAGGAGTTTCAAATGGAAACTATTACAGTTAAAAAAAAAAAAAAATCCCTTCATTGAAATACAAATGTTGATTTTTCAATTTCGCATTCTAGTGTTACTAAAAAAAGGACATTTTTATGAAGTCCTAACACCTTTCCTTGCAGACTTTTTTGTCATTCCACTTGAATTTTTATTATGTTTTTTGTATTTAGGTTTTGTTCCTACTAAACATGCAGCTATGATACGTGTATTCTATGCTCCTGTCACTTTCCAATCACTTTGGATGATTTTCTTGCCAAACAATAAATGTATAAAAAAAATCATTTCTGCTTCACAAGTGCCACTCATGTGGAACTAAACTAAATCAAACAACAATTAACAATATGTTAATGAACTAAGCCAGAAGTTTAATGGAGATGAAAAAAGCATTTCTAACAGTTATAGTGAGGAGATTATCTTAAACAAGAACTTCCTGCAGCTAAATACATCACATAAACAATAAATTCCAGTTTTTTATTACAAAAATTGATTTTTATTTGCAATAATTGGCAAATTTAGCACAAGGCATAGACTAGAAATGGAGCATTTCAGTCTGCTACTGATAAAGTGGAAACTCATTCATCTAGTAAAAAGTGGAGCATGGCAACCATAAAACACAGGGGCTTTGGCAAGTGATCACCACACCTGGTATTATTTTAATAGGCAAAATCCCAACAGAAGGTACAGTTGTTTCAAACTGAAGATAATGAAATACTGGCTTCAGAGAGACCACAGTCTCTGACAACAAGAAATGAGTTGTCAAGTTATGAGATAAAAATATACCTGATATTAAAAAAAACAGGTGGTTAATACACCTTAAGTAGGTATATATCTTGTTAGCATAAATCACCTTTTTCATATACACATTTTTGCTCCCCCTCACTTGCTGAATTGAATTCTACAATTATTTACAAGGAGAAATATTAGGCAAAGGAAGATTAGGTTAGAAATCTCCAGAAATAATTATGAATATTTTTTCATCCTCCACAAACTCTTTTAATAGTGTTTAATACTAAAACTGAAAAGGAAGCATAACACAAAAAGTTATTTAGCTAAGAAATATTTAGCTCAGAAAATTACTGCCTTGATTACTGTTTTGAAGTCCTCATTACAGTTCCTCACCATTCATGCTCTATAAATCTCAAGAGGAGCCAGCAGTGGTGTCCCCAGCACACAAAGGGTGGGTGACACCTGACTGGGCAGGTTTGATGTCTAGAATTCAGAGGGGAATTGAAATTCACCCTTGCTCCAATGGCAGCTTCACCCACATCTGCAAGATGCAGCCTCTGCATGTGACACACCTGGGGAAAGGACTTGGGCAGCATCTGAGACCATTCCTGGCCACCACCAACACTCTGAATTTCACTACCAGATACACACAAGCTCATCTGGGTACATCAGGTTTGCTGCACCCCCAAAAGATCTTTGATGTCCAAAGAACATTTTTTCTTGCTAAAGACAAAACAATTGCAGCCATTTTGTAGTTGCCATTTATATTGTCTGTCTTGTTTAATAATGGTTTTAATTCTGCTTAGAACTCTTTGTAAATGTTTGTCTTAATGTAGTCAACTCATTTGTCTGGCATGGACTTCTCTGTTTGTCTATTGTCCATGTGTCCATCAAAGCCAAAATATAACTGACTTCAAGCTTATTTGCATGGCTTCCCATCTGCCCCTGTCAAGGAAACTTTGTTTTATTATTTACTAATGGAAAATTAACCTTCTGTGCTCTTGAAAAATTAATCAGTCACCTCCATTAGGTAATTTATTGTCCTATTGAATTTGCAAGGCAGATATCCCTTTGCAAAGGAGGGCCCTACTATCAGTAAATATTAAGGGAGAAGAACAAGAACCTGGGTGTGACCGCTTCCAGCGCTGGTCTGCATAACAATTTCTGCTTCCTTATAGTTGAATAAATTTTTGTCTTTGCCTAGAGCCTCCACAAGACACGACATTAACATTCTGTAATTCAAACTAAAAAAAATTATATACAGGAATTGCAATGTCATGGTATTATAAAGTCACTCCTGGAATGATGCCACAGTTCATCTGGTTAATAAGTAGGGAGACCTGATTTCTTCCAATACACATACATTTCATAGATAAAATCTTGTTCCTACTAGCACTTAACACATCCCAAAATTAGATTTATAAATGAAAAGTGAAATTAACTTCAGATTGCTTTATAATTATGCAGCAAGTAGGATCTGCTTAATTTCGACCATGCACACCAATTGCAGCCGTAACCCTGACTCCACAGCCTCTGAAAGCATCCAAGAGAACAGTTGTGCCATATACAGATAGAAAGCAGGAAGATATCATTCCTCAAAGGAAACAGCAGAATGTACAATTTATCTTTGCATTTAAAGAGGAAAATACCTCTTTAAGAGTGAGGGAAACCTATAGTAACAAACAAGGAGGGCAGGAAAGTACAGCATGTGTGAGCAATCCTCATTCACTCAGCTGGCAGGGAACAGCTTTCACCAGCAACAAAGGTTGATAAGTCTGGCTTCAGCACTCTTGTACAGCTCTGTCTTGTGCCAAAATTGAACATAAAAAAGAAACTGGAGAAGTGCCTGAGAACAAAAATTCACTTCCTTGAGGTTTCTGAAAACTAACATGGTGTAGGGCTGGGATCTCCATTATTGCACAGGTGCTGCCATGCAAAGGCATTTAAAAAGCAGCAGCACAGAAACAATGTAGTGTGAGGTGTTATACACCATGTCCCTGGCAGCAGGGCAGATTCAAACATTGCAAAACTGCTTTGGCAATGAGATTGCAAAGCACGCGAGCACTGTCTGAAGGTATGCACAAATATTTATCCTATCTACACAAATGGGATCAGCAACCTTTATGTTTGAAGGATATTTCTTTACACCAAGCAGAAATAATCAATTAAGCTTTTAATTAATTCCCAAACAGCAAGACTTACTGGTACATTTACTTAGCTCAGAAGCAGATGATGTCTAGGTCTTATTACTGCCTCTTATATGCTACTATGGGTAAAAACAGTTTTCCACCAAGGTTGATTTGCACTGCAGGGATATCTCCAAGCAAAGCTGGAAAAAATTATTACCTATTTCAGCTCAGCAAAAGACCCACAAAAAATGAATCCATACAGTCACTCCCCAAACAGCATCAATACACGTTTTCCTGCCATAAATTCAAGCCAAGTTTGTTATGACACAGGAGCTGACTGGCATTGCTTTTGACTCATTTTGTTGCTTAGGTCAGACTCTCAAGCAATCAGGTTCTGTTTTCAAACAAGTACTTTGGACTTAACTAAAGAAACACATAAATGTATTTGGATACAAACAGGAAAAGGACATAGGTACATAAGTATATAAATACATATATACATATATATATATAGAGATAGTTATACACACACACACATCCACACATGCCAGTTTGACTCACTGTTGATAGAAGTCTTTGGGTCTTGTGTTGCCTGAGAAAATGCTGAGTATTCAGATGCAGGCTTTCCTCATTGCCAGAAACTGAAGAGTAATTTATCCCCTCATCTCTCCTTTCTGTGTGCCACAGAGGAGAGGAGCACTCTCCCACCATTTCAGGCTTGTTCTGGCACAACTGGACTGGGATGCAAACACCAGAGTGGTTTACTTGGAAAACTTACTTGGCCATGCTTTGTGAAGTGACACAGTGCTTTTCTACTAACCCTTCCCAAAGGGCCCTGGGAAGAGGAAGACAGAATTGGTGGCCTGGCTCTGACAGTTTGTGTCCCAGGAGGAGAAGCAGGAGGGGCAGGGCTCAGCAGTGACACTGCTTTGCACAGAGCAGCCAGGCTACCAGTGTATTATGCATTGTGCATTTCCTCAGTCTTCCAAAATTTAGAATTTGAACTCAGCTAAGTATTTCTTGGATTTGAGTGTGTATTTACAATATATGGTGTAGGAGATAAATGTGAAATGAAATAAAGAAATTAATGTAGACACCTTAGACAGGTATACCTTCTACTTTCAAATAAATACAGTTCTCATAGATTTCTGTGGGAGTCCTGAGTGAGTAACGACCAAATAAAACCTTTGCAATCCACCTTTATGTGTTCGTATACATTACAACTCATAAACATGCAATATGAGCACAAAATATCCTCAGAGAAACTTCAACCACCCAGGAAAAAAAAGCAAAAACAACAACACAAATGTTATAGCTTCTCTTACTTAATTTTTAAAAGCTGCAGTGTTGTTGGTGCACTTGTCTAACATTTCAGAAATTCAATTAATATACACCTTCTGCACTGTTCCCAGATTTTTTAGATCTGCTCCCTTGAAATACAGTGTGCTGCAAATGGAAGCTTTTATGGATACTGAACACACCCCTGAGCATAAATTAAAATAAAGACATCCTATGGGCAGTGGTACCCAGGCAGTGGCCTTGCTTCCAGCAGCATCCTGGGGTCCTTTGCCAAGGCTGTACCAGACTTCAGATCCCTGACTGACATAACCCAGCTCGTTCCCATCTCTAGGCACTGCTGTGTGCTTTGATGCTCTGCCTGCAGGCTGATCTGTGCTCTGTGAGGCTCCCTCCTCTCAGGCAGGGCACAGCAGCCCCTGCCCAGTCCAGGTGTCACAGCCAAGTCCCTGCACAGCTGCAGCTGCTCCCAGTTCTCAGAGCCCAAGCAGTCAATCCCAGCTGATAACCTAACCCAGACAGCTGCACCCCAGAGCAATCAGCACCTTGCACACTGGAAGCACTGAGCTAAAGCTGGAGCTGCTAAAGCCAGTGTGAAAGAGTCTGCAGGATTAGATGTGCAAACTACTTAGCAAGATTTCCTAAGCCACAACAGACTGAAAATAAAAATCATGAAGTGATAAATTCCTCAGGATGCTGCTCTAATCAGCGGGGTTTACATAAGCGTGTCCTACCTGTGAACTGCACTCAAACATGGAATTATTTAATCAAAAGGAAATTTAAGTGCTTGAAAGGAAATAAAGGTTTTATTACCTGCAGGCAATTGTTCATTTGTAGTGTTCTTATTCATTGTCTGGGGGAACTGAGGAGATTCATTAATATATTCTGCTGTCACTTCCACTACAGATACAAGCTAACCACTGAAATATCAGAACAACTTTTATTTTGGTCCTGCTTAACTGCACCATCTTCTGTCAATGTAAAATATTAATTGCCCAAGGACAATCAATCAAAAACTAAATTAAAATCAGACATCAAGATTTCCATGTCACAGGCTCATTTTCCTCGTGTTAAAGGTGATGGAAGTTCATCAAAGCCCAATAGTAAGGTGGCAGAAATTAGGCCAGGCAAAAATGGTGAATGAAAAGGTTTAGGAAATACGTGGGGTTTAGTTAGAGTTGCCACACAAGCAGCCCAAGAATCAGCCGAATGTATTCTATAACAATAACCAAAAAAACAACAACAAAAAAAGGAAGTCTATTGAAAAATGAATAAAAGGTATTAATGTAGGATTTAATAGAAGATTATTTTAAACATCATTTTGACTCAAGTTTAGTGGAGTTTTTCTTAATTTGCTTTTTCTTGTAATTATAAATTCACCTTTGTTGCCAAGCTCTTGCTTCAGAGTGGGAAAGACCATTGAGTACCTGTTGCTCAAGGCTGACAAAATGACAATTTATGATCTTTTGTTCAGCATATCCAATTACAGTATAGAGCAGGAAGAGTAAAGAAATTCTCATATATTCCACATCCTTTAGCTGCAAAAAAAAAAAAAAAAAAAAAATAGAACACCAGTCTGCAAAGCCTTATCTTATTGAATTAATATTGACTCAAAGGTAAATTCAATGTACTCCATAATTTACTTCTGTATAGATTATATTTATGCTATACTTTCATCATCCTCATTTTTCTCAAGTCATTGTTTGCTGACATACTTGATTTAGGTGTAATTTTTGACTCTCAAATGGTTACATAATCATTGGCCTCCTTTCACAGTCCATTATGTTAACCCAAATCTGCAAAAACACGATTATTTCAGTCTTAGAGCAGTTCAGAGACATTAAATATTCAAAAGTTTCCCTTTTAGCTGCTGATGACTCCTGAATAACCATTAAAAAAAAACCACCACCATCTAATAGATGCAATTGTAAAAAAATCACTGGCATATGCAGACATTGGTTAATTTTACACTCAGTTGTTACCCTCTTTTGGCAGCAACAAAGTGAAGGGAAAATGAAGCACCTGAACTCTGCTATCATAACACAGATGCTGGACCTAGTGAACGATGCAGATCAGGTCAAGTGTGCCCTGTCTGTGCTGCCCCCAGAGAGTGCCTGGCATACCTGCAGCTGCAGGGGCAGAGGTTGCTGTGTGTAGCAGCGTGACCTACATTTAAGGTGCACGTACCCTTTCCATTTTCAGTAAACCAGTAACCCGCAATTAACATTTCAAATGCAAAATGTACTGCAGAAGGGCGGTGCTGTTCAACCTACTCTGTCAGAAGCAATCATCATATCCCAGTCCTTACACCACCAAGGCACATGCATAAAATATATTTCTTTATCTGTTAGCATTCTCAGATTTCTGGCACCTTGCTATGTCTAGCATCACACTGACAAACTGAGACTCCTTTGATCACATGAGCACAAATAAACATAACAAAAAAAACTCCAGCTGTATGAACACAAAGGCCTTGTGGAGAGAAAAGAAAATACACAGGTGTACACAACAGTAAATTTACAGAGTGTGCATGGAGGGGCAAGGCTGAATTCTTCAGACCACTGGGAGGACTCCCCTTATTCCACCTGCAGCCCTGAAAGAGCAGACCCTGGACAGACAATTGCCCTGTGTTATGTAAGGTTGTAGTTTTGGAGTAGAGCTGACAGAAGTGCTTTACCTTATTCATGGGCCAACTCCTCAATTGTGACTTCTGGCACAACCAGAAGAGGAGGGAAAACAGAGACACCTCAAAATAAAATCAGGAAACAGCCTGTTCTCATCTCCCCCTGGTATCAGAGAGCCTAATCTATGTGGGCAGGATTCTGTTTCTTTGCTGTGGATGAACCAATGGTTACCTGGCTGCCTGTAGAAATGAAAAGAGAGAATCTGACTTCCAGGCAAGGTTTGCCATCTCCTTGTCACACACCTGCTTCCCACTCACCTGACTGCTGAGTGCTCACAGGGACTCAGGCAATTCTCCAGATATTTGGAGGTATGGCAAGTGCCAGCTGCTCCCACTGTCTCAGGCTGACAGCCTGTGGCCAGTCCTGAGACACCTCAGCAAGGAAGGAAACAGGGGTGGGAGCACAAGCTGAAAAGTACTGATGTAACACATATGGAAAAACAAATACAACCATGAAGACAAACTAATTGAAAAGCCTTAAACCCCTTGAAATGCATTTAAAGAGTTATTTAAAGAAGCCAAAGGTAAAGCCAATTTGAAAGCAGTCACCAATGCTAGCAATATAAGAAAATAATATCACCATTTGTTGTATTGAAGACTTCTGGAAGTAATTTTACTGTGATAGCACCATTGAATACTCTGTAGGTGTGTTAAAACTGGGCTGTTAAATGTTTGGATGTTCACATTTATATAACATTCTGTGAAGATCCTAGGAAGGCTGAAGAAATTATCTACTTTAGAGACAACACAAAAATATTTATATCTGTGAAGTTCAGCAGTGGCTTGGCAGCTAGGAAGAACGCAAAACAAAAAACAATCACCAAAAAGTAACAGATAAGTGAAAGTAGGCCTAACTCAAACATTACCCAGAGGATCTGTGCTATTTTTTTTATTTGATTTCTGTGACACATCACAAGTGACCAGATGCTCCAGAATAAAACAGGACACTGGGTCAGATCCTGATTTTAGTGAGAAACACTGACTGCAGCCCCAAAAGTAAGACACTGAGGTGAAATACTTTGTGTTTCCCACATATTTTAGCTTGGAGAATCAGTGAGTTGCTGACCAGGAGACAGAGATTCAACAGTTTTCAGCCTTGATGCAATTTGCTGCATCTTCTAAATCACCAGATGTGCACAAGAGTAAAAGAGTTGCATCAAAACCAAACACTGACCATCCACCATATGCAAACATGAAATTTAGAAATCATCATGAAAATTGTAGGTGCAGTGTATGATCCAGGAAACCAGGCAGGCATAAAACTAAAATATGGAGAAAAGCTTATTTTATGGTATGCTCACATGCCTAAAATAATATTTTACTGAAACTAGGTCAGAAAGCTCAGAATCTTGCAGGATCAAATGCAGGGGAAAAACAAAAAAAATACCAAAACAAAACAAAAAAAAACCACAATATTAGGACTGGTGAAAAAATCAGGTCCTGTTTTTGAAGTGTTCATAACATGTTTCCAACATATCCAGTCTCTAGGCTGCTCAACTAATTCTACAGACTTCTTACACTTTCTAAAAGAAAACTTTGACATGTTGTTTTCTCTTGAGGTATATAGATATAACTCCATCAGATTGACCAGGCATGAAGTTATGGTGTTTGGAAAGCAAAAGCTCAGATGGAGTTGAGACTTAATTATCCAGAGCAAAGAGATTCTACAGCCACTCTGGAGGCAAAATATTCACCTCAGAGTTCTCCCTGCTTTCAGCTGGAGTTGGGACTGAGGGTCCTTCCAATCTAAATCATCCTATCATGCTACTACTTTTAATACTGACTATTTTATTAAGTTATATTAGCATTTAGTAACTAAATTAAATTAATTTCTATTAGTTGGAAGTACATAGAAAAAACCATAAAATTTAATAAATAAAGTGAAAAATATACACATGATTCAGAAATAAGTTGTGTGAGAATAAAAGTTTAAAATTTGCTTTTTTTAAAGTGTTCTCTATTTTTTTAAACTTCATATCTACAAATTTTGAAGTCATTTGTATTCCGTGATTACCCTAATGACCAATTCATCCAAAATTAATCTGTCATTTTTGCATGCATTCAAACAATACTCATTACAAGCCCATTGGAAAACTGAGGTCCTTTAGAAACCCATAAAGGGGTGTAAATTTCTACCACATTCCTGATGTTTCAAAGTTTCTGCTCACTCTCCAAGAGGACACAACAAAAGACATTTTGATGTATAGGGTAAAACTTTTGGCCTATTTTAATTTGCAGTAAAAATTCTTTGAGCATCCATGTACCTAGATATTATTGCATATCATTCCAAGTCAGGGGCCAGACAGATACAGAGAGCACCATTCTCCTGCAAAGCAGCCAACTTCAGCTGTGGGGAGAGGCAGGGGGAATATATTGGAAAAAGAAATTAAAATTGTTTGCAGACGTTCCTCACTACAGACTGGTCCTTGTTTGCAAAAGCTGATGATTCTATGACTGCCATATAAACATTGAGCTAAACTGAGCCAGAAGTTGACTGAACCAAGAGCAGTATGAAATAATCTTACCAGATGGGAACTCTAAACATTACATTTCTGACCCTGATACAATAAACAGTGTGAAAACAGATAGACACCTTATTTAGACACACATTAACACATTTTTAGGACAAAAAGTGTGTTTTCTGACAGTTCTACTCACCTCTCTTCAAATGAATGATGAATTGCTTGTGCTTTTAAACACAGTGAACTGGGAAGCTAAACTAAACAGAGATGTGTTCCCTCCATACCTTCTGAAGCATAGTTTTGTGTCATTTAAAAGGAAAACATTGGAAGGAACACAGCAATATGTAAACAGTCTTTTCATTGCTAGAACTGCCTGTTTCCTGCAGGCTCCTCTGTGCTAACAGCAGCCTCATAAGCAGCCAGGTCCTCAGACAGGAGAAAAAGGGGCTGAAATCCAAATGCTATTTATTTCAAATTTCAGCAAGATGTAGAACAGTAGAAAAACCTGAGCTCTGAAGTGAGACAGACACACAGAAAACAGATCAGCTCTGAATTCTCTTGATCCAGCCGAGAGAAAACTGTAACCACATGACAACATCCACACAGAAGATGGAACAGGTAGAAGTAATAAGATCTTGGCCCTCTAGCCCAAGAACTTAAAAATCTTTAATTGCCACTCACAAGAGCAGTGATTTCAATTTCTGTGCTTCCTGCAAGTTCTTCAGACAATTATTCCAACATCTATCACAAGTGGTGAATCTTCAGGGACTGTAAGATCACAAACATTCCATAACAAAACTGTGTTAAATCTGTTGAAACTCCAGTGTACATGTTAATATTTGCCCTTGCAAGAGGGTTATGGAAACTTCTGTGCTTGACCATGATATTAAGCCAATTCACAAATACTGCTCTTTGTGGGATGATTTTGCTTTTCCTTGGAAGCAAAATTTCAGACTATTTACTTCATTTAAGTGTATGTATTTATCCCTCGAGTCAAAACAGCAGTTCTGGGATCCAAATTTAAGGTATTATTTCCCTGCCAGAAGTATTCCAAGTCAAAGTAGAATTATATAAATATTCACTTCCTATGTTACATTATTCTTCATTCTAAGCTCATGGCTTCCTGACACTGAGACCTCTAAGAATAGTCACATTTTTGGAGTCCCCTGAGTCACACAAAAGAAACCTGCACTAAGGAGATGTCAAACATTAAAAATTTTGGGTTTTCTCTAAAATATCTCTCTGCAATCAGGAGTGAAAATTATTTTCCACAAAGTAATTGACAAAAACTCAGCCTGTGCCCTGGGAATTTGTAGGAAACACCTCAGGATTCCTGGTACCTGAGCCCTTATGCTTCACACATCCCTGTGCTGGGCCTTCACACCAGGACAGCAGTGTACATTAAGGATTTCCTGAAGAACATCAGGACAAGGAAGAGCCATCATTCCATCCAGCCTATGTTCTCCAGAACAGTAATGGTTTCTTTTCAGTACTCCTACTCATGCTGGTGACCCCAAAAGGTGGAAAGAATTAAAAAAGCTAAAAGCAGGAACAGAAAACAAAGATCAGACCAAACATTGAACAAGACAAGGATTGAATGCCTGGAGAGCAGTACAGCAAGGACAGCCACAGCAGCAGATTAAATAGAGGCACAAGCCTCAGTTAATTCACAGGTTTCACAGGTTTATATACTATGACTGTCTCTATCCAACCAGTAGAACTGGAACTTTCCTGGCTTTCTTCCCTGTTATTTTGATCTCAACATAGTTCCAACCTGTCAGGTATTAGGGATTTAAAGCTTAATTAGTTATGAACGGGAATAAATTTGATTTCACTCTACGGAATTTCACACTTACTGATTATAATCATAGAAAAAAAAACCAGAAATCTAAAGTAAAATCCTAGAGTGACAATACTGGAAATTATTCTAATGATTTTTCCAAAGTCTGACTGTAAACTTGTTGGAAACTGTTGTTTCCAAACTACTTGTAGGCATCAGACGAAACCCAGGAAACCTGGATTCAACTCCCAATCTCATGTTCACCTAAAGAGTAATTTTCCTACACTGATAAAGAGGGACTGCTTCTCTAAGAGTTCCTTATTTCCCAGTCCTGCCTGCACAATCCTGCTTTGATTTGTTCTAAGCCTGGGGAAGAGCACAGGCTTGAGGAGCTCTCCAGCAGCAGGTGTTCGACACTTGAAGAACACACCAAGCAGCTGTGGTTTCCTCTTTCTCAGCAAGGATTCTACAGTTACCCAGGGCAGCACACAAAAACACTCACTAGGGAGAAGTGGGACAGAAAACTTTTAAAAAGTAAAACATTTGGGGAAATAAAATTTTTAACACTGATTAAGAAAACTTTCCAGGAAATACCAGCTAGGAGAAAACCTTAGATCAAATTAGCTGGGGTGTACTGATTCTATTTACCTTCTCTTTTTGTTCCTCTCCTGGTAGCCCTTCACATTTCTGTTTTGAATTTTCAAGTTCTATTACTTTGCCCATACAAAATATCCTTAAAGAATGGAAAGAAAATTCTGCATTACACTCTCCTTCCCCAAGCTATTTGCTACCCAAATCTCCAGCTAATAAGATGCTCTTCACAAAGAGGTTGCTAAATCACATCTACCTCCAAAAGTGACATGCAGCTGAGTGAGTGCTGCAAGCTCTCAGCTTGAGACAGAAATTGTGGATAAGAGAAGGGTAAGCAGTATGTTTAGTTAGCCATTAATCTGGGCTAAGAACACAGACTATCAGGAAAATTGCCTTCCACTACCACTTACTGCAGTTACAGCTACATTTTATAAATGTAACCATTAGCATGTTCTACTCCAGGCTAAGGGAAATAACCATAACCAGAACACAAAACCTGGCCTGTCTAACACTTCAACAGAAAATGCTTTATTTTTAAGGGAAACAAAAGGTGACATTCATCTGACTAATGCACACTGATGCTGATTCTTCCTTGAGTGATTTATATGCAGCATCCATCAAAGCTAAGTGTGAGGAAGAAAATGAATTTATGGATGCATCAACAATGAACATTTCTTATGTTTTATAGATCTGTGGCCACTATGGGAGGAATTTAGGCAGGAGGGAACATGCTAGTTACTGCACAGTAGAGACACAACTTAATGATGGTTTGCAAAGCAGAGGCTTTTCACTTTATGGGAAAAAAGACTAGTAGTGCATAAAGTGAGACCACCTGTTTTCAAAAAGAGAGAAAGGTCTTTAACTGTTGTTTGCCTGTGCATAGGGAGGCAAGAACTGGATTTCCAGTACCCTCTCATTCTCAAACTGTCCTTCAGAGTAATTTAAAAGTCCACTGAAAGAATTAAGATCTCCTAAACTGTGTCACTGTCTGCACAGCTGCAGCATCTTAGAGAACTATTTGGCTTCATGTGCACTAAACTCATGTTTAGTTTCCCTGTCATAACTGTTACACTTGCATAGCAGAAGTTTAGACTTCTGTTTCACTGCAATATGTCTGCATGTTATTTTTTGTCTTCAGTTTGTTTAGTACCAAAGGCAAATCTGGGGGAAGATGACAAACCACAGCTGCATTTGCTTGTGCAACAGCCAGGGCTGGCTCACAGAAAATCTCTTGGAGTTTGCAACCCACCATGGAAACTTGGGCTCAGGGACTTGCTCCTGCCAAGTTTCCATAGTCAGGTCTGCAGCTGATATCGCTGAGCCTCCTGTCAATGAGCTCCAGAAAGGGGGAGGACAGAAAGAGGAGTGACAGCTGTAAGGAGCCCTCACTGCTCAGGCCCAGCCCAAGTCAGAGGTGTCAGTGTGGGTGGAGCACAGAGCTGACTGCTGCACACTCCAGAGTCCACCCTGTGGTCACAGCTGCTCCGCTGGTGTGGGAGGCAAACTGCAACCTGCCCAAGCTGGCTTCACTGCTACTCATCAGCATCTCTCTGGAGAAACTGGAGTAATCCTTGAAGAATTAGAAACAAGCTGCTACACGCATGATAATGTGCTCATCAGGAGTAAAGGGAATAAATTACTTCACTTTGTCAGCTTGCAAGTTACTGAAACCAGTTCTTATGGTTAAGTCCTACAATTTTTATTATAATAAAATTAATGATAAAATTAATTTATGACTCCCTAAATGCAGAGCTCTGTTCTCGACACAAAGGGATTTTTTCTTCCCAAACAATCTGTACACAGGACTATTGAAATTTCCTTATGTATTCCTTCTTCACTACCCCATCCACCAGCCAGTGTTACACCCATGGGGGGGGAAAAAAAAAGGCAAAATTTTCCATGCTGTGCAACAGCCCTGTCAAACAGGCCATGGAGATCATAGCCAAGGAAAATAGAGCAAAACAGACTAAAGGTGTTCACAGAACTGCAAGCTACTTTGCTAGTGAATTTCCATAGGTCACTCAGTGGCAGCTAGGAGATAATGATAACTGTGATTTCCACCACAACACACACCTGCTCACTCTGCACATAATTCCTGGTTTTGATGGACTGATGACTTTAGCAGCTCTGTCCAAAGACTAAGTCTGGCCCTACATGTTTAGGACACAGCAATACCAACAGAAGGCACTGCTCTTCACACTCAGCTGAACAAAAGCAGGCAGCCTGTTCAGCTGCTTCTAATGCTCACACAGGGAAATGTTTATGTCCAGAGCCCAGCCTCTTTTACTGAGAGTGAGAAAAGATGACTGAAAGGGACGGGACAGGAATTATATTTGAAGGCAGCCTTGCAGGGGAGGGAGCACCAGTCACATCAATAACAGCAGAACACACTGACAGTGTGGGATATTACATACAAATAGCCCTAGAAATCCTCATTTCCAAAGTAGAGAAACATTTATGCTTAAGTGCTGAGAGACCTGTTGTGGGCACAAGACAAGCCTGCTTCTGACACCTGCTCAGAACACAGCAGTCCCTTAGCAGACATGGCTGAGGGAGTGACACAAGTACAGGAGGGTTGCCCAAAAGATGTGGCACCATCTGACAGCAACCTAGGAGTCTCTGAAGTGACCACATGGTGTCAAACCACCTTCTGGAAGAAAAACCTCTATGCACAATGAGCAATCCCAGTCATCCCCCTTCCCCCACTCTCCCTTGAGTTTCATGATTGCCAAGGTTATAATTAACCCAGGAAGCTGATTAGAACATTGTTATTCCCTGCTACACAGCTGACTATTGTAGTACAGATGGAATTATTTCCTGTGTATACTAAAACACTTAAATAAACTGTAACCAGCTCAGGTGACAGCTGTGTGTTTGACTGGGTTCAATTTACAATGTCAACAGATAACACACCCCAGTGATGAAAACAAGCCTAAATTCTGAGGCTTATGAATATGGCTCATTTTGGAAAGGTCCCAAAAGTCAAGGTCAGCCACTTTGGGGAAGAAAGATCTAAGCAGCAAACACAAACTTGTCCCACACCTCACCAAAGAATGCCTGTGTTGTCTCACTTCAAGTTTTTATGGAGAATAAGGATGAGTAACTTTTAATGTTACATGAATATGGACAATTCAGTTGATAAGAATCATTTTAGTGATTGTATATTAAAAATTAACTATATTTAAGTTCTAATAAAAAGTTGCTGTAATTTAAATACCTACATACTCAGTGGTACAGTCCCATGAGGATCCTGCACACAGTACTACACACAGTGCAGCTCTGTGAGACAGGAAAATTATTTAACACAATGCTGATTTGGATTTGGCTACACAAACAGGACTATTTAGGTTCTGGATACATAGCTATCACTGAAAACAAAGCATGTTTATCAAACACCAGGACAGTATTTTTAGCCACCAGAGAGGGAAAAAGAAAGTGAAAATAACTTTTTCCTCCTTTTCTGCACAAATTGTATCACATCCTAACAATAAGATCCAGACTAGTCAAAAAGGTAAGCAGCCCCATAAATTCTCTATATGTCTAAGCTTTTTATTTTATTTCATCTAATAGGATAGGGTGCTATTTATGCTTCCTAATTTGGAAGGAGCAGCATGGCAGTATTAACAAGGTCCAACTTTAATCCAAGCATGTTAACAGACATATGTTTATAACATACTCAGTGGATAAAGAGACAGGATCCTCCTGTTAGGATTCAGATTATACTTTCCTGAAGCAGCATCTGCCATCATCATCCTCATCCACAGAAGAGTGTAAGGAAACTGGATTCCCTGTGAAACTCACTCACATAAAATCCCTCTCCTTCCCTGCACCACTCCCTTCCAACTCACCCTACATATGTTTGTATCAGCCAACAGAAAAAATAGCTTAGTTAGTTTGTCTCATGGGTGTGGGGGGTATTGTGCATGCTCCTATCAGCTCTTTGCATACATAGCAAAGTGTAAATACAACATGGTTACCCAGGCTAATCAGCTGCAGGGAGTTATTGACATAGCCAGTCATGGACAGGGCTTGGAGAGATGTATTCCACCAAGTTCTTCAAAATTAGAGTGAAAAAACAGCCACACAGTAAAGGGGAATAATTCTCTTTTTGGATGTACTTATCTCTTTGCAACTTCTGAGAAAATACTTCAGCCCTTTTCAGATCAACTGCAATTTTTCCCAGGTCAGAAAAGAGGCCAAGCAAAATTCAGAAGAAACTAAAGTTCTGAAAGCTAAATTACCTCCACTCTCAAAGAAAATCATGCAAAATTATGCCTTTAAATTCAGAGAGCAGCAAATATAGAGCTCTAGGTAACCTTAAACACCAGCAGGTATTTATTTGTACTTGAGAAGTTCTACACCCTTCTGGAATAAAAGAACTTCCATGCTGGGTCAAGCTGACATGCTAATTTTGCCTCCAATTATCCTGTACATTGCAGCGAATGGATAAATACCCCGTGCTGTAACGGCCATGTCAGGCACTCCAGAGGAGCAGAGCTATTCCAGATGGTGCAGAGCACTATTCCATGATACCTGTAGTGGGGTGTGCTACCAACAGATCCTCAAATGGCCTTCAGTACTTCCCATGTCAAGCCTACCTCAGCTGCAGTTACAGTGTGCTGCTATTTGAGGAACACACCAAACCAAGGTACCACTTAAATAAATCTGTTCTGCAGGTACAGAACTACCACAGCAAAGCAACTAGATATTGTTCAGTTGTGTTAAGGTTTGTGCCACCAGTTAGAGTAAATTAGTAGACAGACAAAACTAACCATGCTTTAACAGAAGAGCAGTGACAAGAGAGCTGTATTTTTTATGCATTATTTCAAAATTTTCCAGTTTATACAAGTGCTGGCCCCTTTGTCACTTTTTTCCATCACATGAACAAAACTAATACATTTTTAAAATGTGGTTTATAGGAAATTTGTAGCCAAGAGAGAAAACAATTCACAAAGTAAAAATTTTCTAGATTCCCAAAACATTATCTTTTAATAGAATGAAAATTTGTAAATTACGTACACTTCTAAAAAATGTCTGCTTAATCCCATAACCATTAAACAACTAGACCCCCCAGAACAAGAGAGGTCTAAATTATAGATACATGAATACATGTATTTTAAAGTGAAAAAATATAAAAGGTCAGTGTGCTATAGAGCAAGAAAGAACCCTAAATCTTAAGAAACTAACTGAAGTTAAGGTCTCATTTTTGATGAAAAGGTCAATTTTGATTGACTTCTCCAAAATGGTTTCATTTACTTTTGGAAAAGCATCTTTTAAAAAAAATATTTTTCCTACAGCTGCTCTTAGTGTGTCCTCTCCCCTTGCACAATTTCTGAAAGCATTTTCAAGAGAAAAGTGAGTAATTTTACATTGGCCTCCAGAGAGTAAAAGGGGTTGTGCTAGTTTTCACTAGCATGGAGCAAGGAGGAGATGTTCTCTAAGTAACTGGAAAAGCTGCTGAGTAGGATGATTATCTTTTTATACTGCATAATGTTCTGGGCATGGGCCAGCTTTTCCAGAGACAGATATCCATCTGCTTAACTGGAGTGCACTAAAACTCCCTGCTCCCCTCTCATCAATTTCCTCACTCTCACACCTCCATTCTGACCAGAGAGTATCACAAAATCAGGTCAAGAAGTAATTGCTTCAAGTGCTTCTTGGTGGTTTGGAAGAGACCTATACTTTTTCCAAGCAGCAACAAATCAGCCAGGTAATAGTATGCCAATAACTAAAAGCAAGCATAATAGAAAATTTCAGAATTAAAAGTGGTTGAGTGCATTTTAAAAGCACAGGAAACACTCCCTTCCCTTCTGAGCTGCTCAGGGAAGCATGTACCATGCCCTTTTTGAAAGCCTCAGAAAAGGAATCTAGCAGTAAACTGAACCCTCTCCAGAAGCCTCCTCCTCTCCCAGAATTAAGCAGAATCAACAGAAGCACAGAGATTCTTTCTGTGCAAAAGCCTCTGTACATCATTTCTTCATTTAGGGCTTGGTCACTTCTTTGTTCCTCATTCTTGTTCATACAGCTGCAGGACCTTAGGAAAGTGCAGACTGACTTAACCAAGATACTTTGGAGCTGGTTCTCAGTGCCAGCAGAGGTACCAGGGGACGTAGGTGTGAGCACAGAGTCATTGCCCAGTCACACCCTGAGCTTTTGCTGAGCCCTGCACTGCTGCCCATCTCCTCCAGACGTGCCAGTGCAAATTGCAGGTGTCCCTTGTGCAGCAGGGCAGTGGCACTCAGGCTAGGTATTAATACATCTCCCATTCATGCTCAAAATAACCTCCCTGAAGGTCCTGAGATTGATAGAAAAAAGTGTTTTCCTGTATTGCTTCTTTCTTTTTCCAGCTGATCATTCTTCTCTCCAGCTATTCCTTCTCCAATTATAAAGTCAGCACTCTTGTACAGCTCTACACTCTTACCAAGCACTTAGGGCATCCTGACCTTTTCCATATCTGCTCTGAGATGCAGATCTTAAACAACATCAATCCAAAAGATGTTATTGCAGCTGTGCCACTTCTTAAGAACCACTCCTTGAACCTCAGTTTCTAAATGAAATTTTATTGAAGTGATCAGCTTTAGCTGTCAAAGTTTCTGATCTTCTATCCTACATAAACAGATCATGGTAGCATGATTTTCAGAAGAAATGGAGATGAATTATCATGGAATATTTTTCTGAGATCTTTTCAAACAGACATTGTATTGTCCTTGGAAATAATGGATGGGACCCACTTGACCAGCTTTGCAAACTGGGATATTTCAGGTACAGGACATACAGGAGGCTGCTGCACATGAGCACTCAAATGGCTCCTAGTAATTTCCAGAAAAAGCAGATCTGTGGTTCTGGGAAGTATTACCATTTCCCAGACACAAATAACACATGAGCTTTCCATTAGGAATTATGTGGAAAAAAAAAAAAATGAAGCCACTTATGTCAATTATTACACATGAAAAGAAAACCTCAGACCACTGGTTAGAAAGTGGGATCAACAGGCTGTCTTGTACAAGATAGAAAAAAAAATACATTATATAACTTGTGAATAATCTGAATTGAAGTCATTGCATCTGCAAGCAAAAAACCAAACTTTTTCTTCACATTACAAATAAATAAATAAATAAAGCAGCTCAGTAAATTTTCCTTAAGTCAATCCTGAAATTCTATTGTTTAAAAATCTCTGTGCTCCCAAGGCATTCTGAAAACCCTTGTACATCCTCAAGGGAAAAAATATCTAACACAAATGTGGTTTAGGGACATGCCTCGGTTCCAATTGTTGGTACAGATGATCCTATAATAACCACCAAAGTTTTATCTTATAGATTTCTTTTTTTATTGACACATTTCCCAGAATATTCAAGTTGCTTTTCCTGATTTGGAGAAATCAGAGTACAAGGCCACATATGTTTTTCTTTTTCCTCTGACACATCTAGGTGTAGGAGAACTCCTGTGGACAGTGACCTTATTATAAATAACTGTGCAGTGATGATAACAGATATCATCTGTTACTAAGATTTGGTAAAATTCACTGAGCACGAATCTTCCAAGGTGGCTGCAGGAGATGCCTGCTGAATACAGGGTTCTTTGTACACTTAAACAGATGTTCATCCTGCTTATTCATTTTAATCTGCTAAAAGTATCTTAGCTAGAAACATCTTAAGAACAATTTCATCAGCTTAACTGTACAGTAAGGAATAGAACCTGGGACATGATTAGAGCACAAAGAATTATAAAAGGCTTGAATATGTGCCACATATAAGTTGGCATAAAGCCGACCCAAAAAATAACCATTTTTCTTTTCAGAAGGATGCATCTTGATAGCATTGCAACATGTAAGTTAATGGCTCTTATAAATCTTCAGTAAGAACATAAAAAACATAATGAAACTTAATGAGACTTAACTATGATGTAAACCTTAATTCATCTAAGTCCAACCAGTGATTTTCAGGGATTTTTATGGCAGTATTTTTAAAGCTGTTTTCTAATGAACAAGAGATTTTTTCTCACAGTGTCTCTTTAGGTTGCCTTATAAAATAAGTTGCCCAGCAGTGAAACACCCCTTGTAGTCTAGAATTCCATATATCCCAAATGGAAGCAGACGGCTGCTTTGATTTACCTTCTTATATTCAGCTATTTTGCCCCCATTTAATGCAGAAACTATTAAGAAGATTAAGTAAATAGATGCAATTTGCTATGTGCCAATCAATATTACAGAGTCAGTGTGTTTTTTGTGTTCATAAACAGAAAACAGCACAAGTTAATTACAAAACCACATATCACAAATGGCTACAAATTTACTTTATCTCCATTCTTCTTTATTTCACAATGGCTTTAGTAACCTTCACCATAAACCCTGATGAGGGGCACTAAATGACTGAAATGTTCCTGGGAGCTGATTACATGCAGTTTGCTTATGGCTTATCAAGTCTTATCTACTGATAAGGTCTTCCCCATCTCCCTTCTTCAGAGTACCAGCAGTGGGATTCAGGAAATATTCCACTGGCTTTATCAAAGACATAAATGAACTGAATCCTCACTGCTATAATTCTCTGTGGTCTAAGGAAACAACAGCTCTTTGCCGGTTTATCCACCCTGATACTGTGTTCACAAAGCAGACACTGTAGATTCCACTGATGCATTCTTATTTGGGTTTAAACATGACAGGACATATTTGTTTCAAGGTCTTTTTTAAAAATATTTGTTATGGTTTAAAATAAGTAGTTTTGAACTGGACTTTTCCACAGAGGTATCATCACCAAATAAAACAAACAACCTCCAAACAAAACAAAACAAAAGCCCAACAAAGACATGCCTGCCTCTCCAAGACCCTCCCCCCAAAATAATACTAAAATTAAACCAAGCCAAAAAAGCACTTGAGTCTTTAAGCTAAACAATTCAACTCTATGCAGCACAAAGACACAGAAATTAAATAGCTGGCAAGAAAGATTGATCCTCCCAGCTGTACAGTTTTCCATGGAAAAGCTGTCATATATCAACAGCTTTTTCCCACAAAGGCAGAGGGAACAGAAGGGGTACAACAGGTGTCCTTTATAGCTGTAAATTTCTTGCACAGCTGATGGAACTGACTCTCCACTGCATCAGTATTTGAGCAGGAATTCAAAGTCGATCAGGTCAGAATGAAAACTGGCAAGCCCTTATTAATTGTTCTTTGTTTTGGGGATTTCTTACATGAATTCAGTGAGAAATGGAAGCAAACCAAGGGTTTCTCATTTCTGTATCACAGTACACTAGGAAAGAGCCTTAAGCTAAGGGTGGGAAAAGATTCTTTACAATGAAATCTGGCCATGCCCAGCTCCAAAACACAGTTACAGAACTAACTTGCAAAAATGTATGGATGTCTCAGGTATGACATGTGCCTTTCCAGATCCTCTATCTAAATCACTTTTGGAAATAGCAATATACAGAAATAAAATACTTTTTTTCATATATTTATTTGTAAATAAGATTTCTATGTATAAATTTATTGAGAATTTTTAAAAGAGTTTCTATTAATCACAATGCCTCTCAACACATGAAAACCCAATTTAAATCATCTGGCTTCATTTTGCCCCTGCTAACATAAATCTTAAGCAGATGCTTATTCATATATGATTTAAGTAATGGTACTAACAACCACAGGAGACCTGGCTCTGCTCATACTATAGGCCAAAGATTTCCTGCATTATATTGGCTACTCCCATTACTTGGAGATAAACATTTTAAAGCCTGTGTGATTAGAGGTTCAAGGCCTCTTTTGAAAACTATAATCCCATGGATGCTATATTTTCCTGAATTAGTTGTATAAACACTGAAAACTGACAAACCAAACCGAACCAGAGAATGAATGATTTTGTTAGTGCTTGCATAGTGATTATCCAGTGTCTTGTAGCCAGATAATTAAGTCCTTTTTTGCTACATGTTATCTATTGCTCCTTCATCTCATTTGTCCTGAAATATAAATATTTTGTGTATTCTAATGTAATAAGCCTAATACAGATAGCAAAGCAGTTTAGGATTATAGGTACTTAATACTTAATCATTCCTTATTAGTTCATTCTTCATTACAGTTCTAATTTTAGAGGCATAACCAAATTAAAAGAAAAATAATACAAAAATAAGTACATTTTTAATCTGCACCATACCTTTAAAACTACAAACCTTTTCTTTGATATTTTCATATAGCTAATTTTTTACCAAGACAAGTCACTGGAACAGCATGGCAATGCCAGGAGAGAGCAGATGGATCACTATTAGTGTGAAACCCTTGGATATCACAATAACACTTACAGAAAATAGGTGGGTATTGAAAGGAACTGTGCTTACAAGCTGGCCAAGCACAAAACAAAGCCACTCAGCCACACCAACTCCAGTGAGATGGGTGACTTTGAAGGCTTTTAACAATATTTTCCAGTAGTCTTCAGTCACAAATGCTCAGGCACTGAACTAACCTTGAACCATCATTTCATTAATATGATCTTCCTCTCATCTTTCAATACAGACTGTCCAAATACCACAATCAGAACAATTCCTCTCAGGATGAAGGGAGTCTTACTACATTTTCCTGTGAAATAGAGCAATATTCCTGTTCTGCTGCTTACTGCAGGGCACTCCCTGGCAGGGATAATAGATCTGTCCTGAAAGCACCAAACCCAGCAAGTCAGAATGGCAGTAAGGGAACCAACAAACTGGTGTTAGCTCTCCTGGGGAAGATATTCCAGTACTGCTTGTTCTAATAGGAGGAAAGGAGAGATAAAATCATCAGTTCTATGAGCTTTAATTAAATCTATTTTAGATTCATTTTTTAGACCTTAAAGAATGAGTCCTTAAGTTATTCTTGGTAGGGCAGTGGCTACAGTCTGGAAAGCAATACAGTCAAGTCCTTGCCTTACAAGCAGAGAAAGACGTCTAGCAGAGAGAAAATTTATCTTCAATTGCCAACTGCTATGAATGTTTACTGTAATTACAAAGATGATTTCCGACCATCTCTTTCAACAGCCACAGAAGATTCCTAAGTTTCTGTGGTTCCCCATGATAATACAGTCATGCTTCCTTTCACCACTGCCTCCAGAGGCAGCTCAAGCCAGGCTTTTGTGGGTAGGAACTCAGAAAAATGCAGATACAGTAAGTCAAGATGACAGGAAGATGAAGGGGTGAGAAGAACATAGGATTGAGGGAAATTTAAAAAAAAAAAAAAAAAAAAAAAGGAAGTCGAAGCTGAAATTTTTAAAACATGCACCAAGGAAAGCATAGTAGAAGTGATTTTTTTTTTTACAGTTATATTGTTTGAATGCTTATGACTTACAGGCCTTCAACAGTGCAGGAGCTCATAAGGCACAAGATTTTCAAGACTTGGATGGGATAAAAATCTTTCCAGGATTCTCATAATAATATGAAGAATTTAAGTTATTGCATCATATGCTACTATAGACTTAAGGTGATTTAAAGTCTGTATATTTTTTTAACTGTTTATTGCAGTGTTCATTACCATCTCGGCTAAAAATTCTGCTACTAAGCATTCATGGAACCAGTCTGCATTAAGCAAAATCTGATGAATAAAAATAATATTATTAATGTTTAGCAATCCTTCCTTTTTCAGCAATTAATTTACAAGCACCTGCTTGCTTTGGTATCTAATTAAATTTCCCAAAATACCTTTCCTACTGATGTAATTTAGATGTTTCCTAGAACATTCAAAAGCTGCTGGAATTGTTTAAGTGAACATGCTATTCAACAATGAATGACACATGAGTCAGGGAAAGCACTCTGCTTACTTGACACAGATTCCAACATTACTAACTTATTTTAGTGACAATGAATAGCTTATATGATTTGTAGCATGTAAAAATTACACAAATGTATGATTTTCTGAGCACATTGCAATAAGCAGCGTATTCTTGTAGTACATAAGGGAAAGCTTTATCTGAGGTCCCTGTACCTACCAGCAGATTTACTGAAATTCTTTTGCATTTATTTGTCCTGGTTTCTGTGGCCACAAGTGTAATATTGATATACTCCCACACAAGCATACTCATTGAGAAACCTGGCTTTGTAAGTGCGTTTACATTATTAAGATGGGCACCTACTGCTTTTTTTCTCACTCCACTCCCACCCATTCCACATCATCCCCACTGGTTAAAGCTGAACTACTTCAATCCTGCCTACCCAACACATATCATTAGGGACAGCAGCCACACAACCCTCAAGCAGGTCTTGACACATCCTTTAATGTCTTGCAAACTCCTAAACCACAACTCTGTGGGACAGGGACAGATATTCACCACGTTTTCCTCAGACCTAGCTGAGGCTTTTTGACACCATGGCAATCTTTGACCACAAACTGCATCAATCAGCAGCACAGTTCTCTTGACTCCTCAGTCAAAGCTGGGGATTCCAAGCCTGCAATTAATATGCTTCCAAAAGCAAAAAATGGCACATTTTACACTCCCTCATCTGTTTCCCACCTCATCAACAGCAGTAATGTAGGGCTTATCTTCTGCCTGCTTCTTTTTATTTCCCTTTCCTCAATCCCTTGTAGAATAACAGAAATTAAAATCTAGAGTTTCACTTGCTCATGAGATTCTTTATTCTTTTATTTGTCTTGTCAGATTTACTGCATCTACACAATTCCCCTAGTAGATTAAGAAGCCTCAGAGGCTATTGCTCAGATTAAGCACTAGTTCTTACTGTAATCTTCTTATTCTCAATGTTTCCATCTTCTGCTCTATCCACATGATTAAACAATAAGTATATTATATCTTTCAGTACATCTGTCAGTTCAGGTCCCATCACTCAGCCTATTTCTGACATAGTCCATTGCAATCAGACTTGCTATCTGTCCTTCATAGACAGTGCATTTAGTCCAATTTTCAAGCATTCTAGAAAATTGTCTTATTCAGCTATGCCTAGGTTATTTCATATGCTGCCATTTTCTGCAATCTTTCAGTACAAAAGGTCTTTAATGAGGCACCAGGCAGGCCCATTACTTAAATTATAAGTGATACTATGTGGGTCTAAACAAAATATCCTAACTTAAAAAAAAAAAATGTATCAATCTTCTTCTGAAGTATAATGTGCTCATTAATTTTAACACAATTTGCTGCCTTGGGAAATAGGCACGATCCCACTCACAAGCTTTCAATAACTTCCATAAAAAGGCTGGACTGATCAAACTTTATTACAAATTCTACTGAAACAAAGTTCAGCACCTTAGATAATCAAGAAAACATAATACTCTAAATGTGATGCATTTCTGTTTTCCCCCTTTCTGTCTGGATTCTCAGCAGATCAGACAGTTAAATACAGACTAAAGAAAAGAGACATACTGAGGAAACATTTTATTATCAAATGTCTCAGTAGGCTAGGAAGAATATTTGTGTTTCTCTTGGAACATATTTATCTAACAATAAAGATTTCTTTCCTTTTACTAGCTATTAGTTGAGAGTATTTTATATTGTTGGGGTTGATTAAAATATTAAAACAAACATGAGATATTAAGATGGGCCACAATCTTAAAACTTGAAGCAACTTAAGTAACATTCTTCTGGTCAAAATGTACCAAGTTCAGTCTCAGTCCTCCAGAATGTGGAGAGTTCTTTTGGCCTAGTGAGTGGGAATAGGTTGCCAATAAATAAAAGCCTGACCTTTTGATGAGGGCACCCAAATATCTCTGTTACAGCAAATAAAGCTCCAGTAAGAAGTATTTGCCTACTGGCTCTGGAAAGGCTGCACCATTCCACTGCTGCCGGTGACTGAGTACAGCCAGGAGCTGGGCAGCACTTCCCCAGAGAGGGAATGGAAGGGAGCAGGACGGTGGGAGAAAAACCCAAAACAGGACAAAACCCACAAAACCAGACCTTAATGCTTGGGTTTGATCTGTTGGACACTATTGTGAAGCACTTAGGTAAATCAGCTGAATATTACCCAAGGCAGAAACAGAACTTCCGTTATCAAGCGTGATGCCAGGACAGTCTATAAACATTCCTGTGCAGAACAGAGCCAGAGCAATGAACCCTAACCAGAAAATACTAGAGCTACTACCAGAGTTCCTGTTTTGGGAAGAGGGGAAGGAAGGTATTATTTACATGTGAAACATTTGGAGGTGAGTAGGAGGGGATGTAGCATCTGTGCTTTTGCTTCATGGTTATTAATACTTATGAAGTAGAATCCTAGGTCATGTTCAGAGCTCCTAAACAAATTGTAACAATGAAGCTTCACCTCTTGTCAACTCTACAGGGACTAAAAGATCTAAAAAACAATCTCATTAGAAAAGCCAAGAAAATAAGCCTTAAGCAGCTGTTCATTATCTCACAGAAAACATTAACATTCCAGATTTCCTTGACACAATATACAAAAATAAATAGACAAACAAAAAAATTTAAAACACTCTTCTGCAGCACACTAGCCAAACAATACAAGTATTCATGTCAGTCATTCCTTTTATTTTGCATATCAATTTTTTGAGTCTCACATTTCTTCCTGTGTCAGATAAGGTATGAAGAAACATCCTTTATTTTCATCTAAACCTATAATTTAAACCAAAGGCCTGAATGTGCTTTTCCTTTCCAAGTCCTCTTCCTGCTTACTTTTCTAGAAGCAGGGTAGAAGCCTCTGCCTGGCTTTTTATCCCAGGCATTTTGAAGCAGTATAAAAATGCAATAAAATTCTGGAATTAATCAAGATAAAAAATGTCTGGAATACTGGAATAGCATTAACTCTGCACATATTCTTTTCTGAGTCTTGCAGTTTGTGGTACATTCATCTTCCATGCAGCATCTCTTAAACCTACTGGAGCAAAAGCTGGGCTTCACTTTCGAAGAAAAACCCAGACTAAAGACTGCAGCCAAACACCAACAGTTGGGAAGAACTAACAGTAGGAGCCCTGGGAAACCAGTACCTGTGGAGACTAGACCAAAGCAGGGCTGAATATCTTTAGTTAGAATGGATTGTGAAAAGTGAGGAAATTCTACTGTGACAAATAAAAGCAAGGACAGTGTTTTGGGAAAGGACATAATGCAAAAATAAAGAGAGGCACAGCCACTTCTTCAGTATTCCCAAACCACGAATCCCACACAGAAGTCTACAAGCCTACTGTGGGACTGTGTCTCCCAGTTGCTCCAGACACAGGGCTCCTCACAGCACACAGTCCCCCTGTTCCCAGGGTCCCTCATCCCATCCCATCCTGTCCCTGGCAGCCCCTGATTGCTGCTCTCAGCCCTGCTCCTGCCACCCCCAGCACAGCCTGTGCACACAGACCTCTCAAGGCTTGTGGAACTGGGGATGGATAGGCCAGGGGAATTGTCACCAGGAAGCACCCTGACAGGACAGCTCTTGGCAGTGAACCATCCTGTCCCAAAGGCACAGAGCCTTTCTAGAAATCTGCTGAACAAAGTCATTGGTCTGATTTGCTCCAGCATTTGAGCTACAGAGAAGGCAAAAGGACACCCAGCTACAAAAGAGCATTGACCTAAGATATGTAGGAGTGCTAACCTTCTATATTACCTCCAAATATTACTTCTGTGGGAAGGGAGTCATTCCAAGGAATTACAAACAGCTTTTACAGAACCCTGAAAGGTTCAGGGTCGCTTTCTTGCGGTTACTCACAGTCCAGAGATTTTATCTAATTCTAGTGCATTGGCTTCCAGCATTTGTAAGATTAAAGCACAGTCATTTGGCTTCTCACTGAGGAAATATGTTGTTAGGCTAAGACCTCATGTTAGAGATCATGTCATGTATGCAAATGATGGTGCATAATAATTAATATGCAAATTAGAACACAACATCAGATTAATCCCAATGCCTAAAATCTCCAGCTCTCATGACCTACAGGCTTAAATTGTGCATGTACAACTGCTTGTTCATCAGTGTGACCTTGGCTTGCTTCATGATTCAATACAAATCAGCCATATACACGTAATTTTTCCTTGTAACTAGATGCTATCTAGGTTAAAATTGAAATATTTATTGTAAAGACTTGAGCTTCCAAATACCTTTCAATGACTGCTCAAACATCTTCTGGTTCACATGCTTATTCCAGCTACTTCAGGCTGGTGTTCAGAGCACCAGCTTTCCTCTTTAACCCCTCATTAAATGGAATGAGCTGCCAATTCCATAAGCCCATTTATTTAGGTTTTGATTGATTTTCTAAGAGTTACAGAGCAAAAAAACTCCACTGAGGTCTGGTCCGCTGACTGGGAACAGCAAGTATACAAAAACCTTTGGCAACCAATTATAAATCAAAAACTGTCTGAAAATCTTCACCACACTGCACTGGATACTCTTATACAGCTACTGGATAACTGAGTTATGACAGTCTGCATTAATTAAACAACTTCAAACTTGTGAACTTTTATAGTTAATTCCAGAAACTGCCTTCTACACTGATGGATCCTTTGAAAAAAGGGACACAGAGATAAAGTCATTCTCACCAAAAGCAATCAGTTACACTTTCCTCCAAACTATATCAAACTATCATCTTCATAATTTTAGGGTTAGGAATAATTAACTTTGTTTTGACCAGATTGACAAAATCTAAATTCTTATATGATAACTGAATACTGCAGAGCACAAATAGTCAAAATTATTTGGATTTACCATACATGTTTTCAGCAGCTACATAAGGCTTGATTGTGTGTGATTGAAAGATTCTAATTTAATCATGGATTTATTAGTCCTTTCATAGATGTTGATTTAAGTATGAAACAGTCACCATGCCATTTCTTTTAGTAAGGAGCTTTCTGTGTTCTAGGGTGCCATATATTGCTGACATGTCTGCAAGTAAGGCAACTAACATTTATACCCTCTTCAGATCTGTCTTAAATGAACAGCCAGTCATGGAGTAATACTTTACATTCCTTAGATTAAACACCTTAAGAAAATTATCATCAGAGGTTTGAAAGACAACATCGCATTCAGAAATTTGTAAATATAAGCCTAGGAAAAAACATAAGCCTGACATTTTTCATCTCTGAAGAATTATTGGCTTGTTTGAGCTCTGAAATTCAGTTTTTTGCTGTATTTTAGACACAAACATCTGCTGTAGCTAGATATTGGTCACTGGTCATAGTTCGCCCCAACAGGGGCATCACTGGAAAAATTGTAATGGCAAACTAGATATTATTCATTCACAACCTATGATAATTTAGGAACGAGTTTGATTAAAAATATTGATACTTAACTTTTCACACTTATACATGCTTCTTAGCAACTTCTGACAACACATTCACAGTTACAGACAGATACTCTGAAATCTGAGGTAACTACTGAAAACCAGAAATTGGGAGAAAGCTAACTCAATATAAAAGTATTATCTTCCCATTCCTATGTTAGCTCAGAGTAAAGGTCTGAAGAGAAAATACATTCAAGTAAGTATTCCTCCAGAAAGTAACATTCAATTTAGGTTTTCTCCCTGAATATTTTACATTCCAGAATGAAATATGTTATAGGGGTCTGAAAGGGGGGTGGTGGCACAACAGAGACAGACAGGCAAGACTGACACAGGCATAATTATAATGAAGCCAAGGGGCCCATCCTTTCCAATACCACAGAGAATAATCAATAGCCAACACAAGTTACCTTCAAGCATTCTAACAATCCTATTTGTTTGGATGTTTTGCTTGAGGGACTTGGTAAAATTCAATAAGAGAGGATCTGGGCTAAATCCTTCCCTAACATTAATTTATAGAGCTGGATTTTATCTGAATGGATGCAGAATGCATTAGAAAGCTCTAGACCCAGATGATTGCATCATAACCCTCTTGCCATAGGGCTGGCTGTCAGATAAGAGACAATTACAGGCTCCTAGTCTAAAAACTGGAGAGTCCAAGTCAACTATTAGACACCCCCAGAACTTTAGAGGCTGTTTGAGAACTATTTTGATTGTATCCTTCTCAATGCCGTTTTCCTTTTTTCAAGAACTATCACATCACACTGTCCAATTTCTGCTCCCTCCCTAGATTTCTCCCTACTTAAAAGGGTAAAGCTCTTGACCTCAGCTACAGCAGAACTCCTCTCCTTGCAATAAAACTCCCTGATCTCTGAATATGCCAATACAAGCAGATAAACATGTCAAAACAGCCACAATCTTACCCACAAAAAGGATGGACAAAAGCCTGCTGGATGGGTGTACACCACAATAATCATCCAGATTTGTCTAGGAACAATACAGGATTGACTTCCTGTAACCTATGGTTTCAGCAGGGGCTTATTAAACATGTTTATCCCACACCAGTGAATATTTGAAACTGATGCAAGTTGCTGCAGCCCCAACAAAAGAACAGATGGCTGTGAAAGCTGTGTTCATACACCAGAGATCTCATATGTATGCAAATTTGCATTGCAGTATATACTGAGTCTGTTCCCTCCCTCTTTTCCTCCACCTTCTCACTTCAGTGTACAATTAAAATATCAAAAAGTCCTGCTTTGTTCCTCTTGCCAGCAGCAGGAATGAGCACCCAACATGTGACCCTTCCAGTCACCACATCCCTAACATCCTCTCCAAAAATGAAATCTAGACCCTAAGCTAGAATCCAAATATGCCTCAAGAGTTTTCCTTTTGTTGTGCCCCAGCAGGTATTTTTAATTGGGCTTTTAATGCAAAAATAAAGAGAAAGAAAATTCAAAAGAGGAATCCAAAAAGTAAAAAATTCTGGCTGTATTTATTAAACTAGAAAAGTAAGTTTAGTTGTTGAATTAACACACAGACATATTTGAATTATTTCTTTTTTTTTTACTCTTTAAACCCTTGAGACTTCACTTGCATTAACTGTTAAAGTGAAAATAATGTAAGTTCACCTTTAGTTCAGTTCATGTTACAGAAGAAAGTGAGTAAGGAATGTATTTCTTGTGCACCATTACAACCCAGGGAACGCTGCCTTAGTTACTATTGTGTTCCACACAGAGATGGCTTCACAGCATTGACTGAGATGGTTTAAGCTCCCACACAAACATAACCACAACTTGAAGCACAAGCAAATATTGACCTCATCTGCAGCCCAATGGCTGTTCTGGTGATTACTCATGCATTCTGGCAAGGCTTCCAACCACCAATAAAGGCAACAGAAACTTTTACAAGCATGACATAAGTCAAATATTCATCACATTAGCAACACTAAATATGTTATCATACTTCAGAAATGTTAAAAGATTCAAAAAAAAATGTGATGCAGAGCCTTAACTTGTTTGGGCTTTCCAAATAATAAAGAAAAATGTTGTTCTTATTTCTGTGAGAGAGGGAGGAGAACAGAGAAGACAGAGGAGGCATTTCTGTTATTCTTGGCTCTGGGTCAGACGGGTCTGGTTTATTCTGCTGAGTGAATAGAAGAGTGGAAAACTACTTAAAGCTGAACAAAATAACATTAACATAGATTTGACTACTTTTTATCTGGTTCTCTGGCAAAAAAATAAAAAGGCACACATTCACATGCCACTATTTTGGTCTCAGGGAAAATATGATGAAAAACAATTGTTTGCATGAAACTGCGCAGCCATTTCCTTTTGAAATGAGCCTGGTTGAAAAGAAGTAGCAACTAAAAGGTTAAATTCTTCATTAAAATAAGAAAAGAATGCTAAGATCAGTACAGCCAAAAGCAGATGCTTAAAACTAGACTGCTGAATCCATACTCAGCCACATAAATTAGATCCTGGGGATTTATGTGATTAGCCATATGAAGAAACATCTCAGAGTCACAAGCAAAAGAAACAATGATATATCAAATAATATTCACATACATTTGTCCGTAATGATTTGAAATGAAGTATTTATGTTTAGTGTAATATATTATTTAGTGTAATATATATTACTACACAAAATGGCAAAATCTGAAATTAAAATGTACTGGAAGACTTTGCCCTCTGTTAGCCATATGTATAAGTCATCACCTTTTCAAACAAATTTAATTAAGTTCTTAAAACCTCTGGTGAAAATACATTGATCTAATAAAGGTGTATCATGACAAAGACATTATTTCAGACAAAAATCATATACATGATGGCCACAGATAAAGTAAACAAGGGCTAAAGAATTTGAAAGCAAGCAGAGGAAATATTTAGGTTTCTAAATTTCCCTCCAGAACAAAACGTTTGGTTTTCTGCTTAACTAGAGTTCACATCAGAGAAGTAAAAGGGGGTGGGCTCAGTGCTCTCTCACTCCCATCATAGAACAGAAAATGCAAATAAAGATTTGTAGCTTTGCATCTTCAGACAAGCAGATGATGTATTCAATCACTGCTTATCCAGAAAGTCAGAATGAAGAGCTACCATTAAAAGCTTCTAAGAAACAGCTCCTTTTAATGGCTTCCAAGTGCTCTGCCACAATGTAATTAGTCTCAGTGCAGTATAATCAAACACACTGATGACTTGGTGACCCAGTCATATTGACAGGGCCCAGGTAATGAGGGTAAATACCAATGTAATCTTGTTAAGCAATATGGTTTTTAACTTCAATCCCACCCATATTGTGGGGATTTAAAGAGATTGGAATAAACTTGTTGAAGCCAGCACTTGGAATGAGAAATGTAGACATAAGGTTTTTTCACCTCTTTCATACCAAAACTCTATTTGCTCTCTCTTGTCTCATTTTAATTGACATCATTGCAGTGCTTTACAGGAAGACACAGCATCATGGCTGCCTATGTTACCTGTGCCTTTCTTGTAGGTGACAATTCCCATTGATTTCCTTCAAATTCCCCACAGCTACTCTCAAGGAGGAGTGCTTTTTATCAGCCCTCATCAGGACAGCCCTTACAAGCCTCTAAACAAAGCAAAGACTCAAAAACCCGTTGCTGTTCTTAGGCACACACCAGAGCATTGCCTGGAGCAGCCCAAGCCAGGGTGATTATTCAGGAGAGGAACAGCAGAGACTCAACCTCATAACACGGACTTAGCCCTACTCCCAAACAGTGTGTTTAGAACAGTAAAACTCAAAGGGAGATCATCTGAAATGGAAAGCAAAACTTCCAAACTTCACCAGTCAAAAGCAATCAGATTTGTTATTTTATCTTAAGCATTCTCAACACTCATGTTGAGCTATTTACTGAAAACAACTGAAAAAACTGCTGCTGAGGAGGCCAAGTATGCCAAGCAAGAAACACCTACAAGTGTAGTTCTAAGGACTCCTCTTCCAGGGGCAGTGCCAATTTGAGTAGTGCCTTTCTGCCTTCTCATTATCCCCTTAACTGTGCCGTGCACTAAAGAAATGAACCTGCACATGTTCACTGTGCTGCCACATGAACAAGGCACCATCAAGGGCCATGATGACGACTCGGTGCCATTAGCACAGAGAAGAGATGCTTAAATCTGCAGTGGCACTGATGGAAAGTCAGGTGAGTCTATGGCATAACTGCCATCAAGTCAAAGTACAATTCCATGGGAATATTTAAGGCACTTCCACTCAGACTAGAATGTGATAGAAGAAAGTGAAGAAACTTCTGAAAGCTCTGTAAAGTAAGATTTGGTTCTTCTGGTTTGATTTTGGGGGGGAAGGGGAATTGCATTTTTGAAGGTTAGTTGATGGAGAGGAGCAGAGTGTTTAGCATTAAACCATCTGAAAAAATGTGAAAAAGCACCAAGCTCTGGGATACCTCCCTTCAGAAGTTTTGGAGAAAATAGGGCTTCAGGACTTCTCTCCTTTAGCAGCAGCAGTGGCTCAGGTCTTTCCTCTCCCCCTTCCACTAGCCTTGAGCTCCTGCCCACCCACCCCCTTGCTGCTGCCTTCCAGTTGTGCCAAATTAACCATTTCTAGAGCTGATCTGTGAAGCAGAACAGTGAATTAATTGCTTGGTGTTTTAAAGAAGACAGCAGAGATTCTGACTTGCATGAATCTGATTACAATGTGCTACATCGGGGAACAAAAGTGGTAGGAAGCAGGAAGAACAAGCACAGGAACTGCTCAAGAGAAAAAGAACTGCCAAGAAAAGGTTCCTCAATATCACTGCCTCTGAGACCATGATTTAACCTAATTAAGTTAATTAACTGGAAAATTTGAGAGAAAGAGTAGTTGGCATTTGAGAAAGGGAAGACAAAACCATAGAACAGAGAAGGCTGTTAGCAGGAATGTGGATAACAGATCACTGGCATCTGCAGAACAGAGAATGGCACTGTAAACAGTGAGATCTGAAAATTATTCAGGGACTGATTGACAAGAAAATATGTTCACCCAACAGAATTAGAAATTAAATATGCAGAAAGCCATGTCTTCTAACTTGTGGTTTCAAGTCACTTCAAATCTGCTGAGCTCTAGAGCGCACAGTCCAAACCTGAGCTTTAAATTCACACATCAACCTCTGCACCAGTCATGTGAAATTTGAGTATCAAAATAAATCTAGTATATAGATGTACAATTTTAACTGTTATAAGGGTGATGATCTTAGGGAAGGATAGAGTTCTTTCGAATAATTTCCTCAATGCACAAGTTTTCAGTCATGATATCCCAAATGGCATAAAGACTGAAAAAAAATTGTTATCAATCTCATTTTTTGAAACACAAGTAATACAAGTTTTAGGACAAATAAGTAATTCTTAAAATCAGGATAATCTCAGAAAAAGACTTTGAAACTTTATCACCCCAATTACAGCAGAATAACAATTCAATCATCTCCACACCCATAGGCAATTGCAATGCTATAATCACAAACCTAGAATCAAAACACATCCAATTAGTCAGAAAGTTCCTCAGAGACAGCACATAACACAAAAATAAAGCAGGATTAATGCCTTAGGAGCAATGGCAAGCAGTATCAAAAATATCTACCCAATGATGACCTGTTCCCCTAGGTTTCATTGCTTGTCACTAGATAAGGCAAGATATTTTAGTAAGCTTTTTCTCACCTCTCTCTCCACCAATGGAGTGGTTTTATATTTTAGGAAAAAATAAGTTGGATCATAAGACCTTATAGAGAAAGGCAAAATGGCAAATATAGACATCACCAAGTCCAGTTACAAAGATTAGGAAAGATGCATCATCCTGAAGCAGGAAAAGGGAACTAGTATGTTTGGGCATGAGCCCAGCTTTGCCTATAAATAGACCCAAATCCACTACCTTGGGAATGCCAGAAGATGAAAACGTTGAGATCTGTAGATACCTAGGCATTATAGGATGGTGTGTTGCTCCCACCAACCTCAGCAGAGTTATACACACCTGCACTCTGATAGCTGCAATGCAGACAAAACACATTAAATACTGAACATGCCATTCCTTCAGAATCATTTATGAATATCTTAAGAGAGCAAACTTGGACTCAATATAAAGCAGCCAAAATTAACAGGCCCATTCAAGAGATTTTCACAACTTAAAATAGCAGCATTTTTCTTGGATTATTATAAATATTGCAGGAAAGGGTCTATTGTCACTACTGTTTAACAGTGTTTAGAGCTTCCCTTTGGTCTGAGTTGAGCACATAGAATCTGACTCCTGGCAAAACAAAAAAAATCCTTGATTTACTCTTATTTCCTTTCAGCCATAGTTTTAAGTCACAACAAATATAGAGACAGGAAAAAAAGGTGGCCAAGTAAAATATGGCCTCAAATATCACTCCATTTAATTTCTCTTTTCTCTACACAAGCAGTGCTCAGAGGTAGAGTCAAACTGCCTCTGGCTGGGGACAGAAGATGAAAATTGCTCCTCTACTGGGCTTCCAAAACAGCAAGACATATTCTAAGGGCCATTCCAGTTTGAGCTGTATAAAGCTGGGATTCACACTCACTGAAGATCATTAAAAACACTTTTGATTGCTTTTATAATGTATGGTGACAAGCCTAACTCCATTAACCTACTGAGGCTTAAAATTATTATTGTGCTCACTGTCCTCACCACTAAAGGATAATAAAGATGTCACAGCATATTATTTAAAGAAAGTTACCATTAAATAGACAAAGAAAGAAGTAATTGATACAGGTACAAGGTTTCAAATGTACTCTGCCTACACTTATGAAAGCTTTCAAGGAAAGCTTGTATTTTAAAGCAGAAAACATCACAGATTTGTGCTACACATTTACAAAGATTAAATAAGTGCGGCCTTAAGCTTTTCTACAGAGAAACATCAGCCACCTGGGGCAGAGCCTGAACACCAGGCAAGCAGAACAGAGAAGATGCTTGAAGAAAAAGAAAAAAAAACCCAAAACATGTAAGGAGTGGATGGGAACAAATTTGCCAGCAGTGGGGAGGGAAACCCCACTGTCACCCAGCTCCTCCCTACGGCAAAGGCAAGGCAGGACTCTGAGCCCCTCAGATCCCCACACCATTCTTACAGGTGAGCATTAACTCCAGTTATACAGCAGGATTTGTGTTGCTGTTGTTATACAGCAGCTCCTGTTATACAACTGCTTCATTTTGGTAATTCCCTCTTTTATACTAACACTGAAATCCTTTCGGCATTATTTTCTAATTTCAGCATTGTGCCCGGCTGTCCACTCACACGAAGGAAAACTAAAACAGCTCCAGTACAGCGTTTTCCTTTCTCTCTACTACTTATGACCTTAATAGACATCTAAAGACTCAGAAAAACATGCAGCACTCAAATCAGATTACAAACAACATATGCACCAGCAAGTACTTCATTTCTACAGAGCTGTTGTTTTGTTGTTCGCTTTTTAGAGCTTTTTTCATTATTTTTCTTCTGCAGAGAGCGTGCACAGTAAAAAGGAAAGCCTGAGAGAAATTAGAGCTAGAAACCATTGACAGGTCTTCCTAAGCCTGTAAGTTTTCAAACCCAAGACATCCAATTAAAAAATAAAAGACAAAATCACCTGTCTTCATAGAAAAAGAAATTAAAACCAAAACCAAATAAAAGGGGGGGGGGGGGGGGGAAGGAACCAACCAAAGCCCAAATAAACCAAACAAAAATCAAAATTACAGTGTTCTTCACGTATTTCTAGATCCCCCAAGAGACAAGAGGGGCCCACCTCACTGCCTACCGCAACACAAAAAAAAACCACTTGTGGACAGGGTGGAAAATAGGCGAACATATCTCCCTAATAAAAATAAATAAGCAGCATATTTAAACAGGGAGGGCAGTAGGACTGTTAAACTAGCAATAGTTTCGAGCAGTTTAATAAGCAGCATTTTAAATAGCATCTAGACATGCCATATCTGTATGAGCAATTTTAGCTGAGTGAGTCACTTCTATATGCTTGGATGGGATGAACTTGAATTTGGCCATGCCAATTAAAGCTCAGCAGTCTAAGCTACTGAACTAAAAATGTACTTTGAAATCTTGCCTTCTAAATATTCTTCATTTCCAGGAGGTGGGGGAAGTATGAGCGCCAAATGCAGTCTTTGGAAATCAGCTGAGTCATGAACTAGAATAAGAAAAAGGCTATCTCCAAAAGAATACAGCTACTTGTAAAACTCAATTCAACCAAAAGCCAGGAGAAATTAAGAAAATAATGCAGAAAAAAAAAATCCATTCTTTTATCATTCATTTGCATAGAAAGCAGCAAGGCTACAGATAACTTACTAAGAATAAAAAGAAATTTAAATAAATGTGGAACTTAATTGTGTTATGATGTCCAAGTAAAACTTAGTATCTCTAGTTATTAAATCTAAATAATAAGCATGGAATTCTGATGGACTTTAAACAGAAAGGTCAAACAAATGCCTCCAACAGCAAATCCATGCCAATAATAGAAACCACAGAATTGTATAAAGATATTGCAAAACTGGAGTAATTTGACCAGATCTAGACAGAAAAGCCAAACTTCTGCCCTTTTTCTTTTTTTTTCTTTTTAATGGCTAATCTTCTGCTGAAGCTAGATATAAACAGGAACCAGAAGATTTGCTTTAAAGTGAATCACTGTATTATTGCTGAACCATTTCTCTAAATTTTGCCATACATACATTTGTAACAAACACAAAAGCAAAAGAAAGGAACACTTATACAAATCATGCCATGTGTCCATCATGAATCCTATGATTTCAAGACCAGAGTAGAAGAATAAACATTTTCTTTACAGAAGGAACAGGAGCCAGTGCCTGGTGGCCCAGCACAGCTGCAGTGCAGCACAGAACAGCTGGTTTCACAAGCCACAGCCCTGGCCTGTCACACGTGTTCAGCTGAAATTAGAAACAGCAGAGTTCAGGGGTTAAGGGAGAAGTTTACATGACACACCAACCACCCAGAGCATCACTGGAATTTGCTGGTGAACTCTCACTCAGGGGAAGAATTTGTCAGGGAGGTTTTCAGCAGAGGAACAGTGAATGGGAGCTCTCAACCCCTCAATTTTTAACACACTGTCCTGGCAGTAAGCAGGCTGGAGAACAAGAGACAATGTTTAATCAAGCAGAAGTTTCACAGTACATTTCTATGGTTTCTGGTTTTAATTTGATCAGTGCAGCCCACACTAACATACTCTAAATTGAAATGCAGTGTTGTGTGCTAACCACCATGAGAGCAGTGAGACATCCACTATTTCCTTCCTCTACATTTCATGTTCAAGCTGCTCTCAAACTGCTCATCCCACATGGAAAAACAATTTCTACTCTTGATTTCTTTTCCGAATCCTCTACCACTTTCTGCAGTCAGGGGCTTTATACTTCCCTCTCAGCAGGCAGGAGACTACAAAAAAAAATCTCTAATCTCATATGGAACACAGGTTATGTTTTTAGTTTAAAGTCACTATTATAATGCAATGGAGCTTCACCAGTTTCCACTGCCGAAACTTCAGTACCATTTAGCAGAGCTTTTCTACACATAAGGAGTCTCAACATTGTCACAGCACATGTCACAGCTGAGACAGCCATGATATGCTGTGTCACCACACAATCTCACAAAGCTTCAACCCATACACAGCAACACCTTACCACTTCAGAAGGCTTCAGGTATCTGCCCATGCAGAATAACATCATATCACTCCAGAAGGCTGCAAGCATCTGCCCTTCTGGTTCTTTGGCCCAACCTTTTATACCCTCCTGTTGATGCATTGCACCTGTGTGCCCCTCATTGTTGATGCTTTGCACCTGTGGGCCCTCTGCTCCCTTTGGTGATTGGTCAGTGCTCCATGGCTCATTGCTGTCAATGCTGCTCACCTGCTGCTCACAGCTGTAACCAATTGGGTTGGTTACAGCTCCCACAGCCCCACTCCCATTTACCACAACATCTCTACTACACAAGATCTGCTAATTATTTATTGTTGTAATAATTATTATTAGAATAATTTATTCTTGGAAAGACATTGCAGTCTCTTATTTAGTGTTTTATCTATCTGCTCTACCAAAAGGCAATTGCAGGAAGTTAAGAATTTACTCACTTCAGAGGCTTTACCAGCAATACTAACACTGCAGCCTTTGAGGAGCTCATGCCAAAACAATTCCTCCAGTCTAGACCCTCTTGGTCACCTGGGGGAGAACAAGCACCTCCCCACTGCTGGGAACTTCCAGCACTGTCCTGCTGCAAAGTGTCACTGCCAACATCACAGACCAGTGCTTATTCCTGAGAACACCCTCACTGCCAGTACTCTCTCATGCCACTTGTCACAGCAGTGAAGAGAATACTCATCATTGATGGATTCCCTTTCCTCACAATGGATACGCTATCTGACCTTCTAATGCTGTCATTTCAAGGATAGAATAAAGGGAATTGAGAGGCATTGTTTAAAAATCAGCCCTATAATGTGGATCTTACTGAAAGTTATTGGAACATCATTCATGCAGTCACATCATCCTCAGAAAAAGAGCCCTGCATTCCAGCCTTCCTCATTCATTGTCATAAATGGGTAATTGGCATCATTAACATTCTTCCCAGCTGGAAAGAATGCCCTTCTACATTGCAGCTAAAATAATAGGTTGTTCAGAGATACCTGTTCTTCCACAGACATTCAATGGCAACTTCAATTTTCTATTTATTCCTTTTATGTACTAGTATTTCATTTCATAAGGTATTCCTTGTATTCTTAAGGAAGGCAAAATATATCATTCAAAGAACAAATCCTGAAGCAACTATAAACCAACAATGACTATTTTGGCATTTCAGCTTTACTATATCATATCCATTCCTATGCCTGGGAAAAACAGAACTATAACTGCTAAAAGAATCTCACTGTGTGAAACCAAAACCACAAATCCCTTTTATACAGAGAGCATACAGTGGAAATTAACACCAAGCGACAGAAACTTAGTTTTTTGTTATGGAAGTTTATGCAAGCTGTGATATGTATGTCTATTTATATGAAAAGCCAGTTCTCTTTACATAATTAGAACAGCTCTTGAGGCAGGAAGAATATAATAGGCAGTAATGACTTCGGAGGGAGAAAGCCTCTCTGGAGTCAGCACTACATCACAGCCAAAGCACGTTGCATAAGGAGAGTTCTCAAAACAAGAGACAAAAGCAATCTGGGGGAGGAGCAGCATTTAGCTGCAGACATTTTTCCTACTCCTTGGCTGTGAACATGAATGGCTGGAAAACTGACAAGTTTTCACAGGCATGACTGAGCCCAGTCTTGACAAAGAATTAACTGGGACATAAGGCTTTGGCTGCCCAAAATTACTAGCATGGACAAAAATTAAAACTAAAATTACCTTCACTATCTGTATCAGTGTAAGAAAAGAATGTCCAAAATGTCCAAAAGCAATTGGGAATGGCACTGTTTATTGCTTGGCAGGAATCCATCATTACTATGGGCTAATGAGAACTGAAAAGAAGAAAATTAACCTGAGTGTTGTTTCCAACCTGGACAATAAAAAGTAGTAAATTCTTTTTTGCCCAAATTGAAAAATAATTTTGTTTACACCTATGATTGCCATAGATTATGGCTTCATTTTTGTTAGCTAATTTGATCACACTTTGGGCATTTCATACTTCATCTGCACTTTTATTTCCAACTCTTGCAAGTGCCCTTCTGGAGTGCACAGAGACTCTACAAATCTTCACTGGGCTGCTGATTCAATCAGCAGGAAGGGTCCATGGTAAAGCTAAACCAAGTTTCCCTGTTAATGACACTGCCCCACAGCAATATTGATGTGAGCTCTACCTTCAAGACAGTGAAGGCCAGCATCACCAGAGTCCCCATGGCAGTTTGGCAGCTCCCACCCACAGCCCCTGCAGGCAAGCACTCAGAGCAGGGTGGCAGAGCTAACTGAGCACTACCTGCATGTCCCATCTAGAACAGTGCAGTCAGAGCTGTGCCTTCACACTGAATGACTTCATATAGCTATGGGTTACAGACTAAACTGAACTTTTCCATTTGCTCATGACAGAAAAAAAAAAGCTCTGCAGTACTTTGTACTTCTTAGAAATGAGACTGAGCTGACAGGCTTACTGGCACTCATGACACTTGAAACCATGCTGACTGGACAAAAAAACCTGATGAGCAAGTTCCATGGCAGAGTCTGGCAAGCAGCTTCCAAACATGGTTATCTCTTCACAATCAAACAGGAAAACTGCACTGTAGGCACACTTTAAAAACACTAGCAGGAAGAAAAATAAAAAATCATGAATGAAGTTCTCAATTTCTCTTAAAAAAAACTCTAAAAAATCTGTGTCCATTTATATAATTTGGATTACAAAATTATCCCTTACCATCCCTATTCCAGCCAATATAAGTGAGTTAATTATACACCTTAAAAATAACTTCAGCCCACTCAACATTAACTGACACAAAACCAAAAGCTTAAAATAATTGCTGCTGTCTTATCTCAAGGTTTCAATCTTACAAAAAATTAAGTGGATGAATAATTCTGCATCCAAGATTATCCCCATTGACTTCAATATATGTAGAGTCAGCTTTAATATCAAATTCCACCTATTTGTAAATTCCATACATCTGAGAAGATTCTACAAACACTGAGTAACAAACATTGGTTTAGAGGAATATGAACTGCACAAAAAACAGACACAGGAAAAAAATACTATCTAAATGTGCAGTTCTAAAAGTTAAAATGTCTACACAGAACCATAGTCCTGGAACCAGTATGAGGAAAGCATGGTTAGGAAATGGGGAATCATAATTCATTGAAAATCACCTACTAGTAAAACTGCAGAATTATGAGCAACTTCTTGGTTACATTCGGACCAATGATGAAAGATGGGAAAGGTTGTGGAAACCTGCAAGTTTAAAACCAAATTGCAGATAAAAACAGGGTTGAATAACAGGGAAATCATGGTGGAGAGCAAACACGTAAAACCTGACAGTAATACTGATTAGCTTTCATCAAATATTAGTATTCTTTTTCTGAAGGCTGCTCATAAGATATATAACTTCTTTTCCCTGTTTGTTGGCTTCATACTCTCCACTATACATATGCTGCTGTGCATCAAAAACAACTCACAAAACATTCAAAAAGAAGATTCAGTACCACTTTGATCTTAGCATCTTTGACAGCAGCAGGTTTTTGTAAAGCTGTTTAAAAGTTTTAGGTTTATAGAAACAGAAGTGTTACTACCAGAGCTGCTGTCCTATGAGATCATGGCAGTCATGGCAGGCAGTGGCAAGGCCACTGGAAATGCTTGTTGTTGTATAAAAAGTACAGCAAATCACAATGATGTCCCAGTACCCCGTGTGGCTACGGTTTGGAGAGGTGATCAGAAGAGTGTTCAAGATGACAGGAATGTTTCAGCCGTTGCTGGTCCCTGCTTGCACAGCATCAAGGCCTCTTCCATTTACCAGGCTCCCTGCAAGTGAGGAGCCTGGGCGTGCAGGAAAAGCTGGGAGGGGCACAGCCAGGACAGCTGACCACAGGGATGTTCCATACCATTCTGCATCATGCTCAGCATATGAAAGAAGAGGGTGAAATTTGGCAGTACAGTCCTAGGATTCCCAAACAACCATTACCTATGGTGAAGCTCAGCTTCACTGAAAATGGCTAAATATCTGCCTTTCCACAGGAGGCAGAGAATGAATTCCTTATTTTACTTGGCTTGTGCATTCAGCTTTTACTTTACCTAATGAACTGCTTTTTTCCAACCCCTGGAGTGTTCTCATGTGTATAACACAGTTCAGACAGTTCTACAGTCATTGTAGAGCTTCTAGCTCAGGTATCCAATCAGGGAAATCAGAGGTGGATAATGCCAGTGAACTGCTATCACATAGCTCACTTCTGTTCTCACTGCCAATGTAGGGCATCTTTTTTGATGTAGATGACAGTATCCCTTCCCATCCCATTTATACTCATTCCCCTCAGGAGTCCCTTGTGCAACAGTCTAATCTCACTGAGCTAAACTGAAATGTAGACTATCCTCCCTTCCTAGGGAATAAGAACAAGGTACAATTTCCCTTTCATTTGGTGCTGTACTCAGACCTCAAGTTGTAACACACAAAATTCAGCAGGATACCTTTGAAAGTACTGAAAGAGCCAGGTGAGCACTGGAGAGAGCTTTGGCTCCAGTCTTGCTTCTCAAGAAGGGCAGCTGAACCAGCACAGAAGTTAAATACCACTGGCATGTAAATCACTATAGCCTTAAACAAGCATAGAAATGACACTCAGGACTGTTTCTGAGCTAGTGCTTCCTGAAGTCTCCCTGAAGTACTTGAAACTTGTTCAGTGTTTTGCTCCAGCAGAAGCAAAAATGAAAAATATCCATCAAAGCAAAAAAATAATTTCTTTGCACTACTGAAAAATCAGTTATTAGAAACACAAAATAAATTAGCTGTAGTATATAGACACTCAATCATTTTAGTTCCTTGTATAACAAGGCTGTTAGTCTTAACATTTTAAGCTGCCAAAATTTCCATCCACCTCCACAGGCTCTTAACCTGAACCCAAGTCTGTAAGATCCTATTAGCTCTGCAGCTTCTACATGTCCCTTTTCTTTATTCTAACCACAAGAAAAATGAAACCATGAAAAATTTTCAGAGACCTTTTCCAGAGGCAATTAAGCATTTCTTAGGACATTTTGGCAAGCTAGCAAATCCATCAGCCTCTATTCACAGGTGAGTCTTTGCATCTGAGTAACTGGTAAATGCTCTTCACTTCTGAGCCAGCATATCCAGACTGACACCCTGTGTTCCCTTGCTCTGAGAACAGCTGGGTTCATGACAGGGAGGTCAGGGCATGGGGTAAATCCTAATAAATAATAGAGGATAGTTAAATCTCACTGCTTCAACATTATTCTTTTCATTTCAGCTCAACACTCTGAATCCAAGAGGGAATCCCAATCTTGGATAATAGCTAATGTTAGGATATTTTTGTTTAAGCTTTTTGATTCATAAGAGAAATTTCACTTCCTTCTCCCTCCCTATTAAGAAAACTGAGTTTACATAGATCCAAATGTTTAACCAATAAGTTACCACCTTTCCCAATATTTTCAACAGTATTTTTTACCCAATCAGAGCCAAGGCAAATATCCGGACATACAATCCATTCTCCAATACAACAAAAGGCCAAAATGACATTTCACAAACAGCAAGATTTTTAAGTAGGCATCCATCAAAAATGCATTTCTCCTCAGTACCTTGGCTTTGAAAAAACTGCATTTTCCAATTTCCTACATGCTGCTTAATGTATGCAGTGTCAGTCACACCACATTGTGTCATTTTATATAGCAGGTCAGCAGGAGCCACCACGTTCAGAGGTACCTGATATTTTGCCAAATCATTTGGCACATCTCACATTCTCATCAGTTTGAATTACTTGTAGATCATTTCAAAAGAGGGACATAATTATTGGCAATCATTCAGAAAATGGCAGACAGTCTGAGTGCTTCGCTGGAGTGTTCCTCTATCTAGAAACTGCAAAATAGACAGATTTCCCTGAAACAATGTAACTGAAAGTCAGATTAATACCTGTGCAATTCTTGCTTACGTTTACTGTTTTGGGGAAATGTTTTACAATTCTTCCTTACAGTGAATAGTGCTTCACTCTACAGCTTCCCTAAAGGCAGCTCATAACCAGTGTTATTAGGAATACTAAATTCTGACCCTGAGGCAGAGATTAAATAATACTGGATTGAAGTATTAATTCACTACCATACACTTTCTAAACTAAGCATGTGTCTTTCATTCTTTAAAACATTTCATTTTTACAGGAAAGCCACACCAACTAGGATAATTAAAGCATTCTTTGCACCAAACTCGAGGTGATAAACCCCCTTGTTATTATTATGCACATCTGGTTTTGTGTCACTTAGCACATTGCATGTAGGAGCACAAGAGGTAAACAGTGCCACATTGGTAGTTAAATTCTGCTTACACAAACAGGAGCATTCTTGAAAAGGCCACAGGTAGTGAGAGGAAAACAAATCCCAGATTATATGTATCATAACAGTGAGATATTTTTCCACAGATGGCTGCAAAACAGAGCTTCTTTCTGTGTAGAAGAACCTTGCTGTTGGAAACTACAGGAAACAATACAAGCTCTTCACCCAGTTGTAAAAGAGGCTCCCATAAATAGAGAAAAGACTGAAGAGCAGCAAATAAATCAAAGGCTAAAGATCTGTAGTGAGTTTGCACTGATGCAAACATGGGCCAAGAAGACTGACCAGCAACACAAGTCTGATGGATCTGACAGATGATGTGTTTGGGGATGTGCCAAGAGCCTGCAGCCTCACCCAAGGGCAGTCAGTGAGATCCTAGACTGAAATGTCAACACACTAGAGCCCATTTATGAAATACAAACCCCCAAGAAGAGAGGACTTGACATTTCCATAGGTTCTTTAGCATCCCCACTTTCTCAAGTATAGCTTTCTAATTTAAAAGCTTTGATTTTAGTAAACAGTAAGTTAAAACGGGCATAAAAGTTGATTTATATAGCTAGCAAACCAAATGTACAGAATATACCCCAAATCAAAGCCAAATCCAAGGCTCCCTGAATTGAATTATTAGAGTATCTGCAACCTACCAGCAGATAAAAAGAAAAATTTGTGGTGTTTGATCATGACAACAAAAGCTGGTCATTGAGTGCATGTTTGTAGAGATAACAAGGAAGATGGAGACTGTAAAACTCATTCCACCTTGAAAAAGGCGTGGCAAGCATCTCCTCACAGCCAGAGAATGAGAGCAGCTCAAAACTAAACAAGCAGCTTTCACTGTGATCTGCCAAATAGTGACAATTATTTCAAGTGAGAATATTTTATCTTGTGCGGGGGATAAAATAATTTTTAAGCATTGCAAGGCAGCTAAAGGTTACTTAAAACTATAACTAATTTTCACCTACAGTTTCACTAAACACAGGGATTCCAACATAAGGAGTTTGAAAGCAAGCCTGAAAGCTCTGTGACCTCAGGGACGCCTGAGAAGGGGTTTTGCTGTCATATACAGCCATCACCTGTTAAAGATGAAGGAGTCATCCACAAAGTGGAAGGAAAAGGGAAGAGGAGATCTGAGGGTCGGGAGAGAAAAGGAACAGTTGTGTCTAGCAGAGGTGACACTGTATAATACAAACCTTACATGAAACTGGTTTAATTTTTATAGTTAAATGAAATCTACTGTCCAAAGAATTTAATTTTGCAAATTCTCAGTACAAAAGGCTTGCTTTAGATGTGGTGAAAGTGAGGAGAAATTTTGTTTTTATATTCTATTCTATATTGAACAATAGCACTTGCCTAAAAATGGGCTTGGACTCATATTACTTGTAATTGCCTTTTCCTTTCAATCACCTTCTTTTCCCCAGTGAAGTTCCCTCTAAGTGAATGGTCTCTTTTCTCCACTGTCTATAAAAGCAGCTGTGCAGCAAATCTAAATAAGGGTAGATACAGGAATACACCACCAACATTTCTTTACTAATTTCTCCTGTTCTATAGGCACTTCACCTAGGCTACTATCATAATATTAGTAATTTGAAGCCTATCCCAAAAAACCCAGTACAATAAGTTTTCTGATCAGAGATGACACAAAACAGAAGTTTCATCACCGAAGAACATGTGTGCTTTCAAATTTTGCTTCCAGAAATGAATTCATTCTTTTAAAAATCAAGTGATTGTTTTCAGACAAGAAAAATACTTCCTTTTCTCCCAAAAAGTAACTTTTTTCTCCTTTCCTAGCATTTAAAGAACAGTAGCAAAATATTTGGACATAAGTAGTCAGCACGAGATACAACCACATACGGTGCTCGTGTCCAGATGTTCATTTGTTCACAAGATTGAGCATTAAAAGTTCCACAGAGCAGCAACGTGAAAAGCAGAAGTACACAGTGAGAAAGATAAATCCTTTCAGAGCCCATCTAGTACCTACAAATTACATTGGATAGATAAGGAAATATCACTACATGTTCTTCTAATTCCCCCAAAATTACTGCAATTTCTGGTTTCATTTAAAAGAAGGTACATATTTCTCTTTATCAAAAAGGAATTTCATTACAGACATAAGTTAAAAAGCCAGGGTAGGACAGGGCATACAGTCTTCCAAAAGACTGTAGGTATTTACTTCAGGTAAACAAACAGCTATTTACTTCATTTCAAATTGATGTCTTCTTTCAACATTATGGTTCAGCTTTAAAAGCCTTTGAATCTGACTTCGACTTATATCTTTCATTATTTATAACAACTCCCACAAACAAATTCATCTGTTTCCTTGTTTTCTACCCAGATTTAGAAAAGTTTTGGAACACAGAGCTCCAGTCAGTTATGAGCAGTGTCAGAGCCCATAAGAACACAGCCAAGGTCTGCTCTGGAACAACAGGGCACTTTAGAAGGGGCCTTTGGCCCAAGGAGCTTAAACTTTTGAACTAACACTAAAAGGTCTTGTGCATACCTTGAGCCAGGGTTAACTGCACTGCAAACATAAGTGTCAGGCTTCACAAGTGTAGGATTTTAACAGATAATTATGGAAAAATAAAGGATCAAGCTGAAAATAAGATCACTTAATTATACAGCTGGGTATTATATAAGTACAGTACAGGCTGATGGCACCTGAAGGTACTAATTATCATTACTATTTCAAGAAATATCTTCCAAGCAGATGTAAGCCATCACTTGTTCATGCATTTTGTCAGTTACAGGCATCTCAGGGGAATTTTTTTTTTTATTTATTTTGAAATAACAAAAAAAGTTTAATTTAGTGATCATTTTTGTTCTATCCTAGTACTTATTTCACTAGGAAAACTTTTTGTGCTTGAAATTGAAAGCATATTTTAGCACTTTTCAGAACTAAGCAAGAACATATAATCCATAGGCAATCCTATGAGACAGGGTCCCACAGACACAGGCAGCATCCCTGCAGTTCATTGAAAGGGGCTCAGTAAGAATCTCTAGGGAATCTCCAACAATAAAGCTCTTCTCAAATAATGGCCACAGCGAGGACTTGGCAGCACTGTGGATAAAGAAGCCCAGACAAAAAGGTTGTTTCCAAGGTGCTGTGAACAGATCCCATGTTCTGTCAAATGAGCTGCTTGCACAGGACTGATATCAGGGTTCTGAACAGGATGCTGTGCTGGGGAGCTAATAAGACAACACTGCAATGCCCCCTGCATGGGGAGAGGCAGATGGACTCAGCATGTTTTCATGCTTGGTCAGCTGTTATTAATCTATGACCAAGAGAGCAGGTGGCTGTCAGAAATTGCAAGAATTTTTCAAAAATCATTCAGCTCTGCAAAGCCTGAATATGCTTTTTAAAAAAGAGAAATAAGGAAAACAAAAAAAGAGGAAGAGATTGGAACCAAGTGTTTTTCAGTAATTGCTAAGTTTAGACAATGGTGCATAGTGAATGTAGCATGGCAATTTTTCCCCCCTAAAACTTAGCCTACAAAAGGGCTTACTCAGCAAAAACAAACATTTCCAAATATTTCCTTTGTTTCAAAAACCTTAAACAACATAGCCTCTTGATAGTAGGCTCCTTTGAAGGATTACTGTGGTAAACTGTAACCCAAACCCCAATTGCAATGTTCCCTGAAAGAACATATAAAAAAATCTCATGTAGAGACAACACACAGAGGTCAAGTTTTTGTCTCTTAAAGAGTACCTGATACACAGTAAGCAGGACAACTTTTTACTGGGATAGTATAGGAGACAACTTATCCAGAGGGGATTCTATGGACTCGTGTATTTAAAAGTCACCAGGTTTTACCTTCATAAAAAAGCAAAATTGTAAAACATTTTTCCCCTTTTCATAAGTTAATGCATCTGGTTACACTTTTACTTTGCTCAGCCTCAACAATAAAAATAATTTTGAATGAGCAGAGAAAGTCAGTTTCAATGTTTCATGAGCAAAACAGTCTCCGAAACCCTCATATCAATACTGACTACAGTATCCCCATTCAATATAAGCATTTACATTTAAAAAAAACCCTTCACATTATGTATAGAGTACATAATGAAAAGTTTAGAAAAGGCAGTTTCATTCAAGCACAATGAAAAACAGATGTTTCCTCAAAAACTTCTAATACTCCCACTCTTCTATTTAACTTGGATCCCATGAACCAAACACAACACTGCAATACTGACATTTTAAATAATTCTGTAATTATTTTTCTATAATCCACACCATTAATATTTCATGGAGTACTGTTTCTCACTTCCACTGTGTTTGGGGGCTTGGATGGTTCAATTAAAAGAACAAATAAAAAAGGAGCTAAATCTATCTTGTGCTTCAATCTAGGCAATGTCATTGGACATGACGACTCCATTTCCCATCTCTAGGAAGATAATGCAAAATTATCTACTGCAATATCCACATATTTAAGCAAAATTATCCTTTCATTGTAGAACCTTTGGACTAACACAACTCCTAGCAAGGAAGTGGCTGTTTTTAGCTCAAATGAGTTCTTCACCCTTGTGACCAAGCTGACTGCTGAAAAAATGGGAACTGAGAAGGCAGGCAGAGAATAGAACTGACTAAGCCTGTACCACAATTGTAAAATAACTCCTGGATATGTATCTTCAGTGTCATTGCCCCCAAGACAGAATGTGTTAGAAAATGGACTCTAGATTTGCTGGCTAAGTACTGGCTAAAAATCCTTTTCAGAACAGCAGCAAATGCATATTGTCTGCTAATAAACACACACCAGCAGTGCTGTTTGAAAGTAAAGAGATGCACTATTTCATTTACAATTCAGTTACAATCTGATTATTATTTCCTTCCTAAAACCAAAGGCACTTTTCTTTGAAGAAGGAAGGGTTTAAAAAAACAAACAGAAGAACAACCCTGCTATGTTTAATTGCAATGATTGTTTCTGCCAGCAGGGTCATTCATTAACTGCAGCACTGTGATAATTGCCTCTCTTTATTGCAAAGGTTGCCCAAGACTTGATATTCTGTTACAGCATTGTTGAATAGTAGAAATTGAACACAGGTTCAGGAAAACAACGTGGTCATTTATACACCACAAATACAAATTGCTGTTTCTTCCCTACTTGCAATAACTGATTATCTCAGTAGGCATTTTCTATATGGAGACTAGAGGCTTTAATTTTACACATAATCATTAAAATCTAATTGGTGTGATCCTTCCTTAGAGCAGACAAGGTATCTAATGCAGTAGTAATTACTGCTTAAAACTTACATTATCCCAGGCTATTTTAAATGCAAAGGAAGGAGTACTGTTATGACAGTCACAATCTTAAAAGACAAAGTTACAAAATATGACCATTGGAGAGGAGCAGAATTTCCCTGAAATATATACTGAATAGGCAGTGCTGAGGCACTGGACATGGTTCTTTCTGCAATGCACAGGTCTTGAGAATATTAACTATCAATATTAACACGTGAGGCAGTCATGTAACAATGGTATAGTGCTGCCTGCAAGCAAACACCCCTGACAGACCCTATCCAACACCATCCATGACACAGTCAATCTGTAAATAAGTGCAAGCTGCCTGCCTTCCTTCCCAAACAAGCCAGTTTGGAATACTGCTTGCCAAAATATTTGAGAAGTCATGCTGATGTATCGAGGCAGATGTTTCAAAAAATATGAGTTTTTTCAACTGTTCAACTAAAGAAATTCAGTTACACTTTCCAAAAACATACATGTCTTTGGATTTGCAGAATTTAACATAAAAAAGCCTACTTAAATATTAAAAGTATTTAAGTTTTTACATTACTATCTAGAGTGGTGAAGAGTTTATATAAATTCTTCACATAAATGTCTTTAGCAGATGTGAGCCAGAAGACAACCACCATCAACAGAACACATCAGAAATAGTTTGAAGGAATATACATAAATTGGAGAATAATGCCCCTTTACTGAAAGGCACCATTCTCAGACAGATCACTTTTGCTGGGAATAGCTTAAGTGAGACTCCAGGTGGATGCAAGGATCTGAAATTGCAAGATATGAGTTTCGTATTTCCAAGCATTTAATTATAAAGAAAAATGAAGAGTCTTTCTATAAAAACAGAGGTTGGGAATTTATTTTTCTCTAGCTTTCATCTCTCATTGCTGCTGTAGGCCTAGATTAGTATTTGCAGCAATCAAAATCTGTATGCAAAAATATCACACTATTTCTCTTTGCAAATTACTTTGGGTGCCTTGTTCTCTGAACAGTGTCATTTTTAGCATGCTTTTAACACATACTTTTCCTCCTAAAGCTGTTAAAAGGCCTCAGCTCTGTTAATGCAGGCATCCCTTTATCTGACACCAAGGATTTTTACCAGGTCACTGGTTTAATGCCTTTAAGCCCTTTATAAATTAATCATCAGTGCGGCCAAATGATTTTGTCAACCTCCTAACAGTATCTGCAGTTCTGAAACACTGGCTTCCAGGGGAAGATCTGCAATGAAAACCCCTTAGCAATTTTTTAAAACCTCCTTCTGTCCACAAGAGCTAAGGACTGCAAGGAGCACACTGCCATCATTCCAATGCCACATCCTGCCCTTGTGGATGGCAAGGTTTGTCAAAGGTGGGAGAGGATGGAATTACACCAGGGCAACCAAGGCATTTTATTTCTTAGGAATTAAACACCCACTCCTGTCTGGCCCCCCGGACCAAATCCAGGAAACCATTTCAGCTGGAGATAGTCCTTGCTGATCATAATTGGCCATGTCCATTTTTAACATTAGGCATTGTTGCAATGCTTGGATCAAGCTACAGCACTGGTTCCTGGATGAAAATAGAGAAGCACAGTACAGAAATCTTGTACCCATGTAAATGCACTTATAACTCAACATTATACATCTTTGAAATTCTGTTACCTTATGACAACTCCTTTTTTTTTGTTGTTTTTTTTGAAGGGGTGTTAAATAGACCATCTCCCAAAAATCACATTCCTTCCTAAAAAAATTAGAACTCTTAATCCTGTACAAAAGCCATTCACGTGGGCCTAAAATCAATGATAAAACAGTGCTTAAATGAAGAAAATTTATATTACTGATGGTTCTCGTGACCTGTGAAGAACTTCTGGAGAGAAGGACAATTCCAATTACTAAACCATTCAGCACTCTAATAGGATCTGCTTTCCTCCTTAGAGTATTATAGGATTTTGGGAGTCAGCCTTAAACGATGTCTGCAAGATGTATCTGTGTGGGAGACGTAGAGAATGTTCTGATCTGAAAGCACATCTGTTTGGGTCAGGAATCACCAGAGAGAGCGGCAGATTTCCAGTCCCTGGCAGTGCTGCCTCTCCCAAGGAGGACAGAGCGTGGGCAGGGCAGCTGAGTGACCTTGACTCACCGAGCAGGTCACAGCACAGCAACACCACGCTCCAGGGAAGCTGTGATGTTATCAAAGCAAGACCACTGGAGAAATATTGCCAGAGGCACTGCTACTACAATAAGAATTTGTGAGAAGGAGGAAATGAAAGAAACAGAAGTTGTTTGGAATAAGGATCATGACCAGGGATGAGTAACAAGCAGTCGAAAGAGAAAGAACTATGTGATTTGTGTATAAATCTACTTCATAAAAATAGCAACCTGCTCTGTATTTTCACAACATTCTTGAATGTCAGGCATGATGCATCAAGGAGCTGTGCACAGATAAAAATGTGTCCTGTGTCTTACAGTTGTGCTGAATAAATAATGAATTTACAGCAACTAGAAATCACCAGAGGTAGAACTGTTTGTAAAAGAAATTTTGACCAGGGACCCTGTATTTATTTCTCAAGATGAAATGTAATGTCTGAAGTTATAGACAAGTATCCAAAGCAATTTTTATGATACACATTCTTTTCTCCATGCTCCCTCACTCATTGCTAGTTTTCTACTAGTTTGAAAAGGTGGTAGAGTTACAGCATGAACTCTCATTTAAAACACCTGAGCATATTTAAAATTGCCACTGCCCATTCCTGTACCAACACAACTCCAAATTAAACAGGAAACTAAAGGCATTCAAAATCAGCATCAGCAAGTAAATAAGTTTCTATTCTGGACACTTATGCTGAAACCTCAAAATAGGACAGGAGAAAAGGAGAGAGGAAGAGGTAGGGTCAAGTCTCATTGCTTTGACTTGCTTTAAGAGTAGTTGTCATCCTCATTCTTTGCTGGAAACACGAACCCCACGGTACTTAGCAGCAGGCTAAACAGAAAATGTTTGGTTCACAGCATTGTGACTTCAGCATTAAAATTGCTTGCTGGCAATTTCTAGCAATTTGTAGCTGTTGCTGCCAGCAAGTGCTAACAATCACCAGGAGCCAGATTCCAGCTAACCCTGTCAGCACTTCGGTTTTTGGCAAACATTTCACAGATAATGTTTTGACGCCTCTGTGCGCACTTGCAGTCCAGTAAGATTAGAGATCACAGGTTGAAGTACACTGCACTATTGTGCTCTTTACAACAATTACCCTCTGTTAATCTTTGCAATGAAGTTAACCAGCACTGGCTCCTTAATAGAAGTTTCAAGAGTGACATGCACTCTGTCTAACCTCGTAGGTGAATTTCACCCACCTCCATGACAGCTTCCACCAAACACCCACACACAGGGGTTGAACTAGATGACCTTTGAGCTCCCTTCCAACTCAAATTGTATTATGATATGCAGGAACATGGGAAAATTTTAATACACCACCTTAAGATTCAGAAAACTTCCACATCAAAAATGCAATGGCACAAGTGAAACCTTTGCATTGCCAGGGCACCTTGCATTTGTATGCCTGTACTTAGCTGAAAGTTCAAAATGCCATGAACCTCAGCAGCCATCCAGTGAGGCATCTGCAGGTATACACAGTAGAACTCCAAATCAAATAAAAATGGAGATATATCCTAAAAAAGGCTCATCCTAAATTTAGCATCTTACTCTCCCTCCTTACCTCTAATCTTGATCTCTCAGCTTCTTGTGGCCTTCCATGTCAGATACACGTTACCTATTGCAGATCTTTCTCATATTTCTTGCCTGACTTCACCTTAAAGGAAAGGCTTTAATATATCAAACTCCAGCCCCATAAGTGCTCCCACTGGAACACATTTTGTCCAAGAATATGCCCCATTGTGACAGCAACTGGAAATTTCAGACCAGAAAATGAAACAGATTTTCAAGAAAGTAAAATAATGTGTAATTAACCTTTATAACAGCTTTTCAAGGTATGTGGCAGGCTTCCAACACTCACCATGTCTCAAATCAAAAACTGAAGATTAAAGATCAGCAATCATTTTAGCTAGTGGGCATGATACTAGAGCTATCTGTGAAATATTCACACATATTATCTAAGGTCAGGCAGTAGGATTCCTCTTAAACATACAGACAAGAATATCAGCCTGTAATAACAAAGAAAGCTTTGATTATGGCAGCATGGCTTTATAGATTTCCACAAGAGAAGACTACCATGTGTGTTTTGGCTGCTCAGACCTCTATGATCATTTTCAATAAAAGGACAGAGTTTTGTTGCTTCATCGATATTCTTTGGCCAATTTCTGTCCACAACTGCTTTAGGAAAAAGCAAAAATCTAAGACTAGAGTCTAGATAGATTACTAACAAGACACTCACAGGATATGAAGTATGAAAGGCATCTTGTTTGCAAACCAGCAACCAGAGTCAGAATAGAAGGACAATAAGGCAGATGGAGTTAATACAAAGCAATAAAATTCGTTGTCTCTTTAGTGATCCCAGGAGTATCATTCAGGTAGAAAATAATTATCTCTCATTTTACCTAGTTATACTCAATAGTAGTCCTAACATTTTAGGCCATGCAGTTACATCCAAATAAAATGTCCTAAAGATTTACCTGGTACAAATAGTAATTTCATATAACCTCATTCAACATATTATATGTTCTGATATTAAAAAAAAACAGACAGACAAGGTTGCAAATAAAACTCACACTAGAAACATTACAGGGAATAAAACAGCTACATATACTGACATATTGACACAATATCAGAACAAACTACTGCTGTCACTTGAAACTAATAACAAAAGTCATCTTGCCTTTGGCATCACTCCAAAAGGTTCATTTGTATTGTGAGAGTATGCAAAACACTGAATCTTATTAAAGCATTGAAGGGTTAATCTTAAATTAAAGCATTGAAGAGTTAATCTTAAATTATCTACATAATCTAAAATGATGCCTGAAGAGTGTATTACTCTCCAGAGTACTGTTGTTCCACAGCTGCTTAGGCAGCCGAGCTGTGCACTGATGATGAAGCATTTATGAGCTTACACTGAAGCACCACTTCACTGTATACTTGTGGATCACTTTCACTGTGTGCTTTTGGGATGATTTTTTTTTTTTTTTTTTTTTTAGAAAGGTCTTAGACAAAAAAAATGAAAAATTGGAAGGTTTTTGGTTGAAAAGAACAGCCCACCCAGCGAGGTACTTGGGTGGTTTGTGCCTCTCCCCAGCACTCCCATGGCTGGGCCTCGGGCCAGCGCGGAGGGGTTTGGATGTCAGCACTGCTGTCACCTACGGTGTCTGTGTGCACACTTAGAAACAAACCCAAAGCACAACCAGACAGCTCCAGAGGAGAGCAGGATAAAGCCACTCCAGCAGCACTCCCAGAGGAGTCAGCTTGTCGCCCTCCTTGGCCCTGGCTGTCACAGGGTGACAAGGAGGCCCTGGAGCAGGAGACATGCCCTCCATCAAAGCTGCCAGCACCTGTCCCCCTGTGGCTGTGCTGCCAGATCGGGCTCTGCTCACCCTCACCAATGTCACAGGCACCACGGAGTACACAGACTCCACAGCAACAGCTCCGCACACAGCCCCTCAGGGGAGGGCAGAGCATGGCCCCTCCTGGGGCACAGGCTCTCCCCATCAGACCAGTGTGAAAGGGCTGCCAAGCGCCAGCAGGACTCTCATGGTCATCCTCCTTCATCCTCCTCTCCCCTCCTACCTTCTCCCAGCCATGCCACCCCCGGACTGCTGCGTTTGTGTCACTGTGCTCTCCTGTGATGCCCTCACCACGCTGTCCCTGTGTGCCCAGAACCGGGCCCTGCTGGGCCAAGGGAAACACAAACACGGCACCACCACAGCCCAGGGCCTGGCCCAGCGCGCCAGGTGGCACAGCAGGATTCCCAGGAGGAACACACAACAAAAAAAACAAAACAAACCCAGAAACACAAATTGGAAGAGGAGAAGGATGTGAAAAGCAAGGCTTTAACAGCCAGAATGGTCAGTAAGTGCTGACCATCCAGCACAGTGCAAGTGATGGTATAGAGAAAACCAGAGGTTCCCTTTAGGGACAGGCCAAGCTCTGTAAACAGCCACCTTGCCTTAAAAAAACCTGCTCCTACAGGGGACTGACAACCAAATGGATGCACGAACCAAAAGCTTTTACACAAACATATGCTTAACCAAGAATTTACTGCAATATTCATTTCTCCCACTCAGCCAGTGAGTTATCAAATTCTGAGAAGTCAAAATTAGTACTGGAAAACTCATCAGCTATCTCTAGAATCTCACTTTCTTTCTTTTTTTAATTGGAATGATGTCAAGGAGCATCCCTTGCTGGTCCAGAGCTATACCAGGGCAACACAGACATGGAGCTGGCACACAATGCCTGGCTCCACAACACATCTATACTAAGAGGTGTGACAGAGGAAAAAGCAAGGCCAAAGGGGCTAATTGATTTGGACAAATAAATAATTCTGAGAAAATCACGATGTTTCTTCAAAGTTTGTTTATGTTGATGAAAATATGCTGAATTGTTGACTCTTCTTTTCAAGCAAGACAGCTGCTGACTCAACTCTTACTGCAAATTTTAAGTGATGTGTCTTCAGGCTATTTTGCCAAACTAGAAACTAGTGAAGTCATTGCACAAATAGCTTGTGAGATTAAGCTGTTGCAGGTTATAAAGAGGGTCAATCATCAAAGCATTTAAATACAGATTTACTCTGTCATACTTCAAGTTAGTTTGATATGCAGGAGGGCCATTTCCTTATTCCCTCCTTCACTTCTGTGTTACCTGAAATAAACCAGAAATGGTACCTGATACAAAACAAACTGAAGTCTGAAAAAAAAATGCAGTATTGTGTTCTCCAATAACACATCTCATGGGATTCCTGTAAGCTTTATTAGGCATAGTTTTGAAGAGGAAACTGTGAAATAGGAAACTGTGAAATATTCTGTAAGATCAATAGGCAAGGCAAAACAGTTATCTCTTTTTTCACGTTAATAATAAAAATATTTCAGTTAAATTGTCATTCCAAATTTGTTTCTTTTTCTTTTAAAATTTCTATACTCATATGGTACTATGGTTTGATCTCAGTCTCAGACAGTAGTACACAATCCCAGCAATAGCAAGGAAGAAAATATTTTTACATGGGCTAATTTTTCTTTATATTTCATAATTTAACTTATAAGTAGTTCCACACCCAATGTGTCCATCAGTTGAACAATCAACATACAGGCAGCACAGTAACCAGCTGAGATCAGATCTCAGGAAGGAGAATTAGACAGGAAAAGCAAAAGGGAACATTGCCTTTTGGAGTTACTGATCCATGTTCTTCTGCACAGCCCATAAAATATGCTCGCTGGTAGACCTTTTAAACTGGTGGAATGAGATCAATCTTCTTTAATGTAAAACAGGACTGCATTTATTGTGTATTTTAAATAGTAATTAACTTTGAGATCATTTGAAGAAATAAGCTAAATTTCATTAAAGATGATAGTATCTTTAACCAAGAGGCCCCAGAAATGATGGGCTGACGTGGGCAGTAAGTATGCACACCAGAGATAACAACCACCCTTGCAGGAGGCAAATTGATTTTCTGCTTCTGTGAAGCCTAACAAATGCTACCAAATGCTTTGTTCCCAAATCACTCTCAAACCAACTACCATGTTTATCAGATTTACTCATTCCCTTAAAAAAAACAAAAAACTTCAAATATATCTTTTTAAGTTCGCTATTTATCTTTCAGATCTAGTATCATCTTAGACCTCTAAAAGCACAGAAGCTGGTAACTGTGCTAGGAAGTTTCCCTTCATCCCCATCATAATAGAAGCAGTTTCTAAAGATATTGTCAAGCATAATGAGATTATTAGAAATTACTGACTTGCTTTCAGCCTTCATACAATTCACTCGCTCCTAATTTATTATTTGCACAACCTTACACATAGAATAATGGCAGACAGATCCAGTACAGGATTGACAAAAGATCATTGCTTTCCTATTTGCTGAGCTAGCTTTTTGTTTAGAACTATCCCACTAATATATAGCTGAAGCATGCTGGCATAAGTTCCTGCTTGTGTTTTCATGTGCTGTGTGGGTACTTGCTATATTTAAAGCAGATTACCGTCCATAGGAAAAATAATTCATTTGGATCCAGTGGAAATGCACTGAGGTGTACAGCACACTTGTCAGAGAGATTAATGTAGACCTCAGTAATAAGATTCACCTCAGCTCTAGGGTTAAGCTCTATCTCAGCCTCCCTGCAGACAGACCAAGAAAGCCAGAGCAGCAGAACACACCCACAGCGCTTCCCCACAGCGAGGCCAGCAAATGCCAAAAGCCACACACAGCCCCAAGAAAACCAGTCAGTGCCTTGGGTGACCCCAGCAGCTGTTACTGCCAGGGTTTAGGCAACATCTCTGAGTTGCTATCAGGACTGTTCAGCCAGGTAATACCCAGAAGGAGCCAGCGTCCAACATTCTTTCCTATCTTGGGCTGAACCTCAGATGAATGGCAGTGGGGCCCAGGCAGACACCAGCTGGGAGCTGGGGAGGCCCAGACCAACCTGCTTCCAGTGCTTTCTGCCAGTTGGTCATAGCTCCAGGGATTCCACCCCAAAACGTGAAATGTGCACACATACAAATCATCTCCCATGATAGCAAAGGAAAAAAAACCATTCTTGGTCTTACCTGCAGCTCCATGTTCCAATTTATCTGATGTACTGTTCTTAAACTAAAAAAAAGAAGTAGAGGTAGGAGATGCCTAAATGGACTCCTTCCAGGCAGCCACCTAAAAGACCTCCTCAGTTGAGCAGGCACAACTTAAACCTTCTTGATGACAACAAAAAAACCCAACTAACAGGAATCAGCTACACAGCTGCCACAGTCACAAAGGTGTTAACCCCTCCTCCAGCACAGCTGATTCTGCAAGCACAAATTACCAGCATCTTCGTCTCCCATCAAAACCTGCAGCCCTCAAATAGTTACTGTATTTGAAACAGTTTTTATTTCCCAGGTGTGAATTCAGTTTCCTACAGCATAATTGCATCACTTGGGGTAACTCTGAAATGCCCCAAGATGTCTGATTAGGCAGTCCCAAAAGCCACTCTTGGATCAAAAGCCAGTTTCTAGCCAGATGTGCTATAAGTGAATAAGCTAAATGGGGTTATAGCAAATTAAACACAAATATATTTTGTAGGTGTTCCATACCTCCTAAAGACGTTTGATTCCTGTGAGCACCCAGGAACTGCTGTGCTTTAACAGCAACTGGAGATGAGAACAGAGAATGAACTTTCTTTAGTTCATTACTCCCTGTGACAAGAACAGGTTTTGCTAATGTAAAGTTAAAAAATAGGGAAGCTGCAAATTTCCCCTAATAGAAGCTAATAAAATGAAATAGTCTTTAAAAAGCATCAGTGGATCTCCTGTTGCTTGGAGAATTTAAAACTGCTCCAGCCAAAACAGCAAAGCTGGTACATAGCAATTTTCTTCAGACAGAAAACTAGTCTAGATGAGGAAGAGAATCTCTTTGGTTACAGTGAATTGATATTTATTCCACTTGGGTTAAAACAATGCAATTGTACTGAAGCAGTAACAAGTGTTTCATTTTGCAAGACTCAAAAGGCACAGTAAAAGACAGAGATGTTCAGGTCATGTGTTGGTTATGTGTGTTGTCATGTTCTGTCACCTGCAGAACACAAACTGCTGCAGGCCAGACTGTCCTCAGTTACACCTCTGCACATCCTACTGAAAGCTAATAGGTTTGGACAAGTTTATTCAAAGTTGTCTCTTAAGAGAGAAATAAATGGGGGCCAAAAAAACTTTAGTGATGGCCTCATTTAGCCTGTGGTGCTCCTGCAAACAGCAGAGGAGTTGGAAAGTATCCACCCTGGCTTTCAGATTTAGGTGAGGATTATAGAGCCAACAGGGATCGTAGAAAATCTTTTATGCATAAGGAGAGGACAGCTGACAACATTTCACAACAAAAGAAAAAGTCTCCTTGAGTCATTGACAGACCTAGAATAACCAGGTTTGATTTTGGCTTGAAAGATTTTTTTTTTTTCAAGAGACATATCTCTAGAAGGCAAAAGTTTACTCTTACCCTATCAACCCCAGTCCACAATGGCACACCACACTCTCTTTCTAGGAACTACATTTACTGAGATAATGAATATTTAAAAACTGGCAATTTTTCTTTCCACAGAAGTAATAACTACAGGTATCTACATTAAAAGTTCTACAAATAAATTAACTAACCTTAATAATGATGCTACCAAATCTATAATAAAGCAATAAGGATAAGACATGACTTGCATGGAGAAACAGCTCAAAATGAACAATGAAAAGAATGTAATGAATATTATTATGTCATCTATCATCAAGTAAGCCATGGCATTCCTGAGGGATTACTGTTACTAGGGAGGAACATGACTCTTAGATTAAGGTCAATCAATATAGAGCTAATCAGAAAACCATTGGCTCCTATTGATCTCATGCAGCAGAGCTGAGGTTAAGAACACCCCAGAGTTTGATCTATTGGCACTTGAAGATGAACTGAGTAACATTAACATTTCCATAAGAATAAATTCTTTATAGCAAACCAGTAGTAAACTGACCTCTGCACCACAGTATAGTATCTATGCCATTGTCCTTCCAGAAAAAGAACAAACTTTCTACAGCTTTTTGCCTTCATAATTTCTTTTTGCCTTCATATTTGACGTTAAGAGTGAGCCCTCTCATCTAACCAAGGACTTTTACTGCAACTGGCAAATCAACAAAGACTGTGAACGCCAAGGGGGGTGGTGATGACCAGCTGGAGACAGTAATCTCTGGGATCTGTAAGAAGGATACAAACCACAGTCTCACCCTAACATTTTTGCTTATTGCTCTGAGAGAAAGGGGCTACAGAGCCAGTTTTTCAATCCTGTCCTGGCTTGTGGAGCAGCATTTACTCCACTTTCTGTTTGGAAACATGCCCAGAAACAGTGTATGTGAACTGCCTCAGGAGATGAGCAGGTCTTTGGCAAAGTACCTCTAAAGAAAGCCAGGATCTCTGTTCTGTCTCTTACATGTGGAGCTGACAGTACCTCTTACAGTCAGCACATTCAGAGCTTTCCATGATAAGACCTATTTTTAGTTGTTTATAACTTTGCCAGTGTTGACCATTCTGAGGAATTTCCTGCACTGCTGGGTGCTTGCCGCAAGCTGAAAGATTTTGGAAAGCATCAGCTTAAACAAATGAGCCAATTTCAAGAAAGATGCAAGTGAATAATGATCTACAATTCAAAACAAAAAAAGAAAAAACAATTTCATTTTTTGATACCTTCAAGCTAGAGAGTAAGAAATTGAAATGTGGCAGAAGGAAAATATCACTGCAGTATCATGGTGTGAAAATCCTCCCAAATTTGTTTAAAATATAAGCTTCCAAAATTCCAGTTCCCACATGAACAGTTGAGACTTTTGGTACAGCCTGGCAGTAAAATGCTTTGAATATGCAATTTCTGGCCTGAATTAAAGAAAGGTTTTTTTCTGCAATTGCACAATTGCCACAGTTAATTTAACACCACACTTGAGAAACAAGAAAAGAGAAACTCCTGCTATGTTTTTGTCATTTTGGCTTTGAAGACAAGAGTGAGATGTATAATTCAGCAGAAGAAAAGCTGGGACAATTTGAAAAGACAAGTTAGAAAGATGCGACTGTGGCAGGGAGAGAAAAAAAAACAGTAAGAATGACTGAAGAAAATAAAAAGAATACAATTTAGAATAGAAGGCACGAAAACAAGTGGGAAATGGTGTAGAGATAGGATAGGTACAAACACAGTAGCAGGAGAGGGCAGGGAAGTGCTGCCACAGTCCCTGTGGACACCCCAGGCAGTTGTCTCAGAACAGGTGACATCCCACACAGATGCTAACACAGGCAAACTTTTGGACCTCTGTTACTTATGGGAGCATCTGTGATGCTTCACATCCTTTCTCCTCTGGCACAGCTGTCAGGATTTGGGTCCAGTCTGGTTTGTCTAAAATTGTTCACTGTGCTGTCTCACCTGAAATCTGCTGAAAAGAAGAGATCAATAGTTCATCAGCATCTCCTTTTACCTAACTCACAGTCATAAAAAGGTGGAGTATTTTGTGGGGTTTTTAAGGATTATAAAAGCAAGCAATGCCTTGGCAGGTACTTAGTCCCAGTAAGGGCATTAAATTGCATAATAGCACTCTTCTGTTCTCTTTTTCTCAGCAGGGTACAGTTTCTCCCTTCTCATGCCAATGAAACCCTTTGTTGGGGAATATGGCCATGATCTGCTAGACTTGAGCACAGCTTTTAGTTATTAAATAAAACAACAATACAGTCTCTAGTTTGCAGGTTTCAGAAATTTGAAGTGGTTGACCCAGGCACACACCACCTCGGAAGGGCTGTTTTCCTCTCCTGTTTTCTGCTAAAAATGTGTGGGACTGAAGGCTCTCCAACAATATTCTGAAAACCTTGATCTTCTAATCAGAAATTAGAGGCATTCAATGAAGGAGATAATTTATTACCTCATGAGTTTTATGTGGAGTGATTATTTTGTATAGGATGATGGAGGAACAGAAGGGTAAAACTTACCAGCTGCAGCTATCAAGGCAATGCAGACTTCACTAGAACCATAATAAAATTAAGGAGATGTCTCTGATCAAAGAAAGTTTTGCTCTTGCTTTTGAACTCATTCTGAGGAAAGGCTCAGTCAGCACTTTGCTACTATAAAACTGAAGCCCTCAACCTTTGAAGTTATTAAAGATTTTAGAACATTCTTTACAATGAAAAAGCAAAGTTTAGCTAAATCTCTAAGTACATTATATTTGAAGTAAGCATTTCTTCTAAAATCTTAGCTAAGTGTTTCACTTGCTGTTCTGAAGCATTTTTGTGATGTTACTTCACACAGCTAAGAAATAACTGCATCACATTTTAGCTTTTAGTGGTTTAGTCAACATTGTTCAATTTAAATAGAGAAGAACATTTTGGAAGGTACAAATTTACTCCCTCCAGCTGCCTGCAGAATTAGATAATAGACATGATTATTTTATTTCAGAGACACCCAGTTCTACCCTACCCCTAAGGAAAGGATGTCTGGGATATTAGGTAGGTCATTCCTGCAACAAAGTCTAGAGATAACTGCAGTGCAGGCACAAACTGCGATGCTGCCAGCCACAGCTAAAGACAAATATTGTGTTTGTTCTTGTGCCCTAGATAGGAAAGTGGTGCATTAGAAGAGCTGTATCCTCCAGCCTGTGCTGAATAAGTGACAGTGGAGATCACCATGCTTTAATTACAAGTCCATCTCCATAGTCAGATTGGCCCTCCTCAGTTTTCTCATGGATAATGGATACAGAAAGGCAAAGGACAGATGTATTTCTACTGTTTGATTATGGATGGAAATCAGATACATGTCAGATTAAATTACAGATTTGGTGTTTAGATTCTGTGTCAGTAAAACCTTTCCATTTTCACAGGCAAAATGCTCTCAGACTATGGGTTACTTTGCACCACTTTGCCATTCCTCAAGCAGAAAATCCCACAGAGGTTACTGGTACCTTCATGAGGCTCTGGCAACCTCCACAGCTATCTGTGGGCACTCTGAACTGTTTCCTTTGATGTTAATAAAGACTTGGATGTTTGTATTTCCCCACGCCCTGTAATATTTTAGCCAGTTCTTAACCCAAGCCATTTTTCTGTTCACCACAGAGCTTCCAGCCACTACTCGATGGCTATTCAGCTGCTTAGAAATAAATGATCAAATTTTCAGCAGTATCATTCAAGATTAATTTAAGATTCTGCATGGGAGAAACAGAAGGTTTATGTGAGGCTTTAAACCTGTTTTTAATGAACATGGCCAGATAGTTTTTTCTACTAGTTTTTTCTAGTTTATTCAACAATAAAATATCGTACACACAGTCAGTGTAAGACCAGAATTGATTGAGTTTTGCAGCCAGTCACTGCTTATTTAGTTGCACATTTACTGAATGTGATCTTCTTTCATTTTCCTTTCCCCAAAGGAAAGAAAAAAGATAAAAGAGAAATGAACATAAATTAGTTCCATTCCTTACCTCTGAGCATAAAAGACAGGTTTTCTTTAGCAGTGGTGATTTGTCCTCCCTTTCCCAGGCACCCTGCTGTGCTTAGACACAGGTTTTGCTGAGGAATGCTACCAGGTAACATCAGGACCCTGTACAGAACCTGACCTTTTAACCAGCCTTTCAAGCAGACAAGCTGCCACTTTTTGGGCAGCTGGGGGTTGCAGTGCTTCCCTAGTGCTGGCTCCTTTTCAGATTATATATTTGGGATAGCAGCAAGAGGGCCTCTGCTTTTTTGATCAGCTTTTTCAGTGAACTGCTGTACTCAGACATCTCAGAATAATATAATGAGTGTATAACTTCACACCTTCACCATAGGCCTGACATTTTATTAGTGCATCAAGTTTGTGAGCTACAATGCATTAATTATGCTAAATTACTAAATAGACACAGCTAAACCCAGATACTGGAAAATGAGGCTTCTGCTGTAAAGCAGTTTCTCTTGAGAATAAAGTCATTTCACAAAGTTTAAATACATACCTTTGCTTACTAATAATAGTGTTCTTGATATAGAGAATATTTTAAATCTACAGAGTCTTTCATGTTCCCTGAGTTGTTAATTTGACTAGCAAATTCCACACACTGCCTGGAAGCAAAGATCTTTTTGTTGCATAAGTCCACAATGAAATATAAAGACAATAGACAATTAGACTGCATCTCAAATTATGGGTTTAAGACAGCATCCAAAAGCCTTACAATATGCCAAAAAATGCCTATGAAAAGGAACCTGCATTTTTCTTGGGTATTTGACAGCTTTTGTTCCTTATTCCACAGTTTTAAACATAAAATTGCTTTTACATTGACTCTCTATTTAACTTGGAATTTTATAGCCAGGAGCCTTTTGGGACTATCTGATAACACGCAGAGTTCCCACAAATGGTAGCATTGAATTACACCCTCTGACTTCACAGATTCCAAATTTTCAGCTCTTGGCTAACGAAGCATTTATGAAAACCTTCAAATACCACCCCAAAAATATTATCATTTTTGCTTGCTTCTTAACTTAGAATTTCATGATTTAGACTTTTCCCAGGACATTTTCCAAGACAAGTTAAAATTTGAATTTACATAATTTCTAAGTTGCACTTTTTAGATATATTTCCATTACCATCAGCATCATGAGTCAAAACTATTGTAAGGAAAAATAATTTATCCTGCTTCAAGTAGCAAGTTTTCAATTTTCTCATGGCACTAGCATCCTGTTAATATTTTCTGCAGTCTTTTTCCAAGACCATTTAAAATATTTTTTCTTTTCCTTAAAGCATAATTCATTTTGAATAATAATTATATTTAACAAAATAGAAGAAATAATTTCTGCTTGGCATGATTTATAAGTCATATTACTTTATATTCATATATTCCAGAATGATTGCTGACCACTCATAACTGAGACAGGGTCCTGGTCTGACTGAAATTTGCATATTGCAGTTACTGATAATCTAAAAATATTCTAGTATGAGAAGTTGCATTCCTTGGTAGCATCTGCAATGGCACCTCAGTGATTTTAAGGCCTAGATATCCTTTTTATAATTAAATTGGCATTTATGTAGGAGCCCAGTTGTGAATGTACCCCCAGCATTCAATGCACAGACCTGCTGCCCATTGGATCACACAGGAAAGCATTTGCATGATTTGGGAAAGCCCAGTGTGTTCTTCAGCTGGTCTTTAGGGAGCTAAATATACCCAAAATCTGGCTTTGAGACATAACTGACAGTGAGACTTGGTTTATAAATGTCTTTGATTCTTGCTCTGACTCAGAAATATTCACCTCCTCCTTGACATGGTAGAGAGAAGCAATCCAGCAGCACACTCATGGTTCTCTGGGGGATAGGAGAGACAGCTTAAATCACTGAAAGGACTTTCATTGACTTCAACAGGTTTTGCATCTGCCCACAAATGACAAAAATCTCTTTTGGTTATTTTCAACAATGCCACTTTTCATCTCTTTAATTATTCCTCACAAAATCCCTTAAAAGGTTTTATTTTCTATATAACACATAGCTAAATTATACTGATAAAGCATAACGTGACACCATTGTTTCCCAGAAAAAAATGGTCATGGCTTTGTTTTATTTTCTAGATCTTTAATGTTTAATTCTTCTGCTTCTTTGAACAGAGAAACCTGTGTATATGGTGGTTTCCAGCAAAGATCAAAGAAGAGCTTATTTTCATGGCTTATCGATAAGAAAATCTTTCATTTTCCCAACTAATGTTTTTATTCATGGGTTGGAAACTGAGATAAACTCTCACAGAAGAAAAAAAAGGCATTTACTCTCCTGTGAAGGCTGCACAGTTAGAGGGAAAGCAGTTCCTGCCAGACTGGTAAACCTCTGACTGAATGGAGAGCAGAAAGCAAGGACAGTGTTAGTGCTGCTTCTTTTGCAGCACTGCCCAATCAGCACAGGGAATTCATGCACCAAGTAAAGGGGGAAACAAGGACTAAGTGTGACTTTCTGGCTTGAGACAGCCAAAAAGGTCCTGCTTTTTTTGCAAATGGCATTGCTGCTGTTCTTCTGTTTGTTCTCCCGAAAGATGAGGAGAAGAATATTTAACTTATGCAATATGTGAGGATAAAAACACAGAAAGCATTGATATCATAAGCTGCTGAGCAGTTCTCTCAGATAATATGCCATTAGGCCAGGAGCTGACAAGAATTCTAACCTTAAATCTTCAAAGAATTCTGCCATGAATAGCAGAACACTAGAGACAATCAGGTATGTTTGCTTAGGGTATAGGAACAATGTGTGGTATAATATAAGAATATATATTACCATGTTCTAAACCTGAATTCAGTAAAAAATTCAGAGCATAATTAATTACTAGCCAAGGTTATGTCTCCAACCATAAGTAAGTTTGACTGGCAGGACTGCTCTGATTAAACCAATGTCCATCCTAAAATTGAAGGAGCTGTGAGAAATAAGGAACACACAGAATCCCAGGGAGAATGAAGCATATTCATCTTGTCTGTACTTGCAGAACCACCAGCCTTGAGTAAGAAAATACGTATGACTACAGTTTTCTAATAAAAGCCTGCTTTATATGAGAATGAGATTCATTATATTGATAAGGATTTTAAAGTATTCATTTTGGTTACTGGGGAAAAGTCAGAAGCAGAATTGTTTAGTAGTAATTTTATAGCATAAGAGGAAAGTATTGGGATCCTTGACTGGCAACACTGTCAAGTGAGCAAACACTGTTCAATGAAAGTGTGTGCTCTACCCCAAACCTCTCAGTGGAACACAGGGGCTGTGCTCACAACTGCACTGCAACTCACAGCTCATCACCCAGACAGCACAGAGCCTCCTGCTGCAAGGACACAAACTTCCAAGAATGTCGTTTTGGCTTCAAATCCACTTCCATCCTGGATAAAAAGCCTGAACTGAAAGTACATTTCCTGGGCCTACAGGAGGTGAAAAAGCTGTGTTGAGGTCTCCTGGCCTGCAGCCCTGTGCCATTCCACTACAAGGTTTAGAAGTTTTCCAATGAGGAGCATTAATTCCAAGTTCTCCAAGTGACCATGATGAAGTTAGGGAAAAATGAAATAGGGAAAAATGAAATATAGAAATATATATATTTGAACCCACCACAGAGCTTTTTATTGGAAGAAGATGGTTTGACTGCAGTAGAATCCTGTGCTTAAAATGTAGAAAAGGATTGTGGGTTTTCTCCCCTCTGGGATTTTGTTTTGTTTATTTTACAGGGCTTACATCTCAAAAAGGTGACTTATGTTCCAAAGCCATGTGTAAGTAATTTATATAATTTGGTATAATTTAGGAAAAACACCAGATCACTGAAACTCTGACCCAGTAAGTGTGCTTGAATGCCACTATGAATTGTTGGCTTTTCCTAAAACTAAGCTGAGCACTTGAGCAGACAATGGCATGAAGAAGTAACTTGCATGAAATCCACTCATCCATTCAGCAGCCCCACAGCGTGACCCCTATGCATCCCCTGTGTGCCCCCTGCTGCATCAGCACATCAGAGGCAGACAAGGGCAGGACACTTCAGGACAACCCTTTGAGGCTGCACTGCTGATTTTTCTTTCATGGAAGTGTCCAAGTGTGAAAGAGAAGTCAGGAAATGAGAAAAGGAACAGCTACAGAAAACTGGTGCAGTGACCCAGCGGGTAAACTCACAGATTAAATTATTAGGTAAGAGATAGACAAAAGTTTCCAGTATGTAATATTTTAACTAAAAGTCTAGAAAAACACCAGAAAAGTTTTGCTGACAACCATTTTCATACAACGCTTTCCTACATTTCTTATTCTATCCTAATGTGTCAATGTAACAATATTGCCTATCTTGTCAAGACTTACATGGAAAGGCACAAAAAAGGAAAAGCTGAAGAGACAACAGTGAAAGAGTAAACATAAGTAAGAGAAATGTGACTTGACAGGAATGTTTCAGGCTTTTTCTCCTTTCTCCTAAATATAACTGCATTTTCCTAGGGTACAGTAGTGTTTAGATTTTGATCCACATCATAGTGTTTATCAGTGTTTATCATACAGGAGTCAGTGTCATTCAGCCTTCATTCTGATTACATTAGTCATTACAGCAAGTCCGTGTTACAGACTTTTCACCCTTCACTTCAGGTTTCTGGTTATTTCTATCAAATCTGGCAGCCTCTCACCACCAGCCAATTCTGATGAACATAAGGGAATTTAGCAATTAGGAGGAGCTGAAGGCAGGAAGAGCTGAACTTCCCCTGCCCTGCAGAGGCCTCTCACATCACTGTAGCCAAACATAAAGTCTAACAACTTGCTGTGTCTTGTTTTCCAAGATCTTACTTTACAAAGTCTACTTTGTTTGCCCAGACTACTTCTTCCTCCGAATGGATGTAACCTGGCCTCTCCTCTATTCTGCAAGGGAGTCACTACAGTAGGACATTCACACTTTTACATGAAATAGGAAAAAAAAACCCAGAAGCCCCAGTACTGCAGCTAGGCTACACAGCAAAATTATATCAGGGAAGAAAATGTGACTATAGCAACTAGAGCAGGGCCAGTTCTGCCAAGTGTGAGGTTTATACAAGTCCATTAGGAGTGAGGAAAATACACCTCTAGAAATTACTGTCTGCCATAAGCATCAGTATTTCACAGTGGTCTAAAGATTTGTGTTGGTATCTATCGTTTAAAAACACATGGACACACAAAGCAAGCCAACTTCCAGCCAGATGCAGCAGTACAATTTTCAGAGGTAAACCATGACCTTATGGAAACACTCCTCCCAACTCCACTTCTTGTGCTCAGAAAGAGCAACTTTTAAACCAAAGTGCACTGGGCATCTTTGCTTCTCCAGCCATTCCTAAATGTCTTTTTTTTGCCCCTCTCAATAGAAACACTATTTTTGTGTTTCTGCTTAAAAACACTTTAAACTTAGTTCTGTAATTTCCAATATTACTTGAGCGGAAAACAACAGGGGCTTCTAAAATGATGTCAAAATTTCATTACAATGATTTTTACATAAAAATATGTCAGAAGTTATTGTCATTTCAGCTTCCAATTTGTCCACTGTTCACAGCATTGTTTACAGTCCTTGTCATACATGGTGCTGGAACTGTTCTCTCACAGTCACTGTCATCGTTCCAAAGCCTTTGGACCTGAACCTGGATCCATCCAGACACATTTTCCAAGTTAGCCAAAGCAGCAATTCTGAAATTCAGGCTGCCTTACACATTTATGGAACATTACTCTGTCCAGATTACTCTGGCTGCAAAAGAAAAATAATACCTGTTCAGCATAAATGAACTGGTACAATGTTAACTTGTCAATAATTTAAAAACTTATCAGAACATGCCCAGGTTTTACACAGAGTCAGCATTTTTGCCGTGTGCCCATAGCAATTTTTTCAGTGCTAAGAGGGAGTGCTGAATTGGGATTTATTATATCATTAAAACACAGCCCAACTCTGCAAGCTGAGTATCTGGACAGAGGTACAGTCTCCTGAGTGGGAAGGCCTTAAAATCCATTGACAAATTTAGGAATTATCATAAAGGGAATGTATAATGGAGACACTGGAATGGAACAGATTGAAGTTTAGCACTGTATCTGTCAAGGTTTAATATGACAAGATTATAAAAGGCCCAAAATCTCCAATGTATCAAGTGCTCCAAGTTCCATGCTAGGCACTGCAGGGAATTGCAGCAGGCACTGAATCCAAGTTGCAACAGAGGGACATTCACAGCTGCACCTTGGTCAGGCACTGTCCTCAGATGCACAAACATCCACATTTCCCTGCACAGCTGGGGCTGTGTACCTCACCTGCTCACATCCCCAGGCTCACACCCCCAGGCAGGCACCAGCACATTCTGCCTTCCTTCTGCGCATCAAAACCACCTCTGAATCCATGGGAATCCACTGAAGTTACCCACATTTAACACCTCCAGCCTAAAGCCTGCTGCTCCCTTTTAAGATTCAACAAGACTTGGCAGCATTGCCAAGAGGCATCGACCTCTCTGAGCAGCTTTAAATTTAGAGCCTCTAAACTTCATTACATGTGGTACCCTGGAAGGCTCAGCCGAATGAAGAGTGTGCAATAATAGCTCAGCACAATAATTACACCAGTTCCAGATCTGTTGGTTTGAAGCTCATCTATAACCTTCAATTTGGGCTTCACACTCACAGTGTCCATTGTAGAATTGTCATTTTAGTTCTGGTTTGCATAGATTTTTGTTTAACAGTCTCAGTTTCAGATACCACTTGTGCTACATCACTTCTTTGTGACAAACCTCTCCCAAGACCTCAGTTCTTGACAATGCACAGCAGATTAAAATAATTGTTATTAATCTTTTACCATACTGGTTCTTTTCCAGTACAGCTTTGTCATTTCATCTGTTTCTCAGCACTGGTGTGTTTTTCTGAGTTCAAAATCAACCTAAACTGATTATTTTTAAAATTATGTAAATTTTATTGTAGAAATTTCTATTTTGCAGTATTCTAGTAAAGGGTGTAATGATCAAAGTACTGTAGTTCCTAGAGCGTGCTCTTCTCACATAAAGTTCTTTTTTTCCTATTCCAACTAAAAGAGGAACTTTTGTTACTTTGAAAAGCCCCCATTTCTGATACAAGATATATACTTAATATTTTAATGCAACACCTTTTTAGCTGTTAGAGTTGTTAGTCTAGCATTTCAGTATGATCTGCCCTACTGATTTTACGCTCTAAGTACTTCAGTCATTTTCTTAAAAATTTTTTAAAAATCCAGATATATGAGAAATTATTAATCATTTATGGTTTATAATACCTTTCATGAAGAAAAATTAATAGTTTTGTGGATCATACAGTTAGTTGCTTGCAAAGTAATGTTGGGACCATTTAATGATAGCAACCTCTGACAGAAAGTAAATAGTTATTTATCCAGCTGAAGCTGGGAATTCGATAATTTAATGTCAGTTTAGTACCCTAAATCCACACTGGGGCATTGGCTGATACTGGAGTGGAGAATGCCCTGCACATAACCCTTGGGAAGCTCTCCCCTTTAGGCATCCACAATGGAGCCTGTGCAGTCTCTGCTCCGTGACAGGTTTGTGCTGCTCTTTGGGGCTGGCTGTCATGGTGATGATGGCTCTGCCACGGTGATGCTGAAAAACAAACTCAGAATCTCAAATGTCATTTTTGTTCCAAAAGCCACAAGCATGGATGAGGGCCTTGGCTGTCACAATGCTGGAATGGGTTTCAGCTGCAGCCTAAATGATTTTGTGATGCCAGTGGCACCTCTATACATTTAAGGCAGGACAGAGGCATTTCCTCTGTTGGGGACCCATATGCTTAGAATGTCATGCATGATTTTGGTGCACAAAATGACACCTTTTTTCATATGAGTTATTAACTGCTATTGACATTATCTTCTACAGTGTCTGGTCAGCTTCTACAAGCCTCAAGACAGGGCATATATCCATCTTCAGATCCAAATAGGACAAGACAGCCACTCAGAGGGAATTTCTGTAGCGTGCCAGCGAGCGAGTGACATGAACACATCCAGTGGGGGTTTCATAGCAAGCAGGAGGGACCTGCAATTTTCCAAGGTGCAGTTTCTGACCTAAGCCCTGTCAGATCTGCCACCTGCCTTGCTGAGAGGCTCCCTCCCCAAAAACCCTGAGGCAGCTGAAAACAGCCAATGCCCCAAGGCCAGCCCTGCTCTGTGAAAATAAGAAGCTACTTCAGCACCCCTACCTTGCCTCTGCCTTACTGATTTGAAATAGCCCATTGTCTGACCAAAGGATGTGCTGTGAGGGATTTGGGTATTGTGCTTTAAAAGTGCTGAAGGACAGCTCTGCCACAGGGACAGGTCATTAGTGTTAATTATTGACTCTGCACAGTTACTCGGTGAGATATTGGGTGATTGCTACTCTACTTGTTTTCTTTCTACACTGGTTGTAGTGTTTATTCATCAGGTTTCTGTGCTTTAATTTTGCTGATTGACATGCCCAGAGAACGGAGTTCTGGTCCTTTTATAAATTCAGAAGAAAAACTAACACAAAGTACATTTGCTCTGGTGTTAACCTACATTCAAAAAAAGTGAACTACTCAGCTGATGTGCAGTTTTAATTGTGCTTTTCCTCATGCAGGGTAAAATCTTATCCTCGGTGTAAAATCTGACCCTCAGTGGAAGAAGCCATTCTGGGGACAGGGACAAGTGCCACCCACATGTTTTCAGACCCCCCTACCACAGCAGCTCAGCAGCCAGCCGCTCTGGGCACAGAGCACACGCTGCTGGCTTTAGGAATCACAAACCTATTCTCTATCAGAGATAACATTAAGCTCCCAGCTGACCATCCATGGTCAGGAGTGTCCTGTGTCCTACCCCAGCCCCACCCAGCCCCTCCTAGTGTTTTCCCAGCAATGGACAAAAACCTAGAGTGTAACTGCCAAGTGAACTGTTCATGGAGCTGATTCAGAAATCCTGGAGCTTGGTTTTCCTCACGAGCTTTCAGTTCAGCTGCATGGAGTGGCTGCCCAAACAACTGCAGGCTTGCCAGTGCCTGAGCGAGGACAATGGCAGGACTGCAGAGCTGAGGGTGCCACAGGGGAGAGTTGAACCTGCAAGCTCAGCTGCTTTCTGGAAACTTTCTTCTGTGCTTGGTTGGCTTTTCACAGCTACAAAGGCAGGGAAGGAGCGCAAGGTTCTTCTCCCAGTAGCATATGTGCAGATCAAAGAGGATTCTTTTCCTTACACTTATTTCCTGAACCAGTATTTTAAATCTTTTCTAAAACATAAACCTGAATTTAATATCAGTAGTATCAGAAGTATTTGGACAGGAATTAAGATCTTCCTCTCTAAAATCTCATCTCTATCCTACTCATCAATAAATACTGCAGCTAGGTTCTGTTTTTCTGTCCCATCTAGTCTAGGCTAACAGCACGTGAATATTTAGTTATTCTAGATTCATATCAGTATAATTGAAAGCACAATTTTTCTCTCTCTTAACTAACAAAGCAGAGACAAAAAACCCCAACCTAAACAAATGCTCTCTCCCAGAAAAACAAAATAAAAAAAAACTCCACAGCTTCAACCTAACGCCATTTACAAAGAACAAGACAAAGCAAAACCTGAAAACTGCAAAACCTAAACTCTCACCTCCCATAACATTGGCAAAGGTTGTGCCCCAAAGGTTTTGCCCCACCCTCTTACTGCTATCAACTTTCTTCTGCAACCTCTTAAAAATATTTTCCACATTGGTTGTGCATTGTATAAAATCAAATGAAAAAGTAACACACATATTTTAAGCCATCTAATAAGCTTTGATTGTAAAACTTAAGTTGCTCAATAAACTTTCCTGTGCAGTAAAGTCTGCCAACTTCATAGCATTACAAAGCCCTGAGATCCTGAATGTTTTAACAAGAAAGTAAAAAGTGAAGAAGTTGTTAGTATTTTAGATAACTTGGAAAGGTTTCTGAAAGTTAGATACAGTGCCCAAGGCCACTCCACTTGAAATCTTAATCATCAGTGTCTCCAACACTTTGGATATGAAGGCTTTATTAAAGCAGAGATAATAGATATTTTTAAGAGTCTCTAGCCTTTAAAAGTGGTAGGTGCACACATAATGTGCTATCCCCTGAAGAATTATTGGCACAGATTTGATATGACCTACAAAATTAAGCCATGGCTTCACTACTTCAGACTTGAACTCATGAAACCTCTGAATTCATACATTATTACTCTGTTCTACAGATACAGGACTGAACTTCAAATCAATATATAATCCAATTACTAACCTTGTGAGCAACAGAGAGATCTTTCTCAATATTCTTTCCCCGTACTGTAAATGCATACATGGGCTGACAGGCTTTTCAATGTTTCATTGTTTATAATTTGTTTCATGATTGAAAAAGGAATGCAGTTTTGACAGTTCTCAAACCAGAAATCTCTCTGATTAGAAAACATTCACCAACCAAAAATGAGTAACATCTAAACAAAACCTCCTCAAAAATCTGAAATGGGGCATCCACAGCACCACCATTGAAAATAAAGCTCTGTGTGCATCCTGGAAAGACACATTGCATCAGTTAGAGCCGAGATGGTGAGCACTGCACAGGAGCTCTTGGTGGGGAATGATCTTCTGATTCTCTTTGGTTTGCACAGCATCGAGATTGCCAGGCTGGATTCACCATCCTGGCTTTCACTGCTGTGCTGTGGATCTCACTTGGGAATTAAGGGCACTTTTTCCTCATTTCTCTTGACTTATGCAATCTCCACGGCAGGGATAGCTGACAGTGTGGCTCTGGGCAAAAGCCTCCTGCAGAGGCTCTGCTGGAAGTGCCTTCAGCACAGCTGATACCAAGGTCATCCTCAAAGCCTCTCAAGAGCAGCTGCACAAGTTCCCACCTTTCTGCTCATGCTTCAGCTCTAAGATTGATTACATTACCAGATGCACATAATATCTGATTTTACCGAATGAGGTGCAACATTTGTTGCCAAATTGTTTAATTGCTCGGGAAGCAGAAGCTCCAGACATAAATGTATCTCCAGCAGAACCATTAACATACAGCCCCACTTTAAAGTTTGCACAGACACTGTATCTTGGTACCCTGACCTATATAATATTTTGGGCACTTTAGTGAGTTGAAACTGTGACCTTTGTATATTCTCTTTCATACTGATAAACTAAAAACTTAAAACAACTCATTACTTCAATTGCTTGCAAGTTTTAGGCAGTTGGCAGTAAATTTCCTTTTATATAAATAAATGTTATCTCATTACCAACAATCTCCATTAGGATCTAGCAGACCATGAAATAGACTTTGCAAGATCAAGCAGTGTGCTAAGGCCCAGAAAACCATTACTTTAGCTCCTAGCTCCAGAAATTATGAGGGAAATGAAGCACTATATTACAGAGTGAAGCACACACACTAAACAAGCCTTTTTAGTCAAGGCATTAGGAAAAGAAGCACAGATTACTCATTACTGTGAAAAGTACAGTTGGGTTATTTGGCACCTGCCTCTTAGCCTAATTTCCTACTGTTATTAACTTCTTACTGAATGTGCTTTTTGCAGAGGAGAGGCTGTAACACTTCTAATACAGGATCATGAAGAACTCATTTTAGACACTAGGGGAGGCAAATCTATTCTAACATACCACTAAAAACTACTAGCCTGTTCAGAGAAAAAAATATTTACAGATCTATGGGGGGGGGAGGGAATCAATGTACCACAACAAAAGGCAAAAATATTGCTCTGAATGCTAAGTAAAATATCTGAGCTTCCCTACTGTTTGAATAGAAATAATGTCCAGTTTATAAAACACAATGAGCGTTAATCTCCCCAGGAGGCTGAAAGGATATATTTTAAGTCAGTTCACTAAAATAACAGAGGATGACATTTGGTTCCCTAGATGCCATGAGACACCTAAAGCTCAGGCAAAATGCAAACTGTCAACCAGATACAGCACTGAGCCATCCTATCCACACAGGGTGGGAGAACAGTGATTTTCATTTTGTAATGGAGCTGTGGCTTCAACCTTAACTGCACCTCTCAAGGTTTCTTGTCAAGTTGGGTTTCTAGAAAAGAGAGACCCAAATTAGTAAATTCTAAGAGGGAAGATTAGCAGAATCAAAACTAAAGATAAAATAGTGCCCATCAGCACTCTTTGAGAATCTGCAGCCTTCCCTCCAAACCCCAGCACTGCTGTTGTCCTGTGGTGAGATGGAAAATGGGGGAAACCAACTTTAGGATACAACACAGTCCACAGCAAACATGTTTAATTCACTTAGGACCTTAAGAAACAACTTTTTGTTCTTAGCTAAAAAATATCTTTTTCAGTCCATTAATATTTAAAAAAAAAAAGGAAAACTAATGTGGCAGGTTGACCGCTGGCCAAACATCAGTGCATTCATGAGAATCACCAACTCACTCATCTAAGATAAGATGCTGTGATACACAATATGAATGCTTTTGAAATTCTGTATTTAGCACTCCTTCCAGCCTTACTCTTCCTGAATCCATATTTGAAATTTTCAGAATCAATTTTAAGTTGCCATTTAATTTAATATGGTCTTACATGGGCGACAATTGAAACGAAAGTTTTGTGACACAGAAATCAAGCCATCACAATAATATTATAGTAATCATAATGGCAATATAGTAGCTTCTACAAATGTATTCCAATACAGGTCTACAGAAGTTTAAAATGTCCATAATTAATAAATTAAATACACTTTTGTGAGAATTTACAGTGCAGTTATCCAGAAATTCCAGCTTTTACTTTTCAAAATATTAACAGTGATCAAAATTCTTTTCAGAATCTGCAGTTATTCTGTGCAATTGGTTTTGTTACAGCTATATCATTATTATAAAATCAGAACAAAAAGAAAAAATGTATTTGTTTGCCATGATAGTGACACTTACAGTAATAGCAATTCTACAGGTTAAAAGTCGAGGTAGTATGAACACTGTATTCTTAAAAAAAATAAAGGAGGGAGACATTTGCAACCAATTTCTCTGTATTCTCTCCTTTGAATGTCTCCAGAATTACAGTCTCCTGTGTATTATATTGTTTCTCGCAGTCACACTCTCATCAGTTGAAAAGCTTCTAAAGTGAGAGATCCTGAGAGCTTAAGACTAAGACTGTAATTCCCTTGGGCGATTATGGGTTTTTCAGCTTTAGCTGATAAACAGTAGGGGCCAGAAGAACCAAGCCACACTTTTACTGAGGGTCCCTCATGCTCCATTCCTGCAGCTCCTCAGCCGTGTTACACCCTCAGACCTGGCAGCAAAGGAACCCCAGGGCAGCCACTGCTTTTCACTCCTCCCTTGGTCCAGCTTCCAGCTTTGGGGCCATTTGCCACCATTTTTACCATCATGAGGCCAGTAGGAAATGTGAATCATGTGTGGGTCTCAGTGGAAGATCACATCCTCCACCACTGATTACTGGCATATTTCAGGGGGTTTGAAATAAGTGCTGAACTGTGCAGCCCGTGGGACCTCATGCTGGAAAACAGGACAGTCCTTTGGGGTTGCTGAGGTAGTGGGTAATTGTTCATTTCTGGGGAGGGAATTGCAACTGCTACAAACTCAAATCCAGTTGAGAAAAATACTGCAGGCACTAATTTATCTGTCTGTTTTTGAGAGATATAAACTCATTCACTGCAGGGAACTCCAAAGAAACTCAAAATCATGCTGCTGCCCTGAAGGGGATTTAATCCTTCAATGAGTTCAAACACAGCTGAACTGTTCTGTCTGGGTTCCTGTGTAGCACCCATCACCCAAACACCCAAGTGCCTGACCCAGTCTCTCAGGAGTTAATTTCCATTCATCCCCTGCCACACCAAGACAGCCTTGGGGAGCTCTTTCCCACAGAGCTTTTCTGAACCTGTCAGAAAATATTTCTCATTTCCCTCAGTATAATTAGTTCAATAAACCACTCATCATCTGAGCTCATTCATCAACCCTCCTAACAGGGCAATATCAGCCCCAAAATCCAAGAGAATTAAACTAAGCATAAATTGTTGAAATAAACACATTTTCCCTTGTATCAGCCACCTCTGTGAGTCTCCCCTCCACGGTTCCAGCTGGATTAATTTAGCATTGCCTGTGGCCAGGCCTGGGTTAACGTTTTACAGCAACCCAGACCGTGGTGGGGTTTGGGACTGGGACTAAACCAGGCTGATAATGCACCAGTGTTCCAGCTGCTGCTGAGCACTGCTGGCATCCTGGCAAGGCCTTCTGCAGTCCCCACTGTGCCCCAGGAACAGGGGAGGGCAGGAGGCCGGGAGGGGACAAGTGGGGACACCCCACAGCCCCAGCACCACTGTGGCCCAGCAAGGAGCTGGGGTTGTCCTGCCGAGGCAGCTGCTGCTCCAGGACTGCCTGGTGGCACGTGCTGGGGGACTCCTGTTGTGTCACTGAGGTTTTAACCCCACCTATTAAAATGTCTTTGTGTCAGCCCAGGAGTTTTCTTGCTTTTGCTCTCCCTGTTGTCTCCACCAGCCAGAGCCTATTCCTATGACAAGACTTCACTGCTCAGCTGCCAAAGCCCCTGGACATTTAGCACAGATGTTTCTGCATTCACCTTCCTTCCTCCCTCAGAAATGATTATCACAATTTATAGAATAAGAGTCATAGGAGCAGAGGAATCCAACTGCTGCTAAATTTCCTCCTCAGAACAATTTGTCTTTGTTCTTTTAAAAATATTTTTGGAAATGCTTCCGTCCCCCCAAAGCAATACAGCTTCAGTGCCATGTCATGCAATGACCTACATATGCACAGAGGACACTTGGCAAATAATAAACTCAACAGAAAAGCCACTCTTCCAAAACACTGAAAAAGGTTGGGGATATGCAGGCTAGCACATTTTATGCAGGCATTTTCAAACCAACAGAGAAAATAGATGTTCTCACTGAGTCTCCTCTTTTTTAAACAGTCAGGTTGAAAGATGGACAGCTCCAGATGGCACTTGGGTGAAAACATGCAGCTTCACTGACAATGTTTGCCAAAAATGTTTAAGAAAACCACAAACAAATAAAGACAAAGTTTTACAGCAGCATTGTAAGAAATGGTTTCTTAGCACTTGGAAATTTAACAGAAACAAGGGGAGATTGTATGGAGCTACTTTTTTTTGAGAACAGATTTTTCTCAGTTTCCTTGGGGAAAAAAAAAAAAATCTGTGTTTACCTGCTAAAAGGCAGAGTTTCCCTGTGGAACAGGCCAGTGGAAACCCCAGTGACCATATATGAATGCTTGGAAAAAATGACAGCTCTGCACATCTCTCATCAAGGATTAGTGTGTTGAATCTGAAATACATTTTGGTTTACTGTAACCACACTTAAAGGTTATGAGCCATATGTAATGGAACTGTGACATTTCAGGAAATATTCATCTTCCAAGTTCAAAACACTGAAGAAGCTTTTTCAATTTTAGCCAGCTCTCCTATGCACACACTACCAGAACAATCCCTTTTAACTTTTACCTTTTCAATTGCATTTGGGAAATATTAAATGACATTCACGTCCCACATTCATGTGTATCTCTTATGTCAGAGAATCCGTGGCATTAAATTTGATATCCATACAGCAGCATTTTGGCTTTGTCTATTCCTTTAGCAGAATTTCCTGAATATTATTGTTTCATTTTTTAATTTATTTCTTTTTTTAGTTGATATTGAATAATTCATATTTCTAGAAGTAGTTTTTAAATTACTGTCTGAAAGAGCCTCTCCATTATGTATGGAAGGACCAGAGTATAAGAATTTAGTTAAGGGGTGGTATTGAGATGCACCCTCAATGAAGCCAATATTTTTAAAAATTAATGTTGTTGTGCCAAGCTAAAACAAGCTTTATTTTCACTAAGGTTAAAGTTTTACAATAACTACTCAAAAGACAGTTTCAAAAAATTGAATCAATAAAATGATGTCTCCTTTGTAAACCAAGGAAGAACTGTGCTATACCACCTACTAAGGAGACCTCCTCCCCCTCTGCAAGTTTATTTCATAGATACAGGAGCTCTTTGCTGAGAAGGTGCTACAAATATAAAAAGGATTATGCATTCTACTTTAAATCAGTCTACTCAATTTGCTGCCCCCCTTCAGTCAAATATTACTCCAACTGTAAGAAGTTGGAGATCAATCTTTCTTTAAATGGTTCTTTGACTATAGACTTAAGTTAGCAGAGAAGTCAATCTAAATGGTACTACCAGCTTCTGGATATTCAACAGCTGAAAATGTAACATACAGACTCTACTATTTACAGAAGATAATCTTCTCTCTATTATTAAAGCCTTGTATCTGCATGGTTAGCTTGATGTAGTCATAATAATAGTGTCCTAAATATTTTGCTTCTTTTTCATTTTCTATTCTGATCATTAAACCCAAAACCTAATGGACAGCAGTCGCAGTGCATGTTAAGGTTACATAAAAACTAGAGGCAATCAATTTTCTCTGGTGTCTAACACAGCCTTCCAGAAAGGATGAATATGCTAATGGTCCTCAAATGCATTTTAAACAAACACAAATGTAAACTGCATTCTGTGCAACTTCATTTAAACCTCAAGTGTCTGTTTAAGTGCTTTGCTGAATCCATTGTGGTACAGGGAAGATCACAGTGTTCAAATCTTTATCTTTCAAAACCAGTTCTAATAGCAGAGAACTCCTCTGAACCTTTCAAGCTGACAGGAAAGCACTGGAGTAAATGGAATTGGAAGCACAAATGTTTATCTTTTTCCCAACACAGAACAAGGAAAAGTTCCTGCTGGAGCTCTTGAGTTACCTTTTTTCACAGAGGTTTGCATTGTGAAAGTCTACAATACAGGAAAATATCAACTTTTTATGGCACAGCACATAAATGCATTTATTTCACAGCGTTGTACATCTGGATTTAAATGCTGAAGAAAAACTAAAAAGAAAACTGTGTACACATAACCTGGCAGAAAGGTGAGGAAGGAGCATAACATTTTCTGAAAATCAGAATCGTAGTCCAGATTTTTCATGTGCTTTACATTTCAGGATTAACCAATTCTTTGCACCCCTCAGCCTCTCTATTGTAGCAGGTAAGTTGAAGTGCCAGAAACCACAAGCTATTTTCAAGCCCTGTTCTCAGAGGACTCCTGGACTGCTCTGAGCCCACACACCTGTATTTTCTTTCTGTGAAACCCAGAATGTGCAAAGGAAACCAGATGGGAGATTATTATCCCTATCCTACCAGGCTTGGAAACACTTCCTGCTTCATTCTTCAAAAATAAAGAAGTACATAAATGTTGTAGCACAAACCTTGAACATTCAGTCCTCTGTGAGAGATTTTCACAGCTGAGCCACACTTTAAAGCCCCGAATGTGGCACTTCACTCACCCCAAAGGATTGCTTAGCACCCTTCCACAGCTTCAGCAACGCCCAAGAGTTCCCTTGGGGAAAGACTTGGCCTAGAACAGTCTGCTTAAAATCTCCAAGTTGTACAACAACTGCAGTGGCTTCTTTGGCCTTCCCTGCTGGGAGCTCACCCTTTCCTTGCTGAGTAGTGTGTGCTGAGAGATTCCCTCGCTGCCCACAGCCAGGGTGCCTGTGGCCAGGACAACACAGCAGAGTTCACCCAGGGAACCTCAGCAGCAGCTTCCAGAGCTCACCAGGTTTGTTTGCTGTCACCTCCTCCCACACCATTTGCTGATCCATCCATGGCCACATCAATACTCAGCTTGAGCAGATTCTTTTTTATCTTTTTTCCTTTTTCATTTCTCCAGGCACTGTTTTGTTCCACCAAAAACCAAGGTGGTATCAAAGTCTTTTTTTTTTACAGAAATCTTACTGCTGTGCATGGGTTAACTGCAATGATAAGATTGTCTATCACACAGAACTGTACAGAGTAGCATAGAGACATTATGCCCAGCAAACACAAGTGAGAGGTTTACCACAGCCTTTTGTACAATTTAACAAGCAGTTAATGCACATGTTCTTGTATTCTAACTTTTTTCACTAGGAAAACAAGCTGGCAGTTAAGAGGCTGTGGTCTAGAATTTACTCTATCAAAGCAGTTAAATATTACTGGATTTTAGCATATTCAGCAAGAAGGGTAAATGCTACCTGATTCCATTCAGCTTTGAAATGTGATCTGCAAGTATTGAAACATTCCCAAACACACCCGGAAAGATACCTGCAGATGTAAACCAGGATGAATATAAGGGGGATCTGTGAACATTTTGACCCCAAAACTGTACTCAACATATAAAAGAAATAAATTTTAGAAACACTGCTTGGCTTTGTAGCTCCTGAATGCATGAAATGCTTTTCTTAAGAGACCAAATTACTTCAAAGCACTTCTGACACCTCAGACATCTATCCAAATTACAAAAGGCATTGGTGAGCTGTTGTTCTTGCTTTGCCCTGTGGCTTGCTACAGACATCAAGGGCTACTTAGCTGTCTGTAAGCAGGACAACTAGCAAGAATCTAGAGGCCTCCTAGAGAAGAATAGCCTCCAATCAATATACCATTAAATAACAGATATTTGAATTACAAACATATGCTCTGCATACTCTTGAGTGGTTTGCCTTTAGGGGAGTCTGACCATACCTTTCAGCCACTGTGAATTACCTCCCCAATAGACATTGGTGGAGAAAAGGTTCCCTGCAAACTGGGCTCTGTCCAGCTACAGGAATTGCAGCTCAAGACACGTGGCTATCCCACAGTCAAACACCGCTTTCTTTTGATCTGGTACCTGTCAAGGTGCACTGACAAGCTGCCCCAAAGCTTCCTTTGGCAAGCCACTACTTCTCATCAGCCTGAATTAGGAAATCATTTCCCCCAAGGCCTTTGCAGGTGGGAGGGCTGTGCAGGTGAAGCCCCTGGCCCTTCCTGCAGGATGCTGCCCCAAGAGCCACCACCAGCACCCACCAACGCTTGGCCTGAGGCTCCTTTGTCACCAGGAAGGAAGAGCAGAAGTCAAATTTACTCTGGCTCTTGAATGCAAAGCAGAAAACAGCTACCAAAATTAAATAAACAGAACAAAAAATCAACATCTACGTGGAACACAGGATGATCATGGGCTGCTGAGCAGATTTCCTTCTGCAGGCGTGACAGCTGCCTGGACTGAGGGGCTATTTCAGCAAACATCCTCCCTTCATTGTTTCTGCTTGGGAAGAAAACACTCTTATCCTGGTTAATGGTCTTCTAATTATATTTCTTTTCTTTTTGCTCAGTATCAAGCACAAATAAATCTTAAAAACAGACCCTGACCCCCCAATACCTGCTTTTCCTGCAATTCATATGCTGATAACCATTGTATACCACATGCAAATTACCACGTGTAGCTCATGGGAACAAAAGCTCATCTCTCTGGATGACTTTCCAATGTGTGGGTTATTTAAACATGGTTCACTCTGCCTGTGATGCACATGAAGTGAGAGCTTAACTTCAAACCCATTGCTTCACCAGCTCCTTTCAGCTCACACCAACACACCTCAGACTCATGGATGGGTGTTTGGGTACAATGCATGTGGCTCATCTATTGGTACCCAAACACCCATAAATAATACACAAATGCAGCACATGGCTTATTTGTTTGAAGAATACAGAAGTTCTGGTAATCTACCACTGAAGAGCTGTGCTACAGGCCAGAAACATACACACTCCATGTGTAACTGCAATTGTGTCCTTACTACACATCAGTGTTAGTGGGCAGCCAACATTCAGTCTACAGCATAAACTGCTAGCCCACATACAGAAAAGAGCACACAGAAATCATAACATAAAAGTTTTGGTTACACTTCACAAAAATGTTTGTAATTACTGCTTATTTATGGAAATAAATCACAGTAAAATTTAAAAATTCTATTTAAAAAGCACTAAAAAATGCTAAAAAGTGACTTTTGCAAGATTTTAACATCCTAAAGGCAGCACAATTAGATTCATCTCACAAAACGTAATCAGTTAAACTCCAGGGAAGTATCGAATACTGGGGAAAAAAAAAAACATCTGTAAGAATATATCTTCTTTTCAAAATACTTTTGCCTCAAGGGAGATGGGTTACAGTTTCTCATGTCTCAAAAATCCAGGCATCAAAGGAAACAGTCTGCCTCAATTCTACTTCTAGGGAATTACAGGAGATGTGGTCCTTTGGGAGCATTTCACAATTCCTACGATGGCCTCAGCTGAGGAATTCTGGACATCTAAAAGCCAGAGCTGCAATCCTTCTCTTACAGTACTAACAAAACATCTGCAAGTCTCAAAGAGCAGTATTCCAAATCAAAATACCTTTGCAACTACCACAACAATCAGAACCCACAGATCCCTTTCTATAAAGCACCAAAATGTAAATACAACAGTGCCATGTAAACTCAGTTATTACATTGCAAATCAAAAATTTAAACTTGAAAATAAGAACAGGAAGATCCTTAGTTTGCTCCAAATAGCTGGTTACAGATCAGTTTTTAGGTCCTTAAGACACCAGATCTGATGAACAAAGTCGCTTAGATAAAGTCAAGGCATGGAAATTGGGCTATCAGACTTTCCACAAGTAAAGGATTAAAGCATCACTTTAGGCACTTGTGAGCCTAAAATCCAATCTGAATTCTGCAATAGCAGCTTATGCTGAATACATCCATATATGTACATTTATATGTACAGATAAAATTTGAATATGACATTAGCAAAAACATAGATAAATATTTCACAAACTTAACTGTAAGGAAGCTCAGTCAAAATGCAGGGTCCTCCTTCTGCCTAGTGAAGAAAACATTCAGCTCTCAGAGTCTGGGTTTACATTAACCCTGTTCAGGAGGAGTAAAGCACATCAATATGATTTCCTATAATTTGATTTTTTTATTTGATCAGACAAAATACAAATGCACTACATTTTGAAAATCCCATTCCTTTAAAATTATTCAGGGTATCTATTTGGGAATGTGTTGTTAAACCAAGGGCACATTAAATGGATGCACCAAGCCTCCATTAATACCAAAAGACAGAATTTGTAACAAAAGTCAAACTTATACATAAGCATCATGTTTAGAATAGGAAGATGTGTATTACATTGTTTGACTAATACTCCCCCCACCCAAAAAAGCTCTTCCTCTCTGAACAGCAGCTGTTTATGAAACAGCCTGTTTTGCTTTGAAGTGTATTCTTCTTTCACTGTGCTGTTCTCAGAATTGGAGAACTCAAATATAAAATCCAGCCTTAGATAGTTTTCCTGTAAAAGTCAGACCTTTCCTGCTGACCTGAACAGGCAATGTCACTTACTAATGCCCTTAGGATTTGCCTTGGTTTCCAGCCACACAAAACAGGTACTTTCTCTTACCTGCAGCAGCACAGGCAGACTCACCTGCTGCCGAAACAGCCCCTGCCCTGTCCCTCTGCAGAGACACCCCACAGCCACAGGGCCCTTCTGCATCCAGCCAAAGCTCCTCGGGGCAGGGACAGAAGGAGCCAGGCCACCAAAGGCTCTGCCTGCAAGGACAGTGACACCAAGAGTCCTGACAGACCCTTCATACTTGGGATCAAACTAGAAAGGAGGATGGGAAAACAAAGTTCCTATCTGTCACTTCTGATGATGGTTCATTCTGGAACACTACCAAAACTAGTTCCATGTGTATTTTAAAGCATCCTAGACTAAAACAATCCTGAAAGTCTTACTGATCTGAAAATGAATAGCTGAGATGAGGTTCTTAAAGTATTCTTTATTAATACCATTAGAAGTTGCAGAAACAACTTTCTTGTAATATAAAGGCACAGGGAGACAGTTTTGATAAAGTATTCCAAACAAACAGTAACTTACAGTACAAAAGGACAATTTTAATGCACATACAAACCCCAAACATTTCATTCAAAAATATTTCACCATGTTCATCAATAATAATGGGCAATGACTAAAAATATAAATTGTTATTGTACAATAAATATCTGACAGGTGCAAATGGAACAAGATTTATTGCTCTCCACAATGTTTTCCCTGTAGTGTTTTTGTTGTAGTAGGGGGTTTTGGGGTTTATTTTCCTTTCACTTCCAAATTCCTTTTACAAGTGGCTTTAGTAACTTGTTTCTGGAGGGACTAAACCCCAAACAAAATCTAAGAGAACATTCTGACAGTCACAGAACTGACTCAAGTAGTAACCAAAACTGGCAGTGTTTGTTTCTTTCACAACTTTAACAATCACAGTCCACTCTCTCTTTGGGAAATGTAGATGTTTAAAAATCAACTGTAGTGGTAAGTCAAGGCTTTTATGGCAGGGTGGTAGTGATGCCTTGAGAGGCTACCTAGAACAGAGGCCAGACAGTGTTAAAGGAATAAAGCAGGCATTTATTACAAGGCCTTCAAAGGATACACCCTGGGCAGTACAAGTGGCTCCACCCAACATGGACAGCAGACCAAGAGTTTTCACACTTTTATAAGTTTTGATCTATTTCCATGTTGGGGTTAATTGTCCCATTACAACTTCAGGTTATGCAGTCCCCTGGTCCCAGATTGCTCTCCTCAGCCCCCTGCTGTTTATACTTTTTGGGCCCAAAGCTGCAATGGTGCCCTTGGTTCTCAGGCTGGAAAAGGATTGTTTTGTCTGACTAAACTGTGAAGAGAACTTGCTAACACTTTATATGAAGTTCAGAGTTATACACTAATGCAGTACAGAATCTGGAAAATGTGAAAGCTAAAACTTAAGGCATCAGTAGTACCTAGTCTGAGGGTTAGTCTATTTTCTTCAAATACTAGGATTTTATGAAGAAAAGTAACGTGATTGTTCTCCTACAGCTTGTGCCAGAACAAGCACATAAAACTGTTCAAATGAGGGGAGAAATTAAAATTAAAAGCAGCACTGGGCATTCTAGCTTCAAAAAACTAGACAAGGGACTGGGAACAAATTAAGACTACAAAGGCAACGATGACATAAGTGTGAGAATTTCCAATTCCAAAATATCCTTAATCATAAAATCTTTTAAAGTTGGAAAAGACCTTTAAGATCAACAAGTCCAACCAGCAACCCAGCACCACCACCATGTTCACCATTAAACCACGTCCTCAAAATACAGTGACCAAAGAAATCAAAGAGCACTCTGCATCTCTGTGTGGCTTCACTCTAGCTTTGAGAAAGGAGGGCAAGAGAGTGAGTTTGCCATTTTCCTCACCTGCAGAACAATTTCCATCAGGCTCCAGGCAGTACAGGAGGCAGAGCAGCTCTGCTCTTGGAAGTAGCACACGTTACCTTGCTCAGAATTAAGTTTAGCTTGTACAAAATAGTGTTTTATACAGGCATTTAAGAAATATTAGTGTCCTTCATTACTGTTACCAGAAGTAATATGCACACATTTCCTAAGAGCATCTTTGCATGAACAAGATTTCAGGAAAATTAAGCATAGTAGTTGTAAAAAAAACTGAGGAACAAGCTTTCAAGTGAGTTCTTGAAGAAGTAACTGAGGCTTTTATAAAAACTGTGATTTATGAGAACAACTCCATATTTACACAAACCTCAACAAGTCAATTTCAACTGTACTGGGAACAGTCAAACTTAGTTTGACAAAAGGTACCTAGAGTGAGTACAGCTTACTGGTAAACCAAAAGATGAAGATTCAGAAAATTCCAATCAACACACTTAGGAAGGATGTAAAACAAACTGCTAACATGCTTGACATTCTTCAAATCAGGGTTTTCTCTAGCCTAAGTACACAGTTTTGGAAGTTCTTCAGAAAGTAACCAAGGACCATCAAAATCTGAATTTTGAAAATTATTAGTTTCACTGCAGTATAGCATTCTTTGTGTAGTGTATGTTCAAAAAACTAGCAAACAAAACCATTTTCTTTGGCTTATACCTAAACTACACCAGATTACTGATTTTTTACTTTTAGTCAATCTTCTATCCCCAATTTAAATTAACACAGATCTTTTTATTGTAATGTCTTTCCAATTTTCAAATTATCTCTGTTAAAAGTAAGAGTTTGCTCATCCCATGATTTCCTGTTAAACAGCCATGTGTATATACTGGCATGAAGGGTAAGTTTTGTACAATAGTTACATTAAGAGAGATTTCCAACGGCAGAACCACAGAAGACATTAAATGAATGTTAGTTCAAGTGAGATTTCAGCTTATGATGATCTTAAAAAACAAACCACAATGTCTAAGCAGAGTAAAATACAGTGTAAAACCCCCTAAAATCAGACAGTAAACTCAGGAATTCTGCACTCACAGTAGGAATGTTCTGCACAGCATTAACATGAAAGCCTGTTCAGTTTGAAACAATGCAGACAGCTAGGTTTACCTGGATGTAAATGCCACTTCAAGGTGTTTAAATAAACACAAAAATGAGACAAGGATGTCAGGAAAAAGGCCTTTAAAACAGGCCACCAGTCTAACTTGACTTTCCAAGTAAGAACATCAGTTTCACAAAACTGTGACACTAATGCAGTTTTAGGTAAAGTACCCTTTGACACACAAGCTGTCAATTTAGCTATCACAGTCTTTTGTGACCTACTCCCTTTTAAACAGTTAGGGAGGACAGTCAATAGTAGCTCAAGTTTTAATTCAGTAAGTACCTTGTTTGTTTGCAAAGGAACATTATAACACCATAAAATTCTATTTTTACAGTATTTAGAAAACTGATAAACTAGGGTTTTTTATTCTCTCTTTTGAACAGAGGAGTCCAAAACTTCTGTTTTCTGTGTGTCTTTGCAATAGTGTTTTAGCCAGCGTTGCCCAAGAACTTTGCTGAGGACTACCTGACGTTGTTACTGAGCTGTGCAAGGTACTCCCGCAGCTCCTTGGCGGCCTGGAATCGGCCGTACCTCTTCTTTGGGTTGGCACACTCATCCAGCAGGGCCTCCAGGCGCCCCTCTTTGGCAATCTCAGCTGGGGGGTGGTGCAGGAGCCCCCCCGAGGTGCCCCGCCACGTGGCATGTCTGGACAAAAGGTTCTGACAAATGGCATAGTAGTTGTGGTCCACAGTGACACGAGCACAAAGGATCTCCTTGGAGAAGGACAGACAAGCTTCTTTATCACAGTCGTCAAACTTGCTCTCGTACCACACGTCCCAGTTCTCAGGTTTATCTGTGCAATGCAAGGAGACAGCAAAACCAGTGAGGGAGGGGAGCAAAGAGCACGTATGTGTCTGAATACAATCAGAAGCTCCATGCACAGCAAACTGGTAATATTTAAACCAAAAACCAGTTTTGTTTAGATAAACTCAGAAATGCTGGAGCCTAAGACTGCGTCTGACAGTCTGATACATCCTTCTGCTGAAATGGTCCTGGCAAAACAAAAAATAAGGGAAAGAAAGAAAGAGGACAAAATAGATAGCAAAGAGAGGGCAGGAAAAAAAGCAGCACAATAAACACATGAAATCTACATTCACACATACCCAGAGGAAAAAACGCAGCATGAGTAAGTACAAGAGAACCATCCAGAGCCAAAGCTCAGAGAAAAACAAACAAGCAACATGATTTATTTTAGCAACATAGATCTGGGTTCTCCAGTTGCCCTGGAAACTACTGCTAGCAAGTGGTCTACCAAAGACTAAAACAACATTGCAAAGTAATTGCTATAAACTTTTGAAACTTTATCTTCCATCTTACTTTCAACAAAGCAGTAACCAGAAAGAATATAAAAAAGCAGATACACTACTTATAATCTCTGAGAAAAGTAAAATTGAACAAGGCAAATGGCGTTTATGTGCATGTACAAACCCTTCTCCTCCTCACAGCTTTAACTTAAAACCTGATTTACCTAAAATACCTCATGCAGTAATAATACTGAAAAGGTTACTAAGTGCGAGCTCTCCTGAGTTCTTACTACTTTTTGTTAGAAAACTTTCATCTTAAGTTTCCAGACTACTGCCAGCTCTGAGAAGATGTCCTAATCATGGAGTCCCAGAGTTTTGCAGATGTCTCTTAGCAGTATGAGGTACAAAGAAAAATTAATCTGTGCTTGGCAGTCTCTGAGCTGACTATTGGTCTGCTCATTCACAGCACACTGAGAGACAGATTAGGAAAAGAAAGAGTACTAAAGGATGACAGCTAAAACTATAAAAACATGTTGTAAGATCTGCAGAATGAACAGCAAAGTCAATGTGGAAAAAAAAGCCAGCCAAGGAGAATGGGAAAAAAGGGCTTCAGCAACCTCAAATATGACATCCCACACAGAGTACAATTAGGTGTTACTGTACAGTGCAACTGGACAGAAGGTACATACTGAAATATCTGAACAGGCATACTGATCACTCTGGACAGAGACTGTCTCATGGAACCTTCCCAAAGATCCACGAAAACAGCAGTAAATGTCAACCACAGCAAGTTTATAAAAGACTAAGAATTTTTTCATGTCCTCTTTTGTTGTCTGTGGTTTTGATTGATAGATCATAAATCACACCAAAAGCCTGGTTGGGACAACAGATGTGACACTTGCAGCATTCAGGTTCTGCAAGGAGCTACTTGCTCCTATTCCACGTACACATCAACATTTTCAGAGCTCATCTGGACATCCTTCTGCCTGAGCAATTCAGACAGGCTTCAAAAATGAAAGCCCTCCATAATATTATTACAAGAGGGAGGGAAAGGAACAGAAAGAAAGGAAAGGGTTCTACAGTAAATGTACTGGATATTCAATATATTAAAAGGTTTCCTTGGTAGGCTCACACAGTTTCAATCTAAGCTACTTGAGAGCACATAATAAATCTAATAAAAAAACCAACCAAACAACCCCAAAACACACTTCCTTGCAGGAAAGTGTGTGGATAGAAAAACCTAGTCTAAAAGTTAATTCCACAGCACAACATATGAAGCCTATTTGCAAAGCCCAAAATAATCCATTTACCCAAAGCAAACTGGAATCACTTGGCCTGTTGCCATGAAGTTCTGCAGAATCCAGAGTTTCATGTTCAATGTCTCCAGCCCTTAGGTCTGTAAGTTTTCCTTATAAGCTCAAAAAGAATATAAACCTATGTGACGCCACTTTGTCAAACACCTCTCCTGCTGCCACTGCTTTGAGCTTTAACAGGTGACAGAAAGGAAGTTAATTTGAAAAGAGCACTTGAATTACCCATTCCTTCGGTTCCATTATTACAGAAAACCAACAGGAAGCAAAGTCAGGCAATGGGCCTGAGGCAGAGCAGGCACTAATGCTGCTTGTCATTCACAGAGAGTTCCAAGACTTCCACTGTTACATAGGTGCTTGGAAAAGACAAAAAAATCCTCTCTCTCTTAGCTAAGGTGGACAAGACAGCCAGACTGCTTATCTATCTGTCCATTCACCTGTCCAAACACACTCAGCACCAACACCCTCTCTTCCCACCCCCATCTCTTCCTTTATGCACGTTTACAGCACTTAGAAGTGTCCAGGTATGCTCAACAGCTCATGAAATTGACAAATTGGTCCAGCTAATTAGTAGTCTAATAGCAGAGGAAAGCTAATTCATTTGTTAATTAGCAGTCTAGCTGTAAAGCAAACAAAATATGTATTTAGCAACCACTCATACTTTAAATATTGCAGAGAAATGAGTGAGACACACGGGGTGAGGGGAGTGAAAGAAGACACTTACTCTGTCTGATCAACCTTTTGTCTGCCACCAGAACATTTTCTGCATCTACAATGATAACTTTCCCATCTCTTGGTCCCACTGCAAAGTTGTCAAAGCTGACATCAAGGAGGTAGAGTGCAAATTCAAAGTCATTATTTGTCAGCTGCTCAGCTATTTCCATTAATTGCCAGGCCAGATCCACTCGTTTCTCCCACGGTGCATTGAAGTAACTCCACAGCTCTTCTCCCACGTAGTTGACAGCCACCATCCTTCCACATGCTCCCAAGTACTTTGCAAATGGCCAACCCTCATCAGATGGAAAGCTCTGTATATTAAAAAAAATTAAATTTTTAATTAATACAAAACAGCTTAGATTTTAAAAGGCTTTTCAATAAAACTTAGAAGAGAAAGCTGCAAATATGCATCAACACAATAATCCATATGTTTCTAAGTTTTGAAGGGAAAAGAAAAACAATACAAAATAAATTTCTGTGACCAAGAGGCCTTGCTGGACTAATGCAGGGAAAACCTGGATGGCCTGAAACAATAAATAGCCCATATCTAGCTTTCCATCTATACACACACACACTCACATATTTACACACAAAATTTCACCAACTATCTTTTTCTCTTGGTGTTTTATTACACATCTGTTGTAGTAATGTAAGTATATTTCCCATCACAATATTTTTGCATTTGATCTTTTAATTAAAACTGGTTCTTTAAATAACCTAAAGAAAACAAACTCTACAAAGTGGCACCTCCTTCTCTCCACCATCACCCCTTCCATTTTCCCAGTTGATGGGATTCCTTTGAGGTTTCTTAATTTTCTAGTATACCTTAACAGTTTATCTCTTGATTAACTGCTACATATACACTGTGTGTTTATTACACACAGCCACATAACACTTTTATCAACAGTAAAATCTGTCTCCAACAGTACCTTTCTAGGAAGTTAACATAAGAGACTGAATAGAAATGACATACTACAAGAAATTACAAAAAAAGCCACAACGCACCAGCATGGTTTTCCTAATTCAGTTGTGCTGAACATGCCCTAGGACTTCAGTGTGAACACAAGCTCTTAAAAGGTACCCTCCAAACTCCAGAGGAATGCTGGATAGGAATGCAACAGGAAAAAACCACAAAAGCACTGATTTAAGAAACCCCAAATTTAGAGAAGTTAGCACTCTAAGAATATGATGTACACCACTTTTAACTGTTAGGAGATACCACCAGGTGCCCGTGCTCCTTCCTCCTGCTCTGCCTTGCTATGGTGTCAGCAGACACCAGCCCTGATCCATTCTGCAGTAATGACACAGCAAAGGTTTTACCACAGCTGGGGGGACCAGCATGGTGAGTTTCAGGATGAATAAAAGCCTTGTACCTTCTGAAACCTACAATGGCAGAAAACATTTACTGTCACCTGGGGAAAGAGACTGGAAGGAAACACACCATGTAGAACAGGTCTGGACTACAAGACCATGCAGAGAAGAGGTGCCTAACATAACCAACTTTGTCTCTGTAGTACACCTGAAGAAGCTAAAATCTAGCTAATATGCATAATTGACAATGTTTGCTATTTTTATGGCAAAAGCCATGAAGCTGCTCTCTAAGGTGGCAAACCTTAGAAGACAATTTCTGGGTAAGTAACCATGTTTACCCCTACAGAGAACCCCCTTTCTTGGCTGGGCAAAAGGACACCAGAGCCATATTGATACAAGAATAGGTTCAAAGTTTTTGACATGTCTGCATGTCTGAACTTCAACTCTATTTTTATCACATAATCTACTCACATAATCTAATCACATAATCTACTCATAGCAAAACAGATTGTGATCAATCCTGAGAACAATAGGAACTAATTTGACAGGTTTGAGAGCAGTATGGTATGTTCAAGCTGTAACTCAGCAGAACTAAATCTCTCTCTTTAACCAAATCTACCATGCAATAGGGAATAAATTATCCAGCCTCCAGGCTCATTTGCCTGCAGGATTCAGGGCAATTAACAAAGGTAGAAGTATAGCCAAATAGCCAGCAGTTCAGGCCAATTGTCACATTCCACAGTTCAGAGAGTTTTGGGATATTTTTTTCACTTGTTTTGTGGTTAACAAAATAACCTTTCAAAAACTGAAGTGTGTGGTAATTCAGTCTTCCTTACTTATTCTGAGCTGACTATATAATAGAAACACGGCTGTGGCATCAGTAAATGTCACCAAAGAGGTATTTCATGTGCATTTATCGTGACTGTATTCAGTCCTGGACCAAAACAAAACAAGAAGCAAATAGCTGATGCCCACCAAATGAAATTATTTATTTAACCTACATCATACAAACTTCAATTTAAATTGGGGAAAAATTACCTCATTGCATTTCCAGAAAAATACTAATTTCACCAACTGTGCACGACATTTTCATATTGCTGCATTTTATCAGCACTCAATTCAATGATGCTTAAATATTTTTTTTTAAAAATTACTTTGAACCATCCCGCACCTTTTATTTTCCACAGTTGTTCTTTCTATGTTCCAATCCTGCCCTGCTTATGACTTTACCTCCCTTTTCAAACACAAATGCAACCACAAACAGTTGAACCTGGCAAGGAATGTGCTACCACTGGAAGCAAAGGTGTCCCTCCCTCCCAACCTACCAAGCATACTCATTTCCATCCCCTGCACATCACTAGGAAAGCAAGGCTCGTACTTGCTGGGCTGGTGCTCCCTTGGATCAGAGCCTGATCCATACCACATCACCTCCTCGTGCCAGGATGCACTGCTGAGAGGAAAAGAGAAGGCCTCCCCAGCAGGGTGCAGAAGAGGGAAGGAGCTAAGAGGATGTTTCCTTTCCAGCAGCAGCAGGGATTTATGTAATGGATTAAACTGATTTTCAAAGTACAGCGTTTTTCACTGATCTTCCAAACACATCTATTATGCTTCCTGCACTGTGTACGCTGAATTTCATTGCAGACAAGAAATTCTAGGAGCAGTCAGGTTTATTCAGAAGTGCACACCTTCGTGTTACCAGCAGAATATCTCCATGCCATGCTGTAACAGATATATTTATAAGGCTGAGCAATAAAAACATCTTTTGACAACAGGAGTGTGGGGAATCCTGCCAAGGTCTGCACATGTACAAACAACATCTCTGCTTTGGCTCCCTTCCAACTGGCATGTAACAGCCACATCTACACTTCATTACCCAAGTCAGCAGCGGAAGAAGGGGATAAAAATATGTACAAGTGCCTCATTCAGTAGTTTTTATATTCACTTGGTGAATTTGACAAGAATATTAATTGAAGTGCAGATCTCTTGTCTTTGCAAGCAGCAGTTTGTAACTTTTTGTACTATTCTATTTTGAAAGCTGTTATCTAAGAGGAAACTGCAGCTAACTTGACAAGGACTTTTGGTTCATGTATTAAAATTTTGAAAGCCAGCAAGAAATAAAAACAAATTTATATGATTAATGAACATGTATTCCATGAACAAGTTGCATTTAGAAGCAAAAAGCTTCTTATATCACTGTCAAAAATCTGATTTCTGGGGAATAATATATAACTTTATGTTTTATTTTAGTGGTCTGCATATTTAATTAGATAATTTGCTACTTGAATATACTATTTTCAGACTTTAAAACCTGCATTTGACAACCAAATTAAAAACTAAGCTCTTGTTCAAATCCAGAAACACGTTTGACAAAAGAATCTGATTCTGATGCACCCCCTCACATTTTATCTGTGAACATCAACACAAATGCCAGAGAAACCATAGACAATTAAACTTTACGTGTTTTAAAATAAAGTAATGCATACGAAAATCTAAAAACAGGTGGCTTTAGTAAAATTCCCCTCATTAACACTGTTATCTTTCTGTATTCAGAGAAATATGTGTATCTTCTAACAGAAAGATGGAAAACAGCAAAGATGCCAAAAACTTCTGCTACCTCCATTGCCAGTGACACAGCCCCAAAACATATTTTGCTTGCTCTAATTAGTGTAGCTCCAAGATATCTCTGTAATGAAGGCTTAGAAACCTAAATAATCTGCCAAAGGGACAATGGATATGCTGTTCCTGAAAGAATAATACTGCATTTATACCTTTAAAATATACACAGTAGTCTCAGAGTAAATATTAAGAATTAACAGAGTGAATTTATCACTTCACTGAAGCACAAAACACACTATCAGTGCATTTGTCTTCCTCACTTCCATCTGTCTAAACCTGAGATTATACACAAACGTGCCAGTGCTTTTTGTTCAGAGCTGTGAATTAGATCAGGCAGTGAAGACTCACCAGCTTGCAGCTGATAAGGCCTATTGTATTCTGCAGTAACACAAATCCCCCTTGAATTAAACACTTAAAAGAATATTAGCTTATCATAATGAAGCATATAATTCATCCTCATAATCAAGACCAAAAAGCCAAACCAGTTTAAGTAACAACTGACATTTCTGTTGTTAAAAAACATGCTTTTCATTTTCAAAACTATTCCAGAAGATGCTCTATTTGTCACCTCCAGTGTTTGCACACAGTGAGTTCCAGCTCAGAAAAAACACCTCCAACAAAACCTGCCCAAACAAAGAGCTGCATCTTTTATGTGATAAAAATTTTCAAAAACACACAGAGTGAGAGCTTGTCTCCAAGAGACACTGAGGAACTTCATGGCAAAATGACACCTTCACTGAATCATCCTGCTGAACTGCAGGCACCAACAGGCAGGGCAAGGAGAATTCAAATAACATGCTCTTCCTCAAAAGGAAAATGAGTTCTCTCTCAGAGAACTGCTGATTCCACAGTGTAAACAAAAGTAGCACTTGCACTAATCACCAAGGCAAATGAGCAAAGCTCTGGAACCATGAGGAGCTAGAGAGGAGATTTACCATGATGTTTTTTGGATCAAAGGAGTTACAAAGCACAGCCTAAACACAGATGCCTCCTTTTGTCAGGAACTGATGTGCATTCTGGAAGATACGTATTCAGATGTTTATTTGAATGCTAGTGAGTACAATGGAAACCATGTAATTCCAACTACATGCCACTGCATTTGATATTTACCTAGAACTCCCACAGGAGATACACACATATAGCCTACACACACAGCGTGAACATTCAGTGCTCCAGATACTGGTGTTCCCATTGAAACCATGTTTTTTTAATTTATTTGACTCTTGGTCAAGTTTGACTACATTTCAACCAGTTACTATAAACAATTCATGCCAACGAGAGGCTCACACCAGGCTTGACACACTACAGGACAAAAAATACACAAAATTCTAAATACTCAGTTGTTAAGATGAACACTTCAGCTATAAAAGTTGTATTTCAAAACATCAGCAGAGACATGCCTCTTTTCCAAATAAATTAATGAACAATGATTAAACTCGAGAGCCATAATAAAGCAAATTTAATATCATTATTGGTTGTCACCTGTTCAAATTCATAGATGTTTTTTTCAGATAAAATTTGCAACCCATGCAAATAATCACTGTGTATTTACTTCTCATCAGTAATGAGCCTGGAATATGTCACTATCAAGGAGTCCTAGCAGAGATGGCCTAATTTTTAAAGTAACTTTGCAAAATTGGAGTCTAAAACAAAGCTTCATTTAATTCAGAGAAGTAAAACACAACCCCCCTTATACATCTGACATACCAGAACAACATTGCAAGGTTTCTAATGTGGGGTAACAAATTTTTTCTGCTACTGAAAACTGCAAGAGTGAGAATTTCTCAAGAGAATTTCTATTTAAGTCTATATAGTGACTTCCCAGCAGCCTTTAAATTCAGACAGCCATTCATCATAATATACACCCCACAACAGCTTCAAGAATTTCTAGAAAATTTTAAAATATCCCTTATAATTCACCCTACATGTTTTCTACTCTAGGGAACTTTCACTATAAAAGAAGGATGAAATAGTTTTGATAACTTAGGGAACATAATTAAATATGACAGTTAACATGACAAGTACAAGCCAGTTCTGGTCTACTATGTACAGTCATATGTCACTGCAAAAAAATGACTCTTCAGTTTTCAATAGAACCACATTAGAGGAATATTCTTGTAACATGAGGCCACTCAATTTTAATTCAACAAAGAACCAATTTTTCGTTCCTTTTAGAAAGGTTCACAATGGAAATTCAGTCTATTAAAATCCTACTATCTGTATGAGCCAGGACTTAAATAACACAAGTCCAGCCAAGGACATGTCAGGTAGTGCAGATACCACCTTATATCCACTGCTTGGTTTATGGCATCAGAATCATGAAACAGAAACACCAAATTCTGTAATGAAGACATTTTAAAGGGTACCAAGTATTAAAACTGACTTGCCATTCTACATTCTATCAATTTATTTAGAAAAGAACTACAGAAAATAACTTATTAGAAGAGTGTGTATGGAAAAATATAGAAAAGAGCAATTTGCCCATTTACTTATGTATGGATCAGCAAAAAGATTCTGTGGAACATTTGGCTAAATTGCTACTTTGAGTGAATCCTGTGCAAGAAATTGTTTCAAATTGATCAGTTAAAGTTTTCATATATGTTTACCAGATGTCAACTATTGCTCTTCCCGTAACAAAACCAAACAGAAAGCCCAACAATGACACATAGAGAAACCAGAAGAATTTTAGGTTATGTGGCAACAGACTGTTCATGGAGAGTAATTATACCAGGAATAGAGATACAGCTGTTGGGTTTGTTTTGTTTTGCTTTTTCCCCACACGGAATAAGAATGATCAGAAGTTGTGAGAAAAATAAAGTCATTAAGCTTAAGCATTTAGAAAGCTAAAACCATATCTGAGGGAGGGGCAATGATTTGCAGTCTATTAAAAATGCAGAAATGCCACTATTTCACACACAGAGATTGCCATTTCTCTTAGAGAAATAAAAGTCCTTGTGACTTGTAATTTACATACAAGACACAAATGTTCACCATCATTCTTTGAAGAATATTCATTTAAAGAGGTTGTTAAAAGCTACAGCTTGAGACAAAGCTGCATTAATGCACTCTGGATTTAATTGACAGATACCTTCTACAGTTTGAAAAAAACTTCATTATGTGCAAGCATTTTATTTTAATTGCACAGTATATGTGCAAATTCCAAGTTTTCTTTGTGTGCCCGTCTAATATCTTCCACAGTAGCTGGTGGGGCTGTGTTTTGGATTTGTGCTGGAAGTGGCATTGGTAACTCAGGGATGTTTCAGTCACTGCTGAGCAGTGATTACACAGAGCCAAGGCCTTTTCTGCTCCACACCCCAGCAGCCAGGGGAATGGGGGAGCACAAGAAGCTGGGAGGGGACACAGCCAGGACAGCTGACCCCAGCTGATCCAAGGGACATTCCATTCCATATGGCATCATGACCAGCACGTGAGGCTGGGGGAAGGAGAAGAAAGGAGGGGGACACACATCCAGAGTGACAGCATTTGTCTTCTCAAGTCACCATTCCATGTGATGGAACCCTGCACTGGCTGAGCACCTGCCTGCCCATGAGGATTGCTGAATGAATCCCTTGTTTGGCTTTGTTCTCCTTATTAAACTGTCTTGGTCTCAACCCACAAGTTCTCACTTCTACTCTCCCCCATCCCAGTGTGAGGGGAGGGAGCTCAATGGGGGCTGAGTTCCCAGCTGGGGTTAAACCACAACACTGAAAACAAAGTAAAGGCAACTGACATTTCCATATGGTATCTGGTAATACTGTAAACCAACAGCACAGCCAGCACAAAGGCAAGACTGAGAGCTGCAAGACCAGCTCTAGATTCCCTTTTGCCAAAAGAATTAATAAATCCTGTATTTCAGTTTTGCCAGTACAGATGTAAACTGTCTTTTCAGGTAGGCATAAGATCTTAGGAAAAATACAACCACCTTACTGAAAAACAACTTCCTTATCAAGAAACTATTTCTTATTTCAGCAGTCAAGTCCCACTGTACTTCCCCCAACTCCAAGAACAGGATTTGGGGCATGTTGTTTTTTCGTGTTTAAGCAGAGAATGTAACACCTCGCCACTGGCAGACTGTGTCAGACACGGCGTGGCTGCACACCAGGAATCACAGCACAGCCACAGGGGCACCACAGCAGCAGCTCAGGAACTGTCATCCAAAGTGCCAGGACACTGCCACAGCACCTCTAAAGACGAAATCTGGAGGCTGACAGGGATCAGTGCAGGAGCTCTATGAAAAATGAGGTATCACACCTGTCAGTTCTATTAACAGTAAGTTTATGTTCTAACTTGCTAGTGAAGATAAAAATTAACCAAGTTACTTGATAAAGTTGAATAATATCCACTATTTAAAATGTTGAAAATATTTCAAAACCTTTCTCCACTACATCTACTTTACAAGGCAAACTAGATGCTGGTGGCTTATAGAAAGTCACAGGACAAGGATACATCTGCTTACATCCAGAATGGTTCTCTGAACAGTCACACTGCACTCAGTCTCTAATACAAGTTATTTTTTCAATTTTTCTGTTTCTTCCTAAGGCAATTTCAGCTGACCTGTCTTTGCAAGTGTTTGATGCACACCATCATCACATTCAGTTAGAAATAGGATGCCATGCATAGATCCTATCCTCCAGGTGATTCCCATTTTAAACACTCTATCATTGAATGAGTTGAAACAGCAGCAAGTTTTGTTGTTTTGTCCAAATAAGCTGTTCATGCCTGTATGAAACACTGGTTTAGATGTAGCATTTTGATTACAAATCTGACCTTATTTAACTAAAAAGTATTCATCTCTATCACAGAAAACAACTATTAGGAGGGGAGATGAAAAAAACCCCAAACCTCTCAGGAATTAAATCTTTAGCAGAGAAGTTCTTTGGTTCAAATGTGAATTCAGATGAAAATTGTGAGAGGATTTAATTAGTGAGGAGTCTAGCAAGATTCTACAGAAGAAAAATGAGTATTTTAATATCAAAAAAAATATTTTAAGTGTACTTGAACAATACTGCAGCTGTCATTCCATTTGCTTAACAAAGTCAAATGGCAAAAGGGGCTGAATTCTTTCCTGAGTACACCTACACAATAAATAAGTGCAAACAAAGAAGGTTAACAAGAAAGTTATGAAAAAATACAAATAGCGACTTAGGATTACAACATGTAATCTGTACTAAACTGTGCAGTGTTATACTTTTGATAAAAACCCCAGAACAATAACATCGTGCTATGGGTTAAAGCCCCACCTGAAAAATTGCCACAGCAGCAGCTGTAAGTCACTTGTGATGGTGCAGTTCACGAGCAACACTAGGAATAATCCATACTCCTCACAGGCTTCAAGCTAAAATCCCAGTCTCTGATGAAAAGCCTCACAATCCACAAATTGCTGGCTCTTGTAGACAACTACAGTGAATTTTCTATTATAAATGAAAGACCACGCTTTGAATTCCTACTAAATTGCCTATTTACATTTGTCTGTAACACAATTAAGCAACACAGAACTTGCATGCAGTGTACACCAAGAGTTTAGACATCATCTCCACTGTTATGAATAACAGTGCTCAGTCACTGTAGTGTTCCATGAAAGGCTCGAGGCAAAAACAAGCAGTGTTTTCCCTTGTGCCCTCTTGGTGACAGACAGCATGAGTTAAATGCATCAATTTATTGATTGCTTTACTTTAAATTAAAATCTGACTCTTCATACAACATCATGAAGGTTTCTTTTCTTGGAAGCAGCTCATTTTTAAAACAAGCCAACAAGTTTCATTCCAACAGCACTACTTGCCCTCATCAATACTGCAGAAACTACACCATAAAATGTTTTACAAATGTTCTGTACAAACACAAACCTTCTCAGTAGTCAATTATCAATTCTAGAAAGTAACCGCCTCTCAGAGTGTCTGGCATGTTGCTGTTGCAAGAGCTGCAGAACACAGAATTACCCATCCCATAAATGTTTCTCAGATGGAGACTAAACCTGGAGTACTATGGAATGGGAAGAGATCATACAGATTCACGTACTTTGCATATTTCATTCCTAATTGAGGGAAGGTCTTCAAACCTCGAGTACCCAGCACCAAAGTCAATTAACATTCTTCTGGAGAAACCATTAGGAGTGTTTAGGCACACAGAGCTGGCCTGAACCTCCCCAGAAATATTGTCCAAAATATGCCAAAAGATCAAAATTTACAAGACTCCATGAAACACTTTTGATCTGTTAAAAGGCAACAGACTTGCTTTACTTCTCTCTGAACAGCTAAAGGCTGCCTCACTTCCCACAAATTTGACCTGCTCTGCTCTCAGCTGCACCCTTGTTAAGATAAATGTTGAAAAGAGTGCCCAAGTCCACCCAAGATTTTCTTCTCTTCAACAGATTTGCTCGACAGTCTCAGGACACATCTACAGTTCATCAAGAAGCTGAGAGGAAGCAAGGCTCCTGTTCAACCCACTGCCCACCATCCATGATCCAGCCCATTACAGTACATGCCACAAGTGTGCCATGCCCTTTGCCTGTAAAGGATTATGAAGCAACACAGCTGTTCTATGGCCATTGAGGTCTACACTCAGCATATTGGAACCAAAAAGTAAGTTGTATGAAATGCAGCCAAAACAAATCACTTCTCAAAGAATTTCTAAACATGCTCAGCAGAGCAAAGAAGTTTTGATTTTCTTATTTAAGTGGAGTTTCCTCACTCGCTGTGCTCAGGAGGAACTTCACAGCAAAATGGGAGACTTACTGTACCCTCAAATCTACTGAGAAGCAAACTGGAAACACACTTAGAAAACAAAACTAAAGAGCTGTACATGGAGAGACTGAAGGGCAGAAGGCGTGCTACTGAAAACATATTTGTAATTAAGTTCATAAACTGATTTTCTAGAAATTAGTCAGCAGGCAAACTTTCTGGAGGGTAAAGCCTGCAGCACTGCTTTTTGAGCATCTCTTGGCCTCTCACTAGAGAAACAGCAGATGTTAATAGTAATCATGAGGTAATGTTGTCAAAACATATTTGCAAATATTATTTTAATCATACATTGGATAAAGGCAAGGACAGTTCAGTAGTAAGACAAAACAGTTCTGATTCCAAATGTACATGCTAAAGGCACACTTGGGAGTTCCCTTGATAGTGTTAAAAACCAAAATGCAAAGCTCCTCATCTAAACAGATATGGAATAGAAACAACAGAGTGGTGCCACAGAATAGAAGTTTCCTAAGCATTTTTCACCTAAAAATTTATTTAACATATTAAAGCACAAATTTCAGGTGTGTGCACTTAACCAGCCCCCCTAATTAAAGACTACAGAACGTGTAATCGCTGAAAAAAGAACAGTGCCCATTTATCTGTCGGTCTATTTTCAGGCTACAAATACCTATCTCTAATTTCTACCAGCACTAACTATATTTAGTGCACATTAAGAACATGACATAGCACATGAGTCAGTTTCTGACAAGGAAAGCACAACAGCATCGCAGCACAGTCTCTACGCACTCCCTCCTAAACTAGACCCTAAGAAATGAATCACGGGCACGCACTGCTGCCCGGGAATGTGTGAATTGCGGAACACGCTGACACCGAACTGTGCCAAAGGCACAAGGCAGCAGAGAGCATCAGCCTCCAGCACTGACCCGGACGCTCCTGGGGGACCGCGGCTGCCGCTCGGTACGCGGCGGCACAGCGGGATGGGGATGGAGTTAAAACCCTGAGGAGGACGGCAAATCGGGAAAACAGGCACTCTTGGAGGGAGAAAGGAAGGAGGCAGGGACCGCGGACCCTCTGCTCAGCTCGCCCTGCCGGCACCTCCGCAGGAGAGTCAGTCACAGCACAGAGCCAGAGGCAGCCCCCGCGTTCCGGCGGGGTTTGGGGCCGGCTGCCCGGGAGCCCTCGGTCCCGCTCGCAGACACGGGGAGGCAGGAAGGGCCATCGCGGCGAGGGTCCCGCCAGGACGGGCAACGCCGGGAGCACCGGCGGGGTCCCGCCCGGGCACTGCCGGCCGCGCTTACCTGCAGCACCAGCGGCTCGGGGTTGAAGGCGAGGGTGATGAGCAGCTGCATGCGCTCCGAGTCCTTCAGGTTGCGCAGCAGGAAGCTGCCCGAGTCCTTGGTCTCGGCGTAGCGGCGCACCAGGCGGTCGAGCAGGCGCTGCGAGGGGCAGTGCACCAGGTCGGACCAGCCCTCCACGGCGCCGGGGGTGAGCAGCCGCACGTCGCCGTTCAGGCTGGCGAACTCGGTGGCGGGCAGCGCCTGCAGCAGGTCGCAGCGGCCCCTGCCGGTGGCGCGGCGGCAGATCTTGGTGTCGATGTCGGCGAGCTCCTGCGCCGAGCCCAGGCGCTTCAGCACGACGCGGCGGGAGCCCTCGCGGGGCTCCCCGTACCGCGCGAAGTACACGTTCTTCACGTTGAAGAAGTCCAGCAGGCGCAGGCGGCCCCAGCTCTCCAGCCGCAGCTGCCCGTTGAGGAACTTGCGGCACCAGCTGGTGCCCCAGCAGGCCGGGCACTTATTGAGCTGCAGAAAGCGCCGCTCCGACAGCTCGTTGCGCTGCAGCGAGGCCAGCAGCGAGTGCGTGTTCAGCACCAGCGCCGCCGCCAGGCTGCCCAGCACCGCCAGCTTCACGTAGCGGTACAGCCGCCCCAACTTCAGCGACACCAGCCGCAGCATCGTCCCGGGCCGCGCCGGGCCCCCCGCCCTCCGCCGAGCTCGCTGCCCGCCCCGGCCGCGCCGCGGCTCCGGCTCCAATAAACTCCCCGCCTCGCCGCCCGCCCGATAAAAGGCGGCCAAGTTACTGAGGGGCCGGCGGGGAGGGGGAGGGCAGGGGAGGGGGGGCGGTGCCTGCAGCGCGCGGGCCCGGGCGGACCCGCCCCCGGGGTGGGGCTCGGGCTCCGCCGCCGCCGCCGCTCCCGCCGCCGCCGAGCCCCCCCCGCCCCGGGGGGCTCCTCCCCCGCCCGCCGCTGGACACGCCCCCGGGGGCGGGGCCTAGCGCTAGCGCCGCCGGCCGCCAGCGGTTGGCTGCGCGTGACGCGCTGCGGTCGCGTGCGGCCACGCCCTCTCCCCGCCCCATCTCGGGGGCGGGTCCGCCACGCGCGTGGGGGGCGGGGCGCGGCGCCCTTCCCGCCCCTCAGCCCCCGGCCCCGCCGGACTCTCGAGCCGCCGAGGAAAGGGGCGCGGGGCTGGCGCTAGCTGCCGCCATGTTGTCTGTGCTGTTTCTGTGTCCGTGTCTGTCCGCCGTGTCCGCCCCCGGCCCGTCCGGGGCAGCAGCGCTCTCCCGGTGTCCGCGGAAAGCGCCCTGCCCGAAGCCGGCCCGGGACGGCCGCGCTGCCCAGCAGTGTCCACCCTCCGCCGTGTCCCTGCCCGCCCCTCGCGCCCGCCGCAGCCGCGCAGCGGGCGCGCGCCGCCCGCCCTCAGGGGTCCCGCCGCGTCCCCGCTTGGCTCGGCGGTGCCGCGGGGCGGGATCTCTCCTCCCCAGAGCTCGCAAGGGGCAGTTCGTGCGTCTCGTTTGATCGCTGGAACGCTACACCTGATCCTCAAGTGTGTTCAGCCCATCCCCACTCCGGAGGGAAGAACCAGTGCTGAGGTGCAGTCCCCGTGTGAGGAATGTTCTGTGTGTGAGGCTGCCTCCACAGCGTCCCTGCGAGTGCTGTCACCGGCACTGCCTCGGGCTAAGAGCCGTTCTGTAACAACAGAGTAACAAAGATAAAGAGTGAAAGTCTTAATCTCGTCTGAAACTCCGCTCTCACAAGTTAAAAGACAACCTTCATACTGTGAAAAGTAGCTCACTTTATTACCTGTTCAGTCCCAAAAGTGTTGCAGACTGCATAATTTCCAGTTATTTTGTATGCACTATATAAAACTTTGGGTGCAAGTATCTAGAATATTGGACACACATTTGTCTTCTCATATTGGCATGTACTGATATCTCTATGTCCTGTGTTTTGACACTTCTATGTCTAATCTAAAGTATTTCTCTTACTGAGATTTTGTCACTGACTAAATCTGTTTCAATATTCCTTGTTAAATGCTTCTGGTAGGGTCAAAACATTCCATCAGCAAATTCTGGTCTACAAACCAGTGGGTTTCTGACAAATTGAGTATATAGATAAATATATATAATTTCCCTTAATTCAAGTCTTCATTAGGGGATGCACTGCTTGATGCCATATTTCAAACAATCACAATTGATCCTGAAAGATGAACTGATTTTTTTTCTGCATGGAAACTCCAAACTCTAGCTAAACATGTTTGGTCTTTACATGTTGATAGTGGTTTTTTTCATCTAACAATATCTAGTCTGTATGTTATTAAATCACTAACAAATCCAAATATAAACAAATATACTGAATTAATGTTTGTTTTCTGCATTGCCTATTTCTTAAGCTTTCTCATTTATAGGGAAACAGCTTGATCCTTCTGAACACAAACAGAATATTTTAGTCTTTACTAGATAAAAACATTTTAAAGTACAAAGAATCATTTAAATAGTTAAATACGCTCTTTCAAAACAATGTCGTGTTCTTAAAGCATTTGACATTGTAAATTCATAAAGAAAAAAGTCTGCTTTTTCTAAGCAGATCAGAAAACTTGTTCTGTAGCTATTTCTGGTTTTACTGGCACTCACTGGAGACCGTGGGGATTGTTTGTGAGGGATAAGGGAAGGTGGAGCCTGCCTTTCAATGTGTCTTTAACTTGGTTTCACAGATTTACAAATTTTGGGTAATGAAAGAAAGGAGAATGAAGAGAAAATGCAACCATTTGGAAGACTAAAATGTGTAGAAAGAAAAGATTGAGGCAGAGTTGGAAAGAAAAAGCAAAGGAGGAGGACCAGCTGAGTAAAAAATGGGTAATTCTGAAAGAATGACAGGTATATCTTGTAGTGTTAAAAAGCCTGATTTGTGAATGATCCATTTCAAAGAGCAGGGGAATGCAAAATAAACTAGATAATGCATTATAATGCATGCATTTCCTGTCTTTCTAGAGTTGCCACCTTCTGACTAGCCTTCAAAATCAACCACAGTAGTTTTCCTGTGAAGACTTCATTATATATGACTGTAAATTATCAAAGCTTGCAGTGACTGGGATGCAAACACAGGCCAGCAGTGGAGTGCCAGTGCTCGAGGTTCTCTGAGGTGCAGCAGGTTCTCACAGAGGGCTGGCCCGCAGCACAGCAACAGGCTCTCAGTTTGCTGTGTGGTAGGAAGGGCCATTCCAACAATTACCTAATATTGCTGCCTCCATCCGGGGATTTTTTACACGTCCCATAACAGTGGTGAGTTGGAGTTATGCATAGACCTTTTATACAAGTGGACAAAATATATTCCCACTGTTTTCAGAGACATCAAGAGGCCTCGTGGTGATCACAGACTCCACAGCTGCAGAAACCTCCTACACAACGTTAAATTATCCAGTATATTGATTTGAAAGAAGACTTGAATAGCTCCAGGCCTCCATAATGAGAAAGCAAACAACCTCTCAGAATTTAAACAGTTTAGAAAGAAAAGATAATCCAGCAGCTCTATTGAAAGTTCTGATAACAGACTCTCTCTCACTAGAGCACTTCAGTCTGAGCTCTTGTTTCAAACTATGGAATAAGCAGCTGTTTGAAATGGCAGCTATCTCAAAATCCTTGCAGATACTGCAAAAGAGTTTGGAGTATCTCTTTTTCATAATTGTCTAGACACTCATTCCCACACTCCATCACCAAATCCACCTTGCCACTTTCAAAATAGGGATCTTTAGCCAGGCAGGTCTGAAAGACGTGCTAGAAGAACAGTTCCAAGTTCTGCACCTGTATAACCCAGACTTTACATGTTTATGTTCACACACATCACACTGACACATAGTTCAGAAGCCTGTGTCCCAGCAAGGGCTGCAGTGGGCATGCCTGAGATTTCTGAATATTTTCCCTTTTTATGTTTGGGGGACAGCCACAGGTTGGGACAAACATTCAATATCCTCAGACATCTTTCAGATTTGATCCCTGAGCAGAAAGCAGAACATAGCTGAAGGAATCTGGATATATGGCTGGGCTGTGTAAAGGATCCATCCAACCAACCATCCATCCACACTCAGAAGGACACTGTTTGCACTTCTCTGAGGATGTGTAGCACAATTTCTGTTCTGCACTCTACCTTGGCAGTTTGAAAATCTCATCTGTTATGTCGTGCAACTTACTGATGGCAAAATGAAATTAGTATTGTGCTTCTGGAAAAATAACACCTAAAAGGTGGATTAGGTTAGTCTGTTAATCTTACTAGTGGGAGGGAGTGTCTTTCTTTAACCAAAAAAGTTGCAGTAAATTGGGGTTTTAATTTTTCATGTACAATACTAATTCTTGCTTAGAGTGAAAGCAAAAATGAAAAAAAAAGCAAGATGAAAATTTTGTAAATAATCATTAAATTTTTAATTGCATTGAATTTTATGCACATAACATACTGTATTTGGTGCAGTGTTACAGAAATACTAGTTCTGTAGAATTTTTGCTTTTAGTAATCTGGCATTTTTCCTCAATTTCTACTTCCTTTTAATTGCTGCCTCTTACAGCCTTTGAGCAGCTGAACAATATTACAGATTATTTAGCTGAATAAACATCCTAGCAAACATGCTTTATCATCATGAATTGGACAGTGCCTGGTTACTGCACTGAAATTGAATATCAAAAGCTGCAAAAGTATTTTCAAGTTCTCCTTTCTCTTTCCTCACATCTTCAAGAACAGATCAAGGATGGTCTTTGTCCTTTAAAGTCAACATCTATTTTTATCCTGATTTCATGCAGTATGTTCCTTATATTGGTGTAAGAACAGGGTGACAGTGCTTATGTCGTTGGGTGAAGTCTAATTATTTTGTTTCTGATGGAAATTTTGAAATTCTCAATAAAATAATTTGTTTTCATTTTTGAACTTTACACAGTAATGTGATCATAAACACATAGTATCTTTACTTTCAATGGAGAATTCTGCTGCTTTTATGTGCAATTCTTTTTGTTCAATTAGCTCTACATGTATTATGTAGCATCTGACATCTGTTCATTTAGAAGTAGCATTGCTTAACATGGATTTTCAGGTTTGTCAGCTGGGAAGGTTTAGGTTGGATTATTTCTTTCTTCCTGTATACCACTCTATGATCAGACTGTTTTATACTATACTAATCAGAATTTTCATGGCATGGAAACTGTGGGCCTGTGAACTTTCTTCTTTTTCTATTATTTTGTCTAAGTATGAACCTGGTAAAACTGCACCAAAAGTAATATATCATTGTTTAGATATTGGCTTGGACTTCTATGGAGGCATCCTGTGTCTGAAGTAACTGATTCAATTAATAATTTACTTCATCAAGTTCCTTCAGTGGGGACTGTCCATCAATAATAAAGTTATTTTATTGTAAACATCTAAAAATCCATAATACAGGAAACCACATAAATGCCACATGCAGCAACTTTGCATTTTTGTTTACTAAAGGCACTGTTATTATAAATGAGTTTGAAAATGTCTATGGGAATGCATTGCTATGGTAACTGGGATCCACAACAGCAGCTGCTTGCTCTTCATTGCTGTTGCATATATACATTAAAGCTGACAATGCCTCTTCATTCAATTTTAACATGTGTAGCCTGAAAAAGAGATATCAGCATTTCAAAAGCTACACGTCTGATGTCAAATGCAGCCAATCTGTGACTTAGGTTTATTTCAGTTTTTTGTTTCAGTCTTGGAGTTGTTGAAAAATACATAGAACTTTAGCTTTAACATGGTTTTGTGCCATGAGAAGTTACTCATCCATACTGTTTTGTCAAATTCAAAACATTAGAAGATTTTCCAGTAATTCAGTTTCAGAAAATGCCTTTGCTATCCTTATTTATTGACTGTTGTAGCAATTATAGTCAATAGTTATGAAGAAGTTTTTGTCCCTTGCCAGCCTTTCTGGGAGGAATCTATAACTGGAGCTTCTGTTCCATTTTTTAATGTCCCATACTCTAAGAACTAAAATCCAGTTGGCCTCCAGCTCTGTGCTCTATTTGGTTTTACATTTCAGAGATGTCTTTAGATCTAAGCTATGTCATTGTGCTGTGCCATTGAGACAATTCCTAAACAGAGTGTCTTTAGGTCCAGTGGGCAGGGGAAATAGGAAATGTGTTCCTCATGTCAGTAAGAGTAAAATAATCACATCTATCTTCTTAAAAATCTTGTCAGAGAATGTTATCCTTTCCTTAAAGATGAGGAAAATGTAACACAGAGATGACAAGTCAGATTGAAATCTCTAGTATTACTTGTAGAAGTAGAGTATTATGTGGCACAGGAAAGGGTTGAAAGAATTAAAACCTGAACTTACTGTTTGTTGTGCCGGTCCTGTTAAAAAAAACAAACCATAAACTAGGACTGGAAAAGATTCAGAGAAGAACTGAAGGTTGACCAAAAATACAACTTCCTTCCTAGAAGCCATGAAGTAAACTAGGACTATTGGGTTTGAGAAAAAGATATCACAGAAGGGTATGACAAAGTACAAGATGGAGAGTGTGATGGAAAGGCTGGGTATGTCTCAGAACTTCTTCAGCTTTTCTACCACCAGAACTACAAGAACCAATTAACCCTGCCCCCCCCCCCCCCAAATTAAGCTTGTAGGATCCTGTTTCAGAGCAATGAGTGACACACTGGGTGACAGAGCTGTGGAACTCCAGGCATTGCAGATGGCCAGAGTTTCTGTTGGTTCCAAGGAAGAAGGGAGAGTTCACAAAAGAGAAGCACACTGCTGCTAACCAAGTACATGGAAACTGACTTTGGAAGTCCCTGAGCTGAAAAGGATTGCTCAGGTGCAAAAAGTCTGCAGAAGTATTGGGCAACAGTACATGTACACCCTATTCCTGCTGCTTCCTAGACATCCATTTCCTGGATATGCTTCATGACAGGCTACTGGTCTACAGGGACATTTGCTTTGGCCAGTAGCTTGTCCCTAAGGGTCCATACCCTGCAAGCAGTATTGCCTTTCAAAGTATAAAAAACCCATAAGATATTTAGTTTTACTATATTTGGTTTTCACACATTAAACAAATGCAAATATTTGAGCATTGTCAGCAGATCAACTGTTTGACAGTAGGTCCATTATTATTCTGTTTATAAAACATTGCATCTTCAAATGCTTCAACTTCTGTGTAAACTGAAAGCCTAAAATACTTGCTTTCATGTCCATTTATTGATACATTTTTTTCAAACCTAATTGAAAGTTTGCTGCCACTGGGATGAATCTTCTAAAGGATGTAGAAGTTCTCCTAACTGCATTTTGATAACTTCCAGGAGTACGGAACATAATGTGAAATCACAGAGCTCATTAAAATTAAGTCATACTGGAAGAAACAAAGAAACAGTTGGTGACTCTGAAAGTACTTACCACAGTCATGAAACACAGAACTTGACTTAGAAATAGCTGCCACAAAGGATGCTACTTTTTTAATAGAGGTTTTTTTCTATTCCTTTATCACTATCACTTAAGGTACATTCATACCACCCCTACAGCGCACACACACCACATAAAGCCAATACAGAAATTGTTGAGAAAAATAAGTATTTCAATATGCTATACTTGCCAAACAATCTTAAAGCTTCACCTAGAAGATAAATAAATTACCTAAAGTAAAAGAGAAATTAACTCACTTTTACTGTGGTACTAAGTATGTGCTAGAACAAGTTATGACAGCTAATGAGAATAATGAGTAATGAGAAATGTAAAGCTAAATTTAAACTATGATAATAAGAATTAAGTTTCTTTAAGGAGGGTTAAATACAAAGAATGAAAACAGAACATACTACATGGTGATAAACACATTTAAAAATTAAGATGTGATGTAGAAAAGATAGAACACAGGAGTTGGTAGATAAATTCAGGCTTTAGCATAGGGCTGCCAATATAACAGTGTCTTTAAGCTGAGCTTCTGAAAACACTGCAAACTATTGATAAGAATCATAATCAAGGGACTGTACCATTTTAAGAATATTTGCCTAGGAAAGGAAGATCTGAAATTAGCTTCTAATTAGAAAATGTTGCAGTCAAGATCAAATTTCCAAAGTAAAGGTTTAAACTGTGAAAGTGTTACCAAGATCCACCAATGGCTTACATGTCCTTCCTTAACTAAGGCTACTTTTTTTTCCTGTGAGGACTCTTCCCAAGTTGTTTTCTCCTGTGTAGGTCATACCTGCAGTCACAGACATCTCAGCTGTCAATACTGCTTCAGTGCTCTGGAGGTACCAGTGCTCATTCCTTACAGGTTCAAGTGTCACTGATAAATGAACCACTCATTTTAAACACAATTGTATCTGCTAAGTGAGAGCATCAAGGAAGTATGCGTTAAAGCAACAAACAGCAGAGAGTTTTTGAAAAGGCATGGAAGACTGAGTCACTGAAAACAGCACTGCTAAAGGGAATTAAGGTATTTCTGCCTTGATGCTAAAGTGTTGGATAAAGTTCTGATTTCTATGGAATGGAGTCAATCCACAGAAGGTGAAATGAGGCTTTTACATCTTACAGTAGTGGATAAAACCAAACTAGTTCTGTCACTCTTATATGATAGAGATCACATAGAAAAGCAACCTGGAAAATAATAAATCACACCAGGAGAGACAGATCTTAAAAAATTGTAAGGGCTATGCTTTCAAAGTCTGACCACATAAGAAATTAGCGCATGTCTTCCCTAAAAATACAATTCAAAAAGAATTTAATTTTTTTTTCTTAACTGATAAAAATGTTATTTAGTGCAAAATCGGCACTATTACTATATAGGAGCTATGAAAAGTTCCACATTGTCTCATGAGATGAATTAGTTTAGTCTAGGAAAAAAATTTTTCCAAAGTGTTTGTCTAATAAAAGAGAAATTTATCTGCAGCAAGGAAATAATTATCTAGAACAATTTTACCTTGGCTTATTCAGGCAGATTTTCCCTTCTTCTTAGTCAAGCACCCACTGAGGATTCTTAAAAATTCAATAAAACCAAGGTGTATTAGAAGCAGAATGTTCTTTTAATGTTGCAAGCTGGTTTACAAGTTTGGAAAATAAATTTTTGCTGAGTGGTGGAATCCACTGTGTCAGTCAGCAGCTACTGCAGCCAGTGCCTGTTGGGTCAGAGCTGACACCAGCTCTCGCCATGGAGGCACAGTTCATTTCCATCTACCTGCAAAGTCCCACAGGCTCATAACAAGTTGATAACAAGCCTAGAAAGGTTGAAGTTTCATGGAATCAGCTGAAATCAACCCACACTGGGCACACATTCATCAGGGAAATGGACTACACAATCTTCTGACTTCCTTTGCATTCTAAATTAATCTGTGATTCTGTGATTTTTCCAATTCACACTTGCAGAATAAACTGTTGGTCAGTTAAGCAATGGATTTAGTTTAATCAAGAGGTAGCTTTCTTAAATTTAACTGTATGCAGTATGTGAGGCATACTGTCTGTGTCCTTTCTGGTCTAGGAAATATGGAGCTCATGAAAACCCATCTTTATATGTTACAATAGTAGATATACTAGATATACTGGAAGGAGAAAAATGAATCTGATATAAGTAGTCATCTGCTTAACACTCTGCTGAGGCTTTGCTGAGAAATAAATAACAAATTGCTGTCAAGTTGTGTAACTTGAGAGCCAGTTCTAGCTAGTTTTGGCTTCAGCCAACAGTTTCACATATGGAAAAACATATACTGCTTACCCAGCTTTGCAGACGGACATGGTAACAAGGCCTACATGTTTGCAGACCTTGTGACAAGGATGACTAGAATAAAGAGATCCTGGTTACTCATGCCTCAGGCTTTCCTGAAAGGGGGTTACATCCACACGAGTGGGTTTAGGTAGATCACAACCACAGCAAATCCAGCTCAAAGGTTGGTACCTGCTGGCTACCCTGTGTTACATCACAAGGTATCTTCACACTGAAATGGTTTATCCAGGGAAGTTGCAGGTGAATTACAAAGCAGCCTGATTTTGTGTCTGAAGTTTGACTCAAAGGATCACAAGGTGAAATTACACAATTTCCAGCATGTACTCATGAAAATGAATGGAGCTGTACTTTGTAATTTGCAGTCCAAAGAAACTTACTTTTAGGGATCTGAGGTCATAGGATTGAGCAGGAGTATTAAAGAGTGCCATTTTATTAAAATGGCATGTCTTTCAAGTTCAAAAATACACATTTCAGAGCAAGTTCTGCAGCAGTCCTTATCTACTACTGATACATGTCATACAAGGGAGAGAAGAAAAAATGAAACAGCCTCACCAAGGAAAAACATCAAGAGTTGCATCCTCTGATCTGTAAATTCCTACAGAGACAAGGTCAGTTAAATCACATACTTTCTGTACTTTACTCCAGCTGACAATCTGCTGGTTATAATGCAAGAACACAAGGGCTCAAATAGATTTTTCTGCCATGGTGTGCCATCTGGCACAGGGCAGCCTCACAAATGCTGCTTCCCTGCTCTGCTTCTGCAATCCAGTGATGGCATAATTGTAAACCCTGTCAGTTTTCAGCAGCAAAGTCAGCTTAATGCAATCTATCTGTGGGTATCAAAGTCACTCATGCCAGATGCAAATGTTTCATTGCCCAAACTTAAAGACTTAATTCTATTTCCATGCAGAAAAAAATCTCCAGCCCTGGAAGTACATTTGAAAGTACAGTAGGATAAACAAAAAGTAGGGGATTAAATCTGGGACTGGTTGGTGTATTGGTGCTTAACAGAATAATGCACTAGGCAGCAGAGGAGTTATTTCACTGCTATGGTGCCAAATTGTTATCTTGTTTTCCTCTGATATGAGAGAGATGTGGATCTGCTTTTAATAAGTGAAGCAGTAACACAATGAACCATCATGCAGTGGCTGCTTAAGTGTTCCCAAGCAGCATTGTCAGTGCCTCTCACTGCTGAGGCAAGGATGTGTGTCCTTGTGACTTGGGTTTCAGAGCATGCAGAACGATGCTGGGATGTGTGGCAGTGCTGGGATGCTGCACAGATGGTGACTGGCATAAAATTACTCTTTCATTTGTGACTCAGCTCGGAATCCAACCTTGTGTCTCCAGCAGGGACAGGACAGAAAACCAACACACTGCAATAGCTTTTTCTCTTTCAATTAAATTTTTTAAGTATCTTTCCAAATGCTGCTGTTGAAGATGAAAATCTTTCTTCCTAGACATTAATGGTACAAGGAAAAAAACATTACAGAGTTTATAGTAAAAGCATCATGTATGAAGACATGCTAAACATCGACGTCTGCTGTTCTGAAAAACACCTTTTAATACATGGATTCCATGCTAGTTTTCCCCCACACTTATTTATGTATGGCTTACATGACTGGTGTTGATTTCATCTTCCTCAGTATATTATTCAGTATTCAAGTGAACAGAAGGTTGCTCCTTCAACCCATTTATGATACAATATTGTTCAGTGGAGTTAATATAAGTCTCACACAGGTACACAAAGAAATTGGGCACGCTTACATTTGAAAACCATAATTTTGTACTCCTGCAGGCAAGGTTCCAGCTTTCTGTGATTCTGCAGTTTTAGAAATGCCATTCTTCCAGGCAAACCTTTGTACACTGTGGAAGTAACTTAAAAATTGAGGTTTCTGAATTACACTCCATAGTTAAGTGCTTAGAGAGAAAAAACATCTTAGATTACTGCAAATGGGACTGAAGCGGAGTTGGAGGGAAAGTCCTCTGTACAGATATTGGCAGCATTTCTTCAAAATAAGGGTTAGGCATGGTGACATCAAAAGATGAAGCCCCTCTATAGCTGGATATGTTACTTTAGAAAAATGTTGAATTGCTTGGCAATTTCTTTACACTTCTGAACACTTGGCCTGTAACTACCCAGGAAACCCAAAATCATTTGCAAAGAGAAATAAATTATATCCTACAAGTCATAAATGATAACTACCCTATAGAAAAAAAAAGTGGAAACATCAGGAAAGTCATTCACATGTCTCAGCTCTCTCATATCTGGACTTTGGAAGAAGATTACTTCATTAGTTCTACATTTATTATTAGAAATTTTCACTCTGAGTTTGTCTTACCAAAAGCATCAATTTCTGAAAGAGAAGTGCCATAGCTCCCAAATAATCATGCTGCGTTCAAAGTAAAAACAAAACCATTTAGTTATTGGGAAGTGGCTTCTTAACACCTGTGTGCTTCTGAGACAGTTTTTCTCCTGGTTTGCAGGATCTGTATTTTGAGTGATGCTGCCTGCTTCCAGTTCCATCTCAACACTAGTCTCAGTGTTGAGGGCTCACAGTTTTTCCTTGACTCTGCATATTAGCTGAATTTGCCTGTCCTTGCTGTATGAGTTTTCTTACAAGATGATGTGACTGTCCCACAGGAAATTGTTTCTGCCTCTTCATGAAAGAGAGATAGGACCAATTCCCACTTTCTTTGTAGATGTACTTCCATGAGCTGTAACATTTGTCCAATGTCTCAAGAAAAGCAAGGTGGAAAAATATGTGGTGATTTCTTATGAAGGATAGTTCAATTCCAAAAGCCCTTTCATAATTTCCTTCAAGATTTCATAATCACTGTCTGGTTTTTCTTGTTTGTTGTTTGGTTGGGGTTTTGTAAGAAAATCCATCATGTGAAAAGGAGTAGGAGGAAAAGATCCTATTTATAAAGCCCCAAGTTTTTACTGTTATTTAAGAAATATCTTTTCCCCCACTAACTCACGCTGTATTGACTCCTATTTGCTTTGCAATAGAAGCTCAAAAAGCAACTTTTGCTTACCGATAGGAATGCTGGAAACAAAATCCATTATTTACAGTACTTTTGAAAATATCACCTCACTTACCAGAAGATGTTTGGACTATTTAAAATCATTTTACTGCTTCCTTAGGACAAAGAACATATTCTATATAACAACAGTATGTGGTTTTAAAAAAAAAGGCGGCCTAAAGTGCCTAAATTCAGATGTAAAAATATCAAATGGGAATTATTTTTATAATGAATTCAGATAGAATGACAGAACACAAGTAACAAGTAGTGATTGTTTGTTTTCGTGGCAATATCACCTCTGTGAACTGCAAAAAAAAATGTGTCTGGTTTAGATTTAGATTGCACAGAAAGAAAAAGCCAAGCTGAAAACAACAGTAATTTGTGGCCGAGCAGATGGCAAATCAAGCTAAATCTGGATAGTTTTAGATAGCAAAAGTTCTGTTTAAAATACATTGCTTACCTGGCTAGCTGTTCTTATGCTCCTTTGCCATCCACTGCAAACGAGTGATAAATTTGATGATTGCCACAGGGGGTTCTTGCAATATCAAAAATTGTCCTATTTTCCTTTACAAAATTATAATTTTAATATAAATTCTAAAATTGTTAAGGAAGGACATAAAAACTTGCCAATTACCATTTGGTATCCAAATATTCCTCTGTTTGTTTACCATGACTGCAATTCAATTTAAAAATTACATCTTAACCTACCTTTTAAAATGCTGGATATCTGTTGAAATATTACATGAAAACTTATATGATACACTTTATTTTTAAAAAGCAATATAGTAAGAGGTTTGTCTCAGCATATAATATTTCATTTTGAGGATATGCCGAATGATGGTTTAGTAACTTTAAATAATATATTAAAATATTTTTGCTAACTTTTTTTCCTGAGAAGTCTAGCTCTTTTGAGAGAGGGTAATTATTAAATTCCATGGAATTGTTTTCTATGGAGAATTCAGAAGGCAATTTTGAAATCTGAACTTTCATTGGGAAAATGCAATCCATTGTATTATCAGAATACCAACAAACTGGTTTTTCTACTATTGTAACACATGAAAAATGTTTTATTGTCATAAAACATTATTACAGCCACATTGTTAGTAATAATATTATATTTTTTAATTCATAATTCCTAGATAGAGGAACAACTCCCATAGCCAGATAATGGTATTTTCAGTTTTGCTTTTTTTAAAGCCTCTAAAATTAAATCAGTATGCGAGATGTAAATGGAACTCAAGGAATTGCTTTCATTCAAAGGCAGTAAGTGACCATTTGCTCACCCATGTTGAAATGGATCTTTCAACAAAAGGCCATATTCAAAACCAGAGAACAGATAAACATAATAGCCTGTGTTTTGCTGGCAGAGTCTTCCAGAGTGACAAAGAGAACCTTTAAGCTTGCACAGGAATGTGGCAAGCTTGTTTTATGATGTAATATACCCCATTTAAAACCCCAGAAGTACCCTGGGTTTTGTTTTGTTTTTTCCTTGGGGAATATTGTGAAATATAGGAAGAACTACATTTAAAGGCTGTTTCTCTATACATTTAGAAGGCGGGAAGAAAATCCAAGCAGTTAGAGGAATGCTCAGTCTTTATGACTGTTCTGCCTTCGTATCCAGTAAAAGGTAGCTGATCAGTAAGTTCCAATTTCTCCTCTTTTCCAAGACCAGTTCAGCTGATTCCTCTTTGGAGTGCCAGAATATGTGGATGCTCAAAAGCTCTGGGGTTTGCTGCAACCAAAACAAATTTTAAAACAACTGCTGTGAGACATTAATCTAATAATCCCTTAGTTATGGCTCTTTCCATTTTAGAGAATTTCGTTTCTGGAGGGTGAGGCCTTACCCTGCAGTCCTCTGCACACCTGCAGGGCTGTGTTCAGCAGGCAGAGCATTGCCAGGTTTGGACTGTCAGCCATGGTGGAGAGAACAATAATGCAAGAGTTGAAGCTGTGCTCCAGAGAAGCCATGTCAAGCACCAACAGATGTAAATCTAAGTCCAAACCCCTTTTTCCTTTTTTTCTTGCTAGAGCTGCTCTTCCTGACCTGCAGTGGAGGCAGGAGACTGGCAAGGGAAAGGACAAGGGGGATAAAGTGCACTGTTAACAGCAGGAAAGCCACAAGTGCTGGCTCAGCTTAAATAACTTCCTACCACTTTCTGTCTGGGATACTTAGCTGATTTATCCTAAAACTGTTTTCTTGTACTCCCAAGGATGTTGAGCAGATATGCTGTTTCCTCCTAAACAGTGTCTAACCTGTGAGAGACAAGAGCATCCACAGCAGTCTCAGTGTCCTGGCAGTGCATTGTTTAATCAGCTGAGCATTTATTAGGGAGCACTTATCAGAAAACAGCTGTGATTTGAAGACTCACAAATCTGGCTTGGTCTAAGCCTTTAGTACCTTGGGATGGTGAGCCAGCCCCAGCAGTTCCTCTCCCTACCAGGGCCAGAGAACTGCTGCAAGCTTTAATGTGGGGCATGGATGGAAAGAACAGCCTCAAACAGGGAATAAATACCTGTTTTCCCTCTGACAGCAACAAACACAGCCTTGGGTTTGTTTGTTGCTCATGTCAGATAATGTTCTTTTACTAGAAGGGCATAGAAAATAATATCTTTCTTTCAAATACCAGAACACAGTTTGTCTGTAAATCATACAAGAATTCACTAGATATCCAAGCAGACTATGTGAATAATCTAAAATACATTGCGTATGCATGTTAGAAGACAGGAAAAAATTCCTCATATGGCTCAGAAATAGAACAGATTACACAGAACACAATTCATAAATCTTTTTCTAGCAAAGCAGAAAATCTCACAAAAATTAATGATCCCCAAGAATTTTTAGTATTTCAGTCTCCTGTGTCTTCCATAAGACTGGAGGAAGATGCTCATGTAAAGCCTAAGAAAGTGAAACTTAAGCAAGAAAAGCAGCAGTTCTAATGTTATTCCATGTCCAAACTGACAGAGGAAGGGAAATGCTGGAGTCACCATAAGATGCTTTGAGTACAATGGAGTTTATGTATGACTTTTGAATTTCATCTCTACATTGTAAATATTTTTTGTGTATACAACTCTAAATTCTAACAGTACTAAATGCAGTACTTTTTTGCTTTCTCTCTTATACCTGCAAATTAAATACCCAGAAAAATAAAACACAGCAAGATACTGAGCATCTTGGAACCTAATCTTAGCTGGCTCAGACTTTGGATGAGATGACCCTTAAAGTCCTTTCAAATCTAAGTTATTCTTTCATTCTGATTTTTTGGTGTTAAATTAACCAGAAATTCAAGAAGATAATTGCACAGGATTCACAATAGTTCATTGTTTACAATTCATGAGCCTCTACTCACAGAAAGCCTGGCATTCATAAACAGTAAGAACAACCACTTTGCCCAACAGGCTTGTGTACAAACAAAGGAGTGCCTAAATGGTCTTTGACCAGCAGATGAAACTGATCACCAGAGGAGAGCAGAATTCATAAGAAAGGATTTTTTTTCATTATTCATCGTAGGAGTCTTGCACAGCTCACCTTTGGAGAGCAGAAGAAAGAGAAAATCAAAATGACTCCTGCAGCAAGAAAAAAAAATGCCAGGTTTTGAGGGAATTATATGAAGGGAAAGGAGAGATAGGTGAGCCTGGATTCCTTCTGTATCTTGGTCTGGGTACAAAAAAATGCTACAGAGCAGTGAGCACACCAAAAGCATGGGAGTACCAGAGGGTCCTGATGTTCTGCAGGCATCTGACAGTACCTGGGGAGTGACTCTTGTAGAAATGTACACACAACATGTGCTGATACAAGGTGTCACTTGAGTTTTTCAGCTGTAATGGCAATGTTGCTCCATTTCTTGCCTTTCCCTTAGCAAATGAAAATCTCTACTCTGTTCATTCTGACCTAGCTCTTCCTAAGGAGACCAATGGCACTTATTTCAGGTACTTTCCTTTCATCTAGTCATGACTGCTTAAAATGAGCAGATTGTCACACAAAATATGCACTGTACAAGTCTGTAAGAGGACTTTTTAGGTTTTTAACTTTGCAGCAGCTGTTGAAGTGGGCATGTCAGAGTTGTTATTCTGGGCATGCTGAAAATTATTTGTTTTGTAATCTTGCCTGTAACTTAACCCTTACAGACAGGATCGAGGGTAAGAACTGTTCTGACACAAACTCATAGCAACTTTCCCCTTAACTTCACAGAAACAGTGAAGGAGAGAGGAAAACGAAGAGAAAAATAATGAGTTCCTGAAGAGGCTGCCAGATAAAAGCACAAATGACTACAACAGTGATAATAGGTGATAATTCAGGTATAATGGAACAAAACAAACATCTGTGGATGGACACAGCAAATACAGGGCTTTCCAACCTCAGCTTCTACTTGAATGGCATTCCTGTGACTTTGAAAGTATCTCCAGGATACCTTAAATAGAACAAAAATAGCTCAAAGAGAAAGTTGACTTTAAGACATTCTTCAGAGGTCATTCCCATAGTGTCAAAAAAAATTCAGGGATACTGCCAAGAAATAACATCCTCTGGAAGAGCAGCATTATATCTACCTTTTCAGTAGGGATACCTCTTCTGTGAAGTGATGATATCTCCTTGAAAATGTTTACTTTGTTGTCATTATTCCCACAAAGCAACAAGATTACATTTTTGTTTCACAATTCTTCTGTTTAAAAGAATACACATAGGTCCTCACAAGGACTATAATATGTTTGATCTGAGAATTGACTATTTAGTGACTGAGTTTCTATAATAGTCAAAAGAAAAAGATTATCATTTAAGTCAGACTTTACTGAAATAAATAAAGTCACAGACATCAAAGCTTTGTTCCCAGGTTCAGCTGTTACTGACTGAATGAAGCCGTACCCTGTTGGCCACAGTGCTGAGAGTGGATTCCTTTTGTTATTTATGGACAGAGGAGTTTAGGATCAAACTGTGGTCGAAGTTAATGGCAAAACTCCCACTGACTTCAATTAGAACAGAATTTGGCTCACAGTCTCATTACTGAGCATAACAATTAAAAGAAGCTTTTACAAGCTGTATTGCTGTGTAAAAGGGCATGAACCATGTAGCAGATTTCATTGAACCCACAGCCAACAGTCATTGCTATAGCAACTGAGGTTCTAACAAAGGTAGTCACTGTCTCTGTAATCATCAGGTGTCTCTATAGCAACTAGAGTTTCCAGAGAACAAGAGAAAAATATTTGAAAACTGTCAGTGTCAAGAAAAGAGGTTTGTGAATTGGGAGGTTGGAAGCAAGAGCAACGTAAGGGTAAAACAGGGCTCAGAGTAAAGAGAAATGATTGTCCCAAACATACACAGGGAATGGCAAAGGAAGATAGAGCACAGGCCAGGGGCTCAACTGGACATGAGAGAGGGCCTTCCCTTGGGTAAGGAAAGCAATGTGGCACTCCAAAGAGATATTCATCAGGTCTAAATTAGATATGTTTCAGACACAATTCTTTTAAAGAAAAACTGGTTACTACAAAAGAGTGCAGGACCAGACTTTGTCTGCCATAGGAGTTACAGTCCACCAGGATTTTCAAAAGCTCCTGCCTGCTTTTCTTGTGCCCACATTCCTTTACAAACACAGCCCTGTTTGCCTTCAAAATGGAAGAACACAATCTGTTCTCTTGAAACGTGGCTGCAGATAGCACAACACAATTATATAGAAATGATGATAACTGTTCTTAATGTTACTTATTTACAAGTTTTTAAACAGTGTTGAAAAGAAAAAAGGAACAGCTGCTGTTTGGATACTGATAGGGATGAAAACAGCAGTGTTAATTACAGGGCTATTTCTGTACAATACGCTTTTAGGCTCTGAGGTAGGCAGCAGGGTTATCTGCACATAAGAAAGGCCAGCATATGTAAACCTAAGTCCCCACAAAAAATAGTTTAGTGATATTGGCAGAACCTATAAAAGAATAGCTTTAGACTAATCTGATTCCTAGTGCTCTAATGGAAATAAGAACCAAGGCGAGATGTTTAATTTAATTAGGAATTATTCAAAATATTCATGTTCACAAACTAAAAGCAATTCAGTGGGATCAGCACGCTTCCTCTGAAAATAAGGTCACAAAAGTAATTAGGAATTCCAAATGGGATCCAATCCAGTACACTGATTCACTGCAATGCTTTGTTTAAATAACCAAAACCTATCTTTAACCTGGAAAATTGATAAAAGACGGAGTAGTGCTTGAGTCAGATTTCCATTTCACGTGTATCGAGAGCCCTCTAGTGGGATGTGCTTTCAGATTCGACTCGTGCAAAAGAGCAGCCCTTGTCATGCAAGGCAGTTCAATCAGGTGTGTGTTCCTGCACTCCTTGCTAGCATTTTGTTACAACGCAATGCAATACAATTTCTATCTGAAACAGAAGTCACCAAATGACACACTGCTGAACAATGAACTGAGTAAAACAAAAAGCACTGTACCAAAATATTTTTTCAGGCAGCCTTTGGGGGTTTGGGGGGAGGGGGGGGTTGAGTTTGGTGGGGGTTTTGTTGGGGGTTTTTTTAAGCCTTAAATGACAATGACAGTCAGGATGTTTACTGCTGTGGTGTGGCCATCCTGAATTCAGCAGCTTTTCAGTAGTTGCTGTTTACTCAACACAATTGAATCGGTGATGTGGGATCACCATCCATATGGAAGTGTGGGGTATTAATATCAACAGCCCAGGAGAGCTTGATCTCCATCAGAGCTGCTTCAAACCACAAGGACCTCCCAACATGCAGAAAGTCAAGCAAACCTGGCAGAAGTTCCTGGATGAAGGAACACCTGGCTGAGCTCAAACAGGAAAAGGAACTAGAGAGATGGAAGCAGAAACAGGTAACCTAGGAGGAATACAGAGAGCCTGCCTGAGCACACAGAGCTGTGAGGCAGCAGGGATAGAAGGAAAAGGCCAGCAAAAGTGGCTCCTGCAAGTGTACACCCAGGCTCAGAGGGGCAGAGAAACTGCTGACAAAGGACACGGAAAAGACAAAGGAATTCAATGACCTTTTGCCCCAGTTTTTGGCACACACATTCCAGCTTGTAGCATAGTCTGTGACTGATGGATTGCCTGCTTTTATAGGAAACTACACTTAAACCAGCATATATGCACAGGGCCACAGTTCTAAGAGTTGAACATGAGTCAGCTCCCCAAAGTAGTCTACCATATGGAAACTGTAATTTAGACAATCGATAAAATGATACAAATTATCTAGATAGATTTTTAGTTTATTTAAAAAAATAATAATACCACAGGGCAGCAGGTCAAGCTGAAAATGAGCATTAAATTCACAGAAGTAAACTTGGAAATACTTCCTTCATAATCCTGACATTCAATTGTGTGGATTAATTTAAACTGCATAAACAGGTAATATCAGTTTTCCTCAGTTTTGTAAGTCATTTAGTTCTGAACCTGTTGGCTAAAACTGTATAAACTGGAACAGATTAGCTCTCTTGTAACAACTCATAGAACCAAAGTGCTTCCTGTCTTTTGAAGCTTTTATTTCTTCAGACATGCTGGCATTTCTGTCTTAGTGAGAAAAGCACACATGAGCATTTCAGGTCTGTCTGAACTGAATTTGGTCTCTGAAGGCAGATTCCAGCATGATGAGCTGATTGTTACATCACAGAGTGCATCAAATTTACTCGTGCTCTAAGGGGAGAAAAGATTTTCCTGTGTTCATACAATGCCTCTGGACAGTAACATATGAGCAGAAGGATCACAATTCTTTGGAGATTAAAAGTCCAGTTCCACTCAATTCAATGCATATTCATCATAATTACTACAGTATTTTAATAAGTCAGTAAAACAGACTCTGAACCAAGGAGGGGGAAAAAAAACAAAAAAGACTTTACCTTCTGGATAGAAAGCTGTATTCCAGTAAGAAGAAATTATTCTTAAAGCTATTTTTCAGCTAAGTGTAATAGCTGTAACATAAAGGTACATAGATAATGTGGATTTATTTCTGTCTCTAGAGGCTCTGTGACCCATGTAGATCAAATACCACCAATATCAAATAAGAAAAACCAAAGTCTGACCTCAGAAAAAAAAAGAGAGAACAAGATCAAGAGCAACCAGCAAATAAACTGGTTTCATAGGAGGACTATTCTAGGCAGTAGAAGAAGAGATTTAAAAATGCACAGAGGCCTGGCAGTTATAAATGATGCTTAGCCCACTGCTGTGGGCTTAGTGGCCTTAAGTGGCCTTAGCCCACAGCATTTCCTGGGCAGTTGTGCATCAGAGCAGGAGCCAGCAAGGCAGATCTTCTTGGCTGGAATGGATTAGAGAAGGATAACCACTTGTGATCCCACTAATCCTGTTCCAGTCTGTCTGGGGATTTCAGGCAAGCAAGCTGTGACAGAACACTTTTTATCTGTGTACTCACAAAGTGATTGATTTCTCAGTTTCAGAGTTGGTTTGGCTTGGTCTTTTAATTATATATACAGGTGCACTTGTTTTCAATGTTTGCTTTTACTCTTGTCTATATTTTTCCTATGCTGGCAGAACTCCCAGTGGTGCTAAAGCGAGTTATCTTTGCTTGGAATTCCCACTAACTATAATTTATTACCATTTTTACATTATGCTCTTTTTCTGACTTTTTATCTTCCAAGGTGAGAACCCCTCTACTGATTTACAAGAATCCTCTTGCTTTCTATTCCATCTAGATAGTTTCTATTACAGCAGACTTCTGCATTTGCCAAGCTAAAGATTACTGTTCTGTGAAATCCATAAAGTTGATAAGGTGGACACAGAAAATTAGACTACAACCTCTTGTTCATTAAAATTACATGCCAGAGGAGATGAAGCAAATACTATTTGTAGTAAGAACACAGTATTATGATAATTACTTGACATACTGATTTCCACAAAATCTTGTTTTCCTCTTTCACCTGTTAAGTAATATTGAAAATATCTTCCCCATGAAAACTTTCTTTATTCACCCAGTAGCCTATTTCAAAGCCAAAATGTACCTTTCTATTTTATGAAATTCCCTTCCTTCTTAATTTATCATCTGTTATCAATATTGGAAATATGATGCAGCTGTTGCAACAGACTGTTTTCCTAATTAACCTGCAAACCAATCAGAACTTGGAGAGAAAATCCCTAAAAGTAGGTTTATCTGAAATAACATGGAAAGACCTGAGCACAAAAAAAAACAAAAAAAAAACCAAAAAACATTAACTGGTCACATTGCCAACAGTTTTTCAAGTGAGACCTTACTGGAAACTCAGATAAAGGTTTTCTGAATCCATACTAGTTTTCTGTGTATTTTCCATGGGTAGCTCTCTTTTCTCAAGAGAGCTGCTCCTAATCTGCTCAGACTCATCATTCTTTACAAAACTGTACATAACAAAAATTTGCTAAAGAAACACTGGAGAGGTGATTTGGCTTAATTGAGCTCAAGAGGTTTCTGGCTCTGTGTACCTCGGATAAAATCACATGGCATACAGAGACCAGTACAGCCCTACCAGTCAGGACAGGGTGTAACAAAACTAACAGGACTGAAACATTTCCTACAGGCTCTTCTATGACCCACAGCTTCCACATTAGCTCTTCTCCAGGTACAACTCTGAACATTTGAGGCATCCCTCTAAAGAGCCTATAGGTACCAAATGACACCAGATTATTAAAAGCAAAAAGCATTCTTAAGGTCCTGCACTACTTCATGCCAATGTATTTGCCCCAACAATGCATGTATCAAATTATCACTTACAAACATCTTGCAACAGTTATTCTGCCTTAATCATCACATCCTGGGCATATTTCAGATAGTGCATAGTAATGATAAATACCATGGTTGAGACTGCAAAGAAGAATAACAGTTTTAAGATGCCAATTCTGGATTCCTCAGAAGCTGCAACTATGATGAGTGGCTGGGTCTGGAAAGCTGGTTTGAAACTGTCCCACACCTTTGAGAGGAAAGCAGCACCCAAAACCCAGTCCTATTACATGGTGAGTGCTGGTTCAAACCAGACCTTCCCAAAATTATAGAAGGAGCTTTGGCAGAATTTAAGCCCCAGGTCCAACACCTGCAAGCCTGATAGAAAACTTGAAATTCTGTTTTCATTTAAGCTCTGATCTGGTACAAATTGCTGTAACGTGTGATTGCTTCACAAACACCTATCACATTATCTTGTGAGATAGGGCAGAATCACAATCCTATTTTGCAAAAGAGAAAAGGCAGCTTTGGAAATTGACACTTAAGTATTTCATATATTTCATACCACACTTGCTCTAGCAGTAAGACTAAGGAACTCCTTTTTATTTAGTGAAAAATATGAGTTTGGGTAAATTAATATAAAAACCTGAGCCTAGTCTCCCAATCTGAAGTGAATAGTCCAATCAATGAGATTTTCAGAATAAAATTATCTTCTTTCACTGTTTTGGGCTGCTTCTCCATTGATTTTATTATAAGAGCCTGCAAATTACTTATTTCTCAGGGTGGAAAAGAACTGGCTTTCATAATAAACAAATCTTGGGGGTTTATTGCAAAAAAATCTGAATGTGATTCTTTTAAATTGATTTTTTTTTTTTTGCTTGCTTGCTTTTGATACTTCCACATTGGAGATGGATGATCAGACCCACAAAATTGAGGTCACTGTCATTTCCAAATTGTGACTATGAAAACCATATCAAGCCTTTATTTTTTTCTCCTCTATGAAAGTTATAAGCCTTGGCTATTGACTAACATTTTATTAGTTGTATATGAAATTGCTACACCCAATTCCCTTACCTTATTTTTTAATTCAAAATACAGTATTGAATAATTCTCAAAAAATACCAGTCAGCATGGTTACCCTTGCTTAAAATTGAGTAGCAGTTCATTAGTTTGGGAGGTGTCATCTGGTTTCTGCCAGCTTTGCATCTCACAGAGGGTCCCTTGAAAATTAGTTGAGAAATACAGTTTTGACTTAACCCTGATCAAGTTTGCAAGTTCTAAGGTAAACGTACAAAAAAAAAAAGAGAGAAAAGGAGGGAAACACAAAGGAGAAAAAATAGTGAAACATGTAGAGAACAAAGTGAAACCACTGACAGAGACTGAAAAAGTATCTGGTAAGCAAAGAAAAAGCATTGATTAAAAAAATTAGGAGGAAAATAATTTTCAACAAAATGAAAGAAAAAAGGGGAAACCTGTAGAGGGGGTGAAATTTGCTTATGCAGAGGACAGAACTGATTGATTATTGAGAACAAAATATTTAGATTGATTGAAGAAACAGTGCCTCCCTGGGAACTCCATTATGAGCTACAGCCCCAGTACTACTGAGAGTATGGCCAGCTGGGTATTCCTGGGTTATTCACCTTTGACACCTACCTGACCTAGAATGGATTTTGTACAGATTAGTAAGCTCCAAATATGTTTAAAAAAATTATGAGAATTTAATATCAAATAATGAGAAAATTATCTTTTATAATGAGCAGTAGAATTGCTGTTTTTTCTGATGAAGATTAGAGCTGGTTTAAAATTCTCTGTATGTAAATGCATTGCAGACTTGACCATAGACAGAAAAGTCCAGGAGTATTTGCTATACATAGAGGTTTTTTACTGTTTTTCTGCCTTAATGGAATAATGAATTTAATAAATCAAAACGTGCAAACAGCAGAGATGATGACAAGTGTATTCCACTGCATTTCATTCCGTTCAGTTGGGGGGTTTAAGTACTTCTAATTCCAGGTAATTGGTTGGACCCTTGCTTTTAGAGAGATCTGTCTCCTGGCAGGATCAATACAAATGCCTAAATCTTGAAATCCTTATTCATTGATTTGTTTTCTTCTTCTGTCTTTGCACCATAGAAGTGGCACCTTTATTCTGTGTCACTTACATTTAAACGTGAGGTAGTGGGAAAGAGGAAAGGTGCTTAAACATCCAAAATGTAGTGAAAGTTTTTATGCCATTTTTTTAACATAATTTTTTCCATCTTAAACTGTGAAGACAAAATAGGACTCCTGGGATTTAGATTGGGCTGCAAACTGCAGGAAGAAAACATGATGAACACACACTGAGTTTCACAACAGAATTTTAGAAATGGAGAGTCTGAGCCTTGGAGGCAATTTGTGCATCCCCAGCCAGAGCAAGCGCAGTCCAGCCACACAATCGTACCATTAAAAACGAGACAGGGCAGCTTTAAGAGAGAAACAGGAAGCTGTAACTAGAATCCAGCTGAATTCTGAGCTGGGGCACTTTACCATGAGGCTGCAAATGAAACAGATGTGCTTGCTGTGAATTTCTGTAGTGTCCGGAGTTTTTGCACTAAAGGCGACAACACTTTTGTTCCTGGGATTTTTTTTTTCTTCTTTTATTTTTCACAAACTTTCTATAAAGGGAAGGAAATGGAGAAGTTGAAGGAATATGTATCAGTGAAAGATGAAGATCACTTTTCTCATCAGGGAGCTGTGGAGCTGCTAATCTTTAACTTTCTACTCATTCTTACAATATTAACAATTTGGTTGTTTAAAAACCATCGATTTCGTTTTCTGCATGAAACTGGAGGAGCTATGCTTTATGGTGAGTATAAATTCAAGTGCCAGCATAACACTGGACTAGTTGGATATTTATGATGAGGCACTTGAGATCAAGTGCTGACAAAGCTCAGAAATGTGCTGAATTAAATGTCATCAGCTCCATAAGTGTGGGGTAAAATAATGATGTGACAGCATCTCTCCTGAAGTAGCCAGAGGCTGCCTTGGTAGGGGAGCAGCTGTGATGAGCTGGTTATCCCCAGCATGTGCATGCTGCTCCTTGTGCTCAGGCAGCAGAGAGCTGGGGAGTTCACTGTTTACAGAAACAGCCTGCTTGGGTTTGTCCAAAATTCAAAGCTGTTAGTCTAAGGAGCCTTGTGGATACAGACTTGTTGTCTGATAAAGTGTAAATGATCTCGAGAGCTTTCTTTTGGCTTTGCTCTGTGCCTTTGAAAAGCACACTGAAGAATGTGCCTCAAGTTTGCTCTCAATGCTGTCATTGTAGGGTAACTCTAGCTTGCCTGCCTAGTTCTAATCTGTGATGAACTTTTGCCATGTTGCATTTCTCTCTCACACAGAACTTTCTCCATTGCTCCCCAAGTACTCTCTGGTTTAATGGCTCACACTTACATGTGCAATGACTTCTCTTGGCACTCTCTTAGTGCTGTTTCACTGAGAAACTACTGCCATGTCTGCTGCCATAAGATACATACAGGAGAGCAAGCTGTCAAAATGGAAGATAGAAATCAACAGCTCAGTCACTACCTGAGTGCCAGCCTGCTCTGACACATTCTGTGCACACCACATCCTCTAGCAGTGCAATACCCAAAACTGCTTTTGTGAAGATGGGTGCCTCTACTGCAGTAGCTTCCTTCTCACAATTGTGCTGTTTGCCATGTACACATGATGGCATTTTCTCAAGATTTAGACAAATGCCAAAACAGAAATGAAATATGGGAGAATACAACAAAACTAAAATTAATAAGTATGGAATTAGAGTTTTATTCATCATTTGCTTCTGTTTTGCTGCCTGCCCAGAACATACTCTGCACATCATGAGGATAACCTGCTCATATTCTTTGGATTGGTTAAGAGATGAGTTCTCCAGCAGGACAGAGCTTTTGAATTATTAAAACATTCCTCCTGATTGTAAATAAACTATCTCTTTAGTCTTGCATTATTTATGGCAGTCTTCAAACAGGAAAAAAGCTTATCTGTAGGATCTAAAAAGCTAATGATGCCCTTCTTATCCTTCAAAGTGTTGGATATGGGTGTAGTTATCTTTAACACCATGGAATGGAAATATTGAAAAGAAAGTGAAATTTCACAGGTCATAAGAGAGGCTGTCAGATCAGCTGGCAGCAACATTGGGAGAAAATTTTCATGACACCAAGCACTGACAGTGGGACAAGTCCTGACCTCACTTAATTTCACCTTCCCTTTCCAAACAATTCTAATTTCTACCTTTTCTGCACAAAAAGAGGTCCCAGTCCTCATAGTTTGCTTTGCTCCAGCCCATTGAACTATTTATTAGCTATGTGAATAGCAATACAACAAACTGATAAACTGGCTTCAGGTGATAGGACATGGGCACTCATTGCAGAGTGTGTCCCACGGGATGACAGGTGGGCCCACATCCCTCAACTGTGCCCTCAGGGGAGCAGCAGTGGAGAGGACAGGGAAGGCAAAGTGTGAGGAACACCAGGGGAAAAAAACAAACATAGAAAGACAAAACCAGGAAGTTTTACAGTTACTGCAAAATGCTGAACAGCCACAAGCGGAACACAGCCTGATAGAAAGTGCTATTTAAAGTAGAGAACAAATGAAAGGGGGGGGGGGGGGGTTGCCTTTTTTTTTTTTTTTTAAATAGGCTTGGTAGCAGAATTCAGTTCTAGGCTGGATAGTTCCAGCAAGAAAAAAAACCCAACCATACTATCTATTTAGAAACTTAAATAACCAAGGTGTATTAATAATTTTTTTACCAAAGCAATGGATCAACAATAACTATAGCTATATTTAATTAAAATCTTTCTACAAAGTAAAAAAAAAAAATTTCTTTGAATAATGCAGAATTCATTCACAAGAATGAATTCAACAGTATTTCACAAAGTGTGTGTATGTATGTGTGCGTATATATACATATATAGCAAGGCATTTAGCTTGAAAGTATTTAAAGACTCAAATTGTCTTGTTTGTTTTGAGACCAAACTGAAAAATCACTCACAAACAACAACAAGAATTCAGACTTACCTGTTCATTCATTCATTCTTGGTTTTCCTAAGTCTCAGAGAGCAAGTTTCTCTTCACATCCCCCATGTAAGATGTAAGTAAGTCAGAGCCCTTCACGTTAGTGCAGCAATAACCCAGAGCTGTGCAGTGCCAGAGTGCAGGTACCCAAACTGCTCGTTCTCCCCAGGGCTCAGGTGTCAGGCTCACACACAGGTACCAGCACAGCTCTGAGTAAGAGGCTAAAACACTCTGGCAAGGAGGCAGCCAGAATTGAACTTCAACAACAGAAAGCCCAAACCAGCAGCAAGCCAAGCTGTGCCTTTTATATAGGAGGTTAATTGCCAAATTTAAATGGAAATTGTTCTCAGCTTGAGTAATTGTCACCCCTAGGGAGTGGGTGGTACCCCCTAGGTGAAGGCTGGGCTGGTTGCAGTGGACCAGCCTTCAATGCTGTGCTCCATGGTGTTAGCTGATGAGACTGGAAGGAAAACAAAAAGGCTGAAGGACAGAAGAGCCATTGTGGTGCTCAAATGAAATGGTTTTGGGTTGCTGTGGTTAGAGGTGTTTCACCAGGTTTGGAGGGGATAGGTGTGCAGAGGGAAAGCTGACTCACAGAAACACTCTGCAGCCCCTTCTGAGCATCCCATTCAGTTTGGAAGTGAGGCACAATCAGTCCTGGATCCAGCTTTGGTGGAGGTGTCTAATGATGAACACTCTCATTCTTATACCTTCTAAATCCAGTAAGCCTCTTGGGTGAAATAATTCCATTTGCCTTCTGATGGTGTGTTCTGAATATCCCTGTAACTCACAGGCAGAAGTGGATGGAACAGGTGCCAGAAAGGGAAATCTCTGAACCTCCATAAAACAGAGTATTTCATTGTCTTCCTGATTACAACATTCACAATGAAGAAAGGTTGTTGGGACTCAGAAGAGACATGGGAAAATCACAATTAAGGCAGAAAATGAAATTTTGTAGTTGTGATGTGAAGAGAGGAACATCATTCTTGAGACAAAGAAATTTGAAAGAAAACCTTAAATATTTGGAAAAACCAAGTAATGACTAAAACTGCCTCCCTGAGTGTTTTTAAAACAGAAAGCATCTAACAGCTGACTAGATTAAGTCCTGGGGAAAGAATAGTCCTGTTTAGCTCAGGAGTTTGACACAGTGACTAAAAAATCCCTCCAATGGTCAGATCTGTACTTAATTATTTTATCCTGCTTCCACTGAAGAACCTGGAGAACCTGCATTGCCTTCAGTTGAAACATGACTGAGCTGTAGTTAGAGTGAGATTTTGCTGCAAGATCCCACTTCAAAGGACAGCTGAGACTTTTATAAAGAAATCTGTAACATTAGCGACAGCCTTTTCTGTTTCAATGCTGCATTGAAATAAATGTGCTTAAAACACTTTTTGAATGGTCTTTTTCTGCCAGTGTCCTTGCACAGGCCTTGGTGAATGTCTACAAAACATTTCTGTTACCTGAGCAGGTTAAGTAATACCTGGTAATGGAAGTAGTAGTTTAAAACATTGAGTCATAAGGACAAAAATGGTAAAGGAAAACCTACACGTTTTCTGCTCCAGAGAATGAAAAATATCAAGTCTATCAAATTAAGCTGAATTTTTAACATATTTGAAATTGAATTTAAAAATTAATTATGTGATTCTTCTGGAGGAAATCTAATAAAAATAAGCTGAAAACCCTGACAGTTTGAACTAATGAATGGTTTCCTGGTTTCTGACTCATGATTTTGGACATCTGGGCTGAGCACTGTGGAAGTCATATTTCATAGTGGCACAAGCAGAGCTTGCTTCCCTCTACATACACATATTTTCCCCTAACATTTTCAGGAATTCTGTTTTTTACTGCAGCTAGATTTATTATCTGATTTATTGCATGAATGCTGTGTAACTTAAGAGAGAGGTCTTGGGATTTTCTACAGCTTATTGAAATCCTCTATCACTTACAGAAAGCAACCACACTAAACAACAGATTCTAAACAAACACAAATGCCTGCACACACTAAAACAGACAGCACAGCTGTTACTCAGCATCCCTCCAAGAAGCTACAAACCTGATTTACAGCTATGGCAGGAATCTGCAGTTCCAAGAGTCTCTGTTAGGAGGAGATGTGACAATAACAAGGATTCTCAAGGTCCTTGTGATCACTTGTGTCCCCTTCTGATGATGGGATCAAACTGTAACTGTAACATCATATTTTGCAGATGTTTCTCTGATATTTCATTTAATTTCTTTCTTGTCTTTTAATAGTAAGTATATCTTTCTAGATGTTTAGGCGTCTTCCATCAGTATTTCATCTGAGCATTCTTCACATTTTATGATTGCATTAATAATTAGTAACTGTAAAGCTGTCCATTCTACACATGGGACTGAAAGCATATATGATATAAAAGTATGGAAATTAAATTTGAAACCAAATCGAAGTCTCTGAGGGTGGAAATAATCTCAGTAATGTTATCTAGCTAAATATTACCTCTCCTAAAGTAAACATGCAGCCTCCCAGTAGAGCCAACAGAAAGAGCCACACTGTCCAGAGGATGGCTGCAGAAATATATTTTCCTTTCTGTTAAATGTAAAGGGAAACAAAATATCTGTAAGAGCCCTAAATTGTAGATAGTCTTATTATTCCTTCCCTTCTTCCTGACTTTATTTTCTTTGTTTATGCAGATTCAAAAATGCAATCTTCTACAAAAAGCAGGATGTGCCTGAGGATGTGTCAGAGTTTTGTCCCCACAAATGAAGTGTGTAAAATACCCAAGAGCACAGCTGATGTTTATATGCTCAGTTCAGCACATGAGTTGTGCAGACATCTCCCTGCTCTAAATAACTATTGAAAATGCAGTGGATGAGAAACTCAGTTAATTATTATGCCAGCAACTGGATCACAAAAATAGGAGTATGACTGTGTGTATGTCAAACCAACATCTGCACTCTAATGAAATGACCATTTTGGAAGAATATTTTGTGGTCATCCATGAGGTGTTGAGAGGTTCTATAAATGTAAAACACTGAGAAGGTATCCTAGTTTTGGCAGAGCTAGTTTTTTTCTAAATGTGTGGCATCAAATACCTAAAAGTACTTGAATATCTTTCATTTTTCTTTTTTTCTTTACTCTCCAGGCCTTGTAATGGGATTAATCATACGATATGTGACAAAATCACCAGATGCTGAAAGTGGCACTGTTTATGAATGTGAAAAACTGAAATCTGGGCCATCCACTCTGCTCATTAATATAACTAACCAGGTCTATGAATATCAATACAAAAGAGAGATCAGCCATCACAACGTCAATGGTCACCAGGGCAATACAATGCTTCAAAAGGTAAAAGCTATCTTATTTTATCTTATTTTTGCTCTAAACTCTGAAAGATATTTATTTTATTTTCATGCTTGGGAGAGGGAAAAAAGCTTCAAGTTAAAATGAGACAGAGAGAGAGAGTCTGTTCTGAATTTAGGGTGGGGAAGAAGAACAGTGAAGGAAAGGAAGTGTGGTAGAGCCCTGACCATCATTTAGCTCCAAGCTGACTGTGCACTCACAGAATGGTTGCCTGAGCTGTTTCAAATGACAGTCCCAGCTCCTGTAGACACTGAGTTCATTGCAGACACAGCTGTTAACTTGGATTCATTGCCACTAAACCTTTGCAAACCCCACTGATGTCTTTATTTTTCCTCTGTCTTCAAAGTGACTTGCTCTGGCAGGATAAAGTAAGAGGAGGTTACCTCCTGTGGATAGCACAGGAAACTGCAGACTCTAAACATTTTTCAAAATACAAACTTGTAAATTTGTACTCAATGGACACTTAAATTCATCACAGCATTCTCATACATTCTTCCACTCCTGCAGTGGTCCTCAGCAGGGAGACAGCACTGGGGCAATTCAGGCTGGATGCAAAAAGGGAAGTGTAGGAGAAAATTTGCAGTCTTTCACAATGCCATGGCCTTTTCTTTTTACCTGTATATAAAAAAATATTTTACTTTTTAGTATAGTCTTTCCCTGGCCACATAATATTTGCTTCTTATAACGTTCACATTTTTTTAAATGGCAGCCATTTGAAGAACACTGGAGTGCAGAAGCACTTTTTAAAACCTGGATTTTGTGCTCAAAAACATTGTATATTCACAGGAAGCTCCTAAGCTCCTACCAGTGGCTTTTTACAATAGTGCAATGTATTGTTTTGCTTTTTTCCAAGTATTATTGTTTGTCCAGCACAGTAATGCATGATCCTGTGTATTATACAGTTATCACTGGGAAAACTTTTAAGTTATGCTTAGCATGCACCCTGCAGAGCTCAGCAGAATTAGCATTTAACCATCTGCTCAAATTTCTTGCTGATGCAGCACCATTGTGTGCCTGTCTGCTGTTACTGCCAGACTTGCCCTTCTCAGAAAGAACCAGACTGTCAAGGACCATTAGAGTTGTGGTGGGTGGAGACAGGAAAAATACTGTGGCAGTCAGACTAATCAAGTTTTGCTGAATCTCCATTCTTTTTCCTGCTAGTTGGTTGCAGTTGCAGCTTTGTCTTAGCCAAAGTGTGTGTTTCACTTCCAGGGCACGTGTACTAATCCATTACATTTGATCCTCTTCATCAGACCTGGCTCTGGAGCTCACTCAGGAGAGGAGGAGCAATGACTTGATCAGAAATTCCTCTTGCCCTTACAGGGAACTGCCCAATCTTGTTTCTATAGTCTCACTTTGCTGGAAGGCTCTTGCAGGTCTCAACTGCGAATTGTAGTTCCTCTAAATTATTGCAGAGACCTCAGCCTGCCTGGATTTTCACTTGTTTTTCCTTTGAAATTACCTGGCAGATGCCCTCTTGAAAAGAAAATAAATAAAAAGGAAAGGGGGATGAATTCAGCTGTATTTAGGAGACAATAACAATGCCTGGCAGCCTTCCTGACTGGCAAAAGCACTAATGTAGAAAACAGAAAGCATGATCACACCATGCTCTGGGTTTTGTACAACTGTAATTCCCTTTTGACTGCACTAAAAGTGTTTACTTAGTGCCTTTTATCAGAGAGAATAGATTGTGCCATGACTTACAAACATGTATTCTTCAGAACATGATTTTGAATAATAAAACATGCAGTCAGGATTTCTGATGCCCACAGAAAAGATATTTTAACATATCTGCTGAATTAATTCCAAAATTACCATTTAAGAGTGCTAGTTCATAAATGAAGAAAATCCTTTTTTCATCAGGTTTGCAATGATGGTGCCAGCACAGCTAATGTTGCTGGCAGGTTATTTAGCTAGATTTTTTAGCTTTATAATTCAAAGTGAGCAGGATGGAAAAAAGTCTCAACTCTCACTTCCTGTTATTGAATCAAGCTGTCTGTTAGTAAGAAGGCAGAAGTCATTTTGTAGGCAGGTCTTACTCTTTTGAAGGAAAATAATTTATAATACCATAGCCTTAAAATATCACTTCATCTGAACAAGGGAGCTGCAAGCCTTTGCACTAATTACCTCCTGTCTCTTAAAAGTACTGGTATAATATAGCCCACTGACAGAACACTAAGCAGTACACAGGCTTATTTCAGTTGTTTTTTTTTTTTTTTCTCCAGCAATGCTGTAATTTTAAAGAGAATTCTGTTCTATTGTATTGCATTGCAATGGCTGAGCAATGTCCTTGGTCTTTCTCTTTGCCAGAAGTTGAAGGCCAATATGATCAGTGCACTTCCTCATTCTAGCATTACTTTACAACTTTTAATGGCTATTTTATAAATCATTTCCTTCAAAGGAAATGTTACATTGGTTTTGGTGATATAGATCTTTTATCACCCTTCTGTACCTGGGGAATTGAGGCACCACACTGCTGATGTGTCTTTCCTGAAAGTGAGCAGGAGATCATGTCTGAACCAGGAGTTATGTCATGGGACTGTCAAGTTGGATGTCTGGTAGGGCAGCTGCTGTCACAAGTAAAGCTGCTTTTATGTGTTCCCTGTAATGTTGCACATGACTGATTTCCTTTTTGAAAGAATACTTTTCAAGTAGTATTCTGCATCTGTAAGCTGTAAGGAACTACACATTTATACTTGCTAAAAACCAACTCAGAATAATCCCACAAACAGTGGAGGTGAGCCTGAGATCAGTCCTGATAAGAAGATACAATTATAAAACTATCATATCAAATTAAATGCTACTTTATTTGTCCTTACCCTCTCTTTTGTCCTTCCTAGCAGATGACCTTTGATCCTTCCATCTTCTTCAACATTTTGCTGCCACCCATAATATTTCATGCTGGATATAGTTTGAAGAAGGTATGTGTCTTTTCTTTTTGAGACAGAAGGGTCTGAGTGTGGCTGCTGCTCTGTAGACCCAACAGGCCAGTGACAGAGGACAGTCAGCTAACAATTTCATTGCCAATTTAATCCACTGCCTGGCAGGAATGGATTAAAATGAATGATTCCTGGCCCTCATTCTGCTCTCTTTCTGTCCCTGTGCAAAGATCTGGCTGTGCAGTTTACAGCACTCAGATCTCCCTGTTTTGAGAAGAGACCACTTTGAGTGCTGTGAACTGCAGGCAGGAACAGCCTGTGTTTCATATCCTGCCTGATCAGGACTTTGTTCAAGAGATGGGGTCATGATACCATTGGCCATCAGGTACTTCCAATCTGCCATGATCCTGAAACATTTGGCCAGATACATAAAAAAGAGGGAATTTTCATGGTGTTCCACCAGGGGGAAAAAATTAAACGCCTCTAAGTTGTAATTTCCACATAACTAAGGTAGCCAATATTGCTCCATTTTCTACATGAGAAATGTGTTGTAACAAATGGCTCTTCTAGATGTGTTTCTACTTGGTCTGAATGCTTTTTTTATTTACTATATAACAAAGGACTTCCCTTCAAACTTTCCTCCCCAGAGACATTTTTTCCGTAACTTAGGATCAATTTTAACCTACGCCTTTTTGGGAACTGCCATCTCCTGCATTGTCATAGGGTAAGTGAGCCTTCTGCTGTTATCACATGCTTGGTATTTCTTTCAATTAAAAACTAAACTGTAAAAAGAATTGCAGAGCCTGCATGGTCCATATACTTAGCAACTGGTGTAGCAGATAAATTAATTCCTTCTCAAGGAGTGCTGAGATGGAAAAGGTATAAAGCCCTTACTGGCATTATTATGTGATGGAAGTTTCTCCTTTAATGTCATTTTAATAATAGTAAAATACGTGAATGACCTATGATTTTGAGTTCAATGATTTTAAAACCATTCTTTTATGGGTATGCCATCATATCTATCTTGATATCCTAGATTTCTAATCATCAAGCTTAGTAAGCATAAAGCACCAGAGGCATTGTGGTATTAAATGTGCTGTAAGCCATGGTTGCTCCAAGTGCCAGGAAAATTTAGACTCTGCAATCAAAGTATGATCATCTTCTGTGCTGTAATACAGAGGAGTGTAAACTCTCAATGTGGCTATCTCCCCTTGATGTAAAGAAAAACCACTGAACATCTTTGGGCTCAGGAAAAAGGATGCCTTCCGTTTCAGACCCAGAGGCATTGTGCCATGTGTCCCGTTTATTGGGGAGGAAAAGCTTAATCTCACTTTTTTTTCTGAAATTTTGCCTTCCTCAAGAAATGGCACCTCATCACTTTTTGAAGTTCACAGCTTGGACAGCTACAACACTCATATTTTCCCCCTGCCTTTGTTTGCATTATACCTGTGACCCTTGCTCTTTTTTCTTTTCATACCCATCTATGGAAGAGAGCACCCCTAAGACTGAAATTATAAATTCAGTAAAAAATCTACATCCAAACAACACTTTGAGCCAAATGGTAGCACATTTCTGAGGTAACAATGGTTCTGGATCTCAGCAGGACTCTTCCTGTGCTTCCACTCTCTTGTCTCAGCTACTGAACATAAACCAAAGCCAGCGGATCTGTGAGACTGCAGGAAAGCATTAGGGTTGCCTTTAAATATGCCTTTGGTTTATGACTCTGACATTGCCCCTTGTAAATGGAAAATGCCAGAGCAGCTTTGATAAGTTTGTTAAAATAAACATAATATATTAAATTTAGCCTTTATTCCCAATACTTTAATTCCTGTATTCACACTATTTTATCTAAAACAGAATAAATGCAGATAGAATCTATGACAAAAAGTTCCTACTAGGAAAAATTCCTACTAACAATTCAAAGTTCAAGCCCAAAGTCAGGGATAAAGATCCAAAGGAAACCTTAGAGTAGAGAGGGGTAGGCAATGGGCCTTGCACTGTGTTCTTGTGCAAACCCACAGCCCCCACTGGAACCACTGCAGAGAAGGCAGTAAAATATTCAGAGCAGGGCTTGTGTGAATGTGAGGCATGTTTGCATAATGTCAGGATAAGGAGGAGATAATGACTGCAGGAAGAAGATGACATGAAAACTGTACTGAAGGGAATGAAAAGTAAGCCCTAAAAGAAAAGAATATGCCCTAAGAGAGAAAGGGTGAAGAATTAGTTGCTGTTACAAAAAAAAAGGACAGAGCCCTGAGGTACTTCTAGGTTTCATTGCTTTAGACAAATATTTTGTGCACAGGTATGATTAAACTATTAAACTTGTGCTTTCTTCCCATTATATGAGCACAGCACACACATAGGCAGTACCTCAATATCCCCAGGCTCAAGCTCTGCATGTCTGCAGCCTCTCACTGGAGCTGTGCTCCTGCTGCCTGAATTACAGAGCTCTGTGCAAACCCCTCTGGGGCTCCCTGAAGTGGCAGGGCACAGCCTGTAACAAAGAAGGACCAGACCTCTCTTTGTCAACCAGAAACAGCTGGGAAATATCATTAATAAAGAACAGAAACATCATTTGGATTTGCTGCAAACTCTTGGAGTGCTAAAACGTTGCCATGGAACACAGGGATACAATGGTGCCTGTCTGTTCTTTGTGAGTCTTTGCTTTTGTGTGAAAGGCCTCAAGAAAGAGGAGCTGTGTGGAATTGGAGTGAAAAGGCTATAATCAGATATTCCCACTGAGGGTGGGGGAAGGAGGAGTAAGAGAGATTGATTTTTTTTTTTAGTGAAGATTGTGCCAAAACCTACTTGCTTTCAGCTAAGTACTGCTCTAAGGAATGCCTGCCCATACTCGCTGTAAGACTGTCCCCAGCCACTTGATACACTTTAAACATATAAAGCTTTCCCAGCAAAGTGCACAAATTACCTGCACACCAAATCTGACTAGCAAGGATCCATGCAGAATGATCCCATGAGGGAAAGGGGAACTTCCCCCTCTCCAAGCCCTATTTTAGCTGCAGAATTGCTGAAGTGGTCCCCTTCATGGTGAACAGAGTCTGTTGTCTCTGGGTCTGCATGACATAAGATCATAGAAGATCCAATCTTTCAATAGATCTTTTCTCTGTCAGTGGTTCCAGCTTCCTATCTTCTGAAGAGCAGTGTGGAATAACCACTGAGAAAGCTCCTTCTTCCTGAGAAAAGCCATCCAGGCCAAGTCTCTCTGAGGTTCAGCCTGACACAGGGCAGGCAGACTTTTGCTGTAGGAGACTTCTTGAGTTTCATGGACTCTGAGAATAACTTTGGTTGGAAGCAATGTCTAGATGTCTGCGGTCATCCAGAACTCTGAGATATCAGTTCCAGTCTTAACCACCCTCACTACAAAGTGTCTTTCAAAGTGTTTCTCCAGTTGCAATTTCCCTTGCTTCATCTTGTAACTTTTGCCTCCCATCCTTTCCCTCTGCAGCCTTCAGAAGGGGGCTTCATGTACTCTGTACCCACCTGAAGACAGCACTTAGCTCCACTCCCACCTACATGAGGGAGCTCAGCTTCTGTCTCTTCTCATATGCCACAGCCCTCAAATTATCTCGGTGGTTCTGTCCCATCTCTGTCTTCCCTGTACTGGAGTGCAAACTGACTCTACTCCACATGTCACCTCCAGGTGCCAACAAAAGACTTAATGGCTCCTCTTGGCTTGCTCACTGTGCTTCCATGAACACAATGTGGTTTGCAGTCATAGCTGCTCTTGTGAAGTCCCACTGTGATTTGTGCTCCATTTGATATCCCCCAGTACTTCAGGGGTTTCTGCACATACTTGTGTAGCCAGCCCTGCTCTGCTGCATAGGGTTGCTCTGCTTTTCCATAGGTACCTCACTATTAGCTGTGTATTATAACCATGGTAAGCTGAAGCACCACTGAGCTGATGCTACCCAGTCAGTGCATGAAGACTGGGCTGCTGGAGGATTAAGTGAACATCTGCCCCCCTCTTGCCTTTTATTTACCTTTTACATCTTTGGAAGAAGCAGGGAGAAGGACCTAATGCTAACTTCTGCAAGGAATAGTGTTCTCTTCCCTTAGATTCTATTTTTAATAAACTGTGCTGGGGTGCATTTTCCAGAATTGATGTCTGTCATAGATATTTTCTATTTTGATAATGGAAGAGTGCTTAAGTATTTGGAAAAATCTTGACACTGTGATAACAACCAATCAGAGCGACATATTGAGTGGCAGAGGATGTAGAACCATTTGCATTTTTTCCTCTCTTGAAATCCTTTTGACTTCTTTGCTCAGCATTCTCAGTGGCAGCCAGGGCCAAGATGCCTATGCATGTGAGCACTGAGATCATCAAGTTGGTCTTATCTGTGATTTTTTTACTCGGTTTCACTTGGCTTCTCTCGAATTGCAATGCCAAAACCCCATTTTGGATATTCAGAATGCAGCATGTTTACAGTCACTCACTCATATTTTTCCAGCCCGTCTACTACGTTTGGCAAGGCCTGATTTTTCTGGAATTTAAAGCTCTCCGAGTGTGCAACTCAAATAACAAATGTATTTACAGAAAGCGTAGGCCAAGTTTGATCTATCTTTGTGGCTGCAGTGAGAATTTTGCTTGAATAAAGCAAAGAGAGCTAAGATAAAATTGGGGTTTGGATCAGAAAAAGTAGAGTAATTGTTGTTTTGAGTGAAGTTATTAAATGAAAATAACTGATAAGAGTGGTGTTAGGAAAAATCATTCCAGGATGATCCCTATTTTAGGAGGAAGGGTGCTGGTGTTTTTATTAGCTGCTCAGTTTGCACGGCCTTCTCTGGCTGGGGAGAAAGGACTTCTTATTTCAGCAGGTGCCACAGGTGGTTAGCTTGGCATTATTCATTCCAGTACGTCTGTGAACACATGGATGCTGGATTTACAGTAACCATGTCAGATCATTTCATGGCAACCAGTGCTCAAAATTCAAGTTCTAATTAAAAAACCCTCATAGGATCAAAGTATTTCTTTTGTATATCTGTGTTTAACTGCAGTGACTAACAGTTTGGACAAAGTTTCTCCTGACATTTAAATTCAAATGTGAGGAATAAGTCATCATACTTGGTTCTCGCAGGCAATCAAGAATCCTTTCCTTTGCCATTCCTCACCATTCTACAAATGAATATTCGAATGCTGTCCACATATGGTTACTAAATGCTGAGACTATAATAATACAACATAACAAATATCATTAACATAATAAATATAATACAATATAATTAACATATACTTTCTAAATTCTTTCTTTTAAAATCTCAATCTTAGATGGTTTTTACTTGAAAACCACAGCAATTTTTTTGTCTCTGTACATAGACATATACATATATAAGTAAAACTTTTTCAAAGAGAGAAAGAAAGGAGTATCAAGAATATCAAATATCAATACAGATATTTTTGTTGATCATTATTAGATTTTCCATCATAACTTTCTATGAAAGTAGACATTTTTCATTGAAATGTCTGTGATATAAAGATTCTACCATCACATGAAGTTTTTTTTCAACACTCTTAACTGTACTGTTACAGCAGACCCTCTTTTGCCTTCTAAAGAAGGATGGCTTAGGCTGAATTAATAACATTGTTGCTCAAATGCAGCACTAAAAAGAAATGCTGAACTTTTCTTTCCACAGTTTAGCTGGGTGAGATGCATCCTGGCATAACTGTCCAGTCAGAGATTCCCTTCTGTCGCTGTTATACCTGCCCAAACCTTATTTTAAAGGTGAGGAGACACGTACCCAAAAGCTTCAGCAGGCTGTAGTTGTGGTTACTGAGCTCTGCAAGACTGGGGATATTTTTTTATTTCCATAAGTACTTTGGGCTAGAGGGGAGTTTAGGGAGGTTATGGGTGTGTTTATTGCTTTCTGCCGGAAGCTTAATGGAATATACAAATGGGGTCTGCTGATAGGGAGCAGTGCTGGCCCTATGATCTGGCTGTTCTTTCTCACTGGAGGGCTATGGATAGACTTTACAGCTTGGAAATGAAACACTTGTACCTATGTGCTCCAGCAGAGCAAAGCCAAATGCTGTTTGGCTTGAATTTACTGTGCGGCGCTGTGGGATTCTTCTGGATTTTGGAACTGTTTCTGCAAGGGAAAATGGGGCCAGGTTAAGGGTAACAAAAAACAAAATCTCTGTTACAGAGCTCTACATGAACTAAGCAAATACCCGTACAAGGATTATCTGCTGCTGCACCAGCTAAGCTCCTGCCTCCCAGGTGATAACTTTTGTATTAATCTAGGCTTAATTCATGTAGAAGTAATATTTTCTACTAATTAAAATACTATTTTGTACTGCATGTCATCAAATGATACATAAAAAAACCCCAGGTCCATCTTTCCTCCACACACCACTTGTAAATAGCAAATGCTTAACCTCCCCACAAGCAAGAATAAAAGCTTTCTTTTGGGTACAAACAGAAACTGCTGAGGGGAGGTGTTAAAGGATCTTAATGCTGTAGAAATTAACTGAGGGAGAAAGAGGGAAAAATTATATATAGACCACTTTCCCTCCTCATTGCTAAAAGCCCCTAAACATCAGATGTCTGATTTCAATAATGCCTAACAATATTCTGAGGCCAGATATTCAGCCTATGAGTGGAAATAAAGAAAAAACTAGTAAGAAAACATTAATTGAATGTAGTGTAACTGTTGTGAGCGTGCAGTGCCTGTGCTGTACCCCTTTTGGAGGTTATGGCTGCTTCCATGCCCCATCTTGGAGTGAATGCAGGCATTTCCTTTCACTCATGAGACAGTATGGCCCCAGTTTTACATTGACTTGAGGAAACTCAACAGAGATTATTCAGCTGAAAAATCAAGCTAAGTCTCTCCAGATTTCTCCAAAGGCAGATGAACATGTTGCATGCATGCTGCACATGTTGATGTGCAGCTCAGTTGCCCACAGCAGTAGCTTTGATTCTTTGGTCAGTCCAAATCTGAGGTAATTCCATTGCAGTCTGTGGAGTTGCCACCTGCAACTCAGAGCTGCAGTTACAAGGGGTAGTTGCTGCTTCTCACTTTTGTTCAAAGGTGTGTGGTAAATCCAAAATGGGTTTGTAAAGTGTAAATTTAGAGAAGCTTGAAAACACAGACCCACTGTGGTACTTGGGTTGGGGAATTCTGCCCAGGGAGTAGAGAGGGAAGAGGCTTCCTCATAGCCATAACCCAGAGAGTTCTAAAAGTTATAAACTATTTTACAAAGTACCTCCTATTTGCATGACATGTGAAATTATGGATAAGAAGCTGGATTAAATCAAGACACTGATATAAAATAGTGTTTCCCAGACCACTGACACCCACACAGTGGAAAGTTCTTCCAAGAGTACTTTGATACCTTCAAGCACGTGTTGCTGCAAGTTCAGCCAGAATTTGTCGCTATTTTGCAATAAGCATCTGACATTGTTTACTGCAGCAGAGCTGATCATGCAAAAAACAGTTTTTCTTCTCATAGACAGATGTGCCAAGCAGCAGGATGTAATTATTTGTATCACCCAGAAGAACCCCTCAGCATACAAAGGAAATAAATGTATGATAGGGAACACCAAAGGTGTGGGGCTGCAGAGACAAACAGAACCTGGAATAGCAGGAGATTAATCTAAAATTAAAAGTATGCTTAATTTGGTATTTGATAGCCAGCAGGTTCTCCAGGAATCCATCAAAGAATTTAAATCATGTGCTCTTCTAAAAAACATGCAAATTACATTTGTTGCAAAACAGGCTAAACACTCAAGTCCAGATATTTCCCAAGAAACCCTATCCTAGAAGGAAAAGTTTGTTTGTGTGGCTTTTGTTTGGTGTTCTGGAGTTTTTTTACAAAGTGTCTTCCCAATTGCCTTGAATGTTTTAACTGCAGGAATGAATACTCTTGAACAGAGCTTCTCATGTCTTCTTCCCTGATGTTCATGCATCCTTTAAGGATTAACATGCAGTGTGGTTCCCAAAGATTGCCAATCTCCTTTTTCTCTTGCCGTAGATCATCTATACACCTGTGCAAAAAAAGCTTCCTTGGCTGAGGCATCATTTGCAGTCTCCACAATGACTTTCAGGGAAAACATCTCTACAGAGCTGGTGAAATGGAAAATATGCATCCCTTATGGCCCCTTATCCTGAAATCCACTGCCTTTCTCAGTACATCCTTTCTTTCCAGGCCAATTCCAGGCCACAGAGGAGATGAAAGCAGAGGGAGCTGCAATGACTCTGATGTGTTAGTTCATTTTCACCTCCTACAGATATTTTCCCATACTGCATGAGAAAGCTGCACACCAAGCCTATAACTGGGGAAGGCACCTCCAGCCCAGGCTGTGCACTGCTCCAGGCCACAAACACCTGTATGGCTTTGCTAGGCAGTGAGCCAGGCCACGTTTCCTTCTGAGTCAAAACAGGCATCTGTGTGCCCTCTGTCAGGAGCACATGGACTTGTGAGTTGGTTGCAAAGTGCTTTGAGGTCCCTTGTGGTGAAAGATGCAACAGAAATTTAAAACAGAGGAGGAAAACCCTATTCTACTGCAGTAGCATGGAGCTACCTGCAACCTGCAGTCTCTTCAAACTCAGAGGTTTGCTTTTAGATCAAATGCTGAGCAACACTGGGAAGTGTAAGGCAGCAAGTAGCTCATTGGAGCAGGCAGAGAGGGGGTGACTGAGATCTCCTGCCTGTTACCTTGAAAAATTCCTAATACACCAGCTCAAAGGATGCTTTGTTCTCCCACCCACCACCATTTTACATACCCCACTTCTGATCAAATGGTGCTTTTGTATCTGACAAGTCTTTTACTGAGCACAACTGGTTCTGGTCTGAAATGTTCTGCAAACACAGCAGTTTTCATGATGCCCCTGGGACAGATGCTGCATTCACTGGAGACAGAACCTACAGAAGCTGTCTGGTCAGGTAGCCAGATCCTACACAGTGAGAGGCAGATGACATTTAAATAGTACACAGAGCTTTTCTTCTGATTATAAATCATATAAGGTGTGTCCCTAGCCTTGGCTCTCCTTAAAATATTGATTGTCTAAGTGTCACAGTGAGGGAAGCTCGGGTCATCTCAATGTGAGAATCAGCAAGCTTTGTTTATTGATTAGAGCATCAGACATTTAAGCACAACATGTAATAAGCTCATGCATATTCTGTAAGCTAAGCAGTCTATTGGTTATTCTTACTTCTTCATTCTTTACAGCTTACATCTCCCTTTTCTCATGCTCTGTTCTCGGCTACATCATCTTGTTATCAGACTACAGCTATACCCAAGGCCACTGTGGCCTTGCAGGTGCAGGGCCCAGATTAGCTGGGCCAGTACTTTTCCAATTCTCAGCTATCCAGAGCATGTCTATGTGACCTTTGTCATGTAACCAATTCCCAGCATCTAAGAACTCCATTACATTTGACTCCGTGTTTCATACATTTGACAATGATGATAGCTTGCAGCAAGTTCATTGGATGGCCACCAAGATGGACAGGGGCAGGGACATGTGCCCCATAAAGAAGAAACTGAACTTATTTAGCCTAAGTAAGAGGGGCTTTGAGGGGAGATTACCAAAAAAGAAAAGCCAGGCTCTTCACAGGAGCACATGATGAGAAGGCCAAACTGACAGACATAAACTGTATTTTAAAAAGGTTTGACTTTATATAAGCAAAAGCTCTTTCTTCATGAGGACACTCAAGCATTGGAACAGGTTGTCCAGAGATGCTGTATGTGTAATCCCCATCCTTGGAGTTGTTCACAACCTAAGTGGCTAAAGCCCCAACTACTCTGGTTTGAGCTCATAGCTGAACCTTGCTTTGAGTAGGAATTTTAACTAGAGACATCCTCTGGTCCTTTCTAACATAAGTTAATCTAAATTCTATGCTGCTGTAAATAACAAACCTTACAGCAGAACATTTGCTGCCTCTAGCCCATCTCTTTCAGACTTTTTCTACTTTCAATTTTCTGCCAGTTTTTCTGATTTAATTATCTTGGTCTCCATCCCCCCATACTCAACACGTAGCTTGCAGGATATTTTTCTTTCTCCTCACCTTTTGTTGAAATATGGAATCTGCAATAAAAAGGTCTTTCTGAAGAAAAGTTAGGATTATTTCACTTCCTTCTGAAGCAAGTACTTTATGCATGAAGATGGCTCTTAAAATGCTAATTAACCTTAATCCTTAATCAGCTCCATAACTTTAAAAGCAAAAAAATCACTTTCCTTTTTGTAATACACTGATTGGGCACTTCCTTGCTCTTTGCAACACTGCCTCTCCCCAGCTAACCACTCTCCAGCTGAAGCTTAGCAGCAACCAAAACTGAAATGTGAAAGGACCACAATTGCCTTTTTGACCTCTCCATTATTGAAAGCATGGGTGCTTTTATTTCTGATATGGCTTTTATGTGCACGCTGAAAATTTTGAGCAGGATGATGTCACTGGTGAAAAAAAAGAAACAAATTAACACTTGATCTGCAAAAAGACAATGAGTAACAGCAAAACCTCTGCAACAAGAATTTAAGGTCACATACAGGCACAGAGACTGCACCAGCAATGCCTTTTCATTGCCTAGTTGATATATGAAAGGGTTGTTATTCTTCAGACTTCAAATGAAAAAAACATTTTTTTTAATTGTTCCCGTTCCTTTCTTCCATCCTTACTACCCACTCATTGAAGAAAACAAGGAAAGAGTTGATTTTCCAATGAATGGGAATAATTTTTGGAGTTCTGTTTGCCTATTTTATTTAACCCAAGTGGGACTGCACATGAAAACATTAGGTGTGTTCCCTGTGAATGATCTCTTTTTATTTGATTTTGGGAGGGTTTATGCACCTCAATGAAAAATAAGCATCATAAAATGAAAGCAAGAAAGAAGGGAAGGTATCTGAAGTTGTTCTCTCTAGCAGATCATGTCATGTGGTTTATGCAGCTGCCCTCTGTTGCTCATCAGGGTGTGAATACAGCCGGTTTCAGTTTCTTGCCCTGTGAATAACATTCAGAGTGAGATTGCTCTTCAACACTATTTTGTCACACTCAACAAACAATTTAGGATGGAATTTACCTTAGGTCCAATCCCCTGACAAAAACAAGGCTTACTTCAAAAGCTGGAGCAGGCTATGTGGAGGCTGCTGGTCACATTTTGAATGCACCTCGGTGTCCATCTCCGAGGAGCAGCATTAGCACCCAGGTGCAGCTGGCTTTCCAACCAGTGGTCATTACCTTCAGAGCCCAGCAGGAGGGAGGCTGTGCCACCTTCCAAGTCCTTCCGAGATGGGTGACTTAATCAGCTTTCAGTAATCTTCCTATGAAAGTGGTCTGGCCCGTACAGAAATCCATGGTTTGTGCTAAAGCATACACAGTAGCTGTCTAACCCGCCTGCTACTCATTCAAAGACGTTAAAATATCTTTTAAGCTGGGCTTGATTTCTAGGAAGCAGAACACTGATCTCACTCTAGATGTGGAACAACACAGGCTGACAGGTTACAGGGTGCGACTGTTCAGCTGGGAAACTCAGCCCCCTGCCCTGCCCTGCCCTGCCCGGGCTGTGCTGCGGCGTTTGCAGCTCAGCCGCGGCTATCTGAAAAGCGCCTTTTGCCGTCACATTCAGATGGCTGAGAAATTCGGGTATCACGAAGGGAGAGCATCCTCAGAGAGGCTGGCACCGGCCAGCAGCACCAGAGCCAGAAGCCTTGTCGCTGTAGGGTAAGGCTACAGGCTACTCAGGATCCGCCTTCCTGTCCTAATCGCACTTCGGCACCTTTCCCAAACACCCGCAGTTGTGGCCGGAGGCCCGTTCGTGTCTGGTCCCCCAGCAGAGCGGTGCGAGAGCCTCACTTCTGCTGTCGCTCAGACCCGGAGCGCTCCCGCTCCGCCGCTGATCGCAGTTTAACGCGCAGCACGCGTGCCTGGGGCCGCACACTTTTAACTCCTTCCGCCGTCAGACCCGAGCCGTCGGCTTTGCTTCCCACGCGCCAGAGAGGGGAGAAAAAGCTCATCCCGACTACTTTTAAAACACAAACAAACGGCGAGAGAAGGAGCCGGCCGAGCCCCGTGCCGCAGTGCTCGCAGTGAACAGCGCGGCCGGGGCCCGCAGTGCCCGCAGCAGCCACCGGGCGGCGCCCGCGCTCCGCCCTCGTGCGGCCGGGCCCGCAGCCAGGGGAGCAGCCGGGCCGGGCCGGGATCGGCTGGGCCGGGCCGGGGGCACTGCCGAACCGCGCTGGGGGAGCGCCCCGAGCTCATCGCCAGCAAACTGCATTCATTTGTTCTGAATGCAGTTCGAAACTGCCCGGGGCTGCTGTTCACGGCTTCTCTAGGCTGGTCCTGGGGACACCAGGCCACACGGGGGCCTAGTCTGGGACAGGCAGATCCAGCATGCGCTCCTGCTCCAGATCAGGAGGAGCCAGCGCCGGCTCTCTTGTTTATCTTGTGACAGAGCACCTTCCAGAAGTCTGCGGCAGCATCACTTGCAGCTCTCACTTCACTTTTCTGGGACTTTGAGCACGGGTTGTATTGGGTGTACTACAAGTTACTAAACAAGCGTCATCCTTTACTTGTCAGTTTTCCAACACTGATCTGCGCAGGGGTTCAGAATAATTCAATAAATGAAACAATTCTGATGAACAATTATTAGAAAACTAGAGATGTCTTGGGCATACAACAGAGTTTCTTAGCTAAAATTGTTGTCCAGTCTTTCAGAATTATCAGAATGTTAATAATCTGATTTTCAAAAGTTTTCATGTAGTTTTCTAAGTAGGGGCTTAGTTACTGGAGCTGTGACACAACGATTTAAGGACATCACTAACAAAGTTACACAACTTATGGGAACACTTGGAAGACTGGAAGTGACTCAGAAGCCTGCAGGAGTTGTTACAATGCCTTCCCAGCAAAAGGAATAGACTGCAAAAGCCATTACAGTCGCAACCTCTCACTGGCAAATTGCAGCCTCATTAGTAATGTTGGCAGGATGACGGGTTTTACATTACTGATCCTCTTGTTAGCCCCTCAAGTGTGCCACTGAAGCGCTCTTTCGGGAGCAGTTTGGGGAAGGGAATGTTGTAAATATATTGCCTTTCTAGGCAAACAGACACTCTCTGTCTTCGGGGCCATCAAACTGGCACATTCACGAACTCACAACTCACTTAAAAATAAATGGGAAGAGAAGGTAGTAGTTAAACCTGCCAAAAATTAGGATCTAATGATAATTGTAAGCACATAAATTTTGTAGTATTTTCCCAGTGAGCCAAGACACATGCAGTAATATAAAGTAGCTTCCTTTCCCACAAAACTCTCTCATTAGTGGTATGGATGTTCTAGATAACTTAGAACTCTTCTATATGCAAGGATATACATGTATGTATGTGTGTGTGTGTATATATATATATATATACACACACATATATATACATATATATGGATTTTTTAATTGAAAAACAGAATTATCTATCAGAATTATCTATCAGAATTATCTGATTTAAATGCACTAACATTACTGTAGGGCAATAGCAGTTGTTCTCAGGCAGGCAGTAGGGGGTCCTGTTCAGGTACTCCACTAAGACAGAAGTTTATATAATTAGGAATCCATCTGTCACTGCAGTCCCCAAGCACTCCCTCGGTGTCCCTCACAGCACATTCTGGCTGACAGCGTGTGGTGATTCAAGTAGTCAAGGAACATCATTATCTCTCCACTGTGCCTCAGTTTTTCTTGTAGATTCTTTAAACCTGGCTCTTTTCCCATTAAACTGACCTGGGAGCTGCAGAGCATCCAGGCTCCTTCCACTTCAATAGAGCACTGGTAGCAGTTCAACACATTTCCCAAAAATTGCCCACAAATGCTCCATGAAGGACAAACAGTTCCACAAAGCTTCTCAGATAATATTCTCCCTGATTACAGAGTCTCAGGAATAGCTTTTATGCCAAGGAGAAGAAAATGCCACACCTTGAGTTTAGCTCCTTGTGAGCTGTAAACAAAGGTGTCTGTAGCTGCAGTTCAAAACTTTTTCTCCTCTGTGTTCTTCCTCTTCTCATTACTGGTCCTTGTGTGGCTTCTGTTTTGAAAGAATTAATTATTCACGCTGCCTACATGTCTTTTTTCAACAACTAGCCCCATTGTGTTACAAGGACAAAAACCTTCGGGAACAGCCAGGATAGACGGCTGAAGCCGGGCAACACATTTCAGAGGAGTGCCACACCTCTGTGTTATCAAACCTGGCTATATTTGCAAACCTCCTTATCTTTGATATTTTAATTATAGTGCTACTCTTGAGGATATTCTTGTTGCACAAAAACACCATTTTGAGTTATTTTTTAGTGCCTCATTAAGACAAAAAACTGAGAAACATGATCCAGATGCAAACTAAAAGCTGAACAATCCAAAGAATAAAAGCTATGTAATTTAATAAAAATCTTGTCTAAGGACTTAATATTTATCTTTTGCCAGATTTTTAACATGTCGGGGGTGGAAACACTGCAGTATTATTCAGCAAATATCCCTGCTGGAATACTTTTTTCTTGCCATAGTGATACTATGTAAGCTGTGCTGTCTCAAGGGAATGTGTAACAGTGCAGTGCCAAGATGCTGTGCTGAGGTATCTGTGCCTTCATACTTCTTTTCCTGCAGGGTTTTCTGCCTCTAAAAAGATGTCTGAGTTGCTTTCTCACACTTCTTTGATCTGTTTGAACATTATATTCTAACCCATTATTAATTTCCTCTTGCTGACCCGTTTTGAAAGCCTCATGTATGATTTCCAGTTGATAAAATTGCCATTGGGATGCCCTTGCTCTCCCTTTAGCATTGACCGTCATCACTCATGAACAGGTGCTGGGGAGGCAGATGATCTTTCAAATGTATCCAGGAAGACTGGGAGGAGAACGCCTGGAGGCAGATTCAAGCACTTAGAGGGGTGTAGTCACACACAGCGGTGTTAGCTTGCTTCAGGGAGGGAGGGCAGCAAGAGCTGAACATCAAAGTGCAATGGAAATGTAAAATCCTTAGTTCTGTGATTCCTCCTTTCATCTGTGCTTTTTCTCCTGGCAAGGTGTTGCAGGCAGTTCTGCTTTCTGTGCCACCAAATAGACTCAAGCTTCAGTGAATGTAAATGGAGCCCCTGGACCATTTTTTTTATCCTTCAGAAGTTCTAACATGCTCTGAAATTTAATTTCAGATTGGATATTTTCAATCAGCAAAAGCAGGCACAAACAGTCTTTCTAGGACAAACAAGGCACAGGTATTCTTCAGACTCAAGTTGCAACAAGACGGGGAAGAGCAGGAAAATTGGGAATAATCCATCCTAGGGGACGCTTTAGGCCAGTTCAATAATCTGCATGGTGGTGCCAGACTGGCATCTGGGACCAGCTTTGGTGCAGGATCCTGCCTTCCATGGACACTGTGTCTCACCCCAGGCAAATCCAGGCTCGGTGTGCTGGGGCTCCCCAGCCTGGCTTCCATGGCCAGCCCAGGATCCCACAGGCACTGCCCACCCGCGGCTCCTCAGCCTGCCAGTGGGATCCAGATGTGTCCCCTGACCTCTGGTGCTGGTGCTACTGCCTGCCTGCAGCCAGCTCTGCTGTGCTCACTCAGGAACAGAGCAAACATTGCCATCATTGTCCCCTTGCTCAGCCCAAGGGAGTGGTGCCTCCAGTTTGGGGGTGTGAGTAAATCTGTAACATCTCTGTCAGCTCCCATAGACCAGTGATCTTGTACACAAGAGACCGCCATGAAAAAAAAATGCTGCATGTATAAAAACACCTGAAACCTAATATGAAACATATCATATACAGTTAACAAAGCAAGAACTCCAAACTGAAGGAAGTGGAGATCTTAAGACCAGTTTTCAAAGTTTTGTCAAGAAAATCCAGAAATAATTACTAACTTAATTACCTGGAACTATACCAACAGGCAGAATAAAGCAATGCTTACTGATTCTGAAGCACTCCTAAGTTTTGTGAGTAGTCCCAAATTCTTTTCCATGTGTGAAGGCCTGGCCTGATTTAAGAAGGACATCTCTAATGTGACATGAGCAGTATCTGATGAACTGAGGTTCAACCTACAGAAAAGCTGCTACTGGCAAGCATTTTGAGTAATCAGTTGTCCATATGAGATTAAAGGAGAAAAAATATTTCTGCAACTTACAGCTTACAGTGAGGTCTAAACAGACCCTCTGTTAAACTGTTCTTGGGCTGGGCTGACCCTGCTGACCCACCAAGGCTGCTCTGTCCCTGCCCTCCTCAGCTGGACAGGGCAGAGAAAATACAATGACAAGCTCTTGGGTCAGGATAAGGGCAGGGAGAGATCACTCACCAGTTACTTTCACAGCAGAAGACACACAACTTGAGGAAATTCATTTAACTTTTTGCCAATCAAATCAGAGTAGGATAATGAGAAAAAAATACAAATATTTAAAAAACTCTTCTCTTTTTCCCCAGCTTAATGAGTCCCACATTCACTCCCTTCTCCCCATGGCTGCACAGGGGGACAGGGAATGGGGGTGGTGGTCACTTCATCGCACTGTTCCACCTTGTCTCTGCTGCTCCTTCCTCCTCATGGGTAGGATTCCTCACATTCTTGCCCTGCTTCAGCTTCCCACAGGCTCACAGCCTCCTTCAGGCACATCTACCTGCTCTGCCATGGGGTCCTACAGGGGCTACAGGTGGATCTCTGCTCCTCCATGGACCTCCAGGGGCTGCAGGGTCACAGCTGCCTCTCCATGAGCTTCAGGAGGAAACTCAGCTCCAGTGCCTGAAGAACCTCCTGCCCCTCTTCCCTTGACCCTGGTGTCTGCAGAGCTGTTTCTCTCCATACCCTCACTTGTGTCTCCATCTGTGCAGGTTTTGTGCCCCTTCTGAAACACCTCATCACAGAGGTGCTGCCACCATTGCCAGTGGGCTCAGCCTTGGGCAGGTCTGTCCTGGAGCCTGCAGCCATTGGCTCCATCAGACTCAGGAGAAGCTTCCAGCAGCTTCTCACAGCAACCACCCCTTTAAGCCACCCCTTTAGTCCCCCTCACCACCAAAATCCCATCACACAACACCAACACAGTGTTAAACCAATTTGGCTGCAGCTGCTGTTTGAAATCAGTCCCAGAAGTTACTGTAGCTCATGGTAAGCCATGCTCAGTGATGTAGTATCAGTTAATTTGTCTCGGTGTCCTCCCAATGAGGGAATGTACTTCAGTCTTGTTCATTTAAGAATATAATCTTTCTCTGATCTTTGAAGTGATGAAATGAAGGAGTAGATCACGGAGGCATAGAAATTAGAGCAGTAAAAGAGCTATTAGACTGTAGAGCTCATTATTCCACCCCTAAAAGGCTACTTTGCAGTTCATTCTTGGCCGCTTTGTCCAGTATACCTAAAACCCTGGGAGCACAGGAAGAATGAAGGAGCAATTCTAGTGTGCAAAAATGTCAGTCCTTTTCTCTCTGCTTTGATCCAGCTATAGGATGAAGCAAAGCAGTAATTGCTGCCATTATAGAGAACAAATCTATTTGCATTTCTACAGTGCTTCAGCTCTAGTTGTGAATGCCTAATCAGTCCTATTGCTGGAAAAATATTTTCCAGCCTCTTGTCAAGTCTATGTCTGATTGCAGTGCATTACTGCAAAGCCACTTCACCCATGCCCTGGCCCATATCACCAGAGGGCTGGGGGAGAGGTTTTGGAGGCAGTGCTGGTGTGTAGGAAACAATACAGCAGTGTTTGTCAGTGCTTCAGCAACTGGAGCTCTCACAAAATCCTGCCCCGTGTAACATGCAAAGGTGTTTGTGTTTCTGGAACTGTACAACCCTAAATAATGGGTGTGGAAAGATCCCCTTACACACCTTTGCAGGAACAGTGATATTTCCCCCAGCGTCCATGCTAGCCTTGGCCTTAATAATCACACTGCATTTTCCTCACCCAGACTTGCCCAGCAGTTTTGGCTGTAGGCTGTTTCTCATGTCCTGTTCTGCATGCTTTTATCAGAGTGATAAGCACTATCGAGCCACTGCTACATCCTGATGCTGCACAGTGTGACACATATTTGTAGATTTACCCTGAATCCCAATGAGCTGCACCTGCTTTTCTACTGATCAGTAGTTTTGTTCTGCCTTCACAAACCCTGGAAATTTAAGGACAGTGTAAGCTTAGTTCTTAGTCCTGCAGTTCTTAGGACTGATATAGCTGCTTGGTTCCAATCACCCAGCACAGAAGTGTGCTGTGTAATCTGGCCAAATCCTATATGTTTGTCTTGTTTACACTTCCATTTAATTTGATATGTAATGTATGTCAGTCAGACAAAAATAATTTGTCCCATGATGTTTTTACATACATATTTAAGAATTTTATCTCCTGTAATCCACTGTCACTCTTAGCCCTGTTCCAAAGTCAAAATCCTTTAAACAAATATCTCTATCTTTTCTCATCAAAACAGTCCATTTTTCATGTATTTACAAAGTAAATTTTTCCATGAGAAAGCAGCCAGTGCATCACAACTGCATTTCCATTTAATGAATTTAATTATCATTCTTTCGCCTCACCCAGGAAGCATTTAAGGCAATTTTCCATTTAATCATTTCCACTAAAAGCTACAGCAGTAGCTTGGGATTTTAAAGATTATCAAACCTCATCCTGCATAATGGGAAACTTTGTTTGTTAAACAGGACACAACAATCATGACAGATCCTGTAATGGGAACAGCGTGTCCTGTAACTGGGCACGGGCTTTCCTTAGAGGAGTGACCTCCATGAGATGCACCAAATCAGTCTGTCCTTCAGATGTTACTGCCACAAACTGTTCAGGAATGCTGTGGTAAAACTCTCTTTTATACATCCAGCTTGTGCCTGTGTAAGTCTCCTTATCACATCCCAGTGCTAGAAAACTAAAATACAGTTATTTAGAAGGTTTTTCTGCCTTCAGGGAAAAGGAAATGAAAACCTGGACAGGGAGTGAAGTAGATCTTGACACTTCTGTAGAGTTATGCTGGAGGTTCAATCATATATCCTACAGGATCCTATAGTTTATATCCTAAATCTCAGAAGGAATAAGAAATAACTTCCACCTACTGCCTTCTGCTAGCAATAACTAACCAAATGTTTTGGCAATTCCTAAGCTTAAATGGGGTCTGTCCTTGGCTGTTGTCAGTGAGGAGCATGGATACAGGACAGAGCCACAGAGCATACACGTACTGCTGTGTGGGTGGGCTTTGTGCAGTGTCAGCTATAGTAAAAGATGGGAAAAAAGAACTCTACAAAGAGCTTTTTATGTGGTTAGAGCCTGTGAGGATCCCCCTGGTATGTCTAGGTCTGACAGAAAGCACCTTGCACTCTGAATATCTAGAACCTTCTTGGTAGTGGGGACAGGATGTTTTCATTGGCATTTTCATTCACTACCTGGAGCTTGTCCACTTGCTCACAACACCCTTAAAACAGAGGATTAGGGAATGGCTTCTCTCATCCCACCCCTCACACTCTCCACAAACAGCAATGCCTGACGTTCCACGTGTTTGGCTATTGTGAGTCTTTGCCCCAAGGGATTTACCATGAATCTGCTGCTCCTCTTGAGGCTGAAGTAACCAATGTGGCAGAGATTTTTCAGACCTTTTAGGCCAGTCACTGGCATAAACCCTGAGGCTGCCTGAGGAGCAGGCACTAGAATGGACAGGGAACTTAGAAAATAACTTGTCTTACTTCCTTCTTGTTACCCAAATTCACTCTTCCCCCATTCCCAGAGCTGCCCAGGTCTTTGCCATACACATTTTGAGGCATCAGATGAAAATGTCAGATAATCTGCACATCTTTCTCATTATCATAATTAGCCATAATTAAAGAACAGATACATATTTGATACACTTTGATATAAAAATAACAAAACTATAATGAAGAAACACTGTGTGCTATGGAGAGAAACCAACACCACTGTGTGAATGAGCTGACTGAAATATTTGTGTTCTACTGGAACTGAATCCATGTGATCCAAGAGCACAGTCTGGTGGGGAAGAGGCAGCTCCCACAAGCCAGCAGACTCCTCCTCTGCAGGGCACTGATACTTGTCAAACTCATTATGACAGCTTCAGAAGCCAAAACCCATTAGTAAGAGTGTTTAAAATGAAAATACAATAGCACAGTAGCAGGCTTCCTTGGGACCCTGCTGCCACACTTACTAGAGTAGAAACCATTTCTATCTGGCACACCAGTTAAGGATAACTGTATAAGCATGAGATAACCTGCTTGCCACAGGGTAAATGTTTTGAAGCTCATGTGCTGCTGATTCATTCTGAATCATATCACCACAAATACTTCCACCCTGAGAAGTTATTTATTGGCTTGGAAGGTTTCTGTTCCTGAAAGTTCATCACAGTAGTTTCATGTCCCTTTAGGCCTACCTGCAAGCTTGCCCATCAGTTAATTTTTCTTTCCCAAACAAAAAAACCCATTTTCACTTGAGCAATGACCATCATTGCACATCAATCCTCTTATATCCCTAGAAACAGGAGCTAGCCTGGGTACAAGAAATTTTATCATTCACCTCCATCTTTGTTCATCAGAGCAAGGATTCTGTTTAAAAATAAACCCAAACTTGAAATGTTTGTTAAAAGTTGGATGTGTTTCTTTTCCTGTCTATACAGTTACAGAAATTCTCACACTTTCAGAGGTCTCAGTTTTAGATTTCAATTACTAAGGCACAAGATCCAAATCCCAAGATGTAACCACACCTTAATTTAGAAATGTAGAACTTCAGTGTTTTAAAGTTGGTTGATATTCCAAAGTGTCCCCTATTTCTAAGGGAGACAGAACCAAGCCCAGGGAGGCACCTGGAAACTCTCAAGCCTTGGTAATATCCCTTTCTGTCCTAAATACATTTAATTTTTTCATCAAACAATAAATTTTACATTTGAAAACTGCACTAACTTAAATGCCTGTCAAGGGTACCTGGCAATCTTCATTTATAATGCAGGTATGAATTCTCTTTTCTTTGTTCTTGAGCTACTTGTACTACTATTTGACTGAGCTAATCCAATAAAAATAATAAAACTGTTTCAAACATTTTTCTTTATAGTTCATTTCATGCCCTATTTTACAGTAGGCTATTCTCTAATCCAATTTACATTATTCTGAAATCACAAACTGATCCTAATTACCTTTTAATGATAACTCCAGCTAATTTACAGGAAACATCAGGTGCTGCAGTGAAAACCTATTGTAAAGTTCCTTGCAAATGAGATCATGGGGTTTATCTATTTTGATATGAAATATTACATGAAAATATTTTCTTGTTTTATGTGTAAAATTCAATACTTTCACTGTAGTTTCAAATGTGGGGCAAAAGTGTTGCTGTTTCAGAATCTTTGGAAGAGTTAATTCTGAAATTTAGAGAATAGCTGAATTAATTCATTAATTAGTTCAGCATGAATAATAACCAGAAGCATGAGTCTGCCTTTAACATAGACTGATAGCAGGTTAGGATGCAGCAATGTTTATATTCTTGGAGAGGGAGTTCAAAACACTATTGGCTCTCACTTTCTTGACTCAAAATAGTTTTCTTGTGAATTTCTGCTGGATCAGACTTGTTTTTTTCCTTTAGTCACTCAGATCTGAAAGGTTTGAGGACTTTCCATAGACAGGTCTTTATTTTGACATTCTTGACTGTCCTGAAAACTATTTCTGAAAGTAGGATTTTTCTGTCATGAGGAGTGCTGAAGAAAACTCATGGAGTTTTCTTCACACATACAATATTCCTGAGGTTGAAAAGACAAAATTATCCTTATATATCCCTGTGTCAATATAGTAATAAGGTGATACACAGTGATGTGATATATGTTGGCACATTTGAAGTTTCAAAGGTGAAGAAAACAGATACAAAGTTTTGTTCTGGGTCCACAGCTAATCTGAGACACTTAGTGCTATCAGATGTGGTTAAAGCCATGGATTTAGCAGTCTTTAATATTAAAGTCAGACATTTATATTGATAATGGGATGGGATTAGGGGCCTTAACATTTCAGAATGCAAAGCACCCACTCAGCTGAGAATTAGAGAGAAACTTCTCATATTGGAGGCAATTTTATGAGCTGCAACAGGTTTTCTTGAACTTAGAAAACCCCTAAATATTTAGACCAGACTAAATTCTTCAGAATGTTGACTTCTTGTAGGTAAAGAAAAACCTTGCATGTTCTGATTGCTAGAATTATGGTAATCACTGGAGTATGTCACTGGTGAAGGGAATTCATTGCTGACTGACTGAATGAGCCAATTAACCAGTGAACCCAATTTACCCAGCCCTGACTGACTTTGTGTGTTAGCTCAGGATGTGACAACAGCTGTGTGATCTGAGAACTCTGAGTTATTGACATTTAATTACATTTAACTCCTGTAGATAATACAATCACTGCCTTTTTTTCTCTCTGTAAACTGGGTATTTTCAGTCCTTCAGTCCTTCCCTAATGAAAGTATCTTTGTGTCACTAATATTTTTTTAAAACGTCACCACCTTCTGTAAAATGGTGAATCAGGAATTTCTAAAATAATTTACATTATTTGTATCTGGAAAATCTTATGTCTGCTTTTTCTAGATTTAATTTTTACTGTCATGAGGATATCTGTCTCAAAGTATGTAAGACTGTCAGCAATTCATCCCCTTTTCAAAGGTTCTCTCAGTTTATAACACTGAGTAAAGTAAATCTTGAGGTAATGTTTAAATTTGTGTAGTGCAATAAAATATTAAGTGGCACTATGATTGGGACACAGTACAGCTGACAGTGTTTCATGGCTCATTTACCCAAGTAATTATTACATTTTACTCAGCACTCTGAGATCAAGTGCAGGTTTTCCATTGCAGGGGTTCAGGTTGTTCTGCATATAATGCATAATGGCTCTAATTTAAGTGGAGCTCAGGAACACGGGATCCTGAAGCTGTGGTATACTCATTAGAGAAATATTAAAAATACAATAAATTATAGTGTGCAGACGTGAGTGGTGGTGAATTGGTTTCTGTGTCTGTGATGCACATTGCTGTAAACCTCTGAGAGAGTAAGGGCTATTTGAAAGTCAGCTGAAAAAAGAGATAAGAAATTAAAAAAAAAAAAAAAAAAACCAACCATGAAATACCACTTATTGACAGTTTCCAGTGAAGATTGGTGACCTCAGCTAACTTTCATCTCATGCGTGTTCACACCTTATCCCCTTTTTTTCACTCCTTACTTTTGCTACACTGTTAGCATTTACCAGCAAAATCTACAATTATATCTTGAAATTTTGAACCCAGGCAAAATGGTTTTTTCCATTTTAAAGGAAAACAACTCTATATTTCAATAATTCAACCCATGGTTGAATGTACTACAGAAGACTAACCAAAATAAAATTCATACTGACATGTAGCCATTCTTTACTTCCATGAGGACAAATCCATAGGAAGACATTTTTAGTTAAGCAAAGGCTCAGACACTGAGGCTTTCTGAGCACTCAGGCCTTCTGCATAATCTTGTTCAAGCCAGTCCTAAAGCCTTGAACACAAACATGGTTGGTCGTCCTTTAAATGAAAAAACAGGGCATGACAGCTCTGCCATTTTGAAGCCTCTTTCAGATCTCTTCACTTTTTCTATTACCAGTGGCCCCCAAATTGACTGATATAGAAACATTGGCTGGATTTTTTATTTACATTCAATACCTGTTTGCTTGAGTGAATAACTCTGAACAGCCTCACTTTCCCAAAGCTCCAGTAGCATAGGACTGTCTGAGGAGCTACCTGTGGAGCCAAGGTAACAGGAACACAGCCTTTCTTTCCCTATCTCTGAGGTGCAAAGTGTGTTTCTCTCCATTTAGCCTTCCCATCCCAACCTCTGATGTAAGAAGCACACAGAAGATGATCTGTGACTGCCTCCAAAATCTCTGTGATAGATCTTTGGCAGTGCCCGTTGGGAAAAGCCAAGCCAAGGCTGCCGAGCCCAGCAGGGCTCCCTGGAGCTGTGTCAGACCTGCTGGTGCTGAAGCTCTGGGAGAGCTGCAGCTCTGTAGTTCTAATGCTCAGCTGTTGGACAGCCACTGTGCCCCAGGTCACTGGGGATGCAGTGATTTGTAAGCCGGGCTCTCTTCTGATCTCTGTTATTTCCATTGCCAGAGGGGTTTTCTTCTTGTGTGATTTACACAGAATAACTTCAGGTAATGTTACTATTGCTTTATTGTTACCTGACACACTTCAGTGAGGTTTTCTCCTGCTTTGATTAGGGAGAAAATGATTTTTTGGAGAAAAGCTCATGATACTACCCTTTCTAGTGACAAAACTGATTTAAAAGAGAACTAAAAGAAGGAAGTAGCAGCACACAGAGCAATTTGAAATAACGGACCGCTGCAGCCAGAGCATTTGATGTGAAGAATTCTATTGTGTGGAAAAAGCTATAGAAATATATTGGTATGTTAGAAACAGAAAGAGCAAAATAAATAAATAAGTTTTTAATTTTCATCTTTACTATTTGTGGTTTTCAGCATATATTTTAAATTCTGAAAAATGACTTTTTATTTCTACTATGGTATCAGTCAATCACTATGTTAATTCAGATACAAGTGCGAATAAAATCATCCCCTTTTCCTATTGTTGGTTTATTAATATCACTACTCCTTGTGAAGAAGAAGAAATGTGAAGGAAGAAATATTTTTTCATCTTTTACTTGCATGATTACAATCTGTAGCTACGTTCAGCTGGCTTCAAGCTACAAGATAATCATGCCTAGATAGGGCAAGATTCTTTAGGGAGTTAGACTATGAGATAAAAAATTCTCTGCAGGCTAGAAAACATATTTGGCAAGAAAGATGTAAATTACAAGTCTCTTCCATGCTACACAGCATAACTGCACAAACACTTTAAATCTGGAATTATGTTTTTAAAACCTTTAACACAATAAAGACCCATGGTGAGATTCAGCAGCGATAATGCAATGAATAACAAAGCTGAAGAAAATACAACTGCTGATAAAATCATCAGGCAGATGGGGCTATCTGTATTGAGGATACAGGGCATGTGTGTGTGCTGTATATCTTCACTTAGCAGGCGCTGTTACATTCTATTTATGTCCCTTAGAGCTTTAAATTAGGAGTAGATTCTTTTAGAACTGGTAGGTTTCCCCATTTTAGTTTGCATGAGAGGATGCAGTTCGTTTTCAAAGAAACAGTAGCCTATAAACTAACCTGCCTATATGTATTTATTGCCACAATTTTTTCAGTTTGTTCTGTTGCAGAGGAATAGGTGCTGTGATGCCAGGTCCTGCAAGCTGAAGGTGTGGCTGGGATTTTTAGGAGGCAGATTTCTTGCCTGACTATACCAGTGAGGCATATTTTTACCACAAGGGATTTAAAGGATTTTTTCTCAATTTGCATCTGTCACATCTCACATGTACCTAAGGTACCTTATGCACTGTCATCTTGTCCCCTTTGTGCACTGTTCATAGCTGCTCTCAGCAGTTCTTTTGGACCCCCCTGCAGTCTCAGATTGCCAGGAGTGCTGCTCCCAGGCTGGTTTCCCCGGCTGCCTTGGGAGCAGCACAGCCTCTGCTGTCTGACTGCCTTTGGGTGTGCTGTGCTCACTGCCTGTTGCTCTCATGGCCTTTCTTAGCCACCCAGAGGACCAAAACTCTTGCCAGGCTTTCTGCCTCCCTGTCTTGAAGACTGTGGTATCTTTTCTCTTCCCAGTGTGCTCTGATCCTGTTTGTGACTACTTGCAATGCTTCTGTCCTTTGCATCTTTCCTGCAGCCTCCCCATTCTGCATCAGACATACCCCACTTCCCCTGCTCCAAAACTACCAATTATCTCTCTTCCACTGGCAGTTTGCTGAAGAGTGGTTTTGCTATAGAGAGCTTTCTGACAAGACCTTCCCAAAAACCCCCAAAGCAATTTTGCTCTCTCTTTTCAGATCCCTTAAAACCAGACGCTACTAAAGGAAAGACTTGCAAAAAAAAAAAAAAAAAAAAAAAAAAAAAAAAAAAAAAAAGTTCTCTTGAGCTGCATCTAAAGCTCTTCCTGAACATTTAGAAAGTTTTGTGTGTAGTAATTACTCTTTAAAGGCCTTTGGAGATGGCTCTCTTTTTTCCCCTCTACATGTAAACTGCAGCTAGTCCAGGGACGTCCCAGTCCCAGAGAAGCCTTCCTGGAGAGCAGATTTATAAACAAACTCACTGGAACCTTCCAGCAGTACACAGACAGCCAGTGTGCTTTCCAAACTCCTTTCCTCAGTGCATAGCAGAACTGTGCTAGTAAAAAAAAATGGACCCTGCACAAATGGAGATTCTGCACCCCCACTTTTTTACACTAACAAGCTTCAAAATTCAGTCTGGCTTCAAAAATCTAAGGACAACCTAATGCTCAGAATAATTAAAGCTTTAAAGAGCTTTTGTCCTAGTTCTTCAGTGTCTGTTGTTGACTTTTATTTTTGTTAGTTTTTTCAGTTTAAAGGGGGGTTTTGTGTTGTTGGGCTGAGATTTTGTGTGGTTTGTGTGGTTCACTTGCTGGTTCATACTGGAAATTGTGGTAGTTAAAGTTCAGTTTCCCAGAAGATTCTTCAGCAAGTCAAATATTTATATGGTGTCTCCTCTACTGTGTAATGACAGCATTCTATGGAGCATTTTTTAGTGATGAGGCACTTTCTAAGTGCCAGACTTGTGTAATCTGGAGAGTTCTGAATTCTCATGTGTTTCATTTCATTACATTACATTACTGTTTTTCTCTTTTCCTGCTGAAGTGGTAAAATACTTGCTCTAACTTGATGGGCTCCTCCCCAGACTTTAAAAATATGTTTGGGTGGAGAAAATGTCAGAGCCCCTGCTGCAAAGCTAATCTGCATTTTATTCTTCTGTTTTCTTACTTTATGACAGTTCCAAGTCTATGACAAATCAGTTATTCACAAACATTTTCTGAAGAACCAAACCATCACTAAGTCCAACTGAGAAGTTTTCAGCAACTTTCAATTACTGATCAATTTAGCTGCAATTTGTTTCTTAAGTATAATGTTTCTGATAATCTACTTTCTGCTCACAAAAGTACATTGCTGAATTTGAAGATTTATCCATGACAGAAAGAAGTGATAAGGAGGCAGGACAATTCCAAATCAACTCCCTGCTCTGTACTGAGTCTATGTAGCTTCTAGAACAGACATACATACCTAAATGCAAAAAAAATTTGCATTGTTTGGCATAGTTTGTCACCTAGGAGAATTCAAGACACTTGCACAGAGCTAGAGGGGCAGAGGGGAAAGAATTTGACTTCAAAGTGTAGGTTTAAGGTCAGACTTCCATCACCCAGGAGAGGACCCATGGCACCTGGTACCACATCACACTGTCACATCCATGCACATTCCAGCTGCCTGATTTAATGAATAATGGCTCATTGTGAGCAAGGTGGAGCAGCTTGTAGGAGCTGGGACCCTGCTTGGTATCTCAGTGTAGGAAAAATAAAGGACAACGGGGTGAAGCAAGGTTTAGCTCTGAGGCTCACATGTCCTGCTCTATCAGAGTGGAATGAAAAGGACTGCACAGTGGAGCCACCTCTTTTTCCTGCAGCTCTGGGCTTTGTGAGAGTCAGGGTGTCCCTGCAGTTCCCACTGGCAGACAGGTCATTCTTCAGTTTGTGAATCCCAGAGGATCTCTAGACAAGCAGGACATGCTGGACACACACAGTGCTGGACAAACCCCCCAAAAACCTCCTGGGAGTTAAGAGGCTTTGTGGATCAAAGTGCAGCAGCTCTGAGGACTCAGATTTTCAACTGATTTGCCACTCAAGTTCTGTTTCCTTTACACTGCCCTGAAGATCTCAGTTCTGAAATTCTAAAACAATGAAAAATAAAATGTAGCATTCTCTATCAGTAAAAAAGATAATTTCACAGACAGGAATTGGAAACAGAAGTGCTATCCTACTCAACAGATTCAGAGCTTCTTATGTTAACTCCATTGGTGTCAATAGCTTGCTCTGTGTCAGCAGTGAGCACTGGGTGGGAACATGTTCCCATGGGACAGGAACATCCCACAGGAAATTCCAAGTCACTGATGCTTTGATTTATTTACAGCTTACTAATAGACATTTCACAATTTTTTTAACACATATTAAATGGATACTTGATTATTAAAGCAATCTGATTTACTGAAATTTGGTGTAAACTTGCTAAAAATATACAAAATGTATCAAATTAAATGACAGCAGCTCTGAAAATCAAGACTTTTTTTTCCCCTATTCTACTTTATAATAGCAGTAGTAGCATCACAGCAGAACATTTCCTTGGGATTCATGTCCTGCTGTCTTTGGGGTGTGCTTTCCTTCTTGGGTTTCCAGCAAGAACAGCTGTGTTGGGTTCTACTGGATGATGTGCAGTATCACTGCCCATTGGGAGCTCAGGTATCCACTGGGATCCATCTTTTCAATATGTAGAATTATCAGTACTAAATTTGCCAAATAGTTAGAGCTTATTTTTATTTACTATTTTAAAATATTTTTAAATGAGGGAGAAGAGTGTTTCTGGTCAAACCTGCAAGTAGCTTTAGACAATAATTTCTAAAAGACCTGGCTGTGCTCACTTCCATTACTGTGGCTCTGGATACAATTGAAAACTGGGAGAGCAGCACCACAGTCAGGTTTTGAAGCACTCATTCCTCAGAGCTGACAAATTTTTCTGGGGATAAAGAGACAAAGTTCACTGCAAGGTCTTGAGTCGTTATTCTTTGGGAAGGGAGAGAAAGTGAGCTCATCAATCAAGGAGACCCAGAGCTGCATGCAGTGGTGTAGGGTGATTGCTGGTGAGCTGTTTGCTAGAGAACTTCTGTAAATATCTACACAAATACTCAGGGCCACTGGGGAAGGCTGTGGTGACCTCTCTGCTTCTCTCCTTGTGCGGCACAGCGAGCTTGCTGCAGTGTCTGAAAGCCATTTGTAATTAACTCTCAGGCTGTTTGTTAATTGCACTTCATCTGTCCCTCGGGTCCGTGTTCCTGCGACTTCAGGAGCTCCTCAGGAGGAAAGCTGAGGGCAAAACCCAGCTCAGGATGAGCATGCATGGAATTTGTTTAAATGACTGGTTTAGAGCCTGAAGTTAGAAGAGCACAATTGTCAATTTCTGTGTTTATGGAACAGGCATTGAATGCAATGGGGTTTATTATTAACTAGACTGAACATGAATAATATTGTAAAAATCTGCAACAGGTTCTAACAACAAGTGAATCTCTTTTTTTCCAAGTTATTTCAAGATTCTAATTGGAATGCACATCTCAGAGAGCACTGTCTAGTTACATAAACCAGAGATAACATTTCCTGTGAAACTAGTGAGGCTGTAGCAGTGCATTTTGAAATGTGACTTTTGGTGGCTCACTGTCACTGTGAGTTGTTAAATATGCCCACTTAGAGACCTTATGTGGAACTTTGAGTGCTGCTAACATTTAAAAGCTGACAGAATAACACAATTCATTTAGAAATACAGAGCAAGCCACAGAGCTGATAGTAGAACTGCCTTTGTTTAAATGTTCTACATTAGACAAATTTGTCTTAATAATGTCTTCTTAAGCTTACCTTATCTTTCCTTTTGAAAAATAAACAGCCCAAACCATTGTTCTCTGCTAACAGCAGATGAAAATTACCCAGAAAACCTTTGATTTGGAATTGTCTCTGACATTTCAATACAATATTTAACAGTTGAACAGGAAATAGAATTTTTATATGGTACCAGTATATGTTCAGTATTCATGTGATATACATTCAATGAAAAGAAGCTGAAGAGAATAAGAACCTGTTTAAAACTGTAAATTAAACATAAATATTACCTACTCTGTCTGAATACCAGTCTTATCCTTGCCCTGACAGGTTGATAATGTATGGCTTTGTGAAAGCCATGGTACACATTGGCCAGTTAAAGCAATGGGAATTCCACTTCACTGACTGTTTATTTTTTGGATCGCTGATGTCTGCCACAGATCCAGGTAACCATTTCAAATAAATTACTTTTTCAGAGTCAGAAGAGAAAATAAGAACTGTATATGCCATAGAAATGTTCTAAGTCTCTGTTCTTGGGGTTTTTTTTTTTTTCCTTCCCTTAGCTGTTAAATACCTGATATTCTGATAATCACAAGTCAATCAAAGTCCAAGTCAGCCCCTGAGATCCCTTGTAGCTTTTTAGTAGCTGGTTTTCCTAGGTTGAGATCACAAACTTTATAATTAAGGTTACTGAAAAGACTGGGAAAATGCTCTCTGATCTTCAGGGCACCACCTGTTGCTTGCTGATATGAGAGCTGCTGGAGCCTCCCAGATAATAATCACAACCTCCCTTCCATGTGTGACCTAGCCCCCTTTAAAGATATGGGGAATGGAGTGTTCCAGTTTGGCCATATAAATACTGTTTATGTGATACCAATGAAGTGCTCACGATAAATACAACTCCAAAAAACCAGATACCAAAAAATTGACTTGAATTTGCAGAGGTGAGATTTAAAGCCCAGAGTTAGAGCAAATAGCAAAGTCTGGGAAGCAGGCTCAGTCAATTTTGGAATCAAAGAATTACAGAATCATTTTGATTTGGAGGGATGGCTGGAGGTCTTCTAGTCCTACCTTCTAATTAAAACAGTCTAATCTCAAAGCTAGCCTACCTTCCATAGATTTGTCCAGGTTTTGTTATGTTGAAAGTGTCAATAAGAGTACTCAGATATTAAAAGTATTGCTGTTTGCAGCTGTGGGAACACAGTAAAGGAGAAACTGAACAGATTTTTTAGAGATTATCTGCTAAGACAAAATACAAAATCTGCAAATGTGCAATGGATTTTTGCAAAATTTTCAGCTGAGCTGATACAGGAGACAGAACAGAAAACATTTTGTGATGTATGAGAAATTCTGCATTAGTGTTAAAAAGCTACCCTTGAGAAGCTTCTCTAAGAGACTTAGGAATAAAGGTTTCAAATGCCTGGCTTTTAAAAGAAATGAGAAAAAGCAATATTGTTCTACACATTTTTTCCAGCCTTTAAATGAAGTCTCAATATTTAACAAAATATTTTGGGCTTGCTATTTATCATTCTGACAGCTTAAAAGTACAGTATAAAACAATTTGCTTCCACAAAACCAGTTGTTGCAAGGTTACTGGAAAAGCTGCATGAAATTGTTGTTCAACCACCCAGCCATATTAATAAGATTCAGCACATGATTGAAGCCTATCCTCAGAGCAAGAGAAAAACACAGAAGTTGGAAGCACAAGGAAAACCTAGGAAAATAAACTGCTTATGGAATAAGAGCATCCTTACAATTTCCAAGTATATTTCTTGATAGTGCTATGAATAGGGTTTTGCAGCTGGCTTAGTTTCTTTTCCCATTTCCCAGTCCAAGACTATTTAGTTTCACAAATGTTGACTTATGATGAGTAATGTTTAAGACAAATGCACTGATTTTGATTATAAGAGTATTAAATCACCACTGATTAATCTAGAACAATCAAGAGGGAAAAAAATCAAAACAGAAGCTCCTCTTGCACTGTAAGGAATAAGTTACAAGGATTACTTTTCCCAGAGTTTTAAACAGGCTTAAAAAACTAAAGCTGCAGTTGAGAGAACTATTTTTAGTGTGACAAACTAAAATGTGTCATTGATTAATATTGTTTCTAATTACTTCTCTGCTTATATAGTCTGTGCACATCCAAGAGTTTTTTAATGTTCAGTCTTGCTCCCTCTGCTATCAATTCACAATATTCTAAGTTGCTTCATGAGTTCACTAATCTTATCCATAAATTTCAACCCCTCAAAGACTTAAGAGAATTTTGAATTAAGTTTTTCATTAATTAAATGGTTGACACTGCTAAAACTATTTCATTGTGTTTTAGGATTTGCTAGTGAATTATAATCTCAAGTGTGTAAAGAGCTCACTGGCCTTCCAAAACCAGTTCAAATATGGTTCCCTGGAGGACTGATACGTATCAGGGCATAAAATAATCAGTATAAAGATTTTATCTCTGATAACTAGGGTTTATTTTGGGTTTTTTAAAGAAAACTTTAGTACAATGTTGTTAGTGTTATCAACAATAAATTTGTCTTGAGATGAATCAGTAAATTCCTGTCAGATTTGCTACACGATTTTTCATTTTAATCTTCACTGTGTAGGATTATGAACTCATTTCAAAAAGAGATTTAATTTCCCTTGGCTATGGAAAACAATTAAGTCTCAAAAGATGCTAAACCTGACTTGTTGACTTGAGAGAAGTTGGTTTGATTGAGTTCCTTATTTGTGATATTGAAGATGACAGGTAGGTGTTTACATGTTAAACAAAGATTTTTAATCTCAAGGTAGTAAACAAACATATGCCAGGTAAAATTTTCTACTGTTGTTAAGAAGAAGGAAATAATGTCACAGCACTCTGCAGGTTTTAGTTCTGAAGTTTATCTGAAGATTTTTAATCTAGATATTTTGGCATAAAAATAATTCATGAGAATTGCTCTTATGTGCTGTGTGTTCTCTTACATAGGAAACTAGCACTTGAACTAAGATAAAGAAATTAATTTAGGACTAGATATACTTGGAACTGTGTTTTCCATTACAGACTGTGATCCTTAAATATCAACAGTACTTTGTGATGCCTCAAAAAACTTTCATGTCTCTAGAAAGGACAGTTAGAAACTTCAGGGACAAAACAAGGTCACTCTCGACCAAATAATTCATCTTACAGAGAACATCTCCTTCCAGTAATTTATCACTTTCAGTAGAGAAAGTTTCTCATTTTAAGACTTCAGGTGAGAGGTTAAATTTTAAGAAATAGAATTTCTAAATTCCTAAATTATCCCTTCATTATTCTTGATTTAAAACATGACACCAGTATTTACATTTTTCTTTATTCTGATCAATAGGCACGATTCATCACATTGTCAAGGAAATCATGTCTTATTGTTGCATCTGCATAAAACAGCACAGATTTCCCTGTTTCACTGTGGAAAGGGTTTCCCTGTGTTAGCCCTGGGATTTGGTTTCTGGTGTGCCCTGACTCTGGGAGTGTTTTGGGGCTCCCCTCAGAGGTGGCAGGGCAGCTCCTGTCTGTGTTCTGTGCTCACACAGGGGCTCACAGGGAGCAGCACAGGGAGCAGGGAAGGTGCTGCTGTGGAGCCCCAGCCCTGGGTGCCTGCCCATCACAGACCTGCCCAGGGACACTGCCCACAGGGCTTGGTGGCCCTGCTGTCCCCGTGGCTGCCAGTGGCTCTAAAGGAATCATGAACAGCACAGACCTGGCACAGGGGTGTAAGGCTGGGACCCCTGCCCCAGCCACCAAAATACACACAGCACAACTCTGACAGCCTCCAGGGCTGCTGCTAGCAACACTTTCTGGGCAACCACCTTCCCATCCAAAGACATTCCACATACCTTTAGCCTTTCCTTTTGTTTTCTTTTCCAATTTTTGACATTTCAAGTATAGAAAACTGATTTACCTTCACAGGTTTTCCTGAAGCACAGCTGTTTCTGAGCTGTATGAACTCCCTTACCTTTGGTCACATTGACAATCACAAGGCTCTTCCCTTTTTGAAGTTACTATGGTTACAGCTGAACTGGAGATGTGGGTTGCACTGCTCTTGTTATTGATAAAATCGGATATTTATCAGAAAGAGCAGTTTCTGTTTCTCATAAAATCGAAGGATTTTGCATTAAGAAGCATAATGTATTAATACAACAAAGTAATGCATTTCAGACACTCTTTATGTAAGCGTTTATAAATGTGTTTTAAATTAAAATACATTTCTTCTTTCTTCTTATTCACCACTGAACCAATCTGTGAGTGCTGTGACTTATTAATAGGGAAAGGAGTCTATAATTCAAATTGGAATCTTTATTTTTAGATGAAGTCAATAGGAAATAAAAGTTAGATTTGTTTAATCTTATTTTCTTCTCATTTGATACTGCACTCCTAAAAGAATTTAGGCCCATGAGCTATGAAAGATATTAATAGCTCTAGTCAGAAGACTGAGGTACAGTAATACCAGTACTTTATATAATGGTGTAATTTATTTTTTGTTTCCTTATTCTTTTAAAAGTAACAGCAAAGTAGAACTGGATACAGTTAGCATAGGGATTGTTGTTGTTTGGTGATATTTCAGTTATATATGCTTTTTACAGGCAGCTATAACAAGCCAATTTGTTTCTACATGTGTCCAAAGGTACCTTTCACAAAGCAGCTTCACAGACACTTCTTATGACTGGGTACAAGTGAAATCATGTTGGGCTTAGCATGTGACAGATGTTACCTCAGCCCATGAAGTCAGGGAAGAAGTGAATCAGACTTTTGTTGGCATAAATAAAATCTGTGAAAATCTTAGATGCTTCACTATTTCCTGCTTCCTATCGCTGAATTTTTAACTGAAGTTCACAACCCTTTCTTAGTCAGCAGCTCTGGCACGTGTTATTTCTGCTGGTGTCAGTTTTCTACTGCCACAGAAGGTGTCAGTGCTCCCCCAATGACCTGTCCTTCCAGCCAGTTCTTTACCCACCTCTTTTTCCGTCCTCATTTGCTTACACTGAAACAAGAGATGCTGAGTACTTGAATTAGGTGAGTCTTTAAGTAGTTGCCACACAAAAACCAAGCCCTACTCGCTGTTGCTCAGCAGTGCCTTCAGAAAGCCAGGGGCCAAGCTGACTGCAGTGCAGCACCTACAAACTTGACTAAGATATCAACGTTCTCACAGACTGGACATGTTACTGTGGAATAAGATTATTTTTAAATTATTTCCTTGAGTTTTAAAATCATCTGTTTGACAAAACATGATGTGACTTGATGTGACATGGTGACTACTCCTAGAGCATTATTTTGTCCAGAGGTAACTTAAATTACCTTTCTCCATAGCAGAGTAGCACATCCCCTTTGATGTGGCCATTCTGACCTATGCCCAGAGATTCTCATAATTAATGAAGGTAAATGTGGTCATGGGGAAGTGCCCAGACAGTGGTGGTCAAAACAAGGTGAAAATGTTTCCTGGAGCTCTTAAAAGGGTGGATGTGCTAAAGATCCTGCAGATCTCTGTTCTTGTGCAGACACTATTTATAGTTTCCATTAATGAGTTGGCTAATGCAACAGAGGGTGTTTCTTCATGGTACAATATTCTGCTGAAAGGAGATTGCAAACACTTTGAGAGGCATGGTTAGAATTCAGTATGATTCCTGTAATGATTTTAAATAGACAAGGATAAATGCTACACTTGAAAAAAAGCATCTTCATAGACAGCAGATAAGAAGTGAGCATTCACTTCTGAAAGCGATTTTGAGTTTACAACCTATGAAAATGAGTCATGAGTACCAATACACAGGGAAAAAAAAAGGAAAACAGGATTTATTAACATGTTCTACAGCATTTTTTCATTCTATTTCTTGACAGCAAGTGTCAACTACATTACTGGGATGTGGTTTTAGGTATTTCAGGAAAGATATGAGCTGATTAGAGGGCAAGAAAACATTACTAAAGGAGGAGATTGAATGAAGTGAGTCATTTTAGGGAGGAGATGTCTGAAATGAGTCTGTGAATAGACAAATTCTGCTGAAAGAAAATCAGAATAAATATGACAAATTTTTGTCTCTCATTAGGCGAGGAATGGAAATTGCAGACTTGAAAAGCAGGAGGGGAGATTTGGGTTAGACATGATTCAGGAATAATTGCATTTATAAATTGTATGAATACTGAAGAGCAAGTTAGACTCCCTTGAGTTTCATGGAACCAGCATCATTTCAGTTCTTTGAAAACAAATCAGATAAATATCTGTCAGCAGAGGTGGGGCTGAAGTTTGCTCTGCCTTGGGCCAGACAAGCAGAGGGACAGAGCAGAGCCCAGGACCCTTCAGTCAGGGACAGGTAAAGAAGATCCAATAACCTCCCCTGGAAATGGGAAAACATTTGAAAGGGAAGATACTTTCTGGGAACTGGGTGAACTGGGGAGTTCTCCCAGAAGCTGCAGTTGATGTATTTCTGTGTTGCTTGATTTATTATTTTGCTTTCATTTGAAAATATTAAAGTAGCATTTTTGGGGTAGGGTTGGGAGTACAAGCAAGAAGAGAAAGTTGTTTATTTAGGAGGAAGGAGAGGAATGTGTAGGCATCTGTCTAATTGGCTTGGCCTGCTCCACACACGCCCCAGCAGAACACTGACTTTGATTACTGTTTTCTTTTCCTTCTATCATTATCACAGGGACTATTAACAAGAGCCCAAACTAATTAGCTAATAAGCAAAAGCTGAAAGTGGCAAATAGTTTTAGAAAACAAGTTTGTTTTTATGCCAGTGACATTAGAGAGCAGGAGACTAAACTGAGTCCACATTTAGCACATTAAGTCAGCATTGCTAATCAGGCAAAAACCTGAATATAGATGTTGGTGAACCAAGAAAATATCTTTTGTCAATAAAGCTTCTGCCCACACCTTTGAGCTATTCTGGGGAAAGAACTCTTTTCCTAGTTTAAATTATAACTGCAGTGGGAGTAGATGGGTGAGGTTACCAGGATGGTAAATATAACTAGCTAATTTAAATATAGCTATATCAGCAAATGTTCAGCTACACACATCTCCTAAATTGTCTTCTGTAGAATAACACTTCCAAAATTCTTCAGAGATAACACATCAACAGGGATCACTTCAACATGAAATCTCACAGGAACTCTGAGAATCTATTTTGGGTTTATAAACTGATTTTGAGATTACATAGATATTTAAGTGCCATTTAGAAAATCTTAGCAGCAATGCTTTCAAAGTTCCAAGAAATGTCATTAAGATAAAGCTGGTCATGCTCTTGTATGAATTATCAGCAGTCATGTGAATGTAAAAGTATATTATTTTTATTTCTAAAATGTCAGATGTGAACATGGCATCCCAGAGGCACTCCAAATCTTTAGGATTCCTGGGCTATAAGGACTGAGTCAATTGCACAATTATGTACTAGAGTGAGCACCAGTGAAGCAGAGAGTTACCATGCAATTTATAACCAGACAACTAATTGGGGGTCTTTACATTAAATTCTGTTTGAAATGAGAAAGTCCTGCTTTGTCCATGCAAAGAGAAAATAGTAAAAATAATAAGAATTCAAATGAGCCATACACAGAACACAGAGAGCCTTCTTCAGCTGGAGGTTATGAAGTGCAAAATAGACCATAGGAGGGACTGTGCTCCCCTGTCTGCAGGGAAGAGGGAAAACCAGAGAAGGCCTAAGTTAATATCTACAGGATTGAATTACCTGAACAGGAACCAAATGTCTAAATACTCCTGATGATGTGTGTCCAAATCATTTGCTCACCTTCAATTTAAATTCACCACACTCTATTTTTTCTATTGCACTGGTGAACTGCAAATCAAATAGAGGATATAACTCAGGGAGAAGGAAGGAAGTGAAATTACTGCTATGCTGAAGGAGCCTTAGAAGGGGTTGTAGGTGTCAAATATTCTGGTCTGGGTCAGAGGCTTCCTGGCTGCCATGAGCCACATCCTTGCTGAGTGTGGGGCAGGACAGGGTGGGCATGCTGCACATCCCTTAGTGACCACGTGTAACAGATGGATAAGTGGTATTATATCCTTCTTAAAACAGGCAGAGCCCACTCATCACACACCAAATCCACAGCAAACCCAACTCTTTTCAGCACCCTGATTCCTCTGTGGCCACAAGATCGCCGTGCTTCATGCACAGTGAAACATGCTGTGACATTTTCATTTCTGTAAGATTCTCTGTGTGAGAGGGAAAGCTTCTTCCTAACTCAGCTGCAGCAGTAAAATTCATAGACTTAATGAATAAAGGCTCTTATATTTTCCAGTTGATCCTTCTTAACTCATTGTTATCCACTTAGGCAATATATAGGACTGGGCTTCTCAAACCTGTATTCTAACATGGCTTTATTTCTTGAACTGCCAGAGGAAGATGAAAATACCAACTCACTTTGCTTTCTTTCCATACAGTGACAGTCCTTGCTATTTTCCATGAGCTGAATGTGGATACAGATTTGTACACACTCCTGTTTGGAGAGAGTGTCCTAAATGATGCTGTGGCTATCGTGCTGACACAGTAAGTTACACCCACCTCGTGCTTTACTTGGTGAGATCATGAAAGCTTTTCTCACTGATGCCATTCTCACTGATACAGTTTGTTCAAGTACAGCTATACCACTTGAAGGTTTTGTTACAAAGATGTAGTTTTAGAATTTTTCTTGGTTTGTTAACACTAGAATTCCAATACTGTTTATGGCAACTGTATATCCAGAATACAATTTTAGTTCATGTTCTTTAACCCAGAAAGCAGTATATTCTGTAAAATGGTGGACTTAATTTATTATGATTTCTTTCCTCATCTAAATAAGGTACCTTGAAAAAAAAAAAAAGCTAAATGAGCATCTAGAACATAGAGCAACTATAAAATTCAAGACAGGTTCTTTTTATTTTTTGCAATTATTATTTTCCAAGATTAGAACTACAAAGTAGTACATAGTATTTGTTTATCTACATCTGTCTATGGAAGCTGGCAGAGCTTCAGCTGATAACATTATCTGAAATTTATATATAGCTTTTTTATTCTCAGGAATCCTCAAACAGATCGCAAATGATGGGCCAAAATCACACAAGTATGTGCTGTCCTAAAAACATAGATGCTAAGTACATGATTAACAGGATCTCAAGTTTACTCCACTCTACATGTATTATATGCTACCCAGAGCTTTGCCAGAAATACAAATAATCCTCTCAGATAATCTTAAAAGTAACAGAATTGCAAAGTCAAATTCATTTCTCCACAACGTTTGAAGGTGCTTCACAGTAAGCCTCAATTCAGTGCCAACTTTCTCCTTAAAACATGGTTCCTTGAGCAAGGATTTATCCTATCTCTCAGAATTAAAGACTTTACAGTAGTTAAAAGATGAACTTAATATTTTGTCTGAGACCCCATGGAGTTTCAACTTATAATAATTGCTTCAAAAAGACCTGGACTTGTTTCACAATACAAAAAAGAAATAGCATTCCTATTTAATTTATCACTCTTCAATTATCAGCCTAGTAACCTTCACCTACACTGAACTCCTCCCAGAGTTTTCAGAGCAAGAGCAATGTTTTCAAACGCTGTCAAGGGTCTGAGCACAGCAGCCCAGGGTTAGACACAGCATGGCTGTCACGTCCCGGGACTGGGGCTGGAATGTGTCACCTGGGAGAGCTCTGGTACCTCAGATAATAAAAGGCACAAAAGGAAAAGTAAGCAAAGACCAGACAGCTCGGTCGAGAGAGCCACAGAAAAGGATTGAAGCAGCTATTAGAATTGGGAAGAAGCAACATGTAGGTGGCAATGTCTGAGATTTTTATCTCCCTCCCTTGGCGTGGTTTAATAACAGCCAGGACATCTTAAGCTCATTTAGACTCCTCATCTGTTAGTGCAAGGTTCCCACTCCAAGCAGCTCAAGGGAGCCCAGAGTGTTTTAAATCTCTCTAGTTTTCAGTCACCCTGATGCCAAAGCACACAGATCTCCCAAAGGAGCAACTCAACTGCAGAACAAATCTAGAAGGAAAAGTCCCTACAGATTCCAGTTCCATCAGTATTCCAGTACATGGTTCATGAGTTTCTAAACTCTGCTCTTCCCAGTACTAGTCTAGGTTATGCACCTCAGCCTATCTACTTCTCATGTTCTCTTTGCTGTTACATGGGAGATTACAAATCTTTAGTATAGAATCTCTTGTCACTGGAAAATTGTTGTGATCTTTTTTATATATTCACTCTGACCAATTCTTTGATTTCTAGAATCATTTGTAGAGACTGAAGAGAATACATGGCATCATCACTTTCACATTTCATTGCTCTCTGACTTGAATAATCAGCTCCTGCACAAATACAATACTTCTGCAACCCAATATAATCTTCCTGTAGCATTTTAAGTAAAGATATACTGTTAATATTGCCAGCTTCAGGTCATTAACACCCTACTAAGGCAACGTGAGTTTAAATGAAGAAAATTGTTTTTCTGTCACTGCAAAAGAACAGCTATTTTTTTCCTGTAACCCATACTGCTCTTGTGTGCAAACACAACATGTTCTTAATTACAGCAATAGATGTCTATTTAAAAAGGTGTGAGAATAATGTTTGCAAATCTGGAAAAGCAAGAGTAAGTAATTTAGTACATAATGATAACCAGAAAAATAGAATATGAAAATGCACATTGTCTTCATTATCTAACAGAATAAGATAATGTCTGCAGGAGTGACTCACTGCAGGAGAGGCAGGAAGAGAAAAGAGAGGAGGCCCTTATGGCAGGAGGTGGCCCTTTGGCAAGGTGAAGGCTGCATGGCTGTCTGCCAACAAGGGCTTAGATTGATCTCTCTCCTTTCTTTCAGCTTCTCCCTCCAGTCTCTATTTTTCCAATCCTGTTTATCATTTAGTCTAAGAAGGACAGCAGCAGGACCAGCCCCCCCTGCATTTTTCTAGGGATTTAGCAAGTCACACAAGCTGTGTTGGTGCAAGAGTGTGTGCAGACAGGGACAATACCAACCAGGGACACCAGCTCTCTGGGCCAGTTTAACTCTCCTCTGGGGATCCTGCCCCACCAAACACCTGGGTGTTTGTGGTAACTGCAAGGTTTCATTTATAGTGTGCTATTTTAAGATAATCCATGCAGGAGGGATCACTGTGACTCAAACTGACAGCAGGGGCTGCAGGAAGGCTGACAAGCTGTTGTGCATCTGGGAGAGCTCACACACACAAGGGCCTCTCTAAACAAGGGCATGGGAGATGCATTGAGGATTTCCTCATATCAAAATCACTTCCAGAGTTTCTAACAATTTTTTGTTATTAAGATAAAATTCTCCTTTTAATAAAAACTTGTGAGAATTCTCGCAGAAAATAAACAGCAAGAATTCCAAGTATTTAAGAAAACTGACAGCAGACCTTTACAAGACAGTACTAATTAGATTATTAAACATGCCTGCTTTTACCCAGAAAAACCCAAATGACTAATTATGCCACAAATATTCCTACATGCTTTGTTTTCCACAATACTGGCTGAGGAAAATCCTGATAAAAGTAGTTTCATGGTTCCTCTTAAATATTTCCAGAATGAACATATACCAACTCAGGTCATTGTACATCTTCACTCAAAAGATGCTTTCATTCTGGTCTAGACCTACCTTCTACAAGTTAACATCATGCTCAAACTCTTCTTTCTTGGCAGAAGCTTGTACAGGGCTTTCTAAAATAACATGGCAAAGGTAACTGATTAATTGAAAGGGTAACAAATTATTGAAAAACAGTATCAGATTCCAAAGGAAATAACTCAGAAGCCAGAGTTCAGCTCAGTTTGGGCCAAGCACCCTCTAAGTCTGACTTTTCTCAGACAGTGATTCCTATCATTATCTTAGGCAGACCAGAGAATTCCTTTTGACTTACTGGCAGACACAGCTATTGTATTACTAGTTTAGTACAGTTTAGATATTTTCAAAATATAAGAAACTCTTGTGATATAATGGACCTCAAATAGAAGATTAATAAGAATCTTTAAACCTTTCTTTCTAGGTACTTGTTAACCTGTATTGTTATTATATCAGTAGGTTTAAATCTGTTATTATGTCACTGAACTTGAATGTAGAATACACAAGAGAGAAATGTAATCAGAGACTGAGAAACAGACATTGGGCAAACATCAAATTCAGTTACAAGAATTCAGTCTGTATTTCATGTGGTCATTGGCCCAGTGATGTAACTGTCCATTACCTGCAAGTGTTACTACCCTACTTTTCACAATTTCTAATTGTTATTCCATGAGTAATATATATTAAATCAGCTGTTCTTCAAAGGACAAGAACAGATATTGTAACCATGCTGCTAATTGTAACCATTAATATTTGTGGCAACATTAACTAAGTTGGGAGCTGGGAGTTGCAGGAATAATATTGGCTTTGAAAGTTATGATGGGTGTCTGCTTGATGCATATCTCAGTAGATGTGAAGCTCCCTTTATGATTATATTTTTCTTTTTTTCTTCTGTCATGGACTGTCTCTAATTTGGATCCTTTGCCCTTCTATTTTTGAGGCATTATTCTGTATAGTTTTTTTCACACTTTGATCCCTGAGCACATTGAATAACAAATTTTACAGAGGAAAGACATCTGAATGTTCTCACATCACATTTTTCCCACAAAGTGCAGTTATATTCAGAAAGTGTCCTTTGAAAGTGACGTTGTGGGTTTCCATTTGTACTGTGTCAAAATCTTTTGTTTCATGTGTATCAATTAAGAAACAGAGACTTTTCTCTTAGCTAATCCTTTGTTTCAGCTTCCTCCCCACCTGAAGGTAAGTGGGAGTTTGTTCAGTCTAAGAACACAGGGAATTCCATCAGCCTGAATCCCCTTCCTCATGCTGACATTTGTTCGGCTCTATTAGCAAATGGCAAATAGTATTGAGTCATCACAGAAGAAAAGGAAAAGGATGCTGCTTTCTCTATAGCCCGTATATTTTTAGCCACTTTTTAAACCCTGTATGTATTCATGCAATTCCTTAGTGTCTCTTACAATACTATCTCAGCCACTGGAGTGAAAATGAAACTAATTTAAGTTCTATTTATTCTCAACATGTATCTGAGTGCTAAGATGTTATTCACACATCCTAGACATATCAGTACAGAGAAAGAGCGTAAAAAACCACTTCTATCCTCAAGTGGGCCCTTATGTACACAGAGGTAATAGCTTTAGTGTACCTACACAAAGAACTCTTCAGCCTAGGAATTCCTTTTCAAAAGGATAAAAGCCTCACTCCTTGCCAACTAATGGACAAAGTGTGCACAGAACCTTTCCAGGAAGGAAAGAGGGAAATAAAAGCACCCGTGCCATCAGACGGTGACAGGTAAAAAGTATCAACACATGCAACATTTTCCTGTTTAAAGCAAATAGATTTATAAGGTGAGAAGAGATGGTGAAATGAAGATGTAAGAAAATTAGATGGTGAAAGCAACAAATGGACATTGTGAAGGCATGGCTAGGAAAAAGAAGCAAGAAACAAAGATAAGGCTCATTGTGTAACTACAGATCATGACAGTGATACATAAACCTGTAGCTAGAAATCTTTAGAGGGAACAAAAGCTTGTTTACTCATAAAGATGCAGAGGAAAACCTGATTATCTTTCTCTGATGCAATTTTGCAGTTTTATATTGTTTTGTTATGAATATCTATGTTGAAATCCTTAAGTAGTACATCAAAATCTACTCCTGAACTGTAGGGAACTGGCAACAGAATAGGAATTAGGACAGCCAGTTCTAAAGAGTGATATGCTGCAATCAGGCAGTGAACCTGAATTCAGAAAAGGAATGAGATTCTGCCAGAAATACAGGGGTTGCTCCCAGACCCTTTCTTTGTAGCTGTCTTTGCATGGACTGGTTGGGCAGCCCTGGAGGGACTGAGGCCTGTATGAGCTCAGTTTGAGCAGTGGCAGGTTTAGATGAGGGGCTGCCTTTGCAAAGCCTGACCTAGAAATCACAGCTCAAAGTGAGACCAGTGCTGGAACCCAACAGGCATAGGGAGAGCTGCTCCATGGCACTGACCTGCATGACTTGGAATCCTTGACCAATATTTAGGGATTTCAATGTCTGGGAGCCACAATTCTGGACAAATGACTAACTGAATCTCTGGATAGAGGCCTTGCCTCAATCCAGATAAATGCTATTTGTGATTTTATTCCCACAAAGATTCCTGAGGAGAGATGTCTGTAACATTGTGGAGGAGAATAAAATAGAATCCCCTGAAAACCTGAAAGCAAACAAAATGCTGGTTGGAAGCTCAGCCCAATCATTTCACTTATGGTTCCCCTTAGACAAGAAGGATTTGGCTGCTATTCCAAATATTGTTGGAAAGGTTTATATAACAAGCATCCATTTAAACAGTCAAATAACAGTAATTTATATATTAATAGAGCAAGGAGTTAATTGTGCATCACATTAGCGAGTGATTTTGAAAGGTAGATGAGGAGTCCTTTTCTCTATTATTTCTCTAATAATGAAATTTGGGTTGTCCATCTGCTCTTTTTACCTTTGAGGAAGGGTTTAGTCCCAGCTTATTTTGTTGATGATAATTAGAGTTTCACGTCACTGACCATCTGGAACAGGAGATGTGAGCACTGGGAAGCTAACCAAACTTGCTATTAGCAGGAACTTTAAAAGAGCTTCTCTCCCAGAATAGAGGAAATCCCACATAAAATGTTTGTGTCTTTGCTTAACAAAACTTCCTTTCTTTTCTCCTCCATGAGCTTTACTGTACAGTCCAGTGTTATACTTAAATCAGAGGAAAAAAGGCTGTTGAATTTCTGTAATGCTTCTTAAAGCCAGAATTTCAGTATGAAAATGGGCACTCAGAAGAGAATATTTTCAGGAAGTAGCTCTCACTCCTCAGTTTTTTTCACATTTCAGTTTTTCATAACCCTTTTTCCAATATTAGTGCCACATTAAAATTTTACTTAGGATCAAGTTAATATATGCTAAAGGTCTTACTCTCTGTGCTGCTGGGTGTGTGTGAGCTGGGGCTCATTTCCCCCAGCAGCCCTCACAGAGCTGTGCTGTGCCCTGCTGAGAGCCCAGCAGTGTTTTGGTGCAGTGCTGGCCCAGCAGCAGCTCTGTCTCTCCAGCATCCCACTGGTAGGAGGTGGACAATGACTTGGAGAGGACACAGGCAGCTCAGCTGACCCAAACTGACCAAAGGGATATTCTGTACCATATGATGTACTCAGCAATAAAAGCTAAGAGAAAGGAGGAATGGGCAGATAAAGGTTACTGCATTTCTATTCCAGAGCAACAGCTCCACATACATGGCTGGGCATCACCCACCAATGGGAAGCAGAGAATGAAACTTTTGCTTTCCATTGCTTTCACACACAGCTTTTGCTTTAGTAATGTGCCTTTATCTTCACTCCTGAGCTTTTTTCCATCTTATTTTCTTCCTCCCACCCTATCCTGCAGAGGAGGGGGCAATGGAGTGGCTGGGTGGGCACCTGTCACCCAGCCAGGGTCAGCCCCCCACAGGTCTCTAACTGGCCCTGCTTTGTCTGTGCAGTTCATTTGAACAGGCAGCCTCAGGTGCAGAGTGCTAAGCTGGAGTAGATTTCAGTGAGCAACGTTATGGAGATTGCCCTGAGGGATGTGTGAAGATAGAGCTTAGCTCAAATCAGCTGGGAATGTCTGTGCTTGTCAGACCCAATCAAACCAGAGGAGCTGCAGGTATCTCCATCCACTTATACACAAACAGACAGAGAAGTTTTAAGTTCAGAATTAAGAGTGCTGCTTGCAGTCCTTGCAAATCACACCCAAGTTGCAAATATTTAGCTACACTTTCCCTGCAAATGACCAAACTGGCATCCAAGCTTCTTCATTTCAAAGATTTCTGTTGGGAACTCTTCAGAACTGAAGTACATTGTGGTACCAGCCAGCCTGGGTTTTGAGCTCTTCAGATGTTTTTTCTTGTCCAAATAACCTTTTTCTAGTGAATAAGACAGATTTTTCCTGAGAGCAAGATAATTACATACAGAGTCTAATTCTACTTACAGAGACAACTCCCTTTTATTTTAAAATGATAGTATTGATATTCTTTCCCTTGAAGTGTTCCAAAAGAAAGCTGATTTCATCTTCTCTGGATGAAATACTGTATGTAAGAGTGTGTCTGGCTCTTGCAATAAATTATCATGTCTCCTGGCAGAGAAGACAGAGGAGGAGTGAGTGTCAGAAAGGTGAGGGAGTCCTTTCTGCCATTTCATTTGCAAGGTAGCCACCAGTTCCTATTCACTGCCCAAATCCCTCCCAGAAATACAGTGCTGGAGAGCACAGCTATCTCAGAGAGACAGAGAGTTTGTCACAACAGGATACTCCATAAAGTGCTGTTGTTCCTTGGAGATCAGGCTATGATTACATGAACAAAGAACCCATTCCTGTTGTGGGAGAATGGACTATTTCCAGTGGCTACCCAGGCACACTGGGAAAGCCTGATGTCTCTTGTGATCCCTCTCTGAACCACTGCAGAACCTCTGTGCTACAGTTCCATTTGAAATTAAGCATTCTGACCTGCTCTAAGCACCTATATTTTTTACCAACAATATCAGGTAAATTGCTTTCTCCTGCAAGCCTTGATCTTTTAAGGCTCAAATCCTTAAACTACTGAGGCTGTTAGAACTGACACAAGTCTTCATGAAATTCTTTTGCATGTGAATACACACACACACATATATATATATATATATATATGCATGAGGAACTGTCCACAAAGCACATCAAAATAATGCAAATGTTATCAGACACTCACTAGTTACATAATGCCCCAAAATTTTCATATCTTACAAAGGAGGAATTGAGAGGTACCTTTTGTAAACATTTTAATTAAATGTAATTTTTAAGGTTTTTTTTTTTTTATCTACACAGCAACCCCCCTCTCCCCATACCCAAGACATGATTTCAGTGTGCATGTTTCACCTTTTGGAGTAGAAACTTTAATGGTTTCAGGATATACTTCTGTCACTTGAGCAAAGAGAATAATTGATAACAGTAGCATCAGCTGCCTTCCTTCAGTGCCAGGCACAGCAGGAGTGACTGCAAACCTCCAGTTACTGCACTTCACAGCTGCCTCAATGCTGAGACTCAGCAAATTTCTGTTCTTGGGATTTATTCCAATGGTAACAAAACTCCGCTCTCTCCTTGTTTCCACTTGCTTTTTAATACTGGTATCAGTCTTCCTCTCCCTTGTCTTTCCAAAAGACAATGGTCACCATCTCCATGTCCCTCTACCCATTGCCCTGACCTGCATGACCAGCTCCACCATTTCTGTGGCACTCTCCAGTCCCTAGGTCTCCCACCTAAGATAACAAGAAATTATTTCTAGAGATAATCTAGGACTGTAAACTCCAACCTCCTTCATACCCTAAAGGTGAGAGAGACCCTGACTTCATTCCTGGTGCAAGCACCTCTTCACTATCCTTCTTATTATTCACTGTCCTTCTTATTTGTTGTGACAAACAGAGGACATCATGAGGACAAGAGGGGTGATGTGACAGTCATGATGTGACAGTCACAGCACTGGGGACAGCAGCTGGCTGAGTCTGGGGACCAGCAGTTGCAAGGGGAAAAGGCACATATTTAAGTTTTAGATGGTATGTGCCTAAATAAATGAGATCTTGAAAGATTTTTAGTTGATGAAGTTTATCAGATCCTGCCTGAGATTTGTCAACTAAACATTTTGGAAATCTTTAAAAATTTGCATAACTTTGTTACATTTTCACAAGGGTGAAAGATATATAGGAAACAGATGGATCATTTCCTCTTTCCTCCCCTTGGAAATGACAAGTCTGAATTTCAAAGGGGTACAGTGAAAAGCTCTGTAATGATGTGGCTGTAAGGTTTCTGTCCAAGATAAGCACTGAGGTAGTCTCTCTATAATGGCTCTGCAGAATGCCAGTTCAAAGGGGGGGCGAGGGGAAAGAAGAGAGAGAGAGAAAAAAAAATCTTCATGGAAATTGCAAATACAGCATGGCAATGTAGTCTCAATGGGGACATTTTGGCAAAGTCACAAGCTGTGACAGGGACAGAGAACACTCAGGGCAGCAGTTGTGGAAGTGGCCCTGAGAGAGGTCAGTGTGACAGAGCTCGTTCATTTCTGCTGTGTTCAGGGCAATGGGACTTAGGAACATTCCCTGTGAAGACCATGGTACCAAGGAAAGACATCCACTCTTTTTATCAGTTTGCTCTTAATGCATTTGCAGCATTGATCTTCCCTAACTAATTCCTAATTATAAAGATCTACATATTCTGAATGTAATGTGCATATGTGTATGTTATTTGGATTCCTAATGAAATTTCAGCACGTTTCTGGGGAGACATAGTGATGCTAGAATTTGGATTTTGAAAAGGAAGGTTTAAATATGATTAAAACTTTGAACAAAGTAAGATCCCAACAATACATTGAATAAACTGACACTCACATTTTCCCCTTAGTAATTTCTCCATTGCAAAATCTCACAAAAGTAATACTCTTAAAAGCATTTTTTTAGACTTAAAAGCATTTTAATTTTGTATCCCTATTCACTGAAAGTTTACTTTATTTTCACTTAAAAGAAGTCAACCTGTTTTTCTTTCCACATTGTTCTACTGATCTGTAGCAAGCACAGCCAGAAGCAATAGTGAGAGAAATGAGAATAATGGAGTGCCTAGCAGGCTGCTGTTCCTGCCTCAGACACACTGGGAAAAGGTTACAGCTAGATGAAAATATTCCTGAAGAAATATATCAGCCTCCTGAACCATTTAACAGTGTACATCTTCTTTATTACAGTGCTTTTATTCCTAGAGAGCAAGGTGAAAGGTATTTCTAAACTCTCATTATAGGATGTTCACAGTTTTACATTTTATTTCTAGCATTAGCAGGACTTAGTCCATAGCTTGGAGAGTGTTTTCACTGAGCATTGTTAGAGTGAAGTGAATGCAAAAGTTTCTGAGGCAAGACTCCTACATCTAGTAATTATCAGGGTAATGAAGCTAGGCAGAATAATTTTCCTCTTATTAATAGCTGTGTTTAAGCCTCATAGAACTTCCTGTCTAGGGAAAGTATTTATTTTTAAACTAAGTGGTGGAAATGAATGTGCTATACTACATCTTTATCTGTAAATCAATGGAGTCTTTACAAAGCCAGAAAGAAAAATTATCTGTTTGGCTGCCTATAATTTCTGTGAGGTTTTTCCCAGTGCATTGGATAGGCCAATAGCATATACCTTCATTTCAACAAAGGAAGATGTTCCTTAACTCTTTCAGTCTTAGCACTGAGAAATGATTCACAATCAGCTGGCAGCTGCATGTCCAAAAGCCTTAGCATGTGTACTTACAAATAATTCCTTCTTATCAAAGCAAAACCTCTCATCCAATATGTTTGCTATTAGGTCACTTTGATCAAGTGATTTATATTGAGGAAATTGGGATGGGTAGGATTTTATTATCCAGATAATTTTCAAGATTCCCATTAACTTTTAGATTTCCTTCAAGTAGCATGTGTTTAAGTAGCAAGGCTTAAAGGTGACTTATCATTCAAAATTCCTGAACAAAGGATAAAGAAATACAGACTTCCAGTTATTTTGAGTAAAATATCCCCAAAGATGGAAGTCAGAGAAACAGAATGAGTGTCTGAGTGTATATTTTTGTGTGTTTTCTTGTTTTCTCTTCTTGCTGTAATCCTTAAGGATAAAAAGAAGGTTTTGCTGTTTTGATTGCCTTAGAATTTGAGACTGAAATTCTATCGCCATCAACTTCCCTGCCTAAGTGGTGATTCCCTCTCTTTGTTTAATTTTACCATGAGTGAAGTTCAGCAATCCTGCAGATTGCCAGGAGCTATTGGCAGGTGCCGTAATCAGCACTGACTTCACGCTTGAGCGAACCAATTTCCACAAGGTTCAGCAGCCCTGCCTCTGCTCTCAGCAGCCCCAAGCTGCTGAAACGAACCCCCAGGCTGTGGAGAGCCAGCTGCAGTTTCCAAGGGCTCCAGGCAGAGCAGCCTTTGCAGTTCCAAGGCAAGGAGAAAAGGTACAAGATGGATGTGAAGGCGCCTCTCGGCCCAGGTGCTGCTCCCTGTCACACTGCACAGGCTGCCCTCAACACCTCTCTGCTCCTGCTGAGAGCTACTGCTCCTCAGTCAGCACTTACCAGAGGGAAACTTCACTTTCAAATAAGTCTGGACCTATTCTTCTATCACCTTCTCAGAAATTCTGTCTTTAAATATTTTTTTTCCCAAAAGAGATTTCCATGGCCTATTTACCTGCCCAGCACAGTGGGTGTTTCCAGTGGATGACTATTAGTGCATGATTTGGGACTTGCTGGATTGTAGAGCACTGTCCAGTAATTTTGTTTGAATGTTCAAACATTAAAGGTATAACAGGTCAAAGAACTCCAGGCTAGAGAGTGATAAAGTATTAAACAATAGGTAATATTGCAATTTTAAGATTTCTACCGTGGCTGGGATCTTTCTTTTTATAAACTGTAAAAAATAAAATGTCAGCATATTAGCAGAAAGGTAGAGGAGAGCTTGAGGCCCAACTTTCTCCTACAGGAATATTGCTGCCATTCTCTATGCAAGGCTGACCAGCTTTTCTACAAGTGAAGTGCCTTTCCCTAAGGTGAAATTTCATTCCTTTTATTTGCTATATTTGGATCAGAAGCAGAGACTTACAATTCAGAATATCCCTAAATCCCCATCCTCAACTCCAGTATATCAAGAAAACAAAATATGTAACATGTTTTGTTTCTGACATTATTACTGCCAACACTAGATCATACAATTCACATCTGGATTTATTTCAGACTTTCTCATAACAACAGCTGCATTTCTTGTCTTCAGCTGGATACATTTTTAAAAATTAAAATTGCCATGGCAACAGCTGCAACCATTTATTATAAAGCAATAGAAGTGGAACTAATATTTGTGAGAGAAACTGTGCTATCATGCAGGACAGCATTTCATTCAGACAATGCCTGAGTCATTTTTCCCTAGCTATTCCATTTTTTAAAAGAAAAATATAGAAAATATTTTCAATAATGAAATGTAGGTGGGATTGAACAGCTCAGGAGATTAAAAAGATTTTCTTCTTTAGATTACTGGCTCATCTCAAATCCAGATTAGCAAGAGGCAAAAATTATCAGCTGTGTGGTGGGCACGTGGAAAAATCGATAGGGCTGTGGAGCTCTGAAAATCCCATTCCCACAGCAGCTATGTTCTCAACTGCAGCACAGAAACTGACAACTGAGAGCACAGGGTGTGTCTCCACTGGGGGAAAAAATTATGTGAGCCATCCTTGAGGAGTGCTACTGATGAGTGCAAAGGAAAACTCCACAGGCAGCTTGCAGGGCTAACACAGAGCAGTTCCAAGTGAGCTGTCCTGCCCTCCACATCCCCTGCACTGAGTCACCTGAGAGAAGGGAACTGTTTTCCTGAGGAAAATGTGGCTAAAGAGAGATGTTTGGCACAACCTCAGGGTTAGGTTGTTCCAAGTCAGGACAGGGAAGGGGTCATCTAATGCATGGTCTGGGCACATTAGAAATCACGTGGGCCATTTTGTTTGCATCTATTAACAATATTTCTTGGAGCATTAATTTGGCTTTTTAATCTCTCTAAGAATCTGGGTAGGAGATAGACAAATTGTACTCCAGATATTAAAAAGCTATATGAACTGCAGATTTTTCTCATTTCACCCCCTTCTGACTATGAAAGAATCTGTTTTGCATGCACTGGCTATACAAGGGTGATATACCACATAGCAAAGACCACATTTCTTCCTATTTATTACACATTAGAGAGTCTTAGGCAGAGTGAGGGAGAACACTGAAATAGAAAAAACTTTGGATATACTTTCCTTGTCCTTCCACCCTAATTTTGGTGGCATTCTGTGTACCTTATCTTTATCAACTACATTCAGCATCAGGCTGCACAGTGTCCTGCTCTGTTCAGAAGCTCCTAAAGATGCTGAAGTTCAGTGAAGACAGTAGACCAGGGGCTCCTTTCTAGACCTCTGACAAAAACATTCTGCAAGTGAAAAAGCCCAAGGCTGTTGATAGGCCAGAAATTTGGCACAGCCAGATACTGTGGCACACTACAGTTCTGGCAGTGGATTTTCCAGCTGCTCCAGGGACTACCTGCATCCTCTAGCAGCACACTGTGCTGTGTCTAGGATGTAATGATTTAAACACAAACAGTAGCATAAAACTCTCTTAAAAGACAAAGAGTACCCATACTTACTAAGCTCTAGGTTTGTTGCAAACATAATTATTATATAGTCTGCCTTCATGAGATTACTTTTGGGTCACAGTTTATTTTAGGGAAATAACATGAAAAACAGAAGAAAAAACAAAATTACACCTCGCGCCTGAGAAAAATCTATGAAAGCATATAATTAGTACATTATATTTTTATAATGAAATCTGGTAGAATATATGGCTGGTAGAATATAAAACTGACATCTGGTAGAAATCACAAAGATAGTTTTCTTTCTCCTGCTCTCTCACTTAACTTTTCAACTCTTTGTAGCATCTTCCCAGCAGTATGCTCCCAATTCTTTCCCTCCTCTTTAACATTCCTAGGTAAGCTTTACTCCCCTGTTACACTTCAAGCAGTGACATGGGACAGCTGAGGCTGGGCAGAGCAGTGGTGAGAATGGGGTCCTTTGCTGTCCCACTGACAAGAGGAGAAGCAGAGAGAGGACAGCCTGCTTTCCTCGAGGTGAGCAGGACTGGGCACCTAGAGCCTCCTCTCCCTGTCTCTGGGAGTATTGAGCTGAGCACAGACAGGAATCTGGAGTGTTCTCTGTGAAGAGACAGGAGGGTGCACCACCCTTGAACACATCAGATTTTCATCAGCAGAGGTCACAGAATAAAAAAGTCCTTTGAGTATTAAACAAGACCCTGCTGTATATGCTCTTCCATTGATCAGCTAAGCAATGTGCCATTGCCCCTCACTCCTTGGTCCACATTCATTCAAGGGGATTTCAGAGATTACAGTGCACTGTAGTACTGTTTAACCACTCAGTCTCAGGGACAAGTTGGTTTAAAGCCTGGAGGAGGGTGAGCTGGCTAGGACTATGCATTTGTGAAGGATAAGAAGCAGCTGTTACTACAAAGGAAATGCTGCTTTCATCCCTGGGTATCTCACAGTGCTCACAGGTCTAGTGGGTTCTCCTGCGGTGTTATGAGGATGAGTCAAAGCCTAAATGAAGGCAATACTGTCTGGTATAAACTATACATCATTTTCAATTGTTTCAGACTTAAACTGCTTCTGAACAAAATCATGGGCTGTTTGATTATAAGAAAATTACTATTTAATAAAGATTTAGTGGAAACTCTTTCCATTCAATCTCTGCTAGTTGCCCATAAGAGGAAGGATTTTTCATGGCTAACCAAGCTGCTTAAAGCCTTCCTTGAAGTGTTTGGGTCATATCCTGCTTTTTCTGTAAGACCAATGCACACCTATACCAACTGCACTGAATCAGTGGAGTTACCTCAGACACTGCTCACTGTTGGTGTAATTGGAGGCAGTTTCTCCTCTAGAGCAGGGTGACAGTAAATCCCAGTGATTTCTGGTCATCTGCTGCAGCGTTCCATCGCTCTGCTCTGTGCAGGCAGCCAGCAGCCCACAGCATTTTGTCACCAGGCAGGTGGGGTTCAATTGACATAGGTAAATGTAACATTTGTTTGCAGGAACAAAGTCACTGTGAAAGACTAGTGTAGTTGGAAGGCTTTGTTACCTCATCCTTGGGTCATCCCAAAAATTTTAGTGGAAAAAAGGTGGGGGGGAGGTTAATTACCCATTCTTCCAATAATCACCTTCCCTACCCCTCATGGACACATCAGTCAGTGTCTTGTGAACATGATCTGCTATTTATTCTTTGCACTCTGCTTGTAGAGTAAATGAAGTCCCATAGTATCACATTCTGCCACTTTTGTACAAATAAACCTGAGGTGTGGATCGAATGAGGCCTCCAGGAGCACATTAAACTCTTGCTTATGCTCACAGAACACTTGCAATTGCACATTAATTCAATTTTTGGTTTTCAAGAATGATACATCATTTTCACAGAAAATCCTTATTCCAGGGTCTCATCATCCTGCACTAATGGGAAAAACTGTCACATAGGGAGAAGGTTGTGTAAATGTTTCTGATAAATATTTTTCAGCTCTTTAAGTAACTTTGGAGATGAGTGGCTCAAGTAAAAAATTTAAAGATAACACAAAGGTGAATAATGAAGAAGAATGTAAATTTAGTACTGCAAGAGCTGGGAGGGGACAAGAGCTCCTAAGTCAGATGTCAGAGGTAGGGAGGCAAAAAGATTGCTCGGGCTCATGAAACAACATTAGCAGCAGTCTTAACACCTACAGCACATCTAACTCCCTTATGGCACAATTAGCATCATGCAGCAGATTTGGTTCAAATAACACAGAAAACTATTTCATTTTTCCTTCTAAATACTGACTGAAGAATTTTTAACTTGTTCATTATTTCTTGTTTACTCAGAGGGTTGATGGGTTGTAACTTTTACAGTCATGTTTTCTTTGCAGAAAAAATGCATATTTTTTACAGTACTGTTCTACCTTGTTCTATTTGCATAAACATAAGTGATTACAGAGAGATGCCAGGCAGGGAGAAATCCAGCTCTTTGTATTAGTACAATAAATATATTTATCTCTTTCTTGGTTGTTGATTCTTTGTTTCTACTTTCTTAGCACTATGTGCATCTTCCCAGTTGCTGAAGCCACTGAAAGCTCCCTAACTGGGGGGACAGACTTCAAGCTGCTCTAGACAGACACAGGCCTTTCCTCTTCATGCAAGGTTTAAAAAGAATGGAAATTAAACAGTGAGCTGGATTACAGTTCTGATATCCAAATGAGAAAGGATCATATTTGCAGGCACAGAAATGTGTAAATGATGTGCCTTTGGATATGATCAGCTCATAAATAAGGGCAGTCAGAGGGATAACACAGAATGCAGCACATGCTGTCACAGACAGCCCACTATCAGCCATCTGTTTTCTGCTGATGTGCTTCATTCCTCTTAAAGATATGGGACAGGAAAGAGTTGTCACTGTGACTGTGATATTTCCAAATAGATTTATGAAAATTAGGCATTTAGAAGCAATAGCAGTCATTTGAGAATGAAATATTCCTATGCCAAGCCTCAGAGATATGGGAACAAATTTTACTGTTAAACCCTTAATTTTCTTTTACAGAGATTTTAAGCCCATGTTGCTGTTCATCAGGATTTCTTTCTGTCAAAGATACAACCAGGTTAGAACAAGGTAATGAGAAGCTAAGATACTTGTACAGATGACAGTGCACACCATTTCTCAGGTGCACTGGGGCAGAGAAGCTCCACACCAGATCAGAGATGATGTTAGACTTGAAATTGCTCTGCCTGCAGGCCCATTAGGTCCTTAATCATTGTCAAAACTCTCATCTCACATCTCCTTTCTGCAAGCCAAAGTGACTGCAGCCCTGTAGTGAGCAAGCTCTGAGCAGGCTCAGAAGGATGCAGGGTGTCCAGCACCTCTGGCAGCAGGGACTGGCAGAGTTGTCCCTGGGCACCAGGGAAGCTGAGCTCAGCCCCATGCAGGTGGGTGAGATACCAGGACCTTTTGTGGCCCAGGTGTGGAATTTGAGGGCAAGAATGGGATCACCAGGAGAGATGGCTTCCAAGGCTCCCATGGGAGGTAGAGCAGACTTCCTAAGGATGATGGGTTGGGAGACAGAGAAGGAGGGAGGATGACAGATTTTCTGCAGTCCCTGGTGTTTGGGGGTGGATGACAACTAAGATCTGCATTAGGGAAAGTTTACCTGGAACAACACAAACTATTTGTTGTTTTCTCTGACAAGCTGCTGCTGCTGCTGTGTGTCAGCTCAGGCTTGGACACAGAAGAAGACTGAAAATAGTTCCCAGTGTAAAAGCAATAAAAGCTCATATACAACAACAGTAAGTGTTATCTTGGTTTAAAGTAAAACAGAGGAAGAAAATAAGCCATGGCACAGAGAAAAAGAAACAGAGTATAAGTCCAGAGAGAAAATAGTTTCTATAAACCACTGCCAGACCTTTTTCTAGAATTAAAAACAATAATAGTAGTACTAATACTAGCAGTGAAGAAACCAGGCTATGAGTGGAATAAAAACCATGACCTGCTGTATTGCCAAGGAGAATAAAATTTTGGGTATCCATAATGAAGGTTCAAACACTGGCCACTTGGGCAGTAATTCAGCTACCAGTACCTTTCTTTTTTCATTCCTTTTATTTTTTTTATCTGTTATATAAAGCTCTATATAAATAAAGCTCTATATAAATAGAAAGCTTAATATCTATATTTCAGCAAAGTCTCAGCTTCAGGAACCTTAAATGTCCAAAACTTTGCAAATATTGGCTGGAATAAATTCCATGGAGACAGATTCATTTATACAGAGAGATGTACAAAAGACTCCTCCATGTTCTTTCAATGTACTGATCACTTTTTTAACACATCTGAAAAATGCATTTGTTTGTTGTTTGAAATTTTTATCTAGAAGACCTCTGCATATTTGTTTCAAAACTGTTAAAATTTGCTGCCTCTGCTAGTCCTTAAGCCCTCCTGCCCTGGTGTGTCTTTGCTTTGCCTTAGCTGCCTGCAAACCTCTGCTTCATACATGCTTTCATTGGCTTGGCACAGTCACATCCCAAACTTCCCCAGTTGTTTTTACCTTTATAGTTCATCTGCTTGTTCCTCCTGTGGGAGGAGATCTTTTGTGAGGAGCCTGAGCAGGCTCTACCAGCTTGCAAGAGAAGGTGTGGGTGGCTGGTGCCACGCATGGACTTTCACATCTGGCTCTTAGTTCAAACACATTTTGGGGGTAAATTACAGCTCTGATGCTTTGGCTTCCTTCCAACACTTTTAGGAAAAGTATATAGCCAAAAACTTGTGTGGGAGCAGAAACTGTTTGATTCCATCCACTTCTCTGAAAGATCCAAGTTTTCCAACATGCTGTAGTGACCTTGCTTTTTCTGCATAATTGTAATTTCAGGAAAAATAACCTTCTTTCCCTCTTAAAAATAACCTTGAACTCTAGAATACTTTTTTGCTGGCCTGCTTTATTTTTCCTAATTAGCAGCTGATGAAATCACCATGTAGTTCTATAATTGTTTATCACCTGAGGGAGATCCCACTTTATTCAATGAAGGCATTTTAGGGAACATCTGACCTTCCCATATTTTCAGGTATTTTTTTCTTTTCTCACATTGTTCCTGATTCTCTCCTCTGCAGTGTGACATGGCACGTGATGAAGGCCAAGGAGGAAGAAGGGCACCTGGCTAAAGGAAGCCCTGTGGCTTGACAAGGGGAAAGAAATGTTCCTCTTCAATTATTATTTTCATGTTGGTCAAAAAACCAGGAATAAACCAGTCTGTTTGCTGGTTATTTCTAATAACTGACTCTACATAATTCTATTAGAAATTTTCTGCTATTCACACGCATTTTCCTTCTGATGCTTGAGTGTATTTTCTCCAGCATAATGCATTTTTCTAAAATTCATCTGATACAGGTGTTGCTTCACTTTGGCTTATATCAAAACAAAGAATCTTTATGCTGTTCTGCTAGTTAAGGCTGATTAGCATCTCTTTATTTGATGCTGCCACATTAGCCCTCTGCACATCAGGTTTGGACAGAAACAAAAGTAGGATACAAGATTTAACCTCAACAACAGATTTTTCCTCAAAAAACTTGCATGAATTACTGGAAAATCTTTGCTGCAATGCTAAGTGCTTTCTATTTTATTTCTTTTTTCCAAGGAAAGTACATTGTGCTGTACTCACAGGCTGGAGGAACTAAAACTAACAGGAAGAAAAAGATCTTTTGAATAAATGAAGATGTAAAAAGTAATCACTTAAAATGTAACAGGAAATGTGAGTGGACTGGATGCTTTCTATTGCAAAAGCCCATCTGTAATGCAGACTTTTAGAATTAAATCCCTATAAATTGTGTAGAATGAAAGTGTTTGTCATGCTGAGCTTTCATCCTAAAGTGATCTCAGCAGATGAGGGGAGGGAAGTGGAAAGCTTAGCGTGGTACAACTGACACAAACTGTTAATCCTTCTGTCTGCTCCAAGAAAAAACTACCACCCCAACTTGCAATATATTGCATAAATAAATATTGCCTGTATTTCCTTTTTTGAAAGCTGTGAAAGCACTTGAGCCTGTCCAGTGTTGTTGGCTCAAGGAAACACAGAAAAACTGGAAATACAAACAGATCTCTTAAATAGCTGTCTAATATAGAAAGTGCTGGCTAATCCTTATGAACCCAGCCAGGAGGTGAAGTATTATTCCAGCCAGAAGGAGAGGCAGAGGTTACCACGCTCACACACACACAGGTAGTAGGGACAGGGACAGGAGTCTGTGAGATCCATATATTGAGTATTCAGTGAGGAGCCAACAAAAATCTCTCATTCCTATCCCTGCACTCTGTCTCATTCTGGCTGGCACATAAAGCAGGCCTTTGCCATGAAGTCTGATCCTTTATCAGTCTCTGAAAACATTTTTCTGCTGCATTTGCTTTGAGGACTCCCTTAATCCACCTCTGATACAAATTTACAGAAATAAACTGGTTTGTTTTTTTTTTTTTCTTAAACTCGTTCAGCCTCTAAAACCTAAAAACAGTTTGAAATTTAGTATCAAACCCACACTGCTTATTAATGAAATGCAATCATCCCCTTTGTACAGAGAGCAGATAGAGGGCAAGTCATGCCAGCAGGCCTCTTGAATTGCTCTCCAAGGAAAAGGAAGAAGACTAGAGGCACTATAATTTTAATTATGGTTCTCTCCAGTGTTAAACTTTGCAATTTTGTTTTTAGGTCAAATAATTGGTTTGGCAGGAAGTAGTGGAATAAACAGATTAAGATCCTATTCTGTTAAATTGCACCTTATATAGAAAACCTCAGGTAAATTACTGTGTATTTTGGATGCTTGAAAGGATTAAAAGTTAGTGCTAAAAAGAAACATATCCAGAAAAATAAATAGCTCTAGTAGAGAATAATGTGAAATGAAAAATAGAAGTAGATATTCTTTGAACTGCAGGGAGACAGGAGTTCTGGAAAGATTCAGATCAGAAACCCCAGTAGTATAATGAGCATATGTCATGTTATGGTGCTTTTAAAGAATCATGGGGGGCACACTGAGTAGAAAAACTTTTCAGTGAGAATGAGTCACTTCATACTTGTTCCTGAAATAACTACATTAAGAATAGGATGCTTTCTTCTAGTTTTCTTCATCCCTGAAATCTGCTGGTAGATTGAAGGGCAAATGGTAACCCTACCAAGTCTGAATAAAGCCAACTTTTCTTGCCCTAGGATTAACATACTTTAAAAAAAAAAAAAAAAAAACATTTACTGACTATGGCTTACATTTGACTAATAAATTCTCACTCCTTGTCAAGACCTGTTTTGTTACTGAGCATCCCTGTGATGGTCAGAGCTCATCATTCTAACAGAACCATTTTCCTTGATTTTAGGACCTCTCTGAACTCACCACTCATTGCAGGCCAGAACACCAGTGGCACAAAAGATCATTTCCTGATTTATAATTCACCAAGCAAAACAGAGCAGCAGCTGCAGTCTTTGTACTTGGCTGGGACAAACATCAAAGAACCAAGTGGCTGCTTTGCTGTCAAGACACACCTATGAGTTTCTAGGCAAGAGAAACAAAGAATTATAACTGATCCCCTGGTCTAAGAAAGCCACAGTTGGAAAAGGACAGAAAATTTAGACAGCAACATGCTACTGATCACCAGTTCCTCTGCTGCCAGAGTTCTGTGTCCTTGTATCAACAGCACCTTCCACTAGAAACCATCTCACCATTTGGTGGTGGTGTTATTCAGCATTACTGGAGATAACAGATTGTAGTGCTTAGTTACTTCTGTTGCAGTACATGAGCATTCCCCCCTCATATTTGTGGTGCTCCACCAGATGCCCTGAGAATCCTTGTGCCTTTCTGCAGACTGAAAGCATGAGATCTGTTTTCACATCTTCATGTTATTTCACTGAATCTGTTTAGAAAATCCTTTATACAGAACTTCAAGCCTAAGCCTTATTTCCAAATGAAAATCATCAGACTGCAAGGATTGCATTCTTAATATCCAAAAGCTTAAAGTATTCACAACTTTTAAAAAATTCTAAAATTTTAATTCTTAAAATACCAAGCATTTTCCAGCAATCCAAGGCACATTCTGGAATCCAAAGCCAAGCTCAGCACACTTTCTTTGACAAGGATCATAAAAGTACTCAAAACAGTACTCAAAGCAATAGAACACAAAGATGTAAAATGTTTCTTAATTAGTTGGTGAGGCTTAGAGCTATTTTGTATCTGTTCAACATAACATTTCAACAAGAAAAAAGACATACATGCATGGAGTTACTGGTGTTTTGGGTAATAACTGACTGCTGGCTAGTAACAACTCTGAGACACTCAAATTATTTAGTGCACAGCTCCTTTGCTTTGGTGGCATCCTCTCCCATCCCAAAATACTTGTGGTGGCTGCACTCAGGGGTGGGAAACAGGAGATGACCTTGGACAAGTGCAGCAGTTCCTTTCTGTGGGACAAGTTTCATTCTGTCCACAAGCTTCCTACTGCTGAACTCCTGCCACGGCTCCAGCCCTGGTTTTGAAGGGTTACACCAAGAAGGAAAGTGCTCAGTGGCTTGTGACAAAATTGCTGCTGCATGTGTGGTACCTGCTGTGATTTGTGTCACCCATTTGAACCTCAGCCACAAAGCTGCACTTTTTATCAAGGATATTTGTGAATATGTAACTGCTCTGAGGACATATGGCCAATAAATAATTCAAAGTTATCTATCTTCCCTGCAGTTTTCTTTTCCACCGACCACCTTTTAAGGTTTTGTTGGCCTGGAAACAATATTGTTTATGGCACTTCTAGTATAAAAGTGTTGCTGACTGGCAGTAGACTATTTCCAGTGTGATACCTTGAAAACAAATTGGTTCTCCCCAGTCTCCATCTGCTTTGCTCTCATCTGCTATTAGCCCAGAGAAGTCTTGTTTTGCATTTTGAGTGCCTAAAACATCATTTGCAATTATTGATTCCAAAATTGTTACAATGTGATTGAATTTGTTATTCCTTTTTCCCTCCCTCTCCCCCATCCCTTTGTTTTCTTTTCAGCTCTATTTCCATTTACAGTCCTAAGGAGAATCCTAATGCTTTTGATGCTGCAGCTTTCTTCCAGTCAGTGGGAATTTTTCTGGGGATCTTTGCTGGATCATTTGCCATGGGATCTTCTTATGCTGTTGTCACAGCTTTAATATCCTTTATGGTTTGTTTTCAGAGAGCAAATCTACATATGTTGGAAAAAATATGTGATATCTGAGAGTGACCATCTTTAGTTTGAGCCTGAAGCTTTTCACTCTAGGCTCAAGTGTTTGTAAACAAACAGATAAATCATAAATTAACAGGAAATGTCATTTGTCAGAATCTACAAATTTCTTTTTTTTTCATTTATCATTAGGCAGGACTTTATCACCCTATTTGCAAATAATCGTATTTTAAGGAAAGTGTTTTGAAGTGTATTGAGACTCAAACATTAATTTATTAAGAACAGAACTTATTTCTGAACTCTGGGCTAGCAGCAATTATACAAAACTACAAGGGAAACAGTACACTGTGTCAGTGTGACCAACAAGCCCATCAGTTTAACTAAGCTGGAAATTAAAGGTCTTTCTGTTGCCCTGCATTTTTTCTAGTGTTTTGCAGTTCATATAAAATGCTACTGTAGAATGATCAGTAATTTTGATCTTTATTGCATTCACACAAATGTAAACAAATGCCAGTTTGTTTATAAAACTGGACAAAATTACTTTCTTTTCTTTTTTCCTAAGAAAAAGAATTTCAAATGCAACCAACTAGGTATTAATTCAAACTCCACAAAAGTACTTAAAATAGCTGACTTTAAAATCTGTTCTGGATTTTGCTCCTTGAGATAAGTCAGAAGCTGTGCAGTTCTTCCCAAATTCAATATGTTTAGATGAGTATGGTGGGGGAGCTTGCTTGCTTTCTTTCATCCTTTCTCAGATTGGGGGTAATTTTAGCTTACAAAACAGTTGGGTTTTTATTTTTCCTTAGTAATCTTTTAGCACTTGACAAAATTCACAAAGCTGTGTGAGTTTCCTATGTTGGAGACAGGTCTGTTTTTCCTCCTATCCTGGAGTGCTTTCTTATCAGCAGAAGCTGCTGGGCTTACAGGTAAGTATTGCATTTAATGAAATAAAAGCAATTTATAATATGCCTCTAGAGTGGGTAAAATGCAAGGCTTATTTTAGGCATGACATCATACATAAAGCTCCTAAAAGCCTGTTGCTATATTGGAGATTGTTTCATCTTTAAGAACAATTCTGTAGTGACAGTGAATAATTCTTCCAGACAAAGACATAACAGATCAGGCTCAAGTCCTCATTCTTTCTTCCCTGCATTATCCCATCCCTATTAATATCTCTCTATTAATCCCCCTATTTTCTGGCCAGCTATGGGACCAAAGATAACAGTAAGTGCAAGGAAGGAAGGAGGCAGTGCCTTGTGATTACCAGCCTCTGCTCCTCTGCACACACTCCATATCCTGGGCCCTTCTCCTTTTTCTCAATTATCTATAATTGAGACCAATTATCAATAGTAAACCAAGAACAGGGCCAGTAGGTTGCATCCACCTTTATACTTACAAAAAAAAATAAGTCATCTTGTTTAGTGCACCCACATGTACACTTTGGCACAGCCATATCCCAGTGCCAGGTAGAAAGATGTGTGATCCAACTGCTTTTTTGTTAATGCCAGGAAAGAAATTATACAATCACAGCCAATTATGTACCCAGGGCCTCCATTAAAGTCCACACAGAAGTTTAGGCAAAATTTATAAATGGATATAGTTTACCTCCACAGCAATCTATTGTATAGTGTGATTCAAAAGAACAAAGTTTCTGTGACCTTGATTGTTTTAATGTTCTTGAGGTTGTCACCTCTGAAATCCAGCACTCTAATTAATGTCAGGGAAAATCAGGAGAAGAAAAATGCTTAATGGAGTGGTAAAGCAGCCCATGCTGCTTTGTTTGCAAAATTGTTCAAAGCCTTTTGAAGGCAAGAGTTATATTTTTACTGAGTTCTCTGGAGCCAGCATGTTACTTTTTAATATCAGCCACACAATCAAACCATTTCTGTGTATTAATATCTGCATCTTTGTCTTACTAATTATACAACTTTGCATCCTGTCTACTGCCAAATTCTTCAGGCCAGTGAATAAAAACAGTGGTACATGAACTGAACAAAAGGGTGGCATTCCTTTTCATCAGTGAAATCAGATGTCAGGTGGAATGAAAGTCCATTTTGTCCCTTAACAGCTCTGTACTGGTTTGGGCAAGGGTAGCATTAATTTTCTTCACAGTAGCTGATGTGGTGCTGGAAAGAGCCCTGGGAATTCAGGGATATTTCAGGTATCCCTGAGAAGCACTTACACAGAGCCAAGGGATTTTCTGCTCCTCAGCCCACCAGCAAAGGGGCTGAGGGTGCCAGGACAGCTGACCCCAGGGCTGTCAGAGAAGCAGGAGGAAGAAGGTTTCTCACTCTTACCCTTGCCTCATTCTCTCCCCCATCCCACCAAGGAGGAAGGAGAGAGGGAGGGAGCAGACTGAGAGTCTGAGCTGCTGCCTGGGGTTAGACTCAACAAGCTCTTAAAGATGTGGCATGAATACTGCAGAAAAATGCAAGCAGAGGAGGAGGATTGCTGATCACTTGCCTGCTACTGGAGGTACAGATTTCCTAATCCAGTTACTTCCAAGTAAGGGCTGTTTTAAAATGCACTCCTCACAGACCACAAGGATGCTATGTTTCAGCAACTGAACAATTGATTATACATTACACACAAAAAGTAGATTTGTAAAGGAAACACTCATATCTTTCAGAGCCTCAGGTGCTGCACCAAAGGTAATTTCCATTTCTCAGGCATAGGAACAGACTGTATGTCCAGACAAAAATAATTGGCATGTGTCTTTTTTGCATGCTGCAAATGTGATGATGGACAGCAGAGTCTCTCCTGGTAGTTACCCTGAAGAGTGTTTCATTGCTCTTTTCTGCTGTAATATATAAAATATCTGAAATAAAAGACTTAATTATTGAACACCACAGATGGTGGTGTTAGCCATGGTAAGGAATTTTAAATGGACAGAGGCAGAGAAGGAGGAAGAGAGTGGAACCACAGTAAAGTTTCAATTTAAGGGAAAAATAGAAAATTGTTGGGAAATGTAACTAATTCTTAACAAAATAGGAACTGATGGAGGAAAGATAATTAATTCACCAACATATATATTCCAATAAAAATCATCAAGCATTTTTAGTTCTGTCACTAGCATTTTTTCATGGATATTTTTTCATGGGTTCTGAGTTTCACATGGAAATTGTTTAATTGCACTGTTGTGAGAAGGCGAAGTTTAATCTTGAAACTTTTATTAGTTAAATCTTTGTCACTTAATTTCTGTAAAAGGCTTTTGTGGAAGCTGTTATTATGGAAAAAAATCATGGAGCCTTTCTTGTGGCTTCAAAAGTTCAAAGCTGTGTTTTATAACTGCATTTACTTTATTAGCACTGTGCTGACATTGCCCTTTAGTTGCCTGGCTTAACCAGTTTCGATGTTGCCTTTGTCTTTCAGTTTCCTCTGAAATAGCTCTAACTCTCCTCCTTTCAAAATACTATTTTAAACTCCAAGTCCAGCAGCAGAAATATTCTGTTGGTTAAGAAATTTTCTCCAGGCTTTGGTTCAGCACTGATTTCTGATGCCCATGCTAAGGAAATGTGTGCAAAATGCAGTTGTGTGCAGTGCCCACACAGGTGGGTACACACAGCCCCTGCTGCAGGAGGCAGGGGGAGCCCAGCAGAGAGGCACTCGTGCTTCAGGATGCACTCAGCTCTTAACCCACACTCTAATTTCCACTCTTTCCCAGCTTTCTTGCTTTGCCCTTGGTCTCAGTGTGTGCAGGTTCTGGTTTTACAGACCTGTGCCTGTCCTTACAAGCAGCTGTGAGACTGCAGAGAGCCCCAGCCCAGCAATGGCACAGCTGCACCACTGCATTCAAGGCACCACACTGCCAGTGTCAACGTGCTTCCAAAATTAACTGGTTCCATTAGACATTTATGCCTGAATTCATCTTCATTTTCCTTGGCCGTTGTGTTTTCTCTGTTCATTCCTTCTAAATGAACTTCAAAGGATTAACACTAGACTAGTACTTCCCTGTAGCTATTAAGTAATGTAATTGCAAAATAATTTTATTCTTATAATGCTTTCCACAGCAGTCCTTCGATCATTCTGAACTTTTTGAAGTGTAATATTGAAGTATTTAATAATTTAGAAATAATGGGCTATACTGGTTTTTTAGTGGGTAAAGTAGGTGGTAGGGCTCACTTGTTTAGCTTGCAGATTTCTAAAATAAAATTTAAATGGAATGTAGTACAGGTCAATATTTTAGAGAATATTTCATTCCTCTGCCTCAAGATATCCCATGATATATAACACACAATATATGGGCCTGACCCTGGCTGAAAAATGGATGTGATCAAACCAGCAAATCAAAATAAAAATCTGGGATGACTACACAATTATTGTTATACTGGGAACTGGAAATTATAAATTAATGTTATGGTTATTAATCTTATAGCTATATCATCAAGCTGTGACGCTTGCATGATAAATTGATTCTCATGCAGTAGAATCTAATTTGTGCATTTTCTCATTTGCCCTGGAGTATATCATTCCTGACTGCTGAGCCAAGCTGTAATAGCAGAATACTAGAGTGAGGTCAGTGTTAATAGAGATGTTTTCATTTGCAAAGTTCATTACATCGTATTTACTAGTAGGCTATGAAAAAAAATCATAAATAATTTAAATTAAGCACTTGTTGAAGTAAATTAAGAAAGTACATCTTGCATTTATTAATTGCTTGTTATCTTGTTTTATAATTAACATTTTCTAAATTTTGAATGATCACTCGGTCTGAGAAAGGCTCCATGATGTACATGGGCATTTCATGGTCATCTCACTTGGACCTTCTCTATCTACGGCTCTTTGAAGTGACCAGCTGCTCAAATAAAAAGAGATTCATTTACCTGCAGAAATACACTCAAGAATATGTATGGGAATTGACTTGTGTGTATGTGTTCATTTGATGCATGCTTCAAAGTCACACAGTGACTCAGTGTAAAGGCATCAAAGTTGCAGCCAAGCTCCTCTGATTTTTACTCAGTAAAGACCTGCATTATGAAGACAAAAAAGACAATAGACCTTGAAGGGAAAAATTGTTGGAGAGCGTGATTTTTGTTCCTTTGCTGGTTTTCAGAGCTCTTTGATTTCTGATTATTATAAAGCAAAAAAGCTTGTGATAATAAATTACTGCTGCTTCCTCACCTTCAGCAATTCCTGTCTGGACATTTTGTGATGTTTCTGTCTTTGTGACACCTGCCTTCTTTTTCAGGGGCTCACAGGAGAGCAGAGGCTATATCAGGAAAGCTTTTCCTCCTTTTCCTCCAAAAATAAATAAGCAGCAAATTATGAATGAGGTACCCAGGATGAGTCCAAAGATCTGGTCTCACTGGGGCAATTTGTGCTACTTTTCTATTTAGGACATAGCAAGCATGAATGTCACCAACTTCATTTTCTTTAATACTGCTGACAAAGTGCATTTATCCTCATGCTGTTCACTCCTCCAGTCTGTTTGCTGTGATTTGTCTAGAATCTGTCACCTACCTCATTGCTTTTTTAAAATGCTGTGAGCAGGTCTTGTGGACACTCTCAGAAGGGATCTACCAAAACATTTCTGGCTGCAGTTCTGAGCACTGTGAGCCCAAGGCAGTTTGGTGCCTGATGGGCCTTGGTTCACTGAGCTGACATTATTCCATACAAGGAAGATATTCTGGGCTTTCAATTCTAAACTGTGTGGCTTTCTGTTCTTTATTCATTAGAAATGTGCCATGCTGTGTCATGCAGAGTAGGCAGACTCCTGCCAGTGAGAGGGAGAAGGGATACTTTGGCTTCCAGGTCAAAAGGAAAGAGAATACAACTCTTGTAAGCTCTAGTTCTGCCCCTCCCAGGAGCACAGGATGAAATCTAAGCCTAATTAGGAAAACAATAGGTAAGAAAATGGCACTTGCTCTGCTGTGCAGAGACAGATGACAACTGAGCTGGTCTGCTGCCAATCCCTTACTGGAGTCAGGGCTTGGGTCTGCCTAATTTAGGGGCTGCTGTAGGCACAGTCTTCTAAGGCAGTAAGAAAAAAAGAGCAATGTGTATGTTTTCGAGAAAAGCACATATTCTAGCAAGGCATTAAGCTGAGACCAAAGATCAGCTGCATAAAATGTGGATAGTGGAGTCTTACTGCTAGTGCAGAGGTTCAGGATAAACAGGGTAAGCACTCTTAGCATGGCCAGAGTAAAAGCTGTTATATGTCACCATAGGAGTTCCAGTCTAAATTGAATTCAGCAATTCATTTGGGGTTACAAAAGTACAACACTGAAGCCCAGGTCTTACTTGAAGCAGCCAGGTACAATACCAATGACCAGTCCTCAGATAAGGGCCTAAAAAATCCCCTCAGCTCCATCTTTTGTTGCTTTCTGTCACTTCAAAATAAAATAAGCCTTAGACAACTCCAGAGATAAAAGCCTCATGAACAAAGCATGGGCTTTGGTTCTGCATTGGTGCAGGTCTGGTGTAAGAAGCCTTAAATCTTTTCTTTGGTATCAAGAAAATTATTAGTCACACTTGATACCCTCAAACAGCCTGGACAGGGAGATTGTTGCCACTGGGTGTATGGCCCTGTTACTGCAGCAATTGGAGGCAGACAGTCTCATTTCCTGCCACTCACACATTCAGCTGCATCCCAAGAGATGCTGTGGAGATTCTGACATAAATATGACTCCAAAGTAAATGTTATCTGATTTAAATAATTTCTCTTTTACCCAATCCTCATTGTTCCTTTTTCCACTCATTTCCCCACCTCTGATGAAAGACCAGTTCCTGCTGCTTTACTGAGAGATTTCAGGATGTAGTGCATCTTTAGAGAGGCATCCCAGAAGTTCTGGAAAGCTTTTAAGTTGGTATGAAAACTGGTTTGCTTACAGATCTTTTGAAATGGAGACACACTTTTTACCTATTCTTTTGCTCCCCCAGAAGGTAGCAGTTTGGGGATTTTCTCTTTCTAAATTCTCTTTTTTACCACCAAAAGATCTGACAGCTGGAGAAAAATGTCTGTTTTAATCTCTCAAATTAGCAAATTCTCAGGTTTTGATTGTGGCCACTCACTTCCAGGTTTGTATTAAAAGAACATTGCCCATGCTGGTCTTCTCTGACATTCCTTTTTGCATGTTTGTGAAATGATGTAAAAGAAGATTTTGTCTATTAGTGAGAGATAATATAGGAGCTATTTTCAGATTAGAACTTGTAAATTAATTCCCACACTATAATTTTAAGGTTCAGACTATCAGGAAAATACTATTAAATGTACAATTTCCTGTATAGTTGCTATATTTTTTATATTACTAGCTTTTGACTCAACAACAATTTCAAATACATATATTTGTAGAAACTAATTTACATTCTCTAGCTGTATTAACAGCTAACAAGCTGTCTCAATTTCTCTCTTACAAAAAAATAAAAAAAAATGGTAAGGCTTTTATTTCTAAAGAAAAGGAGGTTGATCTGAAGCTGAAAGTTTACTAGTGATATAAGCATTTTTCTGTGAAGTGTCTCATCTTTTATATTAAGAGAAAAATGTCAGTAATCTGTTAATAAACATGAGCTGTATTGTACTTAACAACTTACCACCTGTTTCAACTCAAAACGTTCCCTGCTTACTTTAAGTTAGCATTTTGTTCTGCAGTTTTAGTGCTGTGTCAGTAATTGCTGATTTTTCCACTTAAGCAAGTAACAAGTGACTGAGCTGTCTCCAGCAGCCTGAAACTGAGGACAAGTAAAAGGTCCACCTTGCTTTATCTGCCTCCTGCCTCTAATGGATATTTTCTATTTTCAGCTCCAGTATTGCCATATCTGCTCTTACCTGCTTCTCTGTGAAAGCAAGCCCCAAAACAAAAACAACTTCATTCTGTGCCTCACTCTGTTCATACAGTATTTTGCTACCCAGCTAACTTCAATTCCAGCTTTAATAGTGCTGCAAAGAAACCCAGATTGCCTTTTCCTTGTAACTAAAGGGTTCTGTGTTTGCCTCTTTAGGTACTTCTCTTTCCTTTTCAGTTAACATGCAATTGATCATTACTCTTAAGTAATCATTTTTATGGATATTCATTACAAACTATTTTCTCCAAGCCTTCTAATGAACTATTCATTGTGAGAGTCATGGCTGGTACATATTAAGCTTTCAATTGTAGCAATTGAAATATTTCACTGCATTCCCCCAGTCTTCCCTGGAAACAGAGTATATCTGGTTTCTACACTTGCATAATTGCATGGTTCAGTTCATTTATTCTTATTGCAAAATCAGATTTAAGCCATTTTATCCTTCATGACACTCTCTTGGTTTTCTCACTACCCATAATTAACAGTTTCTTAGCAGTCAAAGCCAGTTTATAATCACAGCTGAATTTAATAGTCAATTTTTAAAATGCAAGACTTGACATCCTGATGATTAATAGAGAAGAAGCTGCATCAGAATCTCTTATCTCCATTTCAGTTGCTGAGCCTGGAGCTAGTGATACTTAGCAACATTGCTGTATTTTTAACTGAAATGTCATTGTTTGAGCATCCCAGTGCATATTATTAATGCCTTGAGAATTTTTAAACTCCCCAGATCAGTTCTGCACAATCAAATACAGTTATGAGAAAAAAGAATTAGACACATTTATGAGAGCAATTAGACCTCACAAAAATATAAACTTCTTGGAATGTATTTCGGCAGTGACAATCTCACCACACCCCAAAATATTTACCATGAAGAAAAGTCATAGTCTAGCTAGAAAAAAAGAATCAAAACAGACTTAAAATAAATATAAGAAACAAAGACACACTAAAAGCTCAGTAGAATTTCTCTTGGCTAAAGAGTCAGTGTTCTGTAGAAGCAGTACAGGTAAATTTAAAATATAAAGAGAACCCAGAAGCAAACAAAATGTCTGCAGTGGTTTGTGGGGGAAAACATGTATTTGTTTCCTTGTTTTCTTTCTGATGACAGTTGTTCCTTGTGCCAAACCAAATCAGAAGGATTTACTCCATACTTTTTTCTTCCATCAAAAGCATATTGATGCCAGGCCTCAGTTCTTCCCAGAAAAAAAAGAGGGGCTTGCAAGAAAATTGGATCTTTTTTACCAATATTTGCTTGGTTAGCAATATGAGGAGAGTCTAAAGAAAAACATGGCGAGGTAATGATTAATTTAACTGGTACATGAAAATCACAGATCCCACGCACACAGCCTCCCTCAAATCAAATCCTTTCAGCATTGTCTAAATTATTACTTTGATTTGTTTCCTTTTCTGTGCTGTGGCTCAGGGCAGGAGGATATTTTATCTACCTCAAGGGCCCTCTTGCTGCTAGAATTCAAACATTTAGAGATTTGGATGAGCCTGTTAAAGAACCTGTCGAGGTACCAGTGCTTGAGGCAACTGACACTTGTTCAGTCTGTTCCCACCCACTTTTCCTGGGACTCTGGAGCCTGCCTGCTCCAGTTGATTCTTTTGAAGCAGCAGGTTGTTTCTACTGGGTTTGCTGTGCTTAAGGTGCAGGGCTGCAGACTCTGCCCCCTTACTGAGCCCCTGCTTGCTGGCCCTGTTAAGTCAGGAGTCACCATCCTGGAGAAGAGGGAGGGAGCTTTTATCCAGTTTCCAGCCCAGGACTGGGGGAACACACAGAGATTCTTTTCACCATTTCACTTCATGCTCTTGGCTTCCAGTGGAACTGGTTTATGTGTTTCAGTTCATGCTTGTTTAACCCCAGACATGCCTAGAAAGCTGTAGCACAATCACATCACAAGGATGAATAGTGCCTAAACCTGGACAGGCATCTTTCTGCTTGCTTTGCTGCCTCAGACCCATCAGTATGATGTCAGTAGATGTGAGCAGCCTGTGAGCTGAAAATGATCCAGCAGTGTGCAGAGCAGCCCGTGAGGAAGCAGAGCTAAAAGGCTGATTAGGACACACTGCAGCTCCTGCCCAGGAGGCAGTGAGGGGCAGGCTGAAGGGCACAGGCACTGTGGGGTGGAGGGTGACAATTGTATGGGAGCACACCCAGAGAGGGCACACAGTGATCCCACTGCTGGCTCTGTGCTCAGGCCACCCCACGGGCCTGGGGCAGTGTGTGTGCAGGGTTTCAGGGAACAATGATCAGAGTGGACATGAGAAAGCCCTGAGCTGATGTGTAAATAATTATCTATGTAGACATGCCCCAAGTTTAAGAAAAAGACAGAGCTTTCTTCCTCCATGGCCATTTACATACGGCTACTGGTGGGCACTATTTTTAGTTTTCTGTTTTCTCCCTATGTGTGATCCTCCTGCATTATCTGAGTCCAGACCTCACAATCTTATCAGCTTCTTTAATTACAACACTGCACCACAGTGATGTTACTCTGTGATTCCAGTAAGCTACAGCCAGGGCCAAGGCAGCATTGATAAAAACCCCTATAAAACAAATGTGTTATTATTCCTGACAATCCTGCTCCCCTGCCCCTCCAGACCTTCCCCAAGCTGGGACTATAGCTGTGTCCACAGTCACTGACCTGCTTGTTCTGGGCAGCCCAGCTTGCACCTGCCAGAGCACCCCTTTTAAGCAATGTGTTGTTGCTCACCTGGACATTGCCACACACTGCTTGTGATAAGATACAATCAGGCACAGACTGAAATGATTTTACCCTGTTGTGGTCATTCCCTACCAAGTGATCTCAAACCATTTAAATGTAACAACTTTTTTTTTTTCTTTTCCTATTCAGTCCCTGCCAAATTCTTTCAAATAGCCCAAATTCCTACATGTTACAATTATGTTAGTCCTACACTTACAATTACTGTCAGATTATAGTTGGATCATACCATGTATGATTTGAAAAAAAATTTCTACAGCCCTTGAATTTCCAAATACACTACAGTGGAAATTCTATGAAAGCATGATTGTCCTTAGAACATATATCTCACATTTCTTTTGCTATAAAAAGCTATTAACAGACTAATTTGGTTTTTTATGTAGCCTTTTGCAAGCCTAAGAAAACAGAAGCAGTTAACTCTTCTTTTTTTTTTTTTTTTTTTTTTTTTTTTAATTCCAGGTATTGTTGCTGTCCTTTTCTGTGGAGTCACACAGGCCCATTACACCTACAACAATCTGTCAGCAGATTCCAAAATGAGAACTAAACAGGTAGGACATGGAAATAACTGACCTCGTGTCTTAGACTGGTGTAAGGAGTGACAGTCACTGCAATTCAGCTGCATGGCATTTCATCAAGGCACAGCTAGAGGCTTGTGTCTTCATCAGGGGAGACTGGAGATTTTGCCAGTAAAACACTAACAATTGTCAGGATTAGAAAAAAAAATATAATAATATAAGAATCTGTTCTTCCCAAGAGACCTGAAATGCCAGACAGGTATGGAGATAGCAGCTTACACCAACTTCCATACAAAAATGCTTCAAAATTAGGAAATCAAAGAGCTCCAGTAAGGTTGGATCCCTGAGGATTTTTGCAAAGAGATTGTATAAACTGCAGTCTGGCCCACAGATTTAAGCAATGACATTGTTTAATTTGTCTCATTAAAAATTGCCATTATTAGAAAGATAGAGATTTCTTCTTTCCATGTGTTATTTAGAGTTTAGAAATGTGAAATTCAATCATCTGGGTTTTGTTTGAAGGAGTGACTAGTACAATTGTAATTCTTTTTAAAACACGAGGCTGTTCTCAGATCTGTGGCATTGCAGTGTTCAAAATACTTTCCAGCATGAGTAATTTTAGTCAATCCTGCCACTACCTAGAGCCTGGTAGAAGTCATTTAAATGCAGTTTTCTTCCCTTTTAACGTTGACTCATATGTCCCAAAAACCCCGGGTTGTAGGAAATCTATCTCCTGGAATAAAATGGAAACTTATGGCCCAATACTATAATTTTCATGATGCAATCTTGTACCTTTTTCAGCAATTCCTTTCTTTTAAGCATTGGAAATTTTACGTAGAAAAATTCATCACTTCTTGCACATCTCAATTTAATCAAAAATCCAATTTTCTATCAAAAACTGCTTGAGAGAAAAAAATACTGGCCACAGTATCAGTTCAACTGTTAGAGTCTCACAGACTTTAGATCACAAAAAAGTTTCTGGTCACTACTCCCATAATAAAGTGTTAGCTATTGAACAGTATAGTCTTTTCAATTGTATTTCTTCATAGCAGTAGAGTCTGATGCTTTCAGAAAGTATTCCAGCAGAGAACCAACCTTTCTCTGATAACTGCATTGAAAGGGAACAACACTGAACTCTACTATAGAATTGTTTCTGTTCTGCAGAAAGACTGCATTACATGTGCCATTACTCCCCTTGCATATAACTAACAATTTGAATAGAAGGTTTTTTTAAGGATTCTTCTGCATATTTTAATGATGCATAGCCTCAAAGAGAGAGAGAGAGAAAAAGCCAAAGCTGTGGTATTTTTAATTATCTATGAAGCTTTTCAGCAGCAGAATCAACTCATATTTTGTTTAAATGCATCCTGGTTTTTTTGATGTTTGCTCTGTTATTCCCTTCTATTCAACAAGTGCAAAACAAAATAGTGAAGATAAACCAAATTTACCCTTGAACACTCAGAAAAGAGATTATGTGTTTCACTATGGAGCTATGAGTTTTATGCACATTTTCCTATTCTGGTTTTCTCTTCCCCATAAGCCCTTAATCTTCAGTCTCCTTTATGATATGGTTCAAACATTGTTGTTGAATTCCTTTGAATTCTTCTAATTTATATTCTAATCCAAATATTGCCCTTTCATATGCAGCTGTTTCAGTGAGACCTGCACTGGCTCTTTCTTTCTCTCCTCCCAAGAATTCTCTTGAAGCAAATTTAATAAGCCACACTTGGCATTCTCATAATCATATATAACTTCAGTGCATCTTCAATGAATATTGTTACTCAAACAGTTGGCTTTGCTCCCAATCTAAGTAATTTTTATTACTCATTACTGGCCAAAATCAAGGGCTTTTCAGTTCTTTTGTAGAATTATTCCAAAGCAGTCTCTCTCTTTTGTTAGAATATGACAGACCTTTCAGAAAGGAGTGCTGAACTGTAATGCACACTGACAAAACAGTGAGTTAAGGCTGAAGTTGAAGCTAACAAAAACTGTGGAAATTAGATTTAAAACTGTAAATCAGATTGCAAAATTGTATGAGATGTTTTTAAACAAACACTTTTTTTACTGCTTTGCATAATTTTCTTTACATTTTTTACTTGCTTTTAAAATTTTATGGCTTGATGGTAAAATCTGCTATAGGGTGATAGAGAAGGTATTTCTGCCCCGGTGCCAAGTTCTGCATTTCCCATAATACATCATCCTTTGCTCTAAAAAGAGTAAAAAGTTTCTCTTCAGTCACTGATGTAAAATGAGAACTTATCTACAGTTCTTAAATGAGAATTTAAGAAGGTCTATTAAAAAGGCCAGTTAAAAGATGCCGTGTAATTATTAGTCCCCATGTATCCTTTATTATTCTGTCAATCACTGTTTAAGATTTCATGAAAGAGAAATATTAGATTTCAAGCATCTGAAACTTACAGAATCTGAAACTATAAAGCAACACTAATCTTTTCACAAATAAATGAATTATTTTAACACTCTCTTAAGAAAAGTAGATTAAAAAAAATTAGTGAAAATGGAGTCTTTAGATAGATTTCATTCCATTCAATTATCCCCATTTTCATTAGGTATTTATAAACATTCTGTGTGGTTTTACTGTCATTTTTTGAACATGGTTGAGTATTTATGGAAGTCATTTTAAGTCATCATCAGTGACCTGACAACAGCCATCATGATTTTAACAGTGAGATTGACCTTGCCCTCCACGGCAGCAAGGCTAGCTCCAACATGAGTGCTCCTGAATTTCAGGCACCTAAAGCTTAATTTATCCAATGTATCTTTAGTGAAGGAGAAGATGAAACTGCTGGGATCTGATTGAAAGCTATTTGATTCTGAGCAGCTTTCTCCAGAATTATTTCCAGCTGTTATCTCCCCTGATGTTATGCTGCAGCCAGACAGTTGCTTCTAAATCTTGGGACTCTACAGCTCCAATTTTACATTAGGCTTCAGATGTACAGCTGGGCTGGGCTGATTTGCTCTGCTACAAGTAAGTCAGAGGCTGGGCAGGGTGTTGTGAGATAAACAGAAATCCCTGGTTTGTTAAGAGTGGGCAGAGTGTAAATCCCTACAGGTCACCTCTAGAAAAGGACTCATGGATAAGATTGTGTTTTCTACAGGAAGATAAGACATTCCTTGCTCTGTGTTTCTCTCTGCCCTCTATCACTTTCACTCAAATGCCAAGCTAAGGCCAGCACATTTTCCTAGTGGTGGAGTACTGATTAATGGCCATAAGTATGAGTTGTATCTCTTCTGGTTATGTTCCTTTAACTCTGGGGAGCAACTGCAACAATGAGAATGGGGCAGGGCAATACCTCTCTTAGGTTAAGTGTGCAAGGATGTGAAGAATTCTCTTTGCAGACAAAATGTCAGCAAGTTACAAATTCGGGAAAGGGAATTGTGAAATGCATCACCTATGTAAGAAGAGCCAGAGAATTACAAGAAGACAGAGGAAAGCATGTCCAGCCACCAAGGGAGCAGGTCACACCCTGCCCTGCCTGTCCCCATTCATTCCCCAAGCTAAGCCTTGCTCTCATGGTCACCTCTGAAACAGCTGTGTCTAACTTTTGCTGAAGGTTGCTTTCTCAAATTAGTTGTAGCAGCCTTTCTAATCCCATGAGGAGTTAAACAGTTATCACCTGGGTTCTTGTTTCTGCTAGCAAGCCCATTAAGGGAACAAGCTGCCTGAGAGCCAGGAGCTCCTGGCCTGATTGTTCAGCAGCACTGGGCGTGCTGTGTGCACAAGATTCCAAGTTAAGATTTCAGTGGCCCTTCACCTCCAAGGTTTAACACAGGCAGGAGAATGAGACAAACATCACTGCTGCTTAACTTGGGAGTAACTTTACCAAGATCCAGTCTCACGCAGGGGCTTGAGCAGATCAGTTTGCACTGCAGGGCTCAAAGTTCAGACTGCTCTTGGGCTTTGCTCACTGATGGTCATAGTACTGATTGCTTCAAATTTTAATCTCTTTCTCACTATAAAGCAGACATGATTATCTCTGATTAATAAAAGTCATTACTTTAAAGGGGAGCAGCTAATATTTCCTGGAAATCCCTGAAAAATACATGAAGCTTTCAAAAGGTTCCTAGCTCATTGATGATGCAGCTTCCTTCCAACAAGGACACTGGCTAGGGATCAGTCAGCTGATTTCTGGATTAGAAAATAATCTGCATTCCAAAGACACTTTGGTGTAAAAGGATTGTGGTTTTAAGCATATTAATTTAATTCTAATTAATCACATTAATCAAAACATGCTGAAAAAACAGTCATAAAACTTTTTGTAGTTTCTCAAAAACTGCAAATCAGATCCTTATGGTCTCTTGACCCTAATATTTTATGGTATAGTCTAATACAGACTTTAGACTTAGAATAACAGAATCATTGAGGTAGGAAAAGATCTCCAAGACCATCAAGTCCAATCACCAACCAAATACCATCATGCCACATCTACTCATTTTTTGAAAAGTGCCAGGGATGGCATTTCCACCACTTCCCTGGGGAGCTGTTCCATCCATGATTATGGACTCACTTCAGAAGCAAAGTAAAACAGTAGAGCAAAAGTAAAGTATGGCAATAGAAGTATCCAAATCAACTGAAAAGGGAAAAAAAAAAATCAGTTGATCAAAGGAGTGTTACCTGAATGCCAACAGACAATGTTTACTAAAAAGAGCATTGCAGGACTAAAGGCAGAGAGGTGACTGAAGTCACTGTACCCCAATGAAGCACCATCACTGGGATCTTGACATTCTACTGCTTTCTGCTGGCCTATGGATCTTGTAAACTGGTCACAAGCAGAGCTACAGCCAACATCTCCTTTCTCCAGATACATAACTCTGTCTTATAGGATTCTCCCATCAGCTGTCTTTAGAGAAGAAAATAAATAATGCACTGCAAATTCTGCTTTAGTAGGCAGAATGATTTCTCCTGAGTTTGTTGTTAAAAGCACATGCCAGGAGCTGCAGCTGCTGTTGTTACCTTTCTGTGAGAGAAGGAGAGCAGCTGGGGAGAGATGACTGCACTACCAACACCCAAACTTCATCTGCTCTGTGAGGGTCCCACTCCAGATATCCAGCACTCATAGCTGGGAGAAGCAGCCCCTCTAATTTCATAGGGAGCTGCAGCACAAAATGAAATGGTTTGGTGCCTTTGTCTTAAACCCTCCACAGTCACACTGGACATGTGTGTGCCCTGCAGCTTGGTTCTGCTATTTGTGTGAGTGTTTAAGAGACCAAACAAAGAGAGCTGGGCTTGCTTCTATATTACACAACCTACATTAATTTATCTCTGGCTAATGCCTACTATTTTCTATTATCAAACATTGAACTGTTTATAGATAATGAGTTTATACTTCTAGGAAGAAAAGTACATGCACAAATGTCAGATTATAATGGCTCTTATAATTCAAATTCAATTTATAAAAAATTGAGAGTATTTCTAGGCAGAGGAAAACCCTGCTTAGAGTAAAATGCCCTAGATTATTAACAAGGCAGAGCTACCCCAACACAAAGATACACAAGGATAATTCTCATCCTTTTGAAATGAGCAGCCTAATTGACAGTTGTTGTGATTTGTTCCCTCTTCTTAGGGGCAAATGACCTTTAAGGCACTGCAAGAGGTCAGGTATTTCCACACAAATGATTGGCAGAGAGAAAGACTGAGAGAGAAGTTATCTCTCAGAAAGGTTAGCACCACTACCAGATTCTAATCTGTCTTTGCATCTGTGCTGTACAGGAGGAATCTGTTTTCCCAGCACGCCTCAATCACAGTGCCTACAGGAAAATTTCATACCAGAATGGGGGGTTTATCTTCCAAGGCATATAGCTGGCTCTCTGATAGTCCTCTGAGAGCAAACTGGAAGATCTTTTTGGCTAATGCATTCAGGTCTGGCACTCTTCAGTAATACACAAGAGGTCTTTGCCTTAAGAATCCAGTAAAGCCCAAATTCTTGGTGAGCATTAGATAGGTTGCATGCATGAAGCACATTTGTCCATTTCAGTGGGGACTGAGCATACAAGTTAGCTCTGATGGGCACTGTCTAATGGTTCCCTTTCTGCAGCTGAACAAAATAAAATTCTCTGTTTTCCAACCTCCTTGAACTCCTGCAAGTTCAGACTCAAAAGTGATAAAGACAGAGGCTTCAGGCAGGGCTGCCCAGGAAACAGCACAGGTGACCAACTAACAGGGTTCAGTAGAAAGGTCTGGAGAAGATACTCCTTTTGATAACAAGAGTCTGAAAATAAAATAGCATTTGGGAAGATTTTATTGTCCTGGAATAGCATTAGTTCGTTTTGCCAATGTTTTAGCCAGTTTTGCTTAAATATTTCAGAAATTAGTAATATTAAGGAAAAACCTTGATCTTGTCTTCTGGTATTTCACCCAGATTTTTTTTCATTTTTTAAGACAAGGCCTATAGCAAAAATCTTCATTTTGCAGCTGTTGAAAGCAATCAGGGAAAACACAGAAATGCCCTTAGATTTTTTTCTTTTTGAGAGAAGGAAATGACACATACATAAAAGGGTTGTAAGCACAGTTTGAAAAAGAATGGTTTATGCAGCATTTATCTTATGACTATTGGGATCAGATATCTGAAACTGTAGGTAAAAACTATTTCTAATTTTGAGGTAACTAACCTATATTGAAAAGAACACAAGCCAGAGTCTTCTACCCTTGTAAAAGTCCAAAAGCTGAGGTCTCTAGACATTAGCTATCATTACAGCTCCAGCCTACGTACCCTGAGGAGCAGCAGCCCCTCATTCTTGTCATGCTCTCCCTTCTAAGCTCCAGTTTTCCCTCCCTCCTGAGCTCCAGCAGTGTCAGATGTGCTGGCTGAACCCTGTGCTCCTGACTGCAGAGCCAGAGCATCTCTGCAGAGCCCCTGGCTCTGCCACAAACAGCCTGCCCTCGCTCAGCAATTGCCTTCTTCTCTCTAATTGAATATGCACCACATGCAGAGTGCTTGTAATAATTGTTACCTTTAAAATGGATTGCAATTGACAGGAAGTGTACAATGAATTCCAGTCCTCTGCACAGCTATTTTCTGTGTATAGCAGAAAAAGATGAATGTTGGAAACACGCCAGGTGCATTGTTTGACCAGATGTACCATAAGATCTTATGGAACCCTGTAGAACAGGGCAATGCTATAAAGAAATCTAAAGCTGCTTACTGTATGGGTTTAACAAGAAGAATCATAAAAACACAAGAAAATCTTGATTTCTGCAGAAGAAATTATACTACCATGTCTTTCAGTCTGAATTTCTTAACAAAATCCCTCATTATCTGACTGATGTTCCTGATTACTTCACCATGCTAAAAGAATGTTAATCTGCAGTCTCTTTACATGTGACTCCCCTTAAATTTATGTGAAAATGCTGTAATTGTTTCCTCTCTTTCAGCTGTGAGCTGCATGATGGATGGTAAACAGCTAGAAATCATTGCTATGAGTAACCAATAACAGCAGACTTCATAACTCTGGTGCATCAGTAATTACCTGCATCATTTATGGTTTATATAATAAATTATATGAATTTTCCTACCCATAATACTGAAAATATTGACTGTCCACATCCAGAAATTTTGTTAGAATATTCAGTTCCATAATTCATTCTGTAGTTTCTATTTTCCCTCTTTTTGTGCACCTGCATTAGTGATTCCTTAACTGAGAATGTGCAGTTGTGCTCTGGCCTCATTAGCTCCCATAAGGCATGTGCCCCTTTGTCACCAGCATTTTATGAAGAATATCATATCCTAGTGTCTAAACACATACACAGAGAATAAAGAAAAGTACTTTGAACCTATGAGGAAGATAAATTATCTTGAAAAAGAAAGAAATAAAAATTTTCCTTAAATTTCTTAAGCACAGAAACTGGAAAATGACACACTGAAATGTAATTCATACCCTGAAGTAACCCAGAACTGTAATGAAGCAGCATTTCTACAGAAAAGCTCATCTTGTTGAAAAATGATGTAATTTTTGATGCTGGTAGGCTAAGGAACATAATATCATATGCAAACTACTTTCCAAATGGTTTCATTAAAGTTTTTACAATCTGTTTAAACATTAAACATTTTATTTAAATATTAATAAAGATCATAGATTGTTAAGGTTGTAGTTTACTCTTCCAGCACAGTATCAGATGCCAGCAATTAGCTAACATATACCAATTGGAATTATAACAGATAGGCCAAAATCACATTGGCATGTGGAGAAATGTGTAAGGAACTTCCAAAGTGAGACTTGTGCCCTAGCTGCTCTGGAACTGCCCTGAATCACAAATGAGGCTCTCATGTGTGCTGCTCTGTGCAGTGGAGTCAGACTGCTTGGGGCTGTGAGAGCTGCTGCAGAGCCAACACAGCTTTATGGAACTCTGCAGAGGCTGCTGTGCTCCATCAACCTCACCAGAGCTTTGAAGAGTGACCTCTAAGACACTTCTCCCTACTTGGGATAGTTAGCCCTTATCCCTAGTTTTTAAGTCTGCAGATATACAAAAATCCAGCCTCGTGCCCCACTTGTATAAAGCACATCTAGTTTTGTGAAGAGAATCCTCTCTACGTATGTGGCCTGTGAAATCAAGCCCATCCTAATTATTGCCACCCTGATAACAGCAACTGTGGAATGCACAAAGAGAAAAAGCAAACCAGAATCAATCTAGTCCTGGGTTAGGAACATATTCTCACATCATCAATATGTACTGCTGAAACAGAGCAGGGTGCACTTTTACATCCCCCACTTAGAACAAATATGGTTAACTTCAGTTTGAGGTACAATTTATACAATCTCATGTTTTGTAAAAGTTGATAATTACAATTCCCTCAAATGCAGTCAGTCAGAACTCCCTCATCTGGGAATTTGTGATAAGGATAAAAAATAGAGGTAGGATTCTTCTTTTAAGTCTTCCTTAATTTTTCATACAGGAAAACTAATTTAGTAGAATTTTATATAATGAACCAAAGTCCTTTCATTTCAATGACATTTGGCTTATGCTATAAATGAGCAAGTTCTAAATATATCTAATGACAACAGAGATAAAAACACTCACTCTCTTACTTAAAATATAGTTATGCCCCAATGGTAATGATTTTCTCTAGCTTGGGAGCACTGACACTTCATGTTATTGTGTTAGATGATTTTAATACAGGATTTATCACTAAATTCTTCAGTTATGGAATAAATCTCTAGGAAAAAGCCCATCTGTTTTGTATTTCTGTGCATAGTACATAATACTGCTAAATTGGGATGCAGTAACATTGTTCAGCACATAGGTCAAAATAGGTTTTAATGTTGAGGGTATTCATAATAGGTACCTTAATTAGAGCCCTGTGTTGCCTTACACTTGCATGAGTATGTGTCACCAGGTTCATAATTGCTCTTCCTGTGAGGCCTGTGTTTGGAAACACAATTAGGATGCTATTTCTGGCCTGGCTGGGGAGGCTACACAGGGATCTCTGCAGAACATCCAGAATTCTGCTGCAGATGGGACTCACCTCTCCAAAAGCATCCTGCAGGCTTTGGGAGCTTTCCTGCTTTTTTACTTTATTTTAAGCAGCAATGCTTTTGCCTGCCCAGAGAGCCTTGGGGCAATGGGAGCCCTTAAGGAATCTGAGCTGTTGTGTGATTCCTAACACCAAACTGCTGCTGTAAAAGAGCCATTCTTGCAGCCTGATGTTTCTCCTTTTTAACTGACATGATTTTTGCATGAATGCTGATTCCTCCCAGTTCTCTTTCAAGGGTTGTTATCTGCAAAGTTCCCCATCAGCTGTAAGAACTTCACAAAGGCTTTGGTCAAAACTGTTAGAAGTATGTTGGTAACAATAGAATTCTCACACAATAAGCTGCAAGAAGAAAATAAATACATGTAAATATGGCATTATAATAGTCTAAAGCCCTTGCCAGCATCCTGTCTTTTTAGTGACTGCACAGCTGTGTTTCCATTGCACGATTAATGGGTTTCCTACCTTCCAAAGAGACGTTTGTACCAAATGGTAGCACAGTGCAAGACATACTAAACAGCTGACAATAGCTCATCTCTTCCTCATGGCACCAGCTGTGCACATAATTAAGGGCTAAAATGCCCTTTGTCAAAAGTTTTCAGACTAAATGCCTAAATCATGACTAGGATTCAAACAAGTGCCCTATCTTTGCACATATTTTGGCACCTATATACTTTCATTAACCTACAATAATCAACTGGGGTACAGCTTTGAGGATCTTTTTAAAGCTTTTGACCTTTAATTCAGCTTCAGTTACACAAATTAAAGGAGGTATTGACAACTCTATGCCTCCAGAGAACCTGAGAAGAGTTAGGAGTGTTTGAAAATTCCAAACAGACAATCAGCACCCTCAGAAGCACACACTCATGTAGTAATCAATATTTTTCATGTAAAAGCATTTTTCTGAGATGCCCAATGATATGACCCTAGTACACCCACCTTTTGCTTTCCCACAAAATCTTACAGAAGGCATTTTAATCATTTCACCACAGATTCTTAATTTTATGTAAAATAGTCACCTGAGCTCTCAGATTTAAGTACTGTTGAAGATGTATCTTAGTGTACCATTTTTAATTTCTGCTTTAGTCATTTTTTTCTCCCCTTTGCTGATGTCAGTAAAACATCACCAGTAAGACCATAAGTAATTTAGTAGACCTGAAAACACTGGAAATCTTTGCAATAATTTTTCCGACAGTTCAGCATCTTCTATTCTGTTTCAGCTGAAGTCAAATTATGTCCCATTTATCACATCTCCATGGAGCACTCTAGATTACAGCTTCAGGTGTAAAGGACTGTTAGATGAGAAAAGCCACGTACTCTAATACTTAGGGGAAAAGTGTGACACCCAGAGCATAGCTGCTATTCACATTTCTCAGACTACTTGTCCAAATGCATCTCAGTTCTTGAATAGCAGCCTACATCAGGAGGCAGAGAAGCTGTTCAAAGATGACTGCAGAAATGAAACAAAAGAATTCCCCAAATTCCCACATAAAGATCTATAAGAGCAGATCAGTGAACATACTAATTCACTATCCTGCTTCAGAAACTGATATTAGAATTGCAGAGTAATTGCATACAATTCTGCCCAGTGTAACTCCAGGGTGGCATTCTGCCAATGTAGTGAAAAGCTGACTCATCAATAATAGGTCTTAAATAAAAGTAAAAGGAGCTTAATATCATGAGGATCTCATACTGTTCAACACTGTTCAGATCAAGAGCAATTCTCAGCATGAGGAAGCTCTGCTTGGATTAGAAACTGGTAATGCCTTGTGTCCATTCCCCTCCAGCCTCTATAAACAAAGCAGTGTAAACATGGGAAACCCTGAACAAGCAAAGGTTGCACAGAAACTAGACAAGTTATTTAGGAAAAACTCTTTTATCTTAGATTAGGCCCCAAATAAAGAAAACAACAACATGGCCTCAGAAAAATGCATGTGAATACTGCTACTGCTGTCTGTTTTAGGTGAAAAGAGTAATTCCTATTTTATAGCTCTACAGCTTTATTTTTCCTCAGAATTAGTTTTACAAACTTTGAAGGGAAACGTTACTATTGGTCGGTAGAAGCTGCAATATCATGTCTATGGAACAGATGCAAAGAGGGCAAAAATTTGTTCTGTAGTGTCAGATTGGCAGTGAAATCTCATAGTCATGAAGAAAAGACCCCACAGACTTTAAAGAACCTTTTGGGTTTAGTCCTGATAGGCTAAAGGCCCCCATATAAAGCACTAATTCCTAATATGTCAAAGACTAACTGAATTTATTTCCAACATCTAAAACTTGGCAAGGAAGGAAACTGTTTTGAAGAACACACTTCAATAATTAGTATTAGAGTATATTTCCTCTCAGCAAACTGAAATAGAATAAATTGCATTTGCCCTTGTTAGAAATCGAATTGCTTGCAAGCGGTTAGGACTGTAGTGGCAGATCACAGAAAAAATAAAAATATACTTCAGAGGAATGAAAGGGAAAGATGAGATTGATTTTGTGTTTTAATTTTGAAATATCAGCAGCAGTTCCTCTAATTCTAATAAAAATGCAGAGATGCAAAGGATCTATTAGCTCATTGCCATTTTAAAGATAACTATATTACATTGACAACATTCCTATTTTTCTTTGATCAGAAGAAGAAGGGTCATGTCTTAAAGTTGCTAAGTCTCCTTTGTTACTGGAAGTTTGCTTTCTCAAAGCCACCACTTGTTTCTTTCTTTTGCTTATTTTTTTAACCATTATTCCACATAGCTCTTAACTCTCTGTTTATGTCCCCACTTCCACATGATCATTGATTTGCCATCCCAGAAAGAACATTCCAAGAAAGTGTCATTCAAATTGTTCAGAATACATCCTTAAGCTTCATTTTCACTGATGTTATTATTATCTGGCTTTTTTTTATTCCTTTTGTTCTACACAGAGTCTGATTTCAGCTTCATAAGAGTACTTGTTTAATCCTGGACAACACAGGCTGTTAACAGTCTCTTCATTTTCCATTACCATCATTGCCTCTATCAGGGAATGGAAGAGGCATCAACGTTCACAAAAATGTCCAAATTCAGCCTGAACACAGTTATTCCAGTACTACCACTATTTTCTGGCCAGTGAAAAGTTCTTTATATCCCTTCAAACAATTTTCCAGCTGCACTCTATTATGCCCCATCTGGAGCAGAACCCTTCCTTAATCCTTGCAGAAACCAGTCCTAAAATAAACTCAGCGAGTTTGAACGGCAGGAATCCCTGAGCACATAATGCTGAGACAACAGAGCACTGGGGTACTCCTTCCTTTGTGCCTGCAACATCTCAGTTCAGGAATTTAAGATAAATAAGCACTTTGGAAATGGTGGTTTCTAGTTTGTGAACCAAAGAAGAACTTGGCTGAGAAGCTGTAGGAACAATGGCACCATCGCCTCTCTTTTGGTGGCAGCCTCCATTCAGGGATCATTCTGGGGTTATTTTTAGGTACCATTTAAGGTGCTGGAGAGTAGCAAAAGTTGGTTATGCTGCATGAAAAGGAGATACTGATGTAAAAATGTTCCCTCTCTCACAAACTGAGCCACATTTGAAAAAAAAAAAAACTTAGCAGAAATCCCCTTTTCTAAGCAACTTAACAAGATCCAGAGCTAGATCCAAATTTGATTGAAGGCAACATATAATTTAAATGGCAAATTTTTATTGGCTGCCTAATTTTCAACATTTTTGCTCTAAACTTCTTTTTTTAAGCAAAGCCATTCAAGACCTATGACAATTTTAATAGTAGGATTTGCCTTTGTATCTGAGGCCAACAGTTTTGCTTTGCTGTCGGGGGTCAGAAGTGTATTCTGTGCCAGTAGTTTGCCCAGCTTCTCCCAAGCTGAATTTTGGTGATGGAGAGTAGATCATGCCAGAAAGAGTGAGCCATATCATGGAAATGCAAAATATTGCTGGCCTTTCTTTCCCCTTGGTGCTACTGTTTTCTTTTAGATCTTTTCCCTTTCCTAGTACTTCCTCAGGCCTTATGAATCCTTTGAACCTCTCAGATCTATAGGGAAATAGAAAGTTATTGTGTGTCTTCCATAAATCTGTTGGGGTGAAATTCATTTAATTCAGTAGCAAAGCCTACTGATAAGAATGACCAGAATTTTTCCCCAGGACATTAAAGATCCTGTAAGATTTTCTCTCTGCTAGTGTGTTTGCAAGTTGAGAGTCAGACACGCTTGCATATCAAAATTAACACCATAAACAAGTTTATATTCTTTCATGAATTTGAGTTACTTTCGCTGATTCTTTCATCTCAACATATTCAGAAATTAGCATTATATCATTATTCTGTGAACATTCATTATAGCTGTATAAGATTTCAAGAAAAAGGTTCAAATCCAAATCTTTTCCCAATTTTGAAACTTCTAATCAGAAGAGAAATAAAGCAATTAGGCTATAATAAAGGTTTCAATGATCTCAGGAAAATTATAGTAGCTTGAATTCTCACTGCATTTTAATCCAAAAGAGTTAAGGAAAAGTAATTTTCATCAATAATTAATTTATCAATATCCTTGACTTCACGGAGTATTTTGATATCTGTGATCTAATTAAATAGCATTATTCAAAGATAATAAATTTTATAACCATCACTAAACACTGAATTCTTGGGTTTTTAGTAGCTCTGCCACCTTTAGATCTCTCTTAAAACTATAATCAGTTTTACATCCTAGCTTCCTAGTGGCTGTTGGAGTGTGGAATCTCTCCCTGGTTTGATGCAGGAATATACCCCTGTAGGGTGCACCCCCAGAGAGGTGGCATTTCCCATGGGTTTAGCTAAATCAGTGCAAATACAGAAGGCCTGCAGGTATCTGCAAGAGGTGGATGACATTCCTTCAGCAGATATTAAATCAAGTGAACGAATGCAATATTGCCATCGATGATTAAAATTCAGTCAATTTTGCTGGAAGGAATTTGAGGATGTAATTCAGCTTCTACCCAATGCCTCTGTACTAATGTTTTCCCTCAAGAGGAAAGAATACTGTTTGCCATTCTGCTTTTACCCAGTCCTGTCATACTAACTTTATTCCCTTGAGATTAGAAGTGTTCCTTAAAATATCAGTATTTGAAAAATCTTACATTTTCCATCTCCCCAGCCACAAGGGGACTGTGGCATAGAATATGTTCATTTTCTCCTTTTGATGCTCCTTTAAGGAATTCTATTTTTATTGCAGGTAAGATTGGTACTTAGTGTGTTCCATCTTCCAGGTGCACTAATTACTTGCCTAGAAAATCTCTCTAACACTCAGTGAAAATAGAAGTAGTTCTAGAAAATAAATTGAGTACCAAAAGCCATTCTGGCATAGATTATTGCTCTAATTGGCTGGAACTTAACTGTGAGGGAGGAGGAAATGATGGAGAAGGAAAAAGATCATGCTTTCCTTATCTCACTGAAAAGATAAAACTAATGCAGTCTTTATATCATATAAGCTTTTTCACTTGAGTTAAAATAAAACATTGTTCTAAGATAAGCTCAGTGGCTACAGCAAGGCTTAACATACAGGTTCATTCCTTCCTCTGCCAGTGAGAACTGAACTGCAAGGGGCATTTTCCAGAACAATGTCCCAGCTTAAAAAAGAATTTTTTAATTTTTAATCTTTCTTAGTACTTGCAGCAACTGAGAGTAATAGAAAAGAGAAGCATATTTTATGAATGATGTGTTTTTAAATACATAAATATTATGTCAATTTTACTATAAATCTTCAGTAATAACCACTACTTACAGAGGAAATTACCAAAGCAAAGCAAATACCATCTTCAGTAATTCACTGAGCTAAACACCTAAACCAAGTGCCTGGATTAGTTCTGAACTGGTGTTCTTGTAATTAATACTCTACTCTGCTGACATTGATGATTTATTGCAGCTCTTACATTAGAAGTATAACCAGATTTATAGACTTCGTGGAGAGTTAGAAATGCCACATTACAAATGAGGGGGTTTAGTTTTATTAAAAAAAAGTCTTATTGCTACTTGTATATTAAAATGGTTTTCTGGTGGCCCTGGGAAAACTAATAGTGGTGTATAAGCACTTTATACCAATTTTAGAGTAGAAAGAGGTTGGTTGTCTGTGTGGGTGACAAGGGAAGGAAATTTATGGTTATAGGAAGAATACTTCCTAACACTCAGAAACCAGGACTTTAATCCTAACTTTTTCTTCCCACAAAAGTAATCCCACTTGCAAGTACATAAACTCAAAATATTAGGAATTTTTGAGTGGCATTTGAGCAGCCCATGGACCTCAGCATGGCCCTGGTTCATGGCCCCTCAGACAGGAGAGGATGTCACCCACAGCTCCTTGGGTCACCCAGGAATTTTTAAATTCCAGCTGAAAGCCTCCTATTTTTCTGCTTCTCATCAAAAGGTCTTGACATCTCCTCTTTAAAATAACTCCAGAAACATCTGACTGAAAGGCATGACAATTTGGGAAAAGGCTTCTATGGAAGCTGTTTCTTAATGTGGCTTTCAGATCTCTTTAGAACAAATTGTTTTGCTCTGAAGGGATTTGTGCTGCACAGCACTGACAGTAAAGTGCTAAATGGAATCTCTCCATGGGCTCTGCATTACTGTTGAACAAAACACAGAAGCTGAGCACTAAATAAAACACTACTCTTAAATACACAAATAAAAGTAAAGTCAAGAGAACAGTTGGTCAATTTTATGCTATATCAGCAAGTGTCATGTTCCAGGAAAAAGCATTCAGATATCACTCCTTTTATGACAATAACTAGTTCTAAAGCAGTTGTTTTATTTAATTTTTTCTAACTCATGGTGAGAAATTTGAATAATTTGCAGTCAGTGAATAAATGTGTCACATGAGTGAGTGATAAACTTTTAAAAAGGAGAGCAAACTATGTGGGGAACACAGGAGATTCTAAAGGAAGCTAACAAGCTACTTTTACCATTTTAAGGAGCTGGAGCTTTGATAATAGATGATATCATGGTTGTGCCTGGAATAGGAATGAGTGGAGCCTGCTCTAATTTAGCTATTGAAATAACACCTGGATTTTTGCTACACAAAGGAAGAAAAGTAGTCTGGATTTAATCTTCTAGCAAGCAAGCAGTGATAGTGAAAGATCAAAATACAGAGAAATGAGAGATAAGAGGAAAAAAAAATAGCACAGTTCAGCAAAGATACATATTAAAAAAAAAAAAAACCTCACAGAAACAAAAAAAATATTTGGGTTATATTTTCTCAGAGGGTAGAATAAAAATTGATGTCCAGCAATTCAATTCCAACACTGGAGGCATCTGACACAGATGCTGTGGCTGCAGATGTTACACCCACTGTGAACAGAGGCCAAGGAAACCAGCAGGGCTGTGCTGTGGGACACACACATTCACCCAGAGAGCAAAGGAAACCTGTGTTGCTCATGTTGAGTGCAAACACCCAGACAAGGATGAAGGACTTTTTTTCTCTTTAACAATCATTTACTGAAATCAGCCTGGAAGTTAGAAGTAGGAAGAAGCAGGAGGCATGTAGTGAGTAAAAGGAGGTAAAGTTGTGGGGAAATGAAAAAGCTGCACTAAACTGAATTTGCAAGAAATCCATAAGGATTGTATCTTGATGGGATTGCTGGGAGACAAGGGGGGAGAAGTTTAAAATCAGCTACACCAAGAAAGCACTTCAGGCAAGAGTAAAAGCTTGAATTTAGTGGGATTGCTGAGAAAAAGTATAGAGCAAAGGCAATGAGATAGAAAAAATCTCTTCTCCTCCAAAAAAATGTATATTAACAGAAGTCTTGAAAATTCAAGAAAGGATATTTAGTTTAAGACTTACTGTTTCTAAAATGTGCCAGTAGTACATCTACTTTAATTTTTTTTTTGACTCTTGAATGAGATTTTCTAAATGAAAAATGAAATATCATTCAGCTTGAAAACCTGTGGAGTACTGTATCTGATCCCAATAATTAAAATATGCACTTGTGGCTCCTCATAGCAGCATCCTTCCCTCAAAAGATTTTCATATCTACACAGATATCTATTTTACAGAGAAGTAGATCCTGTCATGGCACTCCTGATACATTTTTCTGTTGTTTCAAACAATGCATCAGTTGATGTTCCCACAAAGACATGGGATCCTGTTTGCTCCCAAGTGGAAATGCAAGAACTTATCAGAATTTCTATGAATCACAAGATCGCCTACTTAGAAGTTTTTGACAACTGGTTCCTCTCATCTAAATTTAATTCAAATAATTTAAGACTGCTAACCTGCAAATATTTTTTCTGGTTGTTTTAATGTTGTTCAGTATTGCAGCACAAACTGAGGGCTATGGAATGTGTGCTTGGGATAATTGATGGTGCTGCCATGGGGTCCAAAATATCCTTCCATATACTAATGGGTTTTATGCCATTTTGCCTCTGAAATTTGTTTTAATGATTTTGACAGCTCTCATTTTTCCTTTGTTAAATCTTAGTGACTGTTACTGGATATTTATTTTTAGAAGCACAAACATATTACAAAAAAATACATAAGCCCACTGAGGACAAATAAAAGATCTCCATAGTAACATTCTGGATAGTGATGTATGGCTGCTTGCAGACTGACAAACTTCAGTCCTAACTCTGCATCAGGATTTGTTAGCATAGGATCCTGAGCTCAAAAGTGACTTCAGAAATGAAATGCTCCTTTTTACTCTCTGATGTTATTTGGCAGCAATGATTGATTTTTTCCAGATGTGGTTAAATAGGAAAATTTATTTTATTAGTTTTAATGTAATCAGTTGCAAATATAATCAAAAACATCCCCTCTAGGCAAACGAATACTTTGGCTTTGCTTGATTTTTCCCACAAGAAATTCTACCCTACTCATGTATTTTAAGCTTATTTTATAATGCCTTTAAATAACATTTTCAATAGTTTGGTTTGAAATTAGTATTGATATTGATGTCCATACCGTGCAATACAAATTTCTATCTGCAAGATAATAGTCATAGTAATAATAAAGACTGTGCTATATTTTAAAGGGACAGGTTCTTAAAAGTCCATTTAGGATTATTTTTTCTCTCTAGGCCTTAGTGTACCCATAGCCAGACTGCATTATGCACAGCCACTTGGGTAACCAGGAGCCATTTCCCAGGCTCCCCCTGTAAACAGGAGTGAAGCTAATTTCCCTCAGCTTCCCTGCAGTTTGCATTGAAGCTCATATAACTTACTTGCTGTTTATGTTTTTTACCAGTTGTCTATGTCAAGCTTTCATATACAAATCAGAGAAAAACCTGCAGACAACTACGATTTTTAAAGCTAAAAGACACCTTATGTCTAATTTGTCTGCAAATTAGGTGGGTTTAAAATCCACCCTTGAAACAGCAGCAATTTCTGTTCCTTTCATCTAAACAGTTCTGTATTCCAAAGGAACCTGGGATAATCAGTAGTTTGCTGTAGACATGAGTCATAATTATGTTCTTTCTCTCTCATTTAAGTTGTTCGAGTTCATGAATTTTTTGGCTGAGAATGTCATCTTCTGTTACATGGGACTCGCACTATTTACATTTCAAAATCACATCTTCAATCCTCTTTTCATATTTGGTGCTCTCGTATCCTTTGCTTTAAAGAAGTACATCTCTCTGTATGTGTGTGTGTATGTATATATAAAAAGAATGCATGTTCCATGTGAAGAAAGAAGTCAACAAGCAAACCAATCAGTTCCTTGAATGCTAAAGATCAGTAGATTGTCAATGCCAAGTGCAATCATCTATTACCTACATCCTAATAACTCCCCCAAAGCATGTAAGCACATGTTCTTTGGACAGTTGCTGTTTTGCTCCTCTGCTACAGGCAAATAGCTTTAAACCAGCTGGGGAACTTCTGCCAGTGGTTTACAAGTGGGGTGGGAAATTGGGATAAGTATTGGGACACATCTGTGGGGACAGGTGCAACACAAAACCTTTTTCCCTGTCTGGAGCCAGTACAGATCCACAAACTGGAGAGCTGCCTCCAGACAGATGGGTGCTATAAGCAGGAATTCCCCAAAACTACTTGAATGATACAAAGTCCTTAAAAATCACACAGTTCTGCTTTGCTCAAATCTTTCTCTCTTTATACTTGATATCTCTAGCATACATGGAATTATTTACACCATCATGTGCCTAAGGGGTAAGAAAAGCTCTGTGTGGGCCACGGTTTCTCAATAAATCTTACTCATGCAGCAGTATAGATTCTTTACAGACTGACAATTTATCCAATGATTTTTTTTTTTTCCTTTGGCTCAGAGCAGCAGCCCTCTATCACTTTTAAACTAACTCTAATAGCTTTGAAAGTTGGGAGCATACTGTTGATATGCAGTAATTGTTAAATGTGATTTCTAAATGAATAATCAGGACTGCACCAGAGCTGCAGGCAGATTTGGGGCAGCTGCTGGGACTCAAGACATCACCTCTCAAACTCTTCACCTGCTCTCCAGTCAGGCTGCTCAGACTGGGAGTGCCAAAATTGAGCCACAAGACAAGGGGAGGGCAAAAAACGTGCAAAATGTGCAAAAAGCATATCTAAGGGGGCTCAGACTGCCTTTCTTTAAATGGCCTCATGGTTCTAATTAAGGAAACTTTTGGGATAGTTCCACAGAGGAGTAATAAAGAATTTAATCAGAAGAATCTCCGCAGAGAAGGGGAAGAAAAAGCAAAAAGTGCTTGATATAGACAATATGAATGGCCAGGAAATAAGGAAGTAATAATCAGGTCCAAAAGTACATTTATTCTCTGAAAATGGCTGCTCAAGGAGATAATGCTCTCTCTGCAATTGATGATGGGCATTTTCCTGAAGAGCTGAAGATGAAGTCACATGTGACACAAATGTGATGAGCAGAAGTAGAGTGATTGAAGTGAGATATATTATGATGACTATAAAACCGGGATGTCTGGGGAAGGCAGATCTTTGCCACTGCACAGGGAGCATTAGAACATGGCATGTAAAACATAAAAATATAATATAATACTTGTTTAGTAACATCTTTAAAATAATTTTAGAAAAATATTTGGGTTAATCCTGGTTTTGTCAGTAGTTTGTCCACTATTTTCCTCAACAGCTTACATTTTAGGTGGCAGTTTTTGTAGCAAGAGCTTCCAACATATACCCACTTTCTTTCCTTTTGAATTTGGGTCGAAAACAAAAGATTCCCAGGACCTTTCAGCACATGATGATGTTTTCAGGTAAGAGCTATTTTGGCTTTTTTGGTATTTTTCCTGTCCACGTTTAATGAGTGACAAAAATAGTCATCTAGGAAAAGCCACATCTATCACAAAGAATTTGTTATCTTAAAAATCAGGATCATTTCTCCAAAACTACTGAAGCAAATGGATGCCTTCTCATCAGCACACTGTGCTCTTGCCCTGTTTTAATTAACATTTTGGAAACTCACTGCCCGGGAAGCCATTGTCTTTCAATCCATTGTCCCCCATCTGTCTACACTTCCATGACAGTTTGGGAATACCATGTCTTTAAGTTGTGCTGTTTTTAGAGGCACCTGTAGTGTACCTGGGAGTAAATAAATAGACAACTTGGACAGTGTTAGTGCTGACACTCAGATCAAACATGGTCTTTGGCAATTCCTTAAACTTCTGTACAGTTTTACTTTTAAACCTGATTATTTCAATTCCACAGACCTTTTCATATGTATTCCAGCTGGATGTTTAATTTTGTTGATTTTGTTAACCTTGTAGAATAACTTTTAAAAAAATTAAAATCCAGAAGAGGGAGCCATGTTCTAGTATGATTTGTACATCATCCCCAGAACTGTTCAGGCTCATCTGGATTCCATATTTTTTTTTACTTGTACAAGCTAGAAATAATTCTGCTTGACTTTCTAATGCTAGTTAGGAAAAACTCACTTATAAGCCAAGAATATCTGTTCAGCAAGAGACAGAAATGCAGATACCCCTACGCTATTGATGATATAATTTTCTAAAATTAGAAACTCAGCATATTTTTTTTGCTTCATTTTCCTGCTTTTTATGCAAAAATTTATTCCACATTTGTATGGATGAAAGTTCTTGATTGACAGCCTTGATGTACAGAGATCCATTTAGCCAGATAACGAGTGAAATACAATGTGCTGCATTTCAAGCTCCCTCATCAGGAGTACTCCACATCAGGGGGCCTCATTTGTGCCTATGTAATTCCAACTCTCTAGAGAGCAACACAGCAGTTCATTTCTATACCCATTCAATCCTTCTGCTAAAAGCTGCCACTGAAAATGTCAGCTAATTCCAGCGGGAGCGGGGTGAGGGATGATGACACATCCAGCAGGAGCTGCCTTTCAGCCCAACTGCTCCCCTGCCATTGTTCCATGGGTAACTTGGAGCTGGAGATCCCTCTGGTAAGCCTAGCAGGTGGCCAGCTAGACAACAGCATGAAAAATAGCTTCATATCATTTGGTATCTAGTTCCTGGGCTCCATTTTGGGTTTTGGTTTGCATCAGCTAAAGTATAGGATGGAAAACCTTCTGAAATCCCTCTTATTCTTTAACTTTTCTGTCCTCGTTTTCTGCAGTCAAATTTCATTCTCCATGGAACAGGAGCAGCCAGCAGCTGAACGTGAGAACTCACACACATTAGCTTTCCAGGACAATCTGGCAGCTGAGAACTGAAACAGTAGTATTGCAGGCTTCTAAAATGTAAATGTTCAAATTCTCAGAAAAGTAATTTTTATCTATTTTCAAAGATAAAAACCCCTCTATTTTGTAGAGAAAAATGTGTTTACTTTATAATAAAGTAATGGCAGAATCTGCAACTATAGTAATAAAGACTGTGTCTCATGCTGCCAGCAGCTGCACACTTCACAGGATACACAGATTTTCTGTGTAATTCTATTTTTTAAGATGCACCAAGATTTGTGCTTAGTTACCAATAACATTCATAGTGCTATAAGCTGATGAAACTGCATATAGTGATAAACAGAGAGGACAGTGGCTGCCAGGAGAGAGACACATTTCTGAGGAGTAAACAAGATATTGAATTTGAGTTTGAAGAAAATTATCTACAAAGATCTGTAGCAAGAGTCATAGAACAATTTGGGCTGGAGGGGGCCTTTAAAGGTTATCTGGTCCAAGCCCCTGCAATGAGCAGAGGTATCTTTAACTAGATCAGGTTGCTCAGAGCCCCATCCAGCCTGACCTCGAGTGTTTCCAGGGATGGGGCATCCACCACTTCATTGTGGGTTTCACCATCTTCATTGTTCTGGCATGGCATCAGGTTCTTGATGATCACAGGGGAAAATGGCCTTCATTCACCACAGCATCACACATTCAGATGTGGAAAACAACAAATTTGGGGTTAGTTTTGTTTTCTATCTTATTACCAAATCCACCAAACATTTACTGCTTGTTTTACTGCCACAATCACCAAAGTGATTGCTGAGGAAAATTGCTGAGAAAAGCAATTAAGGTCAGGCAAGTACACTGTTGATTAGCCTTTGATTAGACCTTACTCTGCAAAGAACTCCCCTGAAGTCACTAAATTCTGCTTTTTGATGCATATCAATACAGTTGAGAAAAGGTGGAAGAGTTAGGCTTGGAGATGGATTATGGAGCATTTTGATTAATCACATTCTTTATCTACTTCTACCACTCCTCTAAAAATACATAACAGAGGTTGGATTCACTTCTACAACTGCTTTTAATCAGGAATTATATAAGGACTAATTAAGCCCAGGCTTCTCAAATTAAGTTGAACATCAGCTAAAGTGAGCAGTCCAGCAGTCTCTGCTCAGGTGAAAATCAAACATTCTAAACTCTTGGACTTTATAGCACTTTCCACTCTTCTCCCAACATCTTTATTTACTTTTTACTCTGTTTTCCTCTTCTCCACAACACATAAATAGGCAACAGAGAGGCTTGTGATGAATCTCTAATGGCTGGCACTTAACTTCAGACCATTGCAGTAGCTCAGCATTTTCTGAGGTTGTTAAAATTCCCTTCCTTCACTTGTATTTTGAGAGATATGTACATACATGTATATATACATATAGCAGTGTTCCTTGCTTCTCATTGAGTCTTTACAATTTTAGGTGTATTCATCTGCTTCCCACTGCTTTAGTTGTTTAGAGTATTTATTTTACTTTAGACATGTCTTTAGTTGAAACTGCATTATCTCTTATAGACCATGTTGCACCTTTTATAAATGAAAAATGCAGAGAAGTCACTCAGTATTTTTCTGAACTGAAGAAACAGCCAGTCCACTGCTCAAGAGGACATACTAATTAACTTTTATATGTATATAAAAGTGTGTGTGTATATATATTCCCTCTTACAAAAAGAGGTGTTCTAGATTTAAAATTGAAGGTGTGATGCAATTGTGGGAAGCAGCATTGTTTTTCACTGAAATGTAGCTGTGCTAATCATCCAGATTACCACTATAACCACTGAAATAAAGGCCATTTCAATAGTTGTTCATTCCCTCCTCAGCTTAAAATGAGATTATATTATTTCCCTATTAGAAAATAGTAAAGCACTGCATCCTCAGAGATGTCTTTTACACAAAAGCAAAGCCAAGGACAAGACCAGGGTCTGTCTACAGGGTTTTGAACCTGCTGCCATTGAGTATTTTCAGACAGTGCAACCCCAGTCTGCTTCTTCCTTGCAGAAATGGCTTTGTGCTGTTCCCTGGATAAACTTCTATACCAAACAGCTTCTAGGCCAAATAATTCACATTCTAGCTATGTAATCTTAAAGAGCTTTGGAGTTCTAGGCCAAAAATAGCTGCATTTAGCAGTTAATTAAATGATTCTGCATATGTCATCAGTGCCTTACAACAGATTTGATTACTAGATTTAATCTCTCAATACTTTGCAAGGTACTTTTTGGACTTAGCATGTATTGTATACACGTAATGACTTTGCTCTCTAGAATTATTTTGTGAAAGTTTTTTAGAAAATAATAAAGTACACTTAAATAGATAAATGAAAGGCATTGGAAAATATGGTGTATTATTTGTATTATGCATCCTGAGGGCTGCAGGCACTAGCAGGCTTTTTCCCCCTCAATTTTTAAACATGGCATTTTATCAAGACCTATTTAGTCCCCTTATTACTACCTATGGGGCTTTTTTTTAAAATTCATTTAGCTGTTTTCACCACCTTTGTAATTTCTTGTTTATTCAGTCTCTGTGGGTGTATAATTTTACAACTATTATAACGTTTCAAGTACATTAATTTATTCTGCAACCCCTTTTAGATATTTAAAACCAGCTTTGAAAAACTATTCATTGTTTTTAAGTCATGTTTTTCTGACTAGTCTTAGAATTTTATACAATTTTAAAGGAATATATTCTATATTTTCATGGAAGAAATGAGTAGCATATTTAGGTACAGATTTTAATGTCAATCCTCTTTTTCACTTGCTCCTGACTTCATGAGTAATCCCACTTAATGCAGAATACAGATTTCTTTTTCAACCTGCTTTAAGTTCAGATCACTATTTAATTTGCATTTATTCAAGACAAAGAATTCAGTGGACATAAAGCAAATGTGTGATTATTATGTGAATATGAGAGTACTTTCATTGGTCACTTCTGCAAATTTGCTGCATTAAATCCCACCCTTTCAGTTAGCATGATTCAGAACTTTATAAGCAGGATTATCATCTGAAAATTCCCTCTGCCCTTGGAACTGGGTTTGGAGCGAAAAGATAAAGTTCTGTTTCTCTGTCTCATTAAGCTGACCCCCCTGTCTCGTTTCAGGTTTGCGCGGCGCGATTGCCTTTGCGCTGGCCATCCGGGACACGGCCTCGCAGCCCAAGCAGATGATGTTCAGCACAGCCCTGCTGCTGGTGTTCTTCACCGTCTGGGTCTGTGGGGGGGGCACCATGCCCATGCTCACCTGGCTGCAGATCAGGTCAGTACTGTCTGTGCAGCCCCAGCACAATGGGATCCCTACGGATCCACTGCTACATCCTACAGCTTCCTAATGCTCATAGGTGTGCTTTGCATGAGCTTTAGCTCAAAGGGAGGGTTTCTGCACCTGCTAGAGGCTCCAGACCACAAGGTACGGGTTCTCCCTAAGTTTGTTATGGGCTGAGATGTAGGACACGTCCTTGTTTCCTGAGAGTTTGTTTCACTACTGCTCCTTTTAAACGCCATCAATACAGCTTAATAGTGTCCTCCTTGCTGACAAGGAAAGAACTTTACAGGCAGATTTTGCCCTCATCTTAAAATCTGTAGTTACTACACAAACATGTAATAAATCGTATATTTCTGATTATAATGAGAATATGCTGGAAAAATCTTCCTCCACTGCTGCCTCAGGCATTAATTCATTATGCATTCTTTTATATATCTTTCTTCACTATATTTTTTTTTTAATTACTTCATAGTCACTTGTATTCACAGAGAGCAATGAATGACAAGGGAGATTAAATTACAAGAGAGAGGGACATAGAAAACTGGAGTAAAAAGGATCTAATTTAAATGCAGTGTCCTTCCAAGTGTGCTTTTTTGAAACCCAACTTTTAATAATGAGTGTACTCATGCTGGTTATTGATTCTGGTTACTTCACAATCCATTCAGAACTCCCTGCTGTGATTTGCAAGTTCACCACAGAAATCCTCAGTATTGAGATAGGCCTGCAATTCACAATTCCTTATCATTTATTCTATATATAGCATACGTTTTCCTTGTTTACAAAATGATGTCTGATAACAAGCCTTCATGTCAGACTCTTGCTATAAAATAGCAGCTGCAGATAGCCAAATTGGGGCTCTTACAAAGACCATAGATAAAATTGCAGACAAAATAAGGACTAGCGTACAAGTGTACTGGATAAACAGGGATGCAGGCATCCATGTACAGTGTGGAGGTTTTCTATTTCTGTGACAGTTTGATTCTTCTTCATGACATGTCTCATGTCCCATAATGTCAATCAAGGCCATTACAGTTTGGATACACTCTGGCATTATCAGTCTTCTTTCTGAGATTTGCCACTTTTTCACTGTCAGTCAGCAAGAGTTTTTCTGTGTGGGTGAGGAAGATCTTTCTTATTAGATCTTGGGGAGCAAGTCAGTCTGGGTTTCTATAACAGGAGATAAGGAATAATGCTGAGAATACAGTAAGGGGGAAAGGCTGTGAGCAGTAGCCAATGTGCAGTCTGAGAGCTTGGGGCACTAGATGCCCCTCGTGGTTTAGCTCTCTAGGGAAATTTTAAATTAAAATTGTGAAGTGCTTTCACTAGCAAGACAATTAATTGGATGCAAGGGCATTTCTTCTGCTCCTAAGTGTTACCCAGAGGTGCAAAGCCCCCCAAGAGCACAAGTGAGGGGCCGACTCTCATATTAACTGTTTATACTGTTCAATGCACATGCTTCTTTCTCTAGACTCTTGTACGATAGATTTTGACAAAGTCACTGAAAGCAGACAATCATTACTGATTTGAAATGCTCATCTCTGAGGATTTCCTCTGAATCCCATCAGATCTTCCAGACATTTTTATCAATATAATGAATTGAGTTTGTAATCAGGATATTGATTTTCTTACTATAAAGCTATTAGGATCATAATTTACCCTTAATTTCTTGACATTGGAACATACATCTTCATAAATTATGAGGAGGTCAAATTGAGATAAAATTTTAAATAGACATCTTTAATTACAAATTTATCTTGAGGCTCTGATTTTTCCTTCTAGTAAAGATATTTAATTGTATTTATAATTTATTACACCTCAGTGTGGACTTTTGTCCTTAGCTACCAGCATTTATCTTTTTAGTCTTAATTAATTTTCCTAAGTAATTGTATTCAAAGGTGGTGGTAATTCATGACAATTGACACTTGTATGGATTCTGGCAGATGAATTTGCTGAGAAAAGTTCTGGAGCTGTGGCAAATGACACCAGCTTGCTTGGTGTAATCCCCCAGCATGCTGGCACCTGTGCCTGAACAGCAGCTCTGAGCTGCATCTATCCCCATGGTTCTTTAGAAGAAAATGATGGTATTTTTCAAGCTAGTTTGGAGGGTTCAGCTCACAAAGCCAAGGAAACAGCATTACAAGTACAAAAATGATATGATTGTCTCTGAAGAGATTTATTGGAAGGGGTTTGTGTGCCATCAATTACAGAGAAAAGGGGCTGAAGCCAGGGAAATGCTGCAAGCATGGCTATGAGCACAGAAGAGGGGGACTGGTCTCACAGCAGCCCTTTGTGATCAGCTGATACAAACAGAGCTCAGGCACCTGCCCAGGGCACCTTGAAACTCCTCTCTGTGATTCCCCAGTGCTCCAGGGAACCACATCTACCACTGTCAGTCAAATCCAAAGCACAGTGCCAGCTCAGGTAATCAAAACAACTAAAGGAATTCATCTTATCAAAATAGTGCTTGGGGCAAATTAAAAATATGGTCACAGTGACTACACTGGCTTTCCCTACAGAAACTATGGGTTGCTGTATAGGTAAGCCTTCTCAGCAGAGAATGGTCAAAAACAGCACAGTCAAGCACACAACAGTGCCAAGCAGAGTGTGCTCTTTTTTGCCAATTTTTCATCATAAAATGATTATCCAGCAGATAATGTATTTAATTGAACTGGAGGCATTCAGAGACTAATAGAGAAGAGCCTGTGATTTCTGAATCTATTTGGATGGATTGAATCTCATTCACATGCACTGTTTTGTGGCCCCTCTCCCTCTGTGAAAAAGGGTTCAGTTCCTATCATTAGTTCAGGAGATGCAACTCTAAACTCCTCAAGGTCAATCAGCTCAGTCTTATCCTAGAGATAAATGCTTGAGTTTATATGGTACAGACCAACTTACCCACAGCTTGGATTTCAAACATAAATAAATCTCTCATCCATTCAGTTCAAGATACGTAAAAATAACATAAATCAGAAAGAGCTCACACCCATGTATTTACCATTTGCTCTGCCAATAATGCATTACAGTGTTAGGGCAGAAGACAGTACTCAGATCTCTACAGCCTTCTTGCTGTATATTATTGCCCACAACTTATACCATGTTTCAATTATTTATTGCTCTCTCCATAATTTGCATTGGGAAGTTCTCATAACAGTGACCAGGACACTTGGTGTGTAAGGGAATAACAATTCCCTTCCATCTTAATTCCCTTACAATGAAAATTTTAAAATAAGAGTAGGAATGAAACTTCTTCTGAAAAGATCAGTCTTTGTAATAACTACAAGTCCCATAATTTTCCCCCTCTCCTCAAAGCAATAGCATCAGATCTGCGCTTTTCTTTCTCAGTTAAAATTTAACATAATGTAAATATAATCTGTCACTCTATTTTTAGAGAAAAGATTAGGATGTGTCCTCAGAGATAACTACCAGCTGATTTATTCCAGGAATATGTATGGCTTATACAACACTTGCAAATTGTTGCTAAAACATATAGTAAGACACATTATCAAAATTAACCATGTGCTACCCAAAAAGGCTCAACCTCCCTCTCCCATGTAACGCAGCAACATCAATCAGCTGTGTCACAAGAAACCAGCTAAGAGCTTTTGTAAAAAAAAAAGCTCAAATGCATCCCAGGAATCAACTAAATTATTAATAATAATTCTTGTTCCCTTTATTTAACAAATTAATTCTATTAAAACATATATTCCTACTTAAACTCTGTCTTGAATCTAAGAAAAGTTCTTAAAGCCTTGGCAAAATGACCTGCTAATAACAGAATTGATGTGTAAATGTGTCTATATGTCTAAACACAGTTTTAAAATAAATCCAATACCAATAATTCACATTTTACTACTGCATTTACTCATACACAGCATCCTTCAAAATGAGTCTTAAAATTCTTGGCAAAGACTGAATATTTCTTCACTTTGTTCTAAAAGAATGAAACCTACACTTTTGGAAATGTCTTATTTATTTTAGCTGTCTCCTTTCTAAACACCTAAAACTCTGAGTTTCAGGGAGGCTTGGGTGTTCCCTTTCTGAAAATGAGGTTGTATTTGGACGTTTCCAGTTTCCTGGTGCAGTAACAGCACTTCCCAGTACAGAGGTGGTGCAGGTGTTTACAGCACTATCAGCTGCCACACTGAGAGCAGAACTGGCTGCACCACCTCCTGCAGTAATACATTGTCTTTTGACTTATCTTAAAGTTGGAACAGGAAAAAAGATTGCTTTTACTCCCCATGTGAAAGGACTACAATATTCAGTTCTTGGCAAACAAGGAATAAACCTAGATCAGCATGTGAGAATAATTCCATAATACATCAACACCAAAACAGAGAGAGCCATTTAAGTTCCCAGTCCAATTGAACTATTCAATAAATGTGCCTTCAGAGACATGGAGCATTACTTGCTAATGCTTTTGGATATATGATTCCCTTCATTCCCCATACTCTGATTAAAAATAGAGAGCTACATTTTACAGTAAATCTGCACTGAGAGGTTTGAGGATAAAGGATTCTCCTGACAGGCAGAGCAAAAATTCAAAGCTGTTAATAAAACATGTCCTATAAAAGCACTGTGCTAGGTATTAGGTCTTGTTTGTTTATCATCACCTTCTGTGTAAATGTTTGTCAAGAGATTTGCAGATTCTTTGTGCAACTCTTTGCAGCTATTCTTCAGTTAACAGGAAGAATTTTATTCCATAATCTAAATAAATACTGAGCAGCTTTGAATAGTAGCTTTTACTACTGTGCCTATCTGGCCATTGCTGGTGACAAATGTGTTTTAGAAAAGAGCTGTGTGCCTAGCTGCCCTTAAAATCACCATTTCTAGTTCACCTAAAACTTCAGTTCCAAACATCCAACTTTCTCTAAGTACTGAGGCCTGGCATACCCCATTTTGGGGGGATGACCAAGGCTGACCAAACTCACATTCTCAGCAAAAGCATCTTGCTCAGCAGAAGGAGCCAACATTTTGGATCCTTCAGTATCCAAGAGTTTGTTTCAACATCAAAGGCTAAGGCAGTGCATATGTTTAGCAGGATGGCTCATGAGGGATGTAGCTGGGCAGTGGGGTGAAATGCTGTGCCATGGCTGTGTATGACTATACAAAACAACAAAAAATCTGGTGAGTAGAATATGATTCTGTGTTTATCTCAGCCCTTTAACAGCTAGTTATAGACTGCTGAAAGGCAGAACTTTATGACAGAGCAACCACAGTAACAACATGATCTTGGCCAGGATTACAGCACTACTGCTTCAGTAACAGAAATATTTTCATTATTCCCAAAACTCTGTAGTAGCATTCCCTGTGTCCAGCTGTGCTCAAGGAGGTGCTGCAGAAAGGCACTGGACAGAATGGCCTCCTGACAGGTGATCTGGGCTGCAGTCAGCTGGGGCAAGGAAGAATGATCCTGCTGCCTGGTTAAGAGAAGCCTGATCAGAATATTGTGCTGCATCACTGAGTGCTGCTCTGCTCATGGAGAAGGGCATGAGACAGTACATCCCTTACAGCCATTCCTTATGAACTAGAGGCAAACTGGAGTTTGATCTCTAGTGCCTTTCATTTATTCTTAAATTAAGGACACACATCTTGGCTTTCTTTTCTCCCTCATATGGCCACACAAGGATTATCCTTCCTGAAACACGGCTGGTCCATGAGACACTCTGAATGTACCAGCCAAGAGTGTGTGTACACATCTTCAGATGATCCATAATTCAATACTTAGAAACTATTATGAACCTTGTTAATTGTTTTGCTTGTATTCCTTTGAACATTTTCCTGTCCTCATTTGCCAATCAGAAGGAAAGTCAGTTTAGAAAAGAAGGTTTAGCTAAATGTGTTCTGTCCTCTATAACCATATTCCTTTGGGTATATTTCCTCTAGAGTCCTGGAAAACAGTTTAGTTGAAGTGAAGCATCTGTTATTTACTGTTGGAAACAGAATCTTCAACTGTAATTTGTAAGTGACCACAGCATAGAGATGAACAGTTAAAGGCAGGATATTTTCAAGCACGGTTCTATTTCTGTGCACTTTGTACTGGTTATTATTTTGGTTTGTGTTTAGAACGGTCATAATAAGCCTAACTAGTGTTCCCTCTCAGTAACAAATATAGCTCCAATAAACAAAGTTTGATCTGGTTTGCAGGGTCATTTTGGTCTTTAGTTATGGTACAGTATGTATTTAAATCACACTGCATTAAACACTCCTGTTGAGAGGCCAATTTCAGCCAGGTCTCTTCAGCCCACTGAGAATTTTTTCACCCAGACACACTTTCAAGAGAGATCACACTGTCTTTGCCTGGAAAAGCATTTAATCCTAAAAAAACCCCTCTGAAATCCAGAAACAGCTGTTATTTAATGTAACAAGTCTAACCATAAATGCTGCAACTATTTTTAATATACTGTCCTTAGCTGGCCAACTATCTGCCCCTGTGAACATCTACAGGACAACCTTTGCCTGGCACCTTTTATACTGATGATAGTTTGAATATTCCTGCATTATCACTCATGGCATATACATGAGAAAACACATTGCTGACCCCAGGCTCTCCTCAGCCTTAGGATGTTACTGATCAACGTGCAGACTCTCAGGTCACAAAATCTACATTGCTGTTTAAAAAGTAATTTTCACAATTGTGAAGAACACCTTGAAAATTATTCAAGTAAAATTAAACTAACAAGGAAGCTTTCATGTGTTCATGGACAGCCCAAAAAAGGCTCAGAGGAAATGCTGCCCCAGAGTTTTTGAAGGAGCATTATCTTCAAGCCACACTGTTTTGCTGATGAGCTCCACCATTGTTTGAACACAATATTCTGGGTACAACAGAAAAATAGGAATTTGGGATTCACTTAGGAAACTTCATGGCTGCCAGTCACTCTCTGTGCACCCAGTAACTCACCTACCCAGCAGGGTGGGGGAGCAACTGGTCCAGGAAGACAGTGGAAAAGGCAGAAAGGTTTAGCCAAGAGATCATTGTCATCCAGCATTTGAATAATTTGCATGTTAATGTATTGATTACTTGTGACATGGGTCACAGAGAGCAGAAGATCAGATGCTGGTTTATCACTTTGTTCCCCTTGATCCCCTGTAGTAGCACAGGCTGAAAAACTGGGTTAGAACTGAGTCAAGGATTTTTTTTTAGTACAAAAATATTGCTGGATTTGCTGCTTTTTCTTTGGTTGGTGGTTTTTGCCACCAGTTCTGGATTTGTGGATATGTAAGCACTTCATGTGTAGGTAGTAATTACAAGAAATAACAAATGGTCTGGGGTTCCTGACTGAAGCCATATTAAAAAGGCACTCTGCTTCAAACACAGAGGAGCTCAACCTCACACATGAAACTACCTTTGAGCAAAGGAAAGATTTCTTGGGGGACAGCCACACTGAAAGGGTTAAGATGGTAACTGCTTTTGCAATGGTAGCTAGAGCATGATGAGCCTGGGAAATGCTATAAATCAAGAAGCACTATAAAATTGGACATTAAATGTATTGGATGTTATTATAAGAAAAAGAAATTGGATAATTTCCTTTCATTTCTATCTGAAAATGAGAAATCATCCAGGTAATGAATCTCAGTGATCTCCTGAAATGCCTGTCATTTATTTGCAAGGTACTTCTCTGCAAAGAGAAGGTGTGCATTTGATCTCTCACAGTTACTCACCACAGCATTTTGCCTGAATGGCACTAAACAAGATTTATAAACATTTGTGCTTGATAACAAAATAAAAGAGTAAAATGCAGAGGACTTGGCTTTCTGACTGCAACTGTGAAGGCAGTCCAGGGCAGATGTTGAAAAGGAGATTTTGGATTGCAATTGTGACTGGTGCATGACTTGTACACGACTCCAGCTATCAATTCTGTTGGTCTTTATTGGCCAGAGGGGTCTAATTTTGAGCACAGTCTCCTAACAGGGCAGACAGTTAAATCCCACCTCACACAGCCTGTATTTCTAGCTACACATGGCTATTGAAAACAGAGAAAGAAAGATATGAAAGATATACTTTTATTGCTAGACTATTTGGTACAGGAGAGAAGGAAAATTACACAATAAAAGATTCATGCCTTTCAGTTTACTAGCAGCAAATTATAAGATTAACTTTTCACAGGCCAAAACCCCTGAATAGTTCCAGAAAACTATAAATTAATCTATAATTTGGAATAGAAACCATCCAGCTGGTTTTGTGTCAATTAAACTATTTCGTTTATCCTGTTTTAAAGTACTGCTGCTTTGGTGTGTCTGAGTATGGTATGAAAGTTTTCTTCCATCTAATGCAGCAACTTTATTCTCCTATTAAAACTTTTTTCCTTGTCATACAAAAGATAACTGCTATGCAGCAGTCAATATAATGAAGTTATTCAAGTTACAAAGAACCAAATAAACCTATCTGGAAATAGTGCTGGGGAACAACTTAATTGTTTGGAACTTTGGAATGAGACTGATGATTTATTGCTTTCTACCAAAATATTCCAAATTAATTCTGGAGTTCTAACTACTCTGTCAGAATTAAATTGGAGCAAGCAAAAACCCAGGTTATTTCAAGCATATGTCAAAACTGTATCATTTGAAGGTAAGCAAAATGTACAGAAAAATAGTTTGAAATAAATATGTGGTATCAAACTGGACTCTAGAAAAAATAAGGATCATATTTACTAAGATGAATCTTTTATTCCTGGTCTGTAAGCATTGAACAAGATACTGCTTGATTCTATTACTGGTCAGAAAATTATGCGTTCTGCAAAATAGGTGGTCTCAAAACTCAGTGAACTTTGATAATTTAAGAATTGTGTCATGCTGTCAGCTGGACTAAAAAACAGAGCATGGAATTAATTGCTTTTACATTTGTTAGTCTGCATAATTTCCAAAGTGTGTATGTTTATCCTTCTCCTATTTTGCCCAACTAAGAATACTAGAATTTCTTCAGCAAGAAAATATGAAATGAATGCTTCATTTAGAAGGGATGAAAGTTTTCAGCATGACCTAAAATATCATTTAAATATGAAAAAAACCCAAAACTTTTCAAACTTCCTCAGGTTTTTTTTTAAGCTTTCCTGTGGTTTTCCTTTCTGTTATCAAATATTCCACAAAGTGCAAAAAAAATTTCATTCCAATATTAAACTCTACATCAAAAAGAAAAAAACTATTCTTGTTGGAAGACACAAGTTCTGTGGTACAGAACAACTGCGAAAATCTGGGGTCTTACAGTCCCTAAGGGTCTTATGCAACATATGGACTATGACATAAATATTCTAACAAAACAATAGTGAACCTAAAAAATAAAAACATTACTGGGTACATCTGGGTTTGCAGAGGAACTTTGTGGCAGAAGAGAACTGTGACTTCAACTTTCATAAAATATTCCTCTGGAAATTCTGAACTTTGTGTTCTTTTTCAAAACGTAGAGTGGAAGGACAGGTCTGGCATGCTTGATAACAAGCCTATCAAATTGTTCCAGAATTAGTTGAATGTGAAAAGTTAATTAAAGCAGATATTAAGTAATCAGGGCTCTGTATGGCAGTCTGGGCTTTTAGCTTTTAATAAACAGATAATGACAATGTAATAGAGACTTTTGTATAGTGAGTTATCAGAAACAGCCCAACAGTGACTGGCTGGTCAGTACATTGATGAGCTTAAAAGGAGAAAATCCCCTCCTATCTCAGCAAGAAGTACTTGGTTTCAATGCCCTTAAAATTATATTCTGCTTCTGCATTTTTTACTTCTTCAAATAGATACACCATTTTGTTTTAGAGACAAGTAATATAAAAAGGGATATTGAAAACATTCATAAAATTATGGTTTTATAAATCCAAAATGTTTTCTATGCAAATAAATATACAGAAAAGATGTTTGCACAAAAGTTTATGTCTAAGTGCTGCTTATGTAAAATACCCAAACAGGAATCCTAAAAAGTGATTTTTTGCTGCTCTTATTGTACAAGTAGACAAAGGGTCGTATAGGGTGACCTTGGAACTACTCTGTTACCTTTGCTATTCACTTATTCATGAGCACTAAGCCTGGTCAGGAATTACAGAGTGGGTTCAGGGAGCCTGCCTGCATCTTGATCTGAGTTTTAATCAGTCCCTGAGCTTTTCTAATCCTCACCCCAAAGAATCCCAGCAAATGCCATGGCAGCCTGTTTCCCACCTGGACACAGCAGCCACAGCCCTGCTCTCCCTCCCTGGCTTTGATGCTTCTGCCGCATTCCATTTCTTCCACCCTTCTGGAAGAATTCTAGCCCAAACCTCATCAGTTCTTCATCTGGCTGCATAAGCATCATGAGGTGAGGAAAACAGGGAAGTTAGAAAATAATTTTAATTCACCAGAAAATGAGATGAAATTATTGTGCAGACTGGTGGCTAATGTGTTCACTAAGGAGGTGTCAGCTTCTGGCTAAGCAAGTATTTCTATTCCATTTAAAATGAGTTATCAACTGAAATACATTCATCTTTGGCAGAGCAAAGTTCAAAATCCAGGTCTTCCAGTACCCTATTCATTAGTCTACAGAAGAATGACTGCTCACATGCTTTCTGATCTAGGAAGCCTTACATATACTTGAATTTGAATTTTATTTTCTCAACTTAATTCCAAAAGACAGTCTGCAGCCAATGTACTTTCTTATTTATGCTCAATGCAATACTGGGAAAAGAGACACTGAATTCTCCATCAGAGCCTTTCTTTGTACCACCTTGTGACTTTGAAATCTAAGTCATAATGAATGTGTGCCACTTTCCTATCACTTACATTGAAAAGCAGAATTATAAATAAGTGACAAGCTCCCCAAGCTAGATTAAGCAAATGTTGATACAATTTATTACAAACATCTCAACTTATATGTCCCAGAAAAGAGTAATGATGCACTTTAAAAAGTAAAATTGATTAATCTTTTCTTTGTTTCACAAAAGAAGGGAAGAAGGCTCTTGCCTTTCCAGATGTAGATGTGGCCCAGGCTTTAGTTGTGGACTTGGCCATACTGGGCTAATGGTTCAACTCTGCAATCTTAAAGGTTTTTTCCAGCCTAAATGATTCCATGAATCTCTGGGGAGTTTTAGGCATAAGACTTGTTTTAGGCATTAGACTTGCCCTTCAGTTCTGAAGTTTACTGCTTTGCTCAGTAAGGCAGGAACCTGAAGCCAACACCAAACCATCACACATTTATGAATACACTGACAGAAATATCACATTGCCTGAAGTCACTGGCCACAGAGAAGTACTTAGAGCCCCAGGGAAGCTGAGTGGTAGTGGAGAAATCAGGACAGATCCTTAGCTGGTGCAGGATGTCATAATGACGTTCATTTATTTTCTTGGCCTGTAGGCAGAAGTATACTATGCTTTCAGAATCCCTGATCAAGGCAATTTCTCACTCCACTTTCTCACTTTGTCTCTTCTTAATCTTATGCAAGCTATTGCTTTCCTTGTCATCACAGCTGGAATTCAGATAGCTCATAGTTGCTACATGCAGCAGTTTATTCTTATTTTTACAAGAAAGCAATGGGAATGTAGTCCTTTTCTTAACTATGATGCAGCAAACACCTCCAAACACACTACAGAGCAACACCAGAAGCTTAAAGAAAACTATGAAACTTTATAGCACACTCCCTATCTCATCCTTCCAGAACTCCTTTTTCCCCTGCACTCATTTTAAACTTCAACTGGGTGCTTCAGGACTATTGCTCAAGCTGTATACGGCTACAGAGAGAAGACAAAATAAAATGTAAATTAAAAAACCCAAACACTAGAA